>NC_091117.1:117063475-117729725 GCF_040183065.1 Periplaneta americana | reverse complement strand
ATAATAATAATAATAATAATAATAATGTTTGAGAGAGATTACAATAGAATTGCAAGATGATCTAAAATTCTAGCTTAGGCCTATTGAATAGCAGGTGGATTCGTACTTCGGGAAGGTTCTCGGACATGGATTAGAGTCCCGCTTGCTTATAGGTTTGTCCAAATTATCTCCAACTTATAAGGCGAAAGTCAGGAAATGCTATGGAGAATCCTGGACCTCAACTTGAAATATAACTTCACACTGACATCATTTTCACTGATGCGAGATAAGAATACAGTTAAAACAACGGCGCTATGTAATCTGAAGGTAGAACAATTGGCCCGTATGCAAGCCGACCAGATCTAAATCATGTATTTATTGTTCTAGGTCGCTAGACTGTTAAATATGTCTATACATTACTATGGAGCTTGTGTCGATAAACCTGTCGCATGTAAGCAAACTGTGCGCACGATTCTGCACGCAAATGTCACGGGGCAGTAGGGTGACATAATTACAATTTGATAAGAAGACCAAGCCAAGGATAGTGTAAACGCAACACGTGAATTTTGACCTGGAAAATTGACGTTGTCACACAATCTAAGACATTTTATAGAACCGATATAAGAAAGGCGAATTTTATTTTGCCAGATTTTAACTTAGAAATATAACATATCATAATATAATACAAAACGATGTAATATAATGTATTTTGTGACTTAATAATTTGCTTAGCTCGAGAAATAAAGTGTTTAAAATTTGTCAAACACAATAAATTTGTAGAAACGATACTTTTCGTCCTGATAATGAATGTTATTGTCACAATTACTTCTACAAAATATAAATGTATTGGCCTTTTGCATAGACGGGAAAATGATGACATGAAATATGAAGGCCGATCGACAAAACATAGACTTAACGAAGTTGGGACGATCCATTGGACTGTGCCTACTGGAGTTACTGCTATGATGATAGCAATAATTTAGCACATTAAACAAATAACAAAAAGATAATTAATCATATTCCCGGAAATATCGCCGAAGTTGCCATATAAATTATAGACGTACAAGTAAAAATTAATATAAATATAATAAAGAATAAATCGAAAAAAGATTACAACTTAGGAATGTGAAAATACACGAAAAGCATGTGTGAAACGTCTACCAAATGGGCCTAACCTCTATAAGATATTTGGTGGTTACCATTACCGCTATCTTTTTTGACTTAGTGTATTATTATTATTACTATTATTATTATTATTATTATTATTATTATTATTATTATTATTATTATTATTATTATTATTAAACTGTAGTCTTGATGAAATCCAAAAAGGTGAGTTGGCTTCAAAATTTTTTGAAAGAATTAAATTGATTTCTAGAATAAAAGCCATCGACACATAACGAATTCCTTTCTTGAATAGTACTTTTGATATTATTAATTGAGTCAACACAGATGTGAACATTTGCAAAGGTAAACAAAACCAATCTCAGAATTTTGCACCCAATATCAGTTCTGGAGAGAGAGAGAGAGGGGGGGGGAGGGGGAGGGAGAGAGGGAAAGAGGGGAGAGAAAGACACTTTACCAAACAAATAGTAGAAGAAGACTGAAATTGATAGGCATTGAAAATGTTCGTAATAAACTAGTCTGAATTTTTAAGGTAAAAATGATGAAACAGAACTACAACGGGATTAGTAATTACTAGAGCAAGGACAAAAATATCCCGATGCTTGCAATGTGTGCGTATAGCTTGTCTGGTAAGAATGGTGGAAGACGCAGTCCAGGTAGCCTGAAACTATAAACAATAGAGACACGGATATGTAAGCAGCTAATTACAGTACACTAAAAGACATTAACCAGTGATGTGAAACAAATGCATAATATACTGTAAATAAATTTAGTTTAGATTATAATAATTATTAGTTCTGTATAACTGAAAAAAAAAAGACCAGGTACCTCAGTTGGTAGAGCAGCTGGAAGGTCCGTGCTTGATTCCGGGTGATGACGGCATTTTCTCGTTTCCAAACATCCAGAAGGCCCTGAGGTTCACTCAGCCTCCCATCAAATTGAATACCGAGTCTTTTCCGTTGGTAAAAGATAGTCGGAGCGTGGTGCTGACCACACCACTTCATTCTAGGACCGAGGTAACTGAAAGCACGGGGCTCTACGGGAAAGCTTCGCTCCAAATCACATGATGTGATGGGACCGAACAAAAAATATTGTAGATCATGTTCAAAACTAGTTAGTGTTTTGTGAGAGCAGGAGATAATTTCTTATCTTAACGATTGTGACATAGTCGACATAATCAGGATTTTTCTGCAGCACTTTTTCTGTGACAGACACAGGAGATGTTCTATTATTTTTTTTATAAAGTTCTACAAGTCGCAGGGTATTGAGCGTTTGAAAATTGTATTTTCTAAACTCTTAATGTTTTGATCACATCTGCAAATATGTTTGTAATGAATAACAAATGTACACACAATTTGCTTGAGACAAGCATTTGTGGAGTTCTTATGGCAGAGCTGTCTTTAGTAGCTATTACATTATTGCTTTAATAATTTTCGTTTGCGATGCTTAATTTACAACGAAAATTTGTCTACCAGATTTTTCTAATAACATATTTAATGTAGCAGGACGTGACATTTCTGACATTATTGATTAATTTTCACGTTCCCGTAGAATAGAGTATTAACACGGAGCGACTAAAAAACTGCCCGTGCTGCTGTTGTACTAGAGACTGTACAGCCCCGAGTCAGGTTGTGCTGTATAACTTCATGCATAATTATGCGCGTTGTAGGTAAGTTGATTTCTCCTGTAGCCGATACGTCTCCTAGCTTTAGTAATTACTGATAACTACCTAGACTTGATTTTGGCAAACAAATCTCAATTCATCACACTGATAACAAATTTAAAGAAGAAGCAATCATGGATTCCGTGCAAACAAGCCCAACAGAAGGCACCAAAACGAATTGAACACGCGATTAATGAATTTTACGCAGTTTTCTGAGACAGAAAACTTAATTTCTGTTATTGTCTTCTATCTGAGAGATAATAGTGAAACAGAAATTTTGACTGAGAATGTGATATAAATATTTTGCTAACAAAAATATCTACAACAATTTTAAGAAATTATTTAACATAAATTTACTAAGATATAAATGTTACTTACTTATGGCTTTTAAGGTTCACATAAGCCAGCCATCGGACCCTATCCTGAGCAAGATCAATCGAGTCCCTACCATCATATCCCACTCTCTCAAATCCATTTTAATAATATCTTCCCATCTACGTCTCGGCCTCCCAAGTAACACTCTATATGCAATTTTGGATTCGCTCATACGTGCTACGCCCTGCCCATCTCAAACGTCTGGATTTAATGTTCCTAATTATGTCAGGTGAAGAATAAAATGCATTCAGTTCTGCGTTGTGTAACTTTCTCTATTCTCCTGTAACTTCATATCTCTTAGCCCAAATATTTACCTAAGAACCTTATTCTCAAACACCCTTAATCTGTATTAGTCTCCCAAAGTGAGAGTCGAAGTTTCTCAACCATACAGAAGAATCGGTACTATAATTGTTTATAAATTCTAACGTTCAGCTTTTTTTTTAGAGCAGTTTGGATGATAAAAGCTTCTGAACAGAATAATAACACGCATATTTATTCTGTGTTTAATTTCCTCCCGATTATCATTTATATTTGTCAGTGTTGCTCCAAGATATTTGAATTTTTCCTTCTCTTCAAAGGATAAATTTCTAATTTTTATATTTCCATTTCGTACAAGATTCTCGTCACGAGCCATAACCATATACTTTGTTTTTTTTCTGGATTTAATTCCAAACCTATCTCTTTACTTGCTTCAAGTAAAATCCCTCTGTTTTTCCTAATAATTTGTGGATTTTCTCCTAACATAATCACTTCATCCGCCGTTCATTTCCAAAACCACTCTGTTATCCTGAACATTCGTAATAGCTTATTCTAGAGCAAAGTTAAAAAGTGAAGGTGATAGTGCATCTCCTTGCTTTAGCCCGCAGTGAATTGCAAAAGCATTTGACAGAAACTGGCATACAGGGTCTCTACTAGCTTAATGAATAATTCAACATTTGGATATATCAGCTAACAGGATATTAAAGTTCCGGACAAAAGTAACAAAATTTATTTCTTACACAAAAACAATTCACACGTCTCATTTATTCTACCCACACAGCAAAAATACAGTGTAGTACCAGTTCATTTAGTTTAGGGTGAAACACTATTTTGTACTTAATGCAAAAATAACATAATCAACAATTCTAGTATCGTGTACAGCGTGACCCGCCGAAGTGGTGTACAACTAGAAAATGGGTCACAGTTGTGCCATCTATCCACAGCATGCGGAACCCGAATCACGCAAGTGAAGTGGGTGGGCATTGCATACACACACACGCGCGCAATTCTAGTAATTTATGTGCAAATTATAGATGACAAAATAACATAAATCAAATATTCGACAAGTTCTTTCCAAAACAGGAGAAAGCCACAGTATACACACAATGCATGTCAAAACCAATTTTTTTTTTTTTTTGGTATCGATAATGCTAAGGAAGGATTTTACAAAATTACTAAAAGATACTACCTACATCGTTTTACCATTCTTTTAGCTGGTACATCACAAAATATTCCTACAAGGAATGTAGATCTTTCTAGTTGAAAAGCAGTACCTACTTTTATGTAGCGTTCGAGGAAGTTGACGGAGAAAGACAAAAATAAATGAATGTATGAAGTACATGTAACGAAAAATGGAATGACTGCAGTCCAAATTGTGGAAATATTTATTTTATTAAAGTGAACGAACTTCGAATGGAAACGGTTAGTACAATAGAAAGTATGACATAATAATAATAATAATAATAATAATAATAATAATAATAATAATAATAATAATAGTAATAATAATAATAATAATAGTAATAATAATAATAATAATAATAATAATAATAATAATTACTGGTACTGTGAAAGTCAGCACAAGTCGCAGTTTTACTGTGTACAATCTTTTTCGAATCGAGTCTGAGACATAATTTCTGTCTTTTACCAATGAAATGTGTTGTTTCTGGTCAAAATCTGGTGTCGTACAGACTCTATGTCAGCTACCTAAGAACTCCTATGTTTCTATTCAAAGTGTAATAACTTAGTAACGGTTTTTAATTAAGAAATAAAAACAGTATGATAATAATAATAATAATAATAATAATAATAATAATAATAATAATAATAATAATAATAATAATAATAGCCACTGATTGAGGTTCTGGCTGATTTGTACATCTGTTATCGGGCAGTATACCTTACTTGACGATATGTGTGAAAGGAAGAATAATTGTGTTGTATGCATATGAAGTCTGATTAGTGTAGCCTACATATAGCTAATCGGCGATATATGCAATGGAGGGCGAAAGGAACTGGCCATCTTACCCCATTATCTCCCGGCCTAGTTGCCTCATAAGTGGTGCCTTGTTGGTATCACTTGTGAGGTTCAGACCTGTCTTCTGACAGTTGACTAAAGAATAATGATAATAACAATAATAATAATAATAATAATAATAATAATAATAATAATAATAATAATAATAATAATAATAATAATGACTTGCAATAGTAAAAGTTATTTTTTTGATTTTAGTAGGTTATTTTACGATGCTTTATCAACATCTTAGGTTATTTAGCGTCTGAATGAGATGATAATGCCGGTGAAATAAGTCCAGGGTCCAACACCGAAAGTTACCCAGCATTTGCGCATATTGGATTGAGGAAACACCCCAGAAGAAACCTCAACCAGGTAACTTACCCCGACTGGGAATCGAACCCGGGCCACCTGATTTCGTTGCCAGATGCGCTAACCGTTACTCCACACGTGCGAACATAGTGAAAGTGGAACTTAAGTTACAGTAATTCAATGCGCTGCTTTTGATCAATATTTGGCGTCATGCAGACTCTATGTGTGTTAAAAAATAGCTTCTATGTGTCTATTTAATATGTAAAGTGCAAAATGCGTCAAAAGTAAGGAAGGCGAATCTCTGAGAAGTACGACTTTTTTTAAGAAAGAATAAAAACTTTATAACAGTAATAATAATAATAATAATAATAATAATAATAATAATAATAATAATAATCATCATCATCATCATCATCATCATCCTTGCATGTATTGGGCCTAGTGGCCCGTTACGGTCTCTTGCCAACGTAATAATAATAATAATAATAATAATAATAATAATAATAATAATAATAATAATAATAATAATAATAATAATAATAATAATAATAATATTAGCCTGCGAATTTCAACTTTGTGTTTGTTGCCTAAACTAAGTAATGTGATTTTATATAATGTCGATGTGCTGAATCCGAATTTTCAATCCGTTTGCTTCTATCACGTCAGGTTTGTTTGCAAAATCACTTTAAATGTATTTTATAATTACGTGAATTTCATCACAAACATTTTCATTTCACTTTTTTATTTCAAACTCAAAAACAATATTTAAAAGACACAACTTGCTGAAATTATGTGTATGGTTGTTCATACATGTCACTAGAGTGTTTTTGCTTTGTTTTGTCTTGTTTACTTCACTATTGGATGTATAAATGAGCACAATGTATCACACAAAAAATTACACAACTTGCTTCTTAGGTGAGAAAGTCCTCCTGTTCCTCTTTCTTTTATGTTTCTCTTCAGATATTTCACGCTTTAACATCCTACAATAATCACCAAGCATACTGATGCTACCGCGTCTCTGGTACCTTCTTTCGAAATCCTGCAGATCCTTGTGAAATCGTTCATCTTACTCTTAGCTGAAAAATCCTAGATTTTCGGCGAAATAATCTAGCTGAGAAAACAGAAACTTTTGATACTCATGTTACAACCAAAGTCATTGTATGCTTCAAGAATGTTAGCCACGATATTTCGGTAATTAGGATCCTTGTTGCCAAGAAATTTTAAAGCAACTTCACAAAACAACATCCATGCTGATTTCTCCTTTTCATCCATACTGTTTTTAAATACTTCACCAGACATGTTTTCTTATGTCAGGACCATTAAATATATATATTCTTTCAATTTGCTTCAGATAGTAGTGTAAATTTCTCACATATGTACTTAAAACAGCCTCCTTCCTTATTTAAAGCTTTTACAAGCTGTTTCATTAAGCCAAGCTTGATGTGGAGAGATGGCAGCACAACTTTAGAAGAACTCACAAGGCTTTGGCGCATAACATTTTTACAACCGACTTCCAAATTCTGTCGAGGTCGCCAGTCTTTCATAGTCCAGTGATCAACTCGTGCCCTACTATCCCACAGGCAAAGAATGCATGGAAATTTGGTAAAACCAAATTGTTGACCCAGCAACATAGTAAGAACTTTGAAATCATCACAATCTTGCCAGTTGTGTTCCTATAGTCTAGTCGCAATAACAGCAGTTGCAAATTTGTGTATGATTTTTTGAGGATCACTGAATAGGCAACGGGCACTGAAGCAAAAATGTTTCCGTCATGAAGGAGGAAATCCTTTAAACTTCGCTTGGAAGCATCAATGAACAGTCTCCAGTCACTTAGGTCATAGTTTGGAAGTCCAAGTTTTAGCATAAATTCTTTCACATTACTGCAATATACAAGATTATCATCTTTGGAGAAAAAGTATTTAAAACCTATTTCACGTTGTCAGTACCAATAGAATGATGTTTAAGATTTCTGGTCGCACAGCGATTGGTACATTAGGCACAGGTAAAATGGCTGACCGAACAACTGAATGCACGATTTGATTTTTGTGTTTAGAATCGTACCTCTTCATATCACACGAACAGAAGTAGCAGTAATTACTATGGTTCGACTGCTCTCTCCAAACCATAGGTACTCCAAAAGATAGCAACGATCTTCTCCAATTAATCAAATGACGAAGTTCTTCAGTGCATACTCTACATACTTTGTGTGGTGCCCAAGCTTTACTTTGGTCTCCAAGTTTGATTCCAAAATAGGCATGGTATGACTTTTTCACAAAATCTGTAATATTACACCTCTGCTTAGGCAATGTGTATATCATACATAAGTTATATAACAAAAGTGGTCTAGATTATTTAGACATCCTCGATGCAACATGGTAAATACTTTCTTACTGAACTAAAAACTTTCAACATTCTACTCCACTATAAAGCTTCAAACTGATTTCGTTTCGTTTCCACATGAAACGCAGACTAATGAAATGTGATAGAAACTAGACGAGTTGAGTTCAGTCTCTCACCAAGGAGTGGCTGACATTTCTATCTTTCACAAATAAAAATAATGACAAGGCTGCACGTTATTTCGTCCTAACTCCCTTACGTGCTTGCATCCCCAATATGCTAACAAACATCCAGTGTCCTTGGTTTTCAATATAAACAGCTTAAAAATATGTTGAATACATTTGGTTTTCATATCCTAACATACTAAACCTACATATGTTAAAGTATTACAGTTTAAATAATTACGATATAAATTGTCGTAATATATTATAAGAAAATTAAAATAACACAAACGTGGTACGTGATAGGAAATTCTTGGCTTTGAATTTGATTTCAGCATGCTAAAAATACCCTAAAAACATTAAAACTTTTGGAGGCAGGAGTTTCATCGCAGACTAGTGTAATCAGTAAATCTCGTGTACAATTCAACTGCATTTGGATTAGGCCTATAACAATATATCCATATTTCCTGGTCCTCTTCAGATTTCAGAGACGTTTACACAAAAATCTTATAACTCCTCCATAACAATACTTGGAGTAATTTATATTTATTTTATTAGAGTACCAGTTTCGTCAACCTGCAGAGACAGTTGAGTGTTGCAAGGAACTTCAACGAGGCGTTTGAGGCTGTTTCGGTACATCCTTTTGGGACGATTTCCAGTTTTGATACTAGGTCATTTAGGTAAATAAGACATTTCGAGTCCACGAAATTTTTGGTACAGCATTTTCGGTAATAGGCGATTTTCGTACCACGAAATTATTGATATAGCACTTCGGTCACTTGGGTCACTTAATGTTTCCTGTCATTGCTTCGTTTCAGTTATGTTGCTTGTTTATAAAATAAATTTAATTTAAATTAAATTTCCTGGCACGGAAAAGACAATTTACAGAATGTAATAAAATTTCTGAGTTGAAGTAAAATCATTTCCTAGCAACGGAAAAAACTATTTCAATTTGCAACTAAATTTCTGAGTAGAAGTAAAATCAAGTATAATATGAGGAGTAAAATAATTTAATCCAGTAAAAATAAGCCAATGCTAGTTCTGCATGAATTTTCATATCATTTTCACAAGTACAACAAGCAGTGAGGACAGAGAAGCTTGTACAGTGAGATGCACAACTGGGAATCTTATGAAATTGAAGATTTTTTTAAATATGGTTCTGATGAACACGGTCATCTTGCCGGTGTGAAACTCGATTTGCGTAGAGTACACAATGCTATAAAACAACTTGCCGAAGAGATGTTGCCTGACAAAAATGTCTTAAAACGGCAGGCAAACAGAATCCAAAACGAAAGCAGACTTGTGAATCTCGACAGCTTGCAGACATACAAGTAACTGGACATTATAGCTTTACGCTTAATGGTGACAATGTTTTGTTACAGGATTGAGGGCGAGATGATCCAGATCGCTTCTTAATATTAGCCATTGTGCAAAACGTCCAGTGTTTATCACAAAGCCGCACAATATACTGCGATGGAACATTTCGTGTTGCCCCTCGACTGTACCTCCAGTTATTTACTCTGCATGGTAGTTTATAGGGTCACACATTCTCGTTTGTACATGGCTTAACATCACGATACATATACGTTAACCGTATTTATCAGGTAACAGTGGAAAATGCACGAGAAATAAACATAACTGTCGCACCTCAAAGAATTATGATGACTTTGAATTGGCAGATAAGCACGCCGGAAAACTTGCATTTTCCGAAGCTGAGATTAAGGGCTGTGTCTTCCACTTTTCACAATCATTGTAGAGCCGCATTGCAACAAAGGGGCTGCAAAGAGAATATACTACAACTGACAGCCAGGTACGACAGCAAGCAAACGTGATTTTCGGTTTGCCTTTCGTTCCGGTGGTGATAGGCCTACGAAGATACCTTGGATTTCATATCGGAACGTTGTGATGATGACTTACAGGAGTTAATAGATTATGTTCACCGGGTATACGTGCATGAGGTAGGCGAAGAGTTCGGCCACCAGTATTTCCTCCAGAAATATGGAATGTCTATAAAGCGTGCGTGTCTGGTGATCAACGCACAAATAATTCAAAGGGTGGCATTAAAAGATTCAGAAATTAATTTCTGTGCAACACCCTTAGTAGAATACAAATGGTGGGTATCCCTGGTGGAAGACTGGTGGTAGGGTGGTGGCAGGGGGTTACATGTGACGTCACAAGTGGGCGTGGAAAGTGACGTCATAGTGGGCGTGGCAAGTGACGTCATGGGCGTGGCTAAAGTATGACGTCACGAAGGGGGTGGGGGCTCAAATTATGACGTAAGAAAGGGGCGTAACTTAAATTATGTCATAAATGGCTATCTAAGAGTTCAAGGTTAAAGTGTGACGTCATGCACACGTGCAGGTATGTAATTGAAGTTGTGGCATGACATGTTCATACAAGTATGTATATTGGGGGGGGGTTGAAATACACAAGTTCATACATGTTTATCTCCTCAATGCAGATGTAATGTCTGCTATGTGTGCATAATATTATGCTGATTCACACCCGGCGATTGTTCTCGAGTTAATCGTAAGGGGGCGGGGGTGAAAGACACAAGTTCATACATGTTTGAAAATCCCACAATCGCTATCTGCTATGTGTGCAAATATTATGCTGATTCACATCCGGCGATTGTTCTCGCACTGTTATCTGCTATGTATGCAAATATTATGCAAGCTCACATCCGGCGAGTGTGTGAATTGCTGAGTAAAGAATTAATCTATCACACTTAAACACATACATTCTTTTTCTTATTATTATTAAGATTCTAATGTAATGGTAATTTAATTGATGGGGAATGGAAAATGGGGTGGGGGTTGGGTGTTGGAAATTGCCAAGTGTAAATTGGAATGGAGGGCATAAATGGTTGTACTTTAAGCCTATTGCTGATAAAAAAAATTAATCTAGCACACTTGTAAATTAAACAGGATGTGTCTTACATCACGAAGGGGCATAACTTAAAGTGTAACATCATAAATTTGAAATTCACAAATGAAGTTGGTGCGTGATGTAATAATTTGAAATGCACATGTTCATACAAGTTTGTATAGTTAATTGTAGGTGGCGGGGGGGTGAAATACACAAGTTCATACATGTTTGTGTATTTGAAAGTGAGTTGTGAATGTTAAAAATCCTACACATGCATATTCGCTATCTGCTATATGTGCAAATATTATGCAAGCTCACATCCGGCGAGGCAAATGCTGAGCATGATAAAAAAATATTACACAAATAATGCATGATGCTAATAATATGCAAGCTGTTAATTCACATCCGGCGATTGTTCTCGCAGCGTCTTATATTACACAAATATGGTATAAGCGCTATCTGCTAGGTGTGCAAATATTATGCAAGCTCACATCCGGCGACTATGCAATGGTTGAGTAATGATAAAAAGCATGTTTTCGATTATGTCGCGTGTTATATTACACAAATATTGTATGATGCAAATAATATGCAAGCTGTTAATCACATCCGGTGAAGACGCAAGTGCTGAATAATGGCCACCTGTGGTATGTTATTTTACACAAATACTCTATTGATAATCTTCATCTGCTATGTGTTATGTTGTGCATTGTGGATTGGGGATGTTGATAAAAGAAATCAGTAACAAAATAAAATTATATGTATATATACGTCATTAGCGTGGCTAAAGTATGACGTCACGTGTGGCTTACGTCACTAAGGATGTAACTTAAAGTGTGACGTCATAAATTTGTAATTGAAGTTGGACATGGGAGAGGGGGGGTAAAAATTTGAAATACGAACGCTCATAGTGACGTAACTTAAAGTGTGACGTCATAAATTTTTAATTGAAGTTGGAAATATGGGAGGGGGCGTAATAATTTTAATACATACGGCGTAACTTAAAGTGAGACGTTATAAATTTGTAATTTAAGTTGTAAATGGGGGAGGGGGTAATAATTTGAAATACACACTTTCATAGTGGTGTAACTTAAACCGTTACAGAGTGCAAGATTAAAGTGCGCAAGTGCAGGTATGTAATTGAAGTTGGGGGCGTAACGTAATAATTTGAATTACATATGTTCATACAAGTTTGTATAGTTGAAAGACACAAGTTCATACATGTTTGAAATTTCACCTACACAATGATGCTGTGATTACGCGTGCAAATATTATGCAAGCTCACATCTGGTGATTGTCCGGCGACGCAATTGCTGAGTAATGACAAAAACGTGTTTTTGAAGCACCACAAATATTGCATGATGCAAACATCCGGTGATCGTTCTCGCAGCGTCTTATGTTACATAAATATTGTATTGATTACCAGTGCATAAGCGCTATTTGCTATGTGTGAAATATTATGCAAGGTTGCTAATTTTACTGGCGTAAATGGTTGTACTTTAAGCCAATTGCCGAGTAATTGATAAAAAAATTAAGATTCTAATGTAATGGTAATTGAATTGATAAATAGTAATGGGAGATGAATATTCGAATGGGGGAATTATTGATGGCGTAAATAGTTGTACTTTAAGCCAATTGGTGAGTAATTGAAAAAAAATAATCTAGCACATTTGTAAATTAAACACATACATTCTTCTTCTTCATCTTCTTCTTCTTCTTCTCATTATTATTATTATTATTATTATTATTATCATCATCATTACTATTATTATTATTATTATTATTATTATTATCATCATCATCATCATTACTATTATTAGTATTTTAATTTAATACATTTTTGAAGTATGTGAACGGTCTCGTGCAAAGCTTATAAAACATCACTTCCGGCGATTGTTCTTGCAGCGTCTTATGTTACACAAATATTGTATTGATTACATGTGCGTAATCGCTTTCTGCTATGTGTGCAAATATTATCCAAAGTTGCTGATTATACATCCGGCAATGCAATAGATGAGTAATGATAAAAAAAAACATGTTTTTTGATTACGTAGCATAATGACCACCTGAAGTGTGTAATATTACACAAATATCGTATGATGCAGATAATATGCATGCTTGTTAAATCACATCCGGCGAATCGCAGTTGCTGAGTAATGATAAGAAAACATGTTTTTGAATACGTAGCATAATTACAATCTGCAGTGTGTCATGTTACACAAATTAAATATTCAAATTATTAATGAATATGAGACAGCTAATTAAATTAATTGGTATAGCATTCAATATACATAAAACACTGTTGTTATTATTATTCCAATGTAATACATTTTGAAGGAACATTGAGTGGTTTTTTTAGAGTATTTAATTTAAGCCATACATTATTACCAATATTAAATTCATCAGAATGTGACATTGTTATGATTTAGAGCAGTTCGTAATACAGTAATTGTAGCAATAAAAATCACACTTGCTCAATGTAGATGTATATGTTGTGTAATGTTATTACACACACACACACACACACATATATATATATATATATATATATATATATATAATCGCTGAAGTAAATCAATATGGATCCCTGCTCGATGCTTACACGTTTGGGAGCCGGAGAATACGTGAACAAAATTTACAATATTGGAGAGTTAACACCTGGAAACCCATATTTAATAAAAAGCATGGAGAAGAAAAGAACTCGATACGGGACAACAATCCTCGCAATGCTAGAGGAATTTTCAGTTCCTCTACCACAGCGATTTAAGGTGAATGTTAAGCGTGATTATGAAGAACGTTCGAATTGTAATAAACGTTTTTGTGTAAATAGTATTGCACTGTAATTTTTTTCTGTATTAACAAACCATTTCCATCTCACATAATCAAAGGGTTGGGTTCGTTTAGAGAATTAACCTATAACACTTTCCTTTCAGATATTAGTAATAATTTTCCAATATTAAGAATTGGTATATAGGTTTTCAAATATTATTAATCCTTAAGAATTGGTGTGTATGTTGAGATTATTCTAAACATATATGTTACAAGAATATAACATAACTCCAGTGGTAGCTTATTGATTTGGGAGTGGTGGATTTGAAATACACAAGTTCATTACATGTTTGTATGATAAAACCTGAGGATGATTGAGAGTCACGGATATCACAATTGAACCTAGTCATTGGGGATGGGGATGTGCTTGGTAAAAGAAAATAGTAACAACATAAAATTATGCGTATATATTTATTCATAAAAAGAAATACAATGCACTGAGTATTGAAATATATTTTCAGTTAGTGAATCCCAATTGTGATGATGTTTTCACCAAAATTGCAAAAATTTTACATTATTCCTGCAATGATAGAAGCACATGTTCATTTTTTTTAACATAAATAAATTAGGAATCTGAAACAAAATAAAAACTGTGTAGCATCATACTTATTGTAAATTGTATATTGTCACAGAAATTAGTAACACATAGCCTACTTACATTTTTAAATATATGATATTTACTGATACGAAAATGTCAATTTTGCTACATATATCTTACAACTTGTTGAAAATCGTAATCTTGCGACATATATGTTACAACTTGTCACAAATCGTAATCTTGGGACATATATGTTGCAACATGTCGAAAATCGTAATGTTGCGACATATATGTTACAACTTGTCGAAAATCGTAATGTTGCGACATATGTGTCAAATCTTGTCGAAAATCGTAATATTGCGACATATAGGTTACAACTTGTCGAAAATCGTAATCTTGCGACATATATGTTACAACTTGTCGAAAATCGTAATCTTGCGACATACATGTTACAACTTGTCGAAAATCGTAATCTTGCGACATATACGTTACAACTTGTCGAAAATCGTAATTATGTGACATATACGTTACAACTTCTCGAAAATCGTAATCTTGCGACATATACGTTACAACTTGTCGAAAATCGTAATCTTGCGACATATACGTTTCAACTTGTCGAAAATCGTAATCTTGCGACATATACGATACAACTTGTCGAAAATCGTAATCTTGCGACATATACGTTACAACTTGTCGAAAATCGTAATCTTGCGAAATATACGTTACAACTTGTCGAAAATCGTAATCTTGCGACATATACGTTACAACTTTTCGGAAATCGTAATCTTGCGACATATACGTTACAACTTGTCGAAAATCGTAATCTTGCGAAATATACGTTACAACTTGTCGAAAATCGTAATCTTGCGACATATACGTTACAACTTGTCGAAAATCGTAATCTTGCTACATATACGTTACAACTTTTCGAAAATCGTAATCTTGCCACATATACGTTACAACTTGTCGAAAATCGTAATCTTGCGACATATACGTTACAACTTGTCGAAAATCGTAATTATGCCCCATATACGTTACAACTTGTCGAAAATCGTAATCTTGCGACATATGCGTTACAACTTGTCGAAAATCGTAATCTTGCGACATATACGTTACAACTTGTCGAAAATCGTAATCTTGCGACATATACGTTACAACTTGTGGAATATCGTAATCTTGCGACATATACGTTACAACTTGTCGAAAATCGTAATTATGCGACATATACGTTACAACTTCTCGAAAATCGTAATCTTGCGACATATATGTTACAACTTGTCGAAAATCGTAATCTTGCGACATATACGTTACAACTTGTCGAAAATCGTAATCTTGCGACATATACGTTAAGACTTGTCGAAAATCGTAATCCTGCGACATATATGTTACAACTTGTCGAAAATCGTAATTTTGCGACATACACGTTACAACTTGTCGAAAATCGTACTCTTGCGACATATAAGTTACAAGTTGTCGAAAATCGTAATCTTGCGACATACACGTTACAACTTGTCGAAAATCGTAATCTTGCGACATATACGTTACAACTTGTCGAAAATCGTAATCTTGCGACATATACGTTACAACTTGTCGAAAATCGTAATCTTGCGACATATAAGTTACAACTTGTCGAAAATCGTAATATTGGGACATATATGTTACAACTTGTCGAAAATCGTAATCTTGCGACATATATGTAGCAAGAATGCCATTTTCGTATCAGTTGCAATGTTTATCACAAAGAAAGCGGGTGTGAGACTAACTTGTTCTCCGATTACATATAACAGCAGAGAATCTCGACATGATCGTATAAATCATTGGGTTCAATATATCCCATTGAAACGGAGGAGAAGATGTGCTCAAAAAGGGTGTAACAGGATTGTTCGAACACAATGTTCAAAGTGTCTTATTGGATTATGTATAAAGTGCTTTTACTCATATCATATGATTAAAAATGTAAGTATGTGTTACTTTTTTCTGTGACATAATTTACAATAAGTACCATGCTACACATTTTTATTTTGTTTCAGGACGTCCATTGTTGTACAAGGTGTCCTATTGGATTATGTATAAAGTGCCTTCATATGTTTAAAAATGTAAGTATATTACTTTTTTCTGTGACATTATACAATTTACAATAGGTATGATGCTACACCGTTTTTATTTTGTTTCAGATTCCTAATTTATTTATGTTAAAAAGAAAATGAACATGTGCTTCTATCATTGCAGAAACAATGTAAAATTTTTGCAATTTTGGTGGAAACATCATCACAATTGGGATTCACTAACTGAAATATATTTCAATACTCAGTGCATTGTATTTCTTTTTATGAATAAATCTATACGCATAATTTTATGTTGTTACTATTTTCTTTTACCAAGCACATCCCCATCTCCAATGACTAGGTTCAGTTTAATGATTAATTTTCTCACAATTGTGATATCCGTGACTCTCAATCATCCTCAGGCTTATCATACAAACATGTAATGAACTTGTGTATTTCAAATCCACCACTCCCAAATCAATAAGCTACCACTGGAATTATGTTATATTCTTGTAACATATATGTTTAGAATAATCTCAACATACACACCAATTCTTAAGGATTATTAATATTTGAAAACCTATATACCAATTCTTAATATTGGAAAATTATTACTAATATCTGAAAGGAAGTGATATAGGTTAATTCTCTAAACGAACCCTACCCTTTGATTATGTGAGATGGAAATGGATGGTTAATACAGAAAAAAAAAATACAGTGCAATACTATTTACAAAAAAAAAAAAATATTAAAATTCGAACGTTCTTCATAATCACGCTTAACATTCACCTTAAATCGCAGTGGTAGAGAAACTGAAAATTCCTCTAGCATTGCGATGATTGTTGTTCCGTATCGAGTTCTTTTCTTCTCCATGCTTTTTATTAAATATGGGTTTCCAGGTGTTAACTCTCCAATATTGTAAATTTTGTTCACGTATTCTCCGGCTCCCAAACGTGTAAGCATCGAGCAGGAATCCATATTGATTTACTTCAGCGATTATATATATATATATATATATATATATATATATATATTTATGTAATAACATTACACAACATATACATCTACATTGAGCAGGTGTTATTATTATTGCTACAATTACTGTATTACGAACTTCTCTAAATCATAACAATGTCACATTCTGATGAATTTAATGTTGGTAATAATGTATGGCTTAAATTAAATACTCTAAACAAACCACTCAATGTTCCTTCAAAATGTATTACATTGGAATAATAATAACAACAATGTTTTATGTATATTGAATGCTATACCAATTAATTTAATTAGCCGTCTCATATTCATTAATAATTTGAATATTTAATTTGTGTAACATGACACACTGCAGATTGTCATTATGCAGCGTATTCAAAAACATGTTTTCTTATCATTACTCTGCAACTGCGATTCGCCGGATGTGATTTAACAAGCATGCATATTATCTGCATCATTCAATATTTGTGTAATATAACACACTTCAGGTGGTCATTATGCTACGTAATCAAAAAATATGTTTCTTTTTTTATCATTACTCAGTTATTGCATTGCCGGATGTATAATCAGCAACTTTGGATAATATTTGCACACATAGCAGAAAGCGATTACGCACATGTAATCAATACAATATTTGTGTAACATAAGACGCTGCAAGAACAATCGCCGGAAGTGATGTTTTATAAGCTTTGCATGAGACCGTTCACATACATCAAAATGTATTAAATTAGAATACTAATAATAGTAATGATGATGATGATAATAATAATAATAATAATAATAATAATAATAATGAGAAGGAGAAGGAGAAGAAGAAGAAGAAGAAGAAGAAGAAGAATGTATGTGTTTAATTTACAAATGTGCTAGATTATGTTTTATCAATTACTCACCAATTGGCTTAAAGTACAACTAATTACGCCATCAATAATTCCCCCATTCGAATATTCATCTCCCATTACTATTTATCAATTCAATTACCATTACATTAGAATCTTAATTTTTTTATCAATTACTCGGCAATTGGCTTAAAGTACAACCATTTACGCCAGTAAAATTAGCAACCTTGCATAATATTTGCACACATAGCAAATAGCGCTTATGCACTGGTAATCAATACAATATTTATGTAACATAAGACGCTGCGAGAACAATCTCCGGATGTTTGCATCATGCAATTTTTGTGTAATATAACACGTTGCAGGTGCTTCAAAAACACGTTTTTATCATTACTCAGCAATTGCGTCGCCGGACAATCACCAGATGTGAGCTTGCATAATATTTGCACGCGTAATCACAGCATCATTGTGTAGGTGAAATTTCAAACATGTATGAACTTGTGTCTTTCAACTATACAAACTTGTATGAACATATGTAATTCAAATTATTACGTTACGCCCCCAACTTCAATTACATACCTGCACTTGCGCACTTTAATCTTGCACTCTGTAACACTTTAAGTTACACCACTATGAAAGTGTGTATTTCAAATTATTACCCCCTCCCCCATTTACAACTTAAATTACAAATTTATAACGTCTCACTTTAAGTTATGCCGTATGTATTAAAATTATTACGCCCCCTCCCATATTTCCAACTTCAATTAAAAATTTATGACGTCACACTTTAAGTTACGTCACTATGAGCGTTCGTATTTCAAATTTTTACCCCCCCTCTCCCATGTCCAACTTCAATTACAAATTTATGACGTCACACTTTAAGTTACATCCTTAGTGACGTAAGCCACACGTGACGTCATACTTTAGCCACGCTAATGACGTATATATACATATAATTTTATTTTGTTACTGATTTCTTTTATCAACATCCCCAATCCACAATGCACAACATAACACATAGCAGATGAAGATTATCAATAGAGTATTTGTGTAAAATAACATACCACAGGTGGCCATTATTCAGCACTTGCGTCTTCACCGGATGTGATTAACAGCTTGCATATTATTTGCATCATACAATATTTGTGTAATATAACACGCGACATAATCGAAAACATGCTTTTTATCATTACTCAACCATTGCATAGTCGCCGGATGTGAGCTTGCATAATATTTGCACACCTAGCAGATAGCGCTTATACCATATTTGTGTAATATAAGACGCTGCGAGAACAATCGCCGGATGTGAATTAACAGCTTGCATATTATTAGCATCATGCATTATTTGTGTAATATTTTTTTATCATGCTCAGCATTTGCCTCGCCGGATGTGAGCTTGCATAATATTTGCACATATAGCAGATAGCGAATATGCATGTGTAGGATTTTTAACATTCACAACTCACTTTCAAATACACAAACATGTATGAACTTGTGTATTTCACCCCCCCGCCACCTACAATTAACTATACAAACTTGTATGAACATGTGCATTTCAAATTATTACATCACGCACCAACTTCATTTGTGAATTTCAAATTTATGATGTTACACTTTAAGTTATGCCCCTTCGTGATGTAAGACACATCCTGTTTAATTTACAAGTGTGCTAGATTAATTTTTTTTATCAGCAATAGGCTTAAAGTACAACCATTTATGCCCTCCATTCCAATTTACACTTGGCAATTTCCAACACCCAACCCCCACCCCATTTTCCATTCCCCATCAATTAAATTACCATTACATTAGAATCTTAATAATAATAAGAAAAAGAATGTATGTGTTTAAGTGTGATAGATTAATTCTTTACTCAGCAATTCACACACTCGCCGGATGTGAGCTTGCATAATATTTGCATACATAGCAGATAACAGTGCGAGAACAATCGCCGGATGTGAATCAGCATAATATTTGCACACATAGCAGATAGCGATTGTGGGATTTTCAAACATGTATGAACTTGTGTCTTTCACCCCCGCCCCCTTACGATTAACTCGAGAACAATCGCCGGGTGTGAATCAGCATAATATTATGCACACATAGCAGACATTACATCTGCATTGAGGAGATAAACATGTATGAACTTGTGTATTTCAACCCCCCCCCAATATACATACTTGTATGAACATGTCATGCCACAACTTCAATTACATACCTGCACGTGTGCATGACGTCACACTTTAACCTTGAACTCTTAGATAGCCATTTATGACATAATTTAAGTTACGCCCCTTTCTTACGTCATAATTTGAGCCCCCACCCCCTTCGTGACGTCATACTTTAGCCACGCCCATGACGTCACTTGCCACGCCCACTATGACGTCACTTTCCACGCCCACTTGGGACGTCACATGGGGAGCCTGTGGGAGCCTGTAAGAGCATGTCACTCCCCGTCATTTGTTTTCTACTACCCTTCCATCTGGAAATTTTTGGACAAGTTAAAAAAGGAACAGCATGATAATGAACAGGATATTGTACGCCTACTTGGAGGACAAAGAAACGTAAGGCCTATCCTAAACAAAACATACATCAGAAACCAGGAGCAAATCGTGTCCATTGTGGGAAGATGCCAGGACTACAAGACCAGATGAGAATTGGTTGTTTATGTAAGGGCACTAGCCTACAAACTGAAGATCAACCCCAGTGAGCGTGCGGCTGATAGTGATAGTGGAGAGGAAGGAATGGGATAGTTCCTACTCTGACAATAAATTCGTGTGCAATTGAAGCGGTGAGATGAATAACCATTAATGTCCACTTACACAAGTTTCGAGAAAAATGCAAAAAACTTTTTTTATTTCTTACCTAATTATTATTTTTTTCACGTAATATTTCTGGTTGTTTTAGAGATCAAGACAAAGTAGTATACCAACTTTTAAAGTCGTAAAACTTGTGGAAATATAAAAAAATTAATTTCGAATTTGCACAAAAATTAATGGCCAGAAGAGGACTTGAATGGTTATTGATCTCACACCTTCAATTGCTCACAATAAAAATAATTATTCCTTCTATTTCATTTTATCTTATATAATGACCGAATTAGGTACCAATGTGCCATAGGTACCCCAAAAAATCATTACCAATATGCAGTGACACAAAGATACCAATGACGAAAAAGCATGACCCAAGTGTCAGATACCCATTAATCTGTTACCTATCCGTCTGTTTACCGAAAACGTGGGACCGAAACAGCCGCTTATCGAATGAGGTGTCCGTATCATTCAGAAACGGGTCTCCTTTTTATGTACGGTACAGTAATCTCCAACATGAAATTGTCAGTTTTACTATCATTGCTCCCATTCTTATTTGAAGTCACAAACCTCAGATACAACGTCAAGCATCGTGATCACTAGACCACAAGAACGTTTAATCTCTACGATAAATAATATTTAATATAGAGTTCCTGTACTCTATCTCTTAAGGTCTACACATACTTTGCCATAAATTTCCAAACTTTTTTGTTACATTTACATCAATTACGTTTTGAATTTCATCGCAATATAAGTTAAACACACAAAAGGACAGCTGGAATTCTTCGAGTGTCACTTGACCCAATTAAAGTTGCTCCTGGAACTGTTAACATTATATAAGCGAATAATTAACGTAACCTATTTCATTATTTAAGTAACACGCGTTGACTTCAAAAATCAACAAAGTCGTACTAATAATTTAACAGCTTCTCATAAAAATTATTCAGTATGTTCTACAACACACATTATTATTTTGGTGTACAAGTTGTTATGAAATATTTTATTCTTCAACATAAATTCAACATTTTAATTAAAAGCAATTAATTTTACAAACCGATAACTCATATTTTTCCTCTAATAGAGAGCGTTCGCCAGGAAACAGATTCCGCTGAGGTAAATGAAGTCAAGCTTTTACCTTAGAGATCGAATGCGACTTCCGAGGAAATAGTATGTGCAATACCCAAGTTTGAATGTCGGAAGTTTTTGTTATGCGTAGTACTGCAGATAACACAGCCTGGGGATACGTCATGGTTAGAGTATTCGTAGTCTATATAACTGATATCACGAACTGCATTATCACGAACTATACTGAACTGCACTAACATAAGACGCTGCGTGAACAATCGCCGGATGTGAATTAACAGCTTGCATATTATTTACATCATGCATTATTTGTATTGTATTGTATTGTATTTATTTATTTTGTATAATAATATTATATCGCGTTCTAATTGAAAAAAAAAGTCGATGACATAGGCTATAGGCTATAACAGTTCCCCAAGTAAAAAAGTGTTGAGAATGTTATGTTAACGGGCATGTGTATCCGAGAATCAGCTTGAAAGCGAAGACATTTTAAAAATAAATCCTTATAAAACAGCAGACGTTCATAAATTGAATGAAATCGGTCATGTGCCCAGGATCAGTTCTATCGATAGAGACGAAATTCAGCGTGTGTCATGATACATTTTCAAAAGATCTCAAATGCGAATTCGAGAGAATGTTGACAGTTTCAATACCCCATCTGCTAAGCCAATAAATTTCATATTATGTAATATTATTGGCCAAAGTCCGCCGAGTTAGCTCTGTGGTATCGCGTCTGCCTCCAGACAGCCAGCCCGGATTTGATTCGGGGGACTAGGAGAGGTGGTGGTGCACAACTTCTAATCACCAGATTGTACACAAATATACATGAGTTAAAAACCAGCTCTCTCTGCAGTTACTGTTCATAGTGATTCCTTTGTCAGAAAGGGCTATTAAGCCCGGCGACCCCCCCACTGCTATTCAACAGGAGCTGGGTACATGCCGGTACCGGGTTTCTCCTCCTGTCTTCCTCATCTTCGTCATCATCCTCACCTTACCCTACACTATAGCCTACTTACATGAATACTTACAAATACACACATACACTCAGCCTATACACGATACAACTCTCCACACAGATATACATCATGCATAGCGTGACCCGCCGTATTTGTATGCACTTGAAAATGGGTCACAGTTCTGCAATCTATCCGCAATATGCGGAACCTTAATCACGCAAGTGACGTGTGTAGGCATTATACACACATATTATAAGTAAAGATAGGAATTTAGCCACAGAGACTACAAAGTTAGGTATATGCATACAGTGTTCGTTGTTGAAAGAGAGAGTGGGCATAGCTAGCAATGCAGGTGCATGTTAGGGACCTCTGCCGTAGTATAAGCAGAGTGAGATTGTAGCTTTATGTGGTTAACTAATCAACGAGTCCCAGTGCAATGTAAACAAACCAATTGCTGGAGCACAACGCTGAACCTTACGCACGAGAAACGTATCCCCATTGAATTGCTGCGATACAAAACATATTTCAGTTGTTACCTAGCCATACTTCAGGCTTCACATCATTCATGTCAGTCTAACGACAGTCTAAACACAACTAACCTAATATCCTCATATTGTGGTATAAATTTCTACTTTTAATTATAAGCTAATGTATAAATCAAGACATTTTATTGCCAAAAAGTTATAGCTGAAACACCGTTAAGCATGCTATTACTTACCCATGTCACTTTTTAAACGGCGCTGTACTAAGTCAAATCTGTTTCCAGACGTACCCTCTTATTAATGTATGTTCATAAACCTCTCAAGGGAGCATATACAAATTCGAAATTCGAAAGCTTGTCGCTCATTTTCCGTAACCTAAATTTTCCAAATCCGTTTCCCTTATAATGTCCATATTTTTTTTTAGATAGGTACATTTATGAAAATTTGCATACTGCAGAATAAGCCATGCCTTTAGTACTTGTTTTATCCTGTCAGGTTGGTTTCGTTAAGAATACATTCTTTATTTTAAAAATACATTCATAGGGTTCATAGCAAAAAATCTCGAAAAAATATCTCATTTATATACTCACTTCTGACTTTTGAGAAACCCGGAGGTTCATTGCTACTCTCACATAAGTCCGCTATCGGTCCCTATCCTGAGCAAGATTAATCCAGCCTCTCCCATCATATCCCACCTCCATCAAGTCCATTTTAATATTATCTTCCCATCTACGTCTCGGCCTCCCAAGTAACACTCTATATGCATTTATGGATTCGTCCATACGTGCTACATGCCCTGCTCATCTCAAACGTCTGGATTTAATATTCCTAATTGTGTCAGATGAAGAATAAAATGAATTCAATTCTGCGTTGTGTAACTTTCTCCATTCCCCTGTACCTTCATCCCTCTGAGCCCCAAATATTTTCGTAAAGCATCTCATTCTCAAACACCCTCAATCCCTGTTTCTCTCTCAAAGTGAGAGTCCAAGTTTCACAACCATACAGAAGAATCGGTAATAGGCCTATAACAGTTTTATAAATTCTAACTTTCAGCTTTTTTTGAGACCAGATTACATTATAAAATCTTCAAAAACGAATAATAACTCATTTCCCATATTTATTGTGCGTTTAATTTCTTCCCGAGTGTCATTTATATTTGTAATTGTTGCTCCATGATATTTTAATTTTTCCATCTCTTCAAAGGATACCTGTCCAGTTTTTATATTTTCATTTCGTACAATATTCTCGTCACGAGACATAATCATATACTTTGTATTTTCGGGATTTACTTTCAAACCTATCTCTTTACTTGCTTCAAGTAAAATTTCCGAATTTTCCCTAATCGTTTGTGAATTCTCTCCTAACATATTCACGTCATCCGCATAATCAAGGAACTGATGTAACCCGTTCAATTCCAAAATCTCTCTGTTATCTCGGACTTTCCTTATGGCATATTCTAGAGCAAAGTTAGAAAGTAAAGGTGATAGTGCATCTCCTTGCTTTAGCCCGCAGTAAATTGGCAAAGCATCTGACGGAAAGTGATCTATACTGACTCTGCTGTACGTTTCACTGAGATAGATTGTTATTAGTCTAATTAATTTCTTGGGGTCTTACTTACATATTAAACTGAAAATGGCAGGTTTTGTTAACACACCCATAATGAATAAATAGAGAAGAAAACTTGAATAAATATTCAAAATTCTAGCTGCAAGATATCAGAAAACCAATTTACACTGCATATATTGCACCCCTAATTTAAAAATATGAGTATAAATATCCTGATATATGTATATATAATTGTTTATTAATAACTAAGTTTTTAGACCGAACTCCAAATCAAAATTAATTCTCGATATAGGCCTATATAAATTAATTTTTTAATATTTGGGCCTACTACATTTATCACTTGTGAGGTTCAGACCTGTCTTCGGGCAGTTGACTAAACATTACATTTATATACATTTATATTATGCGAAAGTTTTATATATCCCCTTTTAAGTTAAAATAACATTTAACACGGAAGGTTTCGATAGAGTCTCGCGAAAATTCAGTTCCACTTTTCTCCGTCCTCAGACTAATTCCATCTATACGCCAGTCGCAGTATTATGTCACATCTCACTGTTTTTGATAAATACTATTGAAATTATGACAATAAATATTGAAATAGATAGTGATAATGGAATGATGATAGGAAGCGAGAGAACCGCAAGATAAAATTTCAGATGTCTTCACAAATTCGACTTCCCTATCGCAGCAACTCGAACCCGGTCCCGTAGTTATCGTAAGCAATGCTCTGTCAACAAAGTCACCAAGGCAGCTTTTCAATGAACTCATGTTTATCATCTCCATTTTATATACTCATTGTGATATATAATATCAAAATTACAGTACACAATATAACTATCACTACGCAAAACAGCATTGTGGTAGCTATTACAGTACTTCGAATTTTCGAAAACAGAAAATTGTGAAGTAACCGTCTATCTAGATGGGGGTTTGTAAGTAGTGAAAAGTCACACATTCAATAGGCACCAGAATTTTACTGTAGGTCAACATTCCTTTCACTGCGTCTGTTGCTACAATGCTAGAGTGCTAACGGGTTCGAACCCCGATCAGAGCTGGGTGGAATTTGTAGTGAACAAAATAGACATTGCAGAGAGTTTTCTCGATGTACTTCCGTTTCCCTCTTCCATTCTATCAACACTCTCCACATCACCCCAATTTCATTTATATTCTAATAGTAAAAATAGGCTATGCGATGTCTGGGGGTAATACGAGTTTCTGATGCTAATGTAGTTCTATTCCTGATCACATATATATTAGATTGACCATTCCCATATTATGAAGTGGAAATATAAAAAAGGGAACAACCACCAGAGTCTCCACTGTCGAAATAGCTTTTTTTTTTTTTTTGGTAACGACTGCTAGATGGAAGTACAGTTGCAAGCTGTTACTCCATGCAATTCCATAAGGGTTATAAAGTGACTACTTTTGTAGTCGCTAGATGACAGAATAGTGAAATTGATAAAATTTGTTGTCTGGAAAGTCTATTAGGCTGATCAATCTATTATATGTGATCCGGGGTTCTATCTAAGATTGAGCTCCAGACTCTGTATTCGAGCAGGCCTGTAGCCGTTCGAACCCTACGTTAAGGGACCAGAAACAATGGCCCACCTGTCAGCGTCGAATTCATTACTACCTCCCAGGTCATCCGTCAGATTTAGATAATCCATGCATATAGGGCGTACAATGGGCCTAATTGGTCTAAAGGCAAGGATTCATCCCGGGTCGACCCCTCATAAAATCAATCAATTAATTAATCAATAAACATTCCTTTCCGCTGTCCGAACAGTGGAAAGATGCTTGAAGAAAACGTCTACATGGAGACAGAATAAATAAAATTATTTGACGTCAACAGGATACAAATTAAGGTCAGTCGTCTAGAACTCTACAACAACGTTCACACACTTGTTCTGGAAAGAAACGCACAAGTTTAATATACAGAAATAAACAAACTGAAATATCTGTTCTGTTAGTCGGTGTCCAGATTGAACTAATACGAAAAAGTTTGATATAGAACAGGAACTAATGGAATTTCTTAACAAACTAACAATGTAAATTTATTCGGCTATAATACTTCTAATCCATACTTTGCCGTTGCTATTATCAAATTTGTAGGCCTACATATCCTCGAAGGATATAATTGCGAACAATAATTTATAAAACAACATTAACGAGAAAATAATCTCACAATAGCATTTATCACTCTCACAAACAGCATGTTTACATTATAAAACAATTTACTTGGCTCTGCTTGAAAAATGACCGCGAGTTAAATCTAACTTACTTCCACAGCAGACCACACTGGATATTAAAAAAAACTAATTCGTATATAATTGAATTTTTTGTTCTGATTTGCTTTCTATGTTCCTTTGCGGTTTGCTTCTTATACACTCGATGCGGGGTTCTGATGTAGAGAATTAAATATACTGTGCGAGAGAAGTACCAAATTACGTTTTACAGAATTGAGCGTGTGAAGTAGACAGACAGAGTAAGAAATAAAGCTGTGTTGGAAAGAGTGGGTGAAGAAAGAATGATGCTGAAACTGATCAGAAAGAGAAAAAGGAATTGATTGGGTCACTGCCTACTGAAGGATGCACTGGAAGGAATATTGAAGGGAAGAAGAGTTCGGTGCAGAAGAAGGCATCAGATGATAGACGACATTAAGAAATGTGGATCATATGAGGACACTGAGAGGAAAGCAGAAAATAGGAAAGATTGGAGTTTGCAGTGAAAGACCTCCCCATGGGCAAAACGCATATGTATGTATGTATGTATGTATGTATGTATGTATGTATGTATGTATGTATGTATGTATGTATGTATGTATGTATGTATGTATGTATGTATGTATGTATGTATGTATGTGTGTGTGTATGTGTGTATGTATGTAATTTTAGTAGGTTATTTTACGTCGCTTTATCAACATCTTAAGTTATTTAGCGTCTGAATGAGATGAAGGCGATAATGCCGGTGAAATGAGTCCGGGGTCCAGCACCGATAGTTACCCAGCATTTACTCGTAATGGGTTGAGGGAAAACTCCGGAAAAAACCTCAACAAGGTAACTTACCCTGACCGGGAATCGAACCCGGGCTACCTGGTTTCGCGGCCAGACGTGCTAACCGTTACTCCACAGGTGTGAACTGTATGTATGTATGTATGTATGTATGTATGTATGTATGTATGTATGTATGTATGTATGCATGTATGTATGTATGTATGCACACAATATCTAATAACTTTAATATCACATTGAGGAACTGGGTTACAACACATGTGAAAATACATAGCCTATGACATTTTATACCAAGTTATTGTTTCTATCAATATTAATATTTAAGAAAATGAATCAGATCAACTTATCCTTTCAACATGTATCTGGTGCTAACAATGAATGCACTAAATTTGTTCTGATTTCAAGAAGTGAACAAAGTACTGTAGGTATGTCTATTACAACTTTATTAATAAATGTAAATCCTCTAGTTCTTTATATGTACTTCTCTTTGAGACGTTCAGGACTGACGTCATTATTCCCGATGCATGTAAGAAAAATATCGATCGGAAATTAATTGTGAATATACCTGTTAAATATTTTCCTAGCCACATGTACACATAGCAAGGTTTCTTTTCAAACGTAAACATCAACTTGGAAATTCCGCCATTGAAATCTTAAAATATTAATATTATTCATAGTTTTAATTAAACACCCCAATATTAATAACACATATCGGTACTCACACATGGGCATACATATCAGTTCAGACTACAAAAAAGCGACGTTCCATGTTGAATGCAGTTATTTCGTTTGAGAAAGATGTTCTTATTAATTGCATTTTGTCTAGGCCAATAATGACAGTTTTCAAGAGACGATATTGTTTGTCCCACTGTACATGTACTGTAATTTTATAATATGATGTAACAGTTAAGCCTATACTACTACAGTAATTATGTTCTTGAACTGGGCGCATATTGTCGCTGTGGTGCACTAGAGCGGATAGATGGCGCTGTGATATAGTGCAGTGTCAGTTATTTTATTGTTTCAGCAGGAGGTTGTTGTGTGCTGATAGTGTAAGCAGAACTACGCTCTCTCTTTTGAAGGTGATTTGAATGCGCTCGACGGAATCGAAAATGTCGCAATTTGAGCAAAGGCTAAACATCAAAGTTCTACGAAAAATTAGGCAACTCCTTTAGCAAAACATTTCAGATGATGAACTAAGTTTACAGTGACGACGCCTTGAGCAGCAGTGCTGTGTTTAAGTGGCACCAATGTTTTTCGCAGGGGGAAACAGTTTGGAGGATGATGAGCGTACTGGTCGGCCACAAACGATCCGAACTGAACGCAAGATCGAAGAAGTTGCAATGTTGGTGAGTGCGAACCGCTCTCAATCGGTAGACGATCTCGCAGCAGCAGCAGCAGCAGCAGCAGCAGCAGCAGCAGCAGCAGCAGCAGGGATCAGCCATGATACGTGCCACAAAATTCTACATGATGACCTGAAGATGTCGCGTGTTACCCAGCACAGTGTGGCCCGGTCCTGACGCAAGACCAACGTGATTGTCGCAAGATGATTTGCGGTGACGTGATCAGTAGTGCTGACGATGATCCGACGTATTTCAACTGCATCATAACAGGAAACAAAACATGGTGTTTTCTTTATGATCCGCAACTGAAGTCACAATCGGCCACGTGGAAATCGCGATTATCGCCCACATCGGAAGGTCAATTTTTTTTTTTTTTTTTTTTTTAATAGAATTGTTCACATGGAATTTATACCAGACGGAGTATCTGTAAACAAGATCCGCTTCAAGGAGATCCTTCGCCGTCTACGTTATTTAATTCGCCGTAAGCGTCATGAGCTTTTGCATAGAAAGTAACAATGCCCCTGCACATCGCTCTGTGCTTTTCCAAGAGGAACTTTAAAGGCAATAGGTCACCGTTCTGTCACACCCTCCATATCCACCTGATCTTCCACCATGAGATTTCTTCTTCTTTCCACGCTTGAAAACAAAGCTACGTGGGCGTAGGTTTCATTCGGCCGAGGAGATCATGACTGCCACAAGGGAAACCGTACGGGATTTCCCTGCCAATATCTTCTACTAGTGCTTCCAGCATCAGCTATACCAGCGTTGGCAGACGTGTAGAGCGATCAAAGGCGACTATTTTGAGGGACGAAGTGGATCTGTGTAACTGAACGCAGTGTTGCGCGACAACTGGTAAAACATCTGGATTCTTATTTTCTCTACGTTCCAGGCGCCAGTCCACGAACTTAATGACTCTACTACGTATATCGGTAAGTTCTTAAATCATAATTCAACTAAATATAAAATATATGGCATTATATGAAGCTTGACAGCCAATTGAACGTAAAGGTTATTAAAAATAATGCTAATGATAATTATCATCAAGTACACATAATATTGTACAAATAATGTCATTAAACATAGTTTGTAGTCTGTGAACTAGAACACGTAAACACTTGTAAAACTTTAATACTTGCCACAGTATAAATTTGGTAACAACTCTATCGAAATTGAAAGTCTGAACCCTTTCATACCCAAAACGTTTTGTTGGTAGAAAAAAATCACTTTCTCTGTATTTGTGCTTTGAATGAATGCTTTTCAATGATTTAAAATTGTATTTTAAAAATTGGCAGGAATATATACCAGAGACCCGAAGCTTACAAGCTACATTCGGTCTGAACGTTTGAGTTTCAAAAGACATGTAGCTTACAGGCTACGCTGAGAGCAAAAGAGTTACCCCTTCACTTGGTTTGGAACAATGATGACATCAGGGAACAGCATTTCATTTTTAGGGTTTTGGGGCTCGTTTTCCTCTTCAAGATTAAAAAAGAGGGAAGTTTACACCCATCTGCTATGATTGCCAGGATTACTGTTACGCGCTATTTTTCGCACCCTGATGTTTTTGCTTCCTTCTCAGTAATGGTGTAGTTACGCGGCATATCAAACCAAATTGGAGTCTCGTCAGCGTTGCCTATTTGACGCATTTAAAAATACTTTCTCTTCCGAAGAGTGATGACATACTGTTGAAATGTTTGTAGTTCTTCCTCAAAATCTGCAGGAAGCTTTTGACATACTGTTGTACGACGTCGTAGAGATAAGTCCGTCCGCTTCATCAAACGATCCACCCATCCATGGCTAGCCTTAATCTCTTGTTTCGTTACACCAAGAACTTCAGCCTCCTCTTTTGCTTCATTTCTTATAGTGTCCCTAGTCACAGGTTGCACATTCTCCCTCCTCTCACCCACAAATTCCAAAACTCTTTCTTCAATTTCAGGATATCTTCCTTTGCGAGGATCAGTGAATTTCTTCCTACTTGCTTCAGTCGCCACAAGCGAACGTTGCTCTCAGCTACATTAAACTCTCTTCCTGCCTTTCTGTTACCATTTTTTTCAGCGTAAAGAATTAACAAACGATAAATTATTTGAATGAAGTTACCGGCGAACTACGTACGGAACGGATTTGCACTCGAATCTAATGCGCACTTCAATTTTGAATAATACATTTGAACAATAAAGTTGAGCATTAGATTCGCGTAAATACGGAATTTTTTAGCTATGCAATAGTCTCCAAGGAGGTTACTTACCAGCAAGAACCATCATTACTCAACAGCGAAATATGCCAGGCGAGGTTAGTTTTCCTTAATAATTAAAAAAATAATAATAACGAATTTCCTTCGCTAATGCTTCGTCTTCCTTAATGCACATCTTATGTCTACTTAAAAATTCGACTTATCCAAAGGGGTTTTAGGGGAATTTATGAGAGACTTTTTCTTTAGACAAACATAAATCACACTTCGTGAGTTCGTTAGAAGTATATTCAAATCTAACTCCTGTTAGCACAATGGGTCTACTTTAGTATTTTCATTTTCTTATCTGAAAGATCATCTTGTTCCTAATTTAATTGCCGTTATATATGTATACTATGTAACTGCTAGAATATCGGGGAATTTCTCTTAGCAAATAATGAATTTCCACATAACTGTATACAAATAAATCATTGTTCCAACTCTCATCGTATTGGAGGAACGTTCACACTCATCAACTAATTTCTCTCATCCAAATGACACAAATATTGTTCATCTGAACTTCAAAAATGCGTGACTGAAAAACAAGCATATACACGTATTCCTTGGAAAGATGATCCAGATGCGTTTTATTACAGAAAGTTATGCAGCATGCTTCCCATGGCTCTCTACAGCTACCATGTCTGACAACTGGCTGTTGCTTCGCTTTTAAACTTTCGAAAATGTACAGTACAACACTGCTTAATAAGTCAATGCTTTTATCAACCTCTTTCATCGCAATGCAAACATTATCATCATTTCGCCATATATATATGTATGTGTATATATATATATATATATATATATATATATAGCGTAAGGTTGCCTATATCGCACCACTTTAGCGCTTATAATATTTATTGAACAATACAGTTTTTATTTTCTGCATTCCTTTACAGAGATATATTCTCAGAACATTTGCCTTTCATGTAAAATAGAATCCTTGACTATGATTTCAAATTTTTTAATTAAAATAACATTTTCGAAACATATGTCAGTAGTGCCACTTAGGCAACTGGTTTCCTAAATATCACCTGCGGTTTCTTAAGTCGCACCTCTTTATCTGCAGGGAACAGGATAAAGGAAAGCATTTAATAATGAACATATTGAAGAGTATTTGAATGAATAATGTAATTAATGCAAATTACAAGTTTATTGAAATTAATGAAAGAGAGTAACGCATCTTCAAATGAAATTGAAAAAATTGAGCGTAAATTACGTAACATTTAAACTTTCTGAATGCGTTTTTTATTGTTACACATTTGGCATGTGCTTCACCAGGCAGTTCAGATTGTAAACTTCCTCACCTTTTCTCCACGATTATCTCGAAGTCACCTAAGAACTGCTTCATGATATAGCTGTCTGAAATGATTTGTGGATTAACAAAACGCATATCTATGTTGATTAATAACCGTTCATTCGATTCATAATCGTAAACCACGAAACCCAGAAGAAAATGCTTTATTCCATGATAAGTATTATTCATACAGAGTGAGAATCGTCCAAGAAGATGGCACCTAAGGAATTGCTGCATGCTATAAGGGATTCATGTCTTTATATGGCATTACCAAGAAACGCATGCAGAATCTACAAAAAGCTCTAATAACTACTGGGACACCACCGAAAGATCGAGAGGCAAATATCGCCACAAACGTTGCACAAAACCAAAAGATATCGCAGACAGTGTAGTCAAATATATCAACTCATTCAAGGGACGGCAGAGTCATTACAGTAGGAAGAAAAGTGAGAGAGTTTATCTGTCAAATGCACTAAATATTAATAATATGTATAAAGAAGAAAAACTTCCACCTATTTCATGTGAATATTACGGAAAATCTTCAATGCAAGATATAATATCGCATTTGGCTATCCACGCTGTGATACATGCAGTGCATGTGATAAGTACCAGGCTAATAAAAAGGCGCTGCAACAGAAGTTATCTGATTTTTCCTTATCAGGAGATGAAAAACACAACATTGAGAATCAAATGAAGACAGCACAAGTTCATAAACGTAAAGTCGAAATATTTTATAACAGAAAACGAAAAGGAAGAAAGAACAGCATGATTAGTGAAAAGCACGAAGCTATTGCTTTGATTTTCAGAGAAACCTATGTATGCCTAACCTTACAACGAACATATTAGAGACGACAACTATCATTCTATTCGTTCAACATCCACATTTTTCCCACGGGATATTCAGTTTTCTACTGATATCCAGAAATTGTAAGGGAAAAAGGTTCTGATGAGGTGACCTCATTCCTTCATCATTCTATTTTTAATATTTTGGACCCCAAAGTGAAATGTTTTGTGATGATTGCGTCTTCAAAACAAATACTATACTGTTTTCCAGTTTTTCCCATTATGTTGTGCATGCTGCTCAGAGACTAGATTACATTAAAGTAACATTTCCCGTTCGTGGCCATTCTTATTTAGAAACATGACTCTCATGAACCAGAAATATCCAGCAGAATTACCAGAACATTGGATAGAAGTATTTCAGAGTGCTCTCATGAAGCCATCTGTTTACTATGTTATTCATGTTGATCAAGTTATGTTGAGAAACTGGACACTGTACTTGATACCATTGTTTAAGAAGGCCTGTCCGATTGCCACAATACCTATCATTGATCCACTTATAATGAAATGTGTGTAACTGCAGTCGTAGTTTCAACAAAATTGCTTACTTACACAAATAAAGGATACTCAGTTACGATGTGGAGATTTCCTCCTGCCTGAGAAGCTTTATCAGGCAATAAATATAATTTTTACACTTAAACTTTTCTAAAAGCTGATAAGTAGTGATATCAATAATAGTTCTTTTTATTTCAGATTTATTACCAATTTCGTGGGATAAATTCAAAGATTCTTAACACCTCAAACAGTTCTGTTGTGCAGATGCAAGAGAATATTACAACAAACTCCCTGACAAAGATTCTTCAATGTGAACTAACGTAGAGTAAACAGATTTTTGTAAGGTTATGACATTTCTCCTCTTTGTTATTTATTCCTTGTATTAATGGTTGACATTCCTCCTTTTTATCATTGATTGTTTGCATTATTGATGAAAAATTATTGTGCTGACAAGAATTGTGTTGAGTTGTGTTAAAAAGAAATACAGGAGTTATGTTTGCTCAATGTCCTGTAATATGGTTTCAAAGTTTAAATTTCATTTCCTACAAAATGAAATAAATTCGACAGAAATGCATATAGAGTGTTAGTTGGGAGACCGGAGGGAAAAAGACCTTTGGGGAGACCGAGACGTAGATGAAAGAAAAATATTAAAATGGATCTGAGAGAGGTGGGATATGATGATAGAGACTGAAATAATCTTGCACAGGATAGGGCCCGATGGCGAGCTTATGTGAGGGCGGCAATGAAGCTGCGGGTTGCTTAAAAGCCATTTGTAAGTTAGTAAGTAAGTAGTTTGCAGTGTCCTCTTCATTTTTTTTATAGAAATTTAATCTGTTTCAATATAATTTCATCGTAACTATGCATTGGACTGATGTGCATAAGGAAATTCAATAAAATATATCATTACAAGAATAGCAAAAATAATTATTGATTTATTATTATTATTATTATTATTATTATTATTATTATTATTATTATTGTTATTATTATTATTAATTAAATTGACACGTGTTGAAAGGATTCTTACCATGTTCTCATTTGCCAAAGTGAAACATCTCCATAATCAGTGCCACAGAACTCACTAGTCAGTCTAGATTTGAAATGACTAGAGAAATTGAGTGATTTTCGATACATTTAATCTGTAACATGTAGTAGAACTGACTCACCAAACGAAATCGATTCATAAAGTGTGATTTCGTCATTTTTCGTACATAGTTCGTTCTGGCAAATGAGTGAACTGCATTATAAACTAAAATATTTTATTGAACTTTAATATAAAAATATTGATATCTTTTACTATGAGTTGTTCATTTTTCTTGTTCTCCGGGCTCATAATCATCTGAAGAACCGGACTGAGGTCACCAACTTCATCTTCTTTAATTTCAAGATTTCTTACTGAAGAAATCTTACGCCGTTGCCTTGAACTATTTCCAGTGGAAGCCAGATTTTCTTGTCATATGGTTCCTTCTGGCGGGAGAAAAATAGTCGTACCAATCGTAAGCCATAACAAAATTGTGTTCCCGTGTTTCTTTTGTCAGAGATAGTTTCAGTCCACTTTTGCACAAGAAAGAATGATAATGTAAGACCAGGTACACATACATAACATCAAATTTTCAATTTAGGCACTTAGTCCGCTTTGGCAATGACCATCCAATTGAAGCGGTGAGCTCAATAACCATTCAAGTCCACTTCTGGTCATTCATTTTTTGCAAATTTGAAATTAAATTTTGGATATTTCCACAAGTGTTACGACTTTAAAAGTTGGTATATTACTTTGTCTTGACCCTTAAAACAACCAGAAGTATTACGTGCAAAAAATAATAATTAGGTAAGAAATAAAAGAAGTTTTTTGCATTTTTCTCGAAACTTGTGTAAATGGACTTGAATGGTTATTGATCTCATCGCTTCAATTTATTCGATTTTATCTCACTGCGTTAAGTGCTTGTGGCCTTCTTCTCAACTAAACTAGGTCTACAATACAGTACAAACAGAAAAGTTATAATGTTATAAATTATAGGACGGTCTTCAAACTAGAATGCCTAATGTAGTGATGGCCAGCTGTATGAAATAAATAAATAAATTTGAATAGAAAAAGGCCAGTTCTTTCTTGTAGCTTTAGAATATATATAAGAAAATGTTTTGGGAGGCACTGATACTGTAACATACTCTTTGTTTTACTCGCCATAACTCGGCAATGATTTTGAATAGCAACAACTTTTAAAAGTAATTTTCATTACTTCTAAACATTTCTCTCATTTGACTCCAATATAAAATGAAAAATAAAAAAAGTTTTCCGTTTATCAACTATGTGTAAATATTTATTTTGAACAGATTACTTCGAAGTTAGTATTTTTATCACTTTCCAAAAAAGATTTTGAATTCGAATTTTTTATATGATTTTCTTAAACATACAGCACGATTGATTGACTATCATAAGAGCTACAACATGATAATATTTAATGGTGCGGCAAATAGCGTCTTCGTCTGCTAGCTGAAACCGGTAACGAAAAAAGTAAAATGGCGAACGATTATACCTAGTCTTTAGGGACCCCTAATGAAGATGTCATCAACCATCATGGTTTACTGCGCATACCAATGTTTGGCTCAGGTCTTTCCAAACGCGCCAAGAGCGGAATAATTTCCCTCCTTCTGCCGGCAGCTACGGAGATGATGCTGTCATCATAGTCTATTGCACATATCAATGTTTGGCTCAGGTCTAACCATACATGCAAAGAGAGAAAGATATTTGCTTCCTTCTGCCGACAGCTACGGAGATGGTGATGTCATCATGGTCTACTGCACATACCAATGTCTTGTTCAGGTCTTACCCTCCCACTTGTACAAATTATAAGGACACGATCTCCTTCCTTTCCGAATCTACAGTACGTCGTAATATAATTTCGCAAGTAACCTTCTCACCTTCCACGACGGACTGGTCATCTGTTAGAGCAGCATAATAACTGGGTGAGTGTGTTCCTCTCTATTGACAGAAAAGAGCATCAGAAACAGATGCTGAAAAGTGGAAACGCTCATTTTGAGAGTAACAAATGGGTTTATGACAATGAAAAATGTTCCTATAAGAATGAGGTGCAGTTTACTAAGAATAGTGATTGTACCAGGCTAGGATTAGAAGCTATTTTGACTGAGAATATTCGCTACTGAAGTAGTAATAATTCTGCATATAATCAATTTTTACGAAAGATAGGAATTTAGGAGAATACTTGACTGTTGATAGCATTTATTTACTTGTTTATATATATATATATATATATATATATATATATATATATATATATATATATACTTATTCTATGCAAAGGGACATTTAAAAACACGTTGGACTCGACTTTGGATGTACTGTCATTTTGTGTTATTTTTAAAAATATATGCTAATTTTGACGTAAGGCTACGTCTTTCTTCAGATAAGTTATGGGTGATGGAGGGTTACTTTATAATTGACAATCACGAAAAAAATGCAACTACCTGAAGAAAACTGGAGGACAAGAAGAATAAGGGGAGTAAAGGATAACAAGAGCAATACAAAGGGAAAAAGCAGAAGACAAGGAGAACGAGGCGAATACGAGTATTAGGGGCATAATGGAGTGTGGCAAGAATAGAAGAACAAAGAGAATATAAGGAGAACAAAGAAAATATAGTGATAACTGGGGAAGATAAGGTGAACAAGAGGAAAGCAAAGATAAAGGGAAGACAAGGAGAACAAGAGTAATATTAGGAATACAGGAGGGAAGCAAAGGAAACAAGGAAAGACAAGGAGAAGTGGGAAAAAGAAAGAGAAGAAAGGTAATAAAAACAGAAGTGTAATACAGAAAAAAAAATGTAAAGACGAGCGAAACAAGCTATGTAGCCTACCAGTAGACAGGTAATCACAGTCATACGGAGTTTTACCAAAGTTACGCAGCACTGTGAAGCTATACATTTTCTATGTTTTCCTTACGTTCATTAAAATATTTCTTATTCACCATTCCTAATAAATTGACTCGTAACCTAAATACTGAATGCGAACACAATCCACCGAATATTTCAGTAGAAGCTGCATGCTCAATATCTGTAGATTATGCTTTTTGTATCATCAGTGCTATAGGCCTAAATGTGTTTTTTTTCGAAACACATTTTTGCAGTATCACAATACTTTCTCTATTGACAAAATATGTAATAATAATATAAAGTAATATTGCTGTAATTTTATGTTCTAAATGATTAAAATTATAGGCCTACATAATATTGAGGGACAAGATACAGGTAAGTGACAGAATTAACATTGGTGACGAAACTGAAATATTGAGAACACATTGCCTCTCATTTACTTTCACCATCACAGATCCCGCAATGTGATCTGGCATAGAACTAATGTTTTTTTGATAGGCCAATGGTATAATGAGAAGCAATGTAGATTGGTTCCTGAAGAATAAGGAAACTGATTGTGAAAGACATCCTGAGGAGTTTAGATCTTTTCTTGAAAAAATCATAGGAGAAAACGGTAGCCTACACCTTCATTGAGATGCAGAGATTGGAGGCTCTGAACCAATCTGGAGGCCTTCGTGATATACTTCTAAATGAGATTGTAAATGGAATTAGTGGGTCTGTTAACTTCGTTTCTGCAGAAATTGAGTTACGACGGTCAAGTTTGCACTAGTTTGAACTAGAGACTAGATAAAGCAATATGAAACTGACCGCGTCGAGACAGCGGTACCCTCAGTGCTGCAAGTCTGGTGCGACATACTGTTAGATACAAGGCAGAAATGGTCGAAGAAATATGTTCATGCAAGCGAGTTATGACTAACCTTTGCACACTATTATTATAGCCTGTGGCCATTAACATGGAAAGAAAATTGTATACACTTTTTATAGTAGGCAATGATTAAAAATTATTATTTACGAAATGTTAAAAAAAATTGTATTGTTTCTTACGTACTTGTCTTAACATATTTAAAAAATGTTGGAAAGAGATAATTATAATTAATACTAAGCCTATAATTATTTTTACTATTAGCTTTATCGTCATCAAAAACAGAGTAAAATCTGTTAAATGACAGAAGGAATTGCAAGTTGAGAACTGCAATACATGGATTTTCAATTTGTTTATTTTACGACGCTTTTTCAACTGTTATATTTATCTACCGTCTGAGTGGCATGAAGATGATAATACCAGCAAAATGAGTCCAGGGTCCACCACCGAATATTATCCAGCATTTGCTCTTAATAGATTGAGAAAGAAACCCTGTGACATAACTCCAACTAAGTAGCTTTCCCAAACACTATTTGAACCCAGGCCCGCGAGTTTCAAGGACAGACATGCTAACAATTATATACTCAACAGCGGTGTACAATATATGGATTCTATGGACGAGATGAATTATGATTATTTATTATGCTATTTTTATATTTATCATCATCATCATCATCATCATCATCATCATCATAATCGTCATCATCATCATCATCATTGTTGTCGTCGTCATCGTCTTTTAATACAGTACGAGTACTAAAACGCTGCTGCTAAATGTGCCAAATGTAGTTGTTATCAATAGAAATATGAAAGGAAGAGCTCGAGAAATAGAGTTTTTATTTAAATAAAATAAATGTTTTTAACACATCCAGAAATTCATTTCTCAATAAGCACAACCAAATCAGATCTTTCTCACCACCTCCGTGTCAAAGTTTCATTTGTTTATTTACTTACTGATTTATTTAATTATATATTTAGTTACTTATTTACGTGTTTACTTATTTACTTACTTATTCAATATTTACTTAGTTACTTATTTACTTGCTCATTTACTTATTTACTCACTTATTTACTTATTCACTTATTTATATAGTTATTCGTTTTTTCGTCAATTTGTAATTCATTCATTCATTTGTAATTTTTAATTAAAAAATTAATTTGTTTGTTTGTTCGTTTATTTATTTATTTATTTATTTAGCCTATTTATTTATTTATTTATTTATTTATTTATTTATAAATATAAGACAGAAGTGTAATATTTTATGCCTTTATGCCTAGTTACTTACTTACGTGTTTGCTTATTTACTTATTTATTTAATTATTTACTGAGTTACTTATTTACTTGCTCATTTACTTATTTACTTACTTATGTACTTATTTATGTACTTATCCATTTATTTATATAGTTATTCGTTTTTTCGTCAATTTGTAATTCATTAATTGATTTGTAATTTTTAATTAATCAATTAATTTGTTTGTTTGTTCGTTTATTTATTTATTTAGCCTATTTATTTATTTATTTATAAATACAAGACAGAAGTGTAATATTTTATGCCTTTATGCCTAGTTACTTATTTACTAATTTATGTACTTATCCACTTATTTATATAGTTATTCGTTTTTTGTCAATTTGTAATTCATTCATTTATTTGTAATTTTTAATTAATCAATTAATATGTTTGTTTTTTCGTTTATTTATTTATTTAGTCTATTTATTTATTTATAAATACAAGACAGAAGTGTAATATTTTATGCCTTGTTCGGCGATGAACGGACGAAAATTGATAATGCTAAACGAATTTGTCAAGGTATTGGCGTTATTAGGATCTTGTGTTATATATTGATTGCTAAGATACAAAAAACGGCCAATAGAAGAGTATGTACACGGGCTGTCAGATCTCTACACAATGAGGTCAGCAGGCACGTTTATCTCCATGGCGCGGCGGCGGACTTGTGCGACATAGGTAAACGACTTATCGAGCGCGCATGCTATCGATCACACTTTTCATATATATACGCAGAAAACGTTCTGTTTACTTCTCGTCACTATGGCAACGCGTGCATTCCTTGCAGGCATGCGACGCAATCCTCAGTGCATTGCTATTAATAACATTCTTCCCTTCTACGCCTGCGACAAAGTTAAAGTTTGGACAACAGGACATATTTAAGATTCAGGTTATCACCATCACTAGCGTCAATAAAATCTTTTTCACTTGACATTATCACCACTATTATCATCACAATAATCATAATTAGTGTGACCATAACCAACATCATTATCACAACCATTATGAATACTGTAACCATCATCATCTCCATCAATTTCATCAACTTTTTAAGACGTATCATTAATGGGACGGGTACAGTTACGCATTTCCACAACACACCTTGCATACAATTTCTTAACACGAAATTCTCTATTCATCCCATCTGAGTCAAAATTTTTTTATTATTTTAACGTTTTCTACGAAATTACATCAGCAGTTCGTTACTTTCACACTAGAAATTCGGTCAGAAATATCTACTATAATACTGTATAATATGGACTTAAAGCTTAACAATACTGTATATTTTGAAATCGAACAAATCAAACATACATACATAGGCCCTAATGAAACCAATTGTTATGAACCCAAATAAGGAGTCCAGATTTGGTTTAAATTTTACACAAAACTTATTTTTCGTAATCTGAAAATGTACAAGATTTAAATTTAATTTGTGAATCGCATGGCTTTTGTAAATGATGTCATTAATTTTATACTGCCATATAAAATAACCAATCATATATTGTACTGATTTTTAGAATTATTTTGACATTTACAAAAGTCAAATTTAAGAATGATGCAGAAGTTAAATATTATTGATTTTAACATGACTCTAAACGTAATCTCTAACTTTCAAATACAGTAGTCAACAGTACTGCTACATCAGATGGGACAGCTTTAAATGAAATTTGTCCTTTGAACAATAACTCACGCAAAACAAGGATGTTTAGAACTAAGGACCGTTAATCATTTAAGAAAGTGAGTCTGTGTGTCTCTCTCTCTCTCTCTCTCTCTCTCTCTTTTTCACTCGAGATGTGATGTTTCGTGAAAGTCTTCTCCATCCATGGTCATTGAACTTATAATCTTTATATACTTTCTTCTAATCATGTAGTAGTCAATTAAATCCCACTCGTTTTGATTTTCTCTAGATAAATCAAAACCTCTAGTCACATTACTGTAGATAAAAGTAGAGAATCAAGTTAAGAACAAAATGTGTGTTGGAATTCATAAATAATAGACTACATTTATATTAAGAAAAAAAGGAATAAGTGATACGAATGCTAAATTATTTGCTTATTTTTTAATTTATTAAAATCGAAATTACTTAGTTCGGGATTTATTACCAAACTATAATTGCACAACCCTGGGCCGTAACTCTCCAGTGGTTATGTAACATTTAGATTCAGTTAAAGATCATATCAAATTTCTTCTAGTAGAATAAACATATTGTGCTTCTTTATATTTCAGAAGATTTTTATATTAATATTTAATAGTGAATATTTATATATTTATTCAATTTGAAAAAACAAAAACATTAAAATCGGAATAAATGCAATTCCTTGGATAATCAATTTTGTTGAAACAAATTTTAATTATCCGTCTTTGAAGTAATATCAGCTGAGAAAGTCTAAATTTTGTTGTCCATCCCATCCGATATTACCATACGGATAACAGAATGTACCAAATATAAAAAAACTAATCGCAGAATATTGGTAGGTTTGTAAGAGAGAAGAATTATTAGAAACTTATAAATTGTTTTACGGAATCTATTACGTAAAGAAGAAACATGTTTATACCACCTTAAATTATGATGAATAATATTATGATTCCTAAGTACTTCTCTTGAGTAAATTCCTTCACTATGGAACATTTGAAATCATCATTAATATTAAACAAACAGCATTAGTCTATGAATATTACATTTAATCTATCACAAGGTTTTAATTGTTGTAAACCACTTGTCTGTAAGGAAATTGGGATCAAAATAGTTTTGGAAACATTTAGTTAAAGAAAATTGCTATCTTGCCATTTGTAATAACTTTTATACTATTATTTGAATTTTCGCATACACTAGTCTAAATTGAGGAAAATATTAATTTTATTGGTATAAATTATATTTCATCCGTTTCATTTCCATATAATTTTGCTCGTAGATAATTATTACGAACAAAATGTATATGCACAATACTTTAAAAGATATTCCTATAATAATAATAATAATAATAATAATAATAATAATAATAATAATAATAATAATAATAATAATAATAATAATCCGTGACGCGACAGCCTATTAAAGGGGCAAGGCAGATCAGCTGGCTGCTGGCCTCACTTCCACATGTCTCAGTAGAGGTGAACGATCATCCAAACAGAACGGAGGAATCTTGTGGTTAGCACGATGGTTCCTCCTCCCATGCCGTTATAGCTGGTTTCTGTAACCGGATTTCGTTACCTATCGTAGCTCCTCAAATTCAACACGATGCTGGGTGGACACATACAATGGCCGAAATATTTGTATAAAATTCCTTCCGCATGAGGACTCGAACCAAAGCGCATTCCGTAACGCGAGTCCTAGACATAACGACCTTAGACGACGAAGCTACGGAGCGTGATAGATATACCTATTCGTGGACAAAAATAGCTTTAAAAAACTGCATAATATCGGGTGTACACCAGCAATTAGAATAAGTTACCAAGTTTCGGGATTGAAATTACGTTTATGTTGATTTAAGTGTTTTATTTCCGTTTCGATTTAAAAATGGAGAGTGTTGGTTTAAGATAAGAGAAGTTATTAATTAAGAGCAAGCAATGGGCTATATTTTCTCTTCATATGAAGCGACATTCCGAAATTTTTTCCACTTGACTACAAATTTATCACTATGCTTCACTCAATGTGCATCGCATGTGTCTAGTATTACTTTAACATTGCATAACTCGCGATTACAAATCAAACGAGTGGTAGCACAAGTCCATAGCTACTTTCGACGCCGAGATATTACTGAAAGATATCGCGCAGTACGACTAATTTTATACGAAACTTCAGCGTCCTCATGCCAGTAGCTAGCGGAGTTACGTCATTGTGCATGGTCATAGAAGTTACATTGGTTTATTAACTACTACTGTTAATATTAGCAATCTGCTGTGACACGTAGTGTTGTTAGATTAAATGTTTTGAAATTGTCATCTTTTGTTTCACCACGGATCCATGAACGGGTGCCCATTCTCTATGCAAAAGGAAAGACGCATATTTCGACCTTATCCTGGAAAACTGTACTTTCGTTACATTGTCGAATTAGATTTTTTGCTGAATAACAAAATTAATCTTTCCCTTTTTACTTTGGTTAATGAGAAGTATAGAGTTGCTACAACACACATATGACTAGAGGAATACACGTAATTACAAAGACGATCAATATAACTTACTATGAAAGGGAATGCCTTTAACCACCTAACAAAATACGCGGAGGTAATTTCTTATGTAACTTGAATACAACACAACTAATGACTATACTTCGCATCTAATCATTCAGAAGCATCTCACTATTAGACTTATAAGTAATTTATCAAATTCTGCCTTACCATACAATATATTATTTTCCCACGTTGTATTGATCTTATATATATATATATATATATATATATATATATATATATATATATATATATCTTAGTGATGTCAATCGATCAAAATATTTCATCGATTAACTATTTGAATTTAATCGATTAATCGAGTTTCGAACGAGCTGAAAAATGTTTTAATATACTGTAATACACAACTATTGTTACATTTAACTTGTGTTCCGTGATAAGAATAAGTATTAAACGTTGTATATCTGTATATATTGTATCGTTATATCACAAAACAACAAATATTTTAATTACTTACTAACGTTTTATTATGAGGCTTATAATTTATTTTGTCAATTTTTCCGGAAAATTTTTAGACAAACATAAGTAACAAAAAGTATGAAGACTCACCTAGTTAATACTGTTTCATCCATGAATTTAAACATGTGAGTCATTCACATGCTCCGTATTAAGTGCCACTCTACGTTTAGTAACAATGTTTCCTGCATCACTAAAGACGAAAAAGACTTTTTTTTCTGTCAAGCACTTCTCCACGATCGTTCAATTTAAATCCAACGTTTCACCGAGTTTACCTCTCAAATTCTTATATGACATAATAATGGAGTTTACACATTTCACAGACCGCAGAAAACTGATTTTTTTTTCTTTATCGAACAAAACACACAAACGTCATATACAAAATCAGTACAGAAACTGCAAGCACCTGCAAAAGTACAGCGGTCGAAACGGAAGACTGGTCCCTATTGTAAACCGAATTACCAGATTTTAGAAAAAGAAGAAGATACTTATGCTCTCACTTGCACACAGCGTAGACATGGCTATTTTATAAGGGATGAAAGGGACGAATCCCAGAAAAGTATGTATTTCATATGCTAGGAATGAACTGACAACAAGGTGGACGTTTTCTTGCAAAACCATAAAACTTATTAAGGGTTTCGCATTGTGTTTCAACTTTCAATAGAAGTAGACTAGGTCACTGTCCTCATATCTCCATCTCTTTCTGAAGTGTTTGTAGAAAGATTTTTCCTACCTGATTTAAGTTAGAAAATAACAGTAGTTTTGCTTTTAAATAAGCTATTTCCGAGAGAGAAGTGTTGTCGGCATTTTTAGTATGATGTTGTGTTAACAAAATAATAATTAATATCAACTACAACCAATTAATTTTAATCGACTCTATTATTCGATTAAATATTTTTGATCGATTAATCTTACAACAGAAATTGATCGATTAATCGATTAGCTTAATCGATTAAATCCCACAACACAATATATATATATATATATATATATATATATATATATATATATATATATATATATATATGCATTGCCCTCAGAATCAGGGAGGTTATGAAAACTCATCTCTCCAAGCGGTTTCAAGAAATATACTTCCATCTGCCAATGATCATAGCATTCTTTTGTTAGACTCGTGGACCAGTAACCGAGATAGACAGGTTATATGAAGAATAATTCCAGTAGGTAAAACTGCGGAAGTGTTAACAATTCCAAAGCACACAACTCCAATTGTTCAGCCTCTTGACATGTACGGCCTTATGCCTTGAAAATATGTCATTAGGAAGTTCTCTGATAGTGTTTTGTTATTTGGCACGAATATTATATTGCATCAGGAGAGATAATGTGATAAAATTTCAGTCTTTACAATCAGTGCCAGCGTTTTTTAACGCGTGTCCTTGAGTTAAAAGTGAGCAATTGCTGCCAAAGCAGCTGAGAATGGTACCACCCAACACGTCACATCAGCAATCTCCCAATCACAATTGTCAGTCTTATTGGCCACTGACTGCATTAAAGGCAAGACATTTCTCACTTTGCCTTTTTTGGGGTTGTGTCCTTGAGTAAACTCTCCAGACAGTAGCCTCTGTTGCCACTTCGGCTGAGAGTGGTATCACCTACATCTGTTGAAGATGTGACGTCAGCAACCTACCAATCACAGTTGTTATAGCGGTTTCAGAATAAGAAGGCATATGGCCTAAGCCAATTGAGTGCTAGCAACAGTTCGACGTTGTCACACAGTGCACGGTGCACGAGACGTGGAAGACAGAGACAACAGATAAGGACAGAACATATTCAGTTGCAGCTCCCTCGCTGCGCGAGCGGGTAGATACCTATTTCTTCATTGTGTGTAATGTTTAAATATAATTACTCTTACTGAAGTAATTCTCATCTCAATTTTTATTACTTCTTAGCTCCATAGATCAGTAGCTCTTGGAGTCAATGACTTGCGAAATAAAGTGACAGATATGTAGAAATTTACTTTGCTAATGTCTGAGAAAGAATGTTTTAATTCTTACTCAGACTTCCTTGTACAGCAAAGCTGAATTTATTATTGTTTATTTCTCCAGAGGAAAGATAAGGTACAGTTTGTTTGTAGGGGCAGCCTAAGAATCTAGCGATAACAAAACGAAAACATATCTGTAGATAGGTAATTTAGTATTGAAGTTGGAAAGTATTTTATTTTTCCTCCGTTAAATGAAGCCTATATAATTTAATTTAATTCTCTAGCTTATACATGTACCTAGGGGTCCAGGGTTCTACATTCTGGTTACGAATCTGGCTATAATGCAACGTAATCATAATGTGTGTTCATACATAATTCAGTACTCATACTGGAACTGTAGATTATTTTATTTTTCTCTGATAAACTAAGTCTATCAAATTTTATTTTATCATATAATTTTTACATATCTAGAGGTCCAGTGTTCCATATTCTGGCTAAGAATCCGGCTGTAAGAATATAAGCATATCTGTTCATATGTAGGCCTAATTCAGTACTCATATTGAAACTGAAGATTACTTCCTTTTACTTTATTAAATCAAGCTTATCTAATTTAATTTAATCCTCTAGCTTATACCTACATAGAACTCCAGGATTCTATGTTCTATCACTCTGGCCTGTGGCAATATAAACCTACGAGTGAAGGTAGTTGTATAGAAGCGAATATGAAAACCGTAATCCAATAATATCGTTAATATATTGAAGATAAAATTGTATATTAGAAAAAATCGTATAAAGTGTAATATATATAACGAAAGGTTTTTAAAATAAAAATTGAGTTTTGGAATTATAAAATCTCCTCGTTCCTAGCATGCTTGTATTTATTTTAAAAGTGAAATGTAGTTAATATGCTTCATTTTACAAAGTTTTCTAATGCTCTTAAGGAAGTGTTGTTAATGCTCTTCGTATAATTCATGGAAAAAGAGGCAGGAGTGTTTATGTTTATAATATCATCCAAATAACTCATGTTTATGCAATATTTCGTCTTATACCATGTATAATATTCCAATGAAAAGTGAAAATCGTATCTATGATTATTCTCAGCTTTCTTCTTCTTTCCACGTTCTATTACAATGGCACTGCTAACACATACTACTAATGTATTTAAAATATCGTACGATGAAGTAATACACGGTTCTGAAAATTGTACAAATAATTAACACGTTTGTTTTGCGTTATTTTCCAGGAGAGGTAAATTCAAGTATACCACCTATTTTAATTGTCTCTTTGTCCCGTCCGAGAATATGAGATAACGTATGCACTTCTAAACCACACGTCTCTGCAGTCAGATTATTTGTTTGTGAAGAGCTGACACGCACTGAAAAAAATTATGTACAAAAATACCATACTCCTCGCTTGTGAGTGTTGGACTAGCCCTTTGCGTATAACAGATGAAACACCAGAGCCAATTGCAATCCCTTCTAGAGACATTGTTACGGTAAGTTACGCATCACACAAGAGAAAACAGTCCACATCTGAATTTGAAAATAAACAGATTCTATCTTCGTTTACAGAGACGGAATTTAGAGCAAAATATGTTCTATGCTGTAGGTTGCATATCTCTGTTTAGTCTTAAAGCGATAACACGCGAACCAGTTGACATACAATTGCCATTCTTGTACTGTTGGATTCAGAATTCGGAGCTCTATCGAATGCGATAGCTTAAAATTCATTCCTAGCCATAAGTATTGTGCGCGCAAGAAAGAAACTAATACGCGACGCTTCAGCGAGACTTCGCGACGATTTAACTAGGCAACACCGCTTCACTGTCACTGGCTATTCGACATAGACCGGCCTGAACTAGCTCCGCCTTATATGCCTTCTTATTCTGAAAGCACTCTAGTTTTCTCACCTACAGACTGTGGCAGAGATGAGATACTCGCGCTCAACGTTCCCATTACTTATTTCACGCGCCAGAAACAGTGGCTTTGTTTATAACACATAATTAGTTTCCATCTCCTAAATATGTAGGCCTAAATAAGTTTAAAAATGGCTGGTATAAAGCCAGGTACCATGATAACAAATCTGAAAAATTCGTAACTCTTGTAGAATTCTGTGTTACCGTTGATGTACAGAACTGTTCTAAAGCTGAATGTGAGAAGCTTACTTTTCTGAAATATTCATGGTGCAGAGTTTCACTATGTTTTGACTGCGCATTTTACAACGGTTTCCACTACTGCGATTAGTACAGTGAGAAATTTCAGATATGCTTACATTTTTTTAACATTTCTTCATAAACTATTCTATAGTCAATTTCATTAATATTATGTATCTGATATGTCATTTTCATAACATATTATTTAAGTAGATTTTGACAGTACTGTATGCAGCTAGATGATATTTATTGTATGATATGTCAAGCAAATACTTTAGTACTGTTTGTATTAACTGTTATAGCTCTGGATTGAAGAATTTGAAACAAATCATATCTCTAAAATTAGGCCCTTTCCGGCTGTAGAAATTTATATGGACGTTTCTTATTTCAAATGGAACATATGGAGGAACAATCATTGAGACAGACAATTATTACTTGGTGAACCTTCCTTGTAAGTTATGTATGAAATTGGAACAAACGAACGTGGTTTTATCCAAATTTTTATCCCCGCGTGCTATGCATTTTGATTTCAACGCAGTTCTGCAAAGTTAAATAACTGTTAGCGAATAGTAATAGTATTAGAAGTAATTGTAGTAGTGAGTGGCAGTAAGTAGTATTTGAAGTAGTAGTGTTGGCAGCGCATTAGTAACAGCAGGTGAGATATTTAAAGCAAAAGAAAGCACAAGTTATTTGTAATGTAATGTCGAATAATAATAATAATAATAATAATAATAATAATAATAATAATAATAATAATAACAATAATAATAGTATATTATTATTATTATTATTATTATTATTATTATTATTATTATTATTATTATTATTATTATATATTAAGAATCTATAGTTAATACCGATTATACATTTAACAAACGAGCTATTAAACTTGTCATTTAAATAAACAGGTCATATATATAATATATGAACTGTTTAAGCACTATGTATATAAAGCAACTCCATACGGAGAGGAAAGACCCGAATTCAAATCATGGCGGTGAAGGGATTTTCAATTGTTGAAACTTTCATAACAGCTGTGGGGTCCCAGTCCCTGTTAAATTGGGTACCGAGTCTATTCCAGGGTTTACAAGGGCGGTCAGAGCGTGGTGTTAACCTCATAACTAAATCTAAAGTCGAGGTCATAAAATCATTTTTATTTTAATTATTATTTATTTATTTATTTATTTATTTATTTATTTATTTATTTATTTATTTATTTATTTATTTATTTATATGAAACTCAACTTTCACGCTCCTCATGCACCTCCATGACGTGTGAAGGACAATAATATGGTGCATAAATGATTTACCTATCCATTAGAAGTATCCGCAACCTTCAGGAGACATATATAGAAACGCAACAAATTTCACACACTTACTAAAAAAAATTCGACAATTTAGTGTGATGTGAAAAGCTTTCAATGTTTCCATAGTCATTTCTACAATTGGAGTTAAAATACATAGATCTACAATGATGAAAAAGGAACTTAGGGTTGATTAGGAATACAGAAAACTACACAGATAAAATTAAATAATAAAGACAGCATGTGCGTCTGCGTGTTCTTCCGAAATTTTGCTGAATAAACTTCGACTAAAATTTGAAACATTAGTCGTTTTGCTCTACTAGCGACAGTTGACAGCAAATCCGTCCTAAACACTATAGTTGCAAAACAAAAGCAATAAATTTAATAACAATAATAATGATAATAATAATAGTAATAATAATAATAATAATAAAAATTTATTCCAATATATTAGGTTTCAATAGCCTACCATGTAAGTGTTCATGTTTAAGGAATAATATTGATAATATCATTAATATAATGTTAATAATTATTCATTATTACAATAATAATTATGATAACATTATTCTTACCAATGATATAAATAGTAATATGAATAGCATGCCAAAAATTTAACGCGTATTAAGTAACAGCTAGAGAGTACTGTATTTGAGTATAATGAGGAGAATTCGAACCTCATTGCTTACTAATAAAGCGACATCATGGCGGCAAGAAATGGGTCGCATCGATTTTATGAAGACTGACAACGTTATTAAGGCCAGAGACGCAATTGCTTTCACAAGGAAGGAATATTGGGAGCTTTTCGATTTTCTCTCATATTCTTAGAAACGTGGCGTGCTTCTGCGTCAGTCATTTGTTGAGTCGCTGTGTGTACCGGGAACTTCGATTGGCCGCACTCACTCGCTTAGTGGTCAGACAAGTGGCCCCAAGTACAGTGGGGGACTCTCAATTTTCTCATCTCAGCGTCAAAGTGCTTATTTCAAAGTGTCGTACGTCGTATTTCTAACAGTGCGTAACAAATATAAGTTAACTTTCAGCGAAGTGCGGTGTATAGAAAGAACACTAATGCAGCAAGAGAAATCAGTTTTAAATGACGCAGTGTGCACAAATTTAAATACATTTGTTTCTGTAATTGTGAAATAATAGTGTATAAACTTCAAGCAGAAATGTGTACTCCACTCTGTAATCAAGACTCAGTCCACGAACGCCTTGGTGAGTAATCTACTTTTACTCTATACGTATAAAACATTTAACAAATCGTATGTTGTTATGAAATATTTCAGTGTTACTCGTGTACCGTATCTGTATAATCTGCATACATATATAATAAACTGCTACTTCTGATATTAGTGACAGAAAGCATTAATTACAAAGTTCTTCATTCACGCCGTACGAAGTACACAATCGATATGACAAACTTATATCGCGATTATAATACTCGCCGGAAACAATAATATATATACGAACGTGTGTCTTAATATAGCCTACTGCAGCTGATTTTACTTTTTAACATAATATAACACGTGGATAATTTTATTCTCGTCAGAATGAATTATTGAAACCGCAATTATACAACCGCAATTATGCGTATAATTGCTAGGAGAAATCTTCTTACAAAACATAAAAACTTACAATATTTTACTTCTCTTTCAGTATTGTTATTATTCTACATATTACAGATGTAATTAATGGACATTTCTCAGATATTTATAGAAAATATCGCGAATAAATAACTTCCGTAATCAAAATCATTTACCCGGTACCTCTAACATTTCGTTCGATGTTAATAATAATAATAATAATAATAATAATAATAATAATAATAATAAAAATAATAATAATAATAATAATGATAGTAATGTCATGAAATTCTTAACAGATCTACTGGAAACTGCGCATATAGGGCCTACTTGCAAAATATATAACGTAAAATTTATTTGTACAATTTATGTGCGGTTGTCTGTAAATATATTCTTGTAAATAGACTGTATAATTTATGTGCTCAATTTGTGTAGGTTTTTTATGTGTTTAGTTTGGATAGTTTGCATGTGTCTTAAGACTATATAATTAATGTGTTCAGTTTTTATAATTATTTGTGTCTTTAGTTTGGATAGTTTGTGTGTTTATACTGTATAATTTATGTGTTCAATTTATATAGTTCTTTTGTGAGTGTTTAGTTTGTATAATTTATGTTTTTGGTCTGTATATTTTTTCGTGTTTAGTTTGTATAATTTATGTGTTTAGTGTAAGGTCTCTCGAACTGGCTCTCCAAGTGCAGAGACTTTCAGCTCACCCTATACTCCTGTAGGAGGCCGTTACCCTTATGGCATTTCAGGCTTTTCATATTTCATATTTTTTGAATACGTAAATAACTTTCCATTCCAAATTATACACCTAAGAATGTTAAGAGCAAGATATTTTCTAGAATATAGATTCATGGCAGCAATTTTTCTTCACGTCGATGAAATAATAATAATAATAATATTAATAATAATAATAATAATAATAATAATAATGTTAAGAATAGTATCTAACTCCAGTGTCAACAAGCGGAGATGGACAAATAAACAGAACTAACTCTACCATTGAATCAATAGTTCCAGATAAAGGCGGTTTAATCAAGAAGTCTGACATAGTAATAAGTAATAATAAACAAAAATAAAATGTGTTTAATAAAAAATGTGATTGCATCAAACACGACGTTACATAAAAACAAAAAAGGTGAATTTCTTGAAATATAAAGATGTTATGAGGATTATTTTGGGACGGTGTATGATTTTACTAACACAGTTACAGCATATAACCTGAGTAAATCATAATATTGCTGAAACGTAAAACGAATGTAAGATGAAATATTGGAATAAATAATGAAATTATTGAACAAGTAATTGTTTTTAACTATGTTACCTTATATCTACGTATAACAGGCAAGAAAGATGTAGAATTAGAATTGCACAGTTAGAAAAACACTTGGTGAGAAATCGAGTAAAGTTTTGTAAAGCTCTATATGGTAGTATACACATTTACTTATAGTTGAGAAACCTGGGCTTTAAATTAAAACAAAAAGGGAATAATGAACCACCAGAGATTAAATTTCTCAGAGAAGTGGTAGGGTGCAGAAGGAAAGAGAAGATACTAAACATAAAAATTACGTAAGGATTAAATATATTCAGTTAAAGTGATTGAATAATGATAAAGTATAGATGAAACTGGAAAAATAAAAAAGATTGCAATAACAAAGAATATTCTTTCATACCATCCTAACATAAAGAAGGAAAGTTATAGGGCAACCACAAATGCAATGCACAGACCAGTTTTTCAAGAAAAGGAAAAAGGCCAGGATTGATCTAATCCATGGTGATGATGATGATGATGATGATGATGATGATGATGATGATGATGATGATGATGATGATGATGATGATAGTAAGAGATTTTATGACTGAGTATTAAGTACAACGACCTATAGTTTATGAAGGCTTATTCAATTATAATTTCTCTAACTCCTATCGCAACTGTCTGTAGTTGACTGGTGGAAATGCGTTATGTTACTGTGTCTATTATTCCGTTGTAATTGAAGTCCTGTCCGACATTCGCCTTTATTTAAGTTAAAGTTAGAGGCGTTTAGGGACATCCCGATACACTAAGCAAAAATGTTAATTTGTGGACCAATTTATGCAAATTTTATCCTAATTTTTCCCTTAATATGACAAGGATGGACATGTTTTCCGTAGGCCTACATTTCACATATCTATTGTCAATGTTTTCTTTCAACTTTCTTACTCTTTTGTACCAGATGGAAGTGTTGGCAGCTGAACTGGCGACAGTTCTACTAAGAAAATATCAGTAGGTGAAGAATTAGTCAAACCTAAATGTCCTTGTACAGATGGTGTCTGTGGTGTTCTTGGGAGAGTGGTAATGCCTTCTTCAACACGAATTTCGTATCAATTTTCGGCTAGAACCAGATCGTACTCAAACATGTTATCCAGCAGTACGTGAGGATATCAATTCTCTTACGTCATTAATAATATATCCTTTAGAATCAAGACGAAGGATATGCCGAACTAATTGGTCTCCATGACTGCATCGAGAGTTGTAATTTTTCATATTTGTTCGATATGAATGAAAATTATAATATAAAGTTTGATTAAGATTGGTTCAATTGAAGATGAGTTACCAATGTTTATTATTGTTTCACTAACATTACTTATTTAATTCCCTTATTTACTTTTACTTTCATTATTCACTTTCATGTTGTTTTACGATCTAGATATTAATGTAATAACCACTGCAAGCCAATTGTATTCAATTAGAATTAGAGTCTAGCTGGGCGGAAGAGAAGGCCTACTGGCCTTACCTCTGCCTGATTAAATAAATAAATAATTATTACTAATTTCATACATGCGTGCAGACACACAGAGACAAAAAGAGGTAGACGGACAAAGTGGCACTATAAAGCTCTATGAAGGATTGGAAACTCTGTTAAGACCAAACATACACAAATTTTGATATAGACAGACCCCCAGTTCATCTACGAAGGACCGCGAGCGAAATCAAGAAAGATATCGAGATCTCCCCAAAACACAGTGTCCAAATATCCCTGTGTTACACCCCCATTCAAAATATGACAGTATACTGGAAACAAAGATAGTTGTTTGAGGGCAATCGTTTTTCCGCCTTTACTAATCTTTAAAATGTAGGCCCTATATGCAATATAGGCCAGTTTCTGTCAGATGCGTTTCCAATTCACTGTGGGCTGAAGCAAGGAGATGCACTATCTCCTTTACTTTTTAACTTTGCTCTAGAGTATGTCATTAGGAAAGTCCAAGATAACAGAGAGGGTTTGGAATTGAACGGGTTACATCAGCTGCTTGTCTATGAGGATGACGTGAATATGTTAGGAGAAAATCCACAAACGATTAGGGAAAACACGGAAATTTTACTTGAAGCAAGTAAAGCGATAGGTTTGGAAGTAAATCCCGAAATGACAAAGTATATGATTATGTCTCGTGACGAGAATATTGTACGAAATGGAAATATAAAAATTGGAAATTTATCTTTTGAACAAGTGGAGAAATTCAAATATCTTGGAGCAACAGTAACAAATATAAATGATACTCGGGAAGAAATTAAACACAGAATAAGTATGGGAAACGCCTGTTATTATTCGGTTGAGAAACTTTTATCATCCAGTCTGCTGTCAAAAAATCTGAAAGTTAGAATTTATAAAACAGTTATATTACCGGTTGTTCTTTATGGTTGTGAAACTTGGACTCTCACTTTGAGAGAGGGACATAGGTTAAAGGGTGTTTGAGAATAAGGTGCTTAGGAAAATATTTGGGGCTAAGAGAGATGAAGTTACAGGAGAATGAAGAAAGTTACACAATGCAGAACTGCACGCAGTGTATTCTTCACCTGACATAATTAGGAACATTAAATCCAGACGTTTGAGATGGGCAGGGCATGTAGCACGTATGGGCGAATTCAGAAATGCATATAGAGTGTTAGTTGGGAGGCCGGAGGGAAAAAGACCTTTAGGGAGGCCGAGACGTAGATGGGAAGATAATATTAAAATTCATTTGAGGGAGGTGAGATATGATGATAGAGACTGGATTAATCTTGCTCAGGATAGGGAACAATGGCGGGCTTATGTGAGGGCGGCAATGAACCTCCGGGTTCCTTAAAAGCCAGTAAGTAAGTAAGTAAGTAAGTAAGTAAGTAAGTAAGTAAGTAAGTAAGTAAGTAAGTAAGTATATACAATAATTTGTGCATTGTTAATATCACGCATATCCAGTCAAAGTACAATAAACTAAAGATGGTATATTATATATCATGACCGAAAAGAAAAGTGTAACTTACATTATTGTGTTTATTTCTTCTGTAAACGTAAAACACAAATTGAAGCCATTGAGATTCACTTACACAGAGATTACAAACACAGTCAACACACATCTCATGTAGTTCGAACTTTTGTCACTAGGAACAGTGACTACTTTTCTTAAGACTGTCGTGATCTCCCAAAACGACCCTATATTCAGCCGACGAAAACCAGAAAAATCCTCAACGAGAATAGGCAGCACCGGATATCGAACTCGTAACCTCTCGAATGCAAGTCCAGTGTGTTCTTATAACTGAACAAAGTCCCTCAAGTTCAGAAATATTGTGTCGCAGATAAGTGCAGGAGTATCATTAGTGACTTGTGCACTATAATCAAATAAACCTATCTGATCGGTACCGGTAACAATATTTAAAATTAATAAAATGTAAATTTTCTTTTCCTTATTTAACACCAAACAGCGAGTGCTTCTGTAGAAGTATATAATCCATATCTAATTTCTATATAAATTACATACTCTCAGTTATTTTTAAATAAAACTTTAATTTTCATTAGTTTAATCGCTTTCAAGAAAATGATTTGTGACTTAATTGCACATCAGCAGATAAATGTAAATATAACAATTGAATAAATACATATTTTTCGCTTGAAATTATTTACGTTATGAGCAAAATAACATATAGATATCGTGAGTTGGAGAATTAAATTTATTTTACGGTAGATAAATACCAGTCACACTTTGACATTGCTGATTACCATATAATCGTATTCTATTTTTTTCATTACATAAAACTGGGTAACAATGCATAGAAAAGTTTCATATGAAAGTATTTAATATATTATTAATTGTAAAGTGATTTTTGCAATATAAAAGGATCCAAGCACAGAAGATGTATTATTTATACCGAATTTCATTCGTTTGATATTTAATACATGGTATTATTAAAAAGATTTGTGAGTTACATATTTTGTTAATATAAATGCTTTCCACATTCCACAAAAATAACAGAAATGAAAGATAGAACACTCAAATGGTTGCTCTTTGGGATATGTTCTTTGCGATAATATTTATAAAAAAAAAAATAAAAAAGTTTTGGAATATCGATAGTTAAATTTAGAAAGAATGAAACATGATTTCACTAGCAATTAATCTTTAACATATTCACAAGTTTCATCATAAAATAACACATACTCAAGGATGTACAATCCTTTAACGTAATTTTATATATAAGATCCCACTTGTAAACACGAACAAGTTATATTTTGTCCACAAAGATGTAACTAAATTTAATCTCTCACTATACCGAATTAGCATAGGAAGAAAATAATTGTATATGATTCACATAGTAATATATTATATGACATCAAACTGCAGAGTCCTTATATTATTTTTACTACTTATGGTTTATCGCTATTGGTGAATCCTCATTACTATTATTACGCCTATTATAAAAAGGACACATTATCTTTTTGGTTTTAAAATGATCAGTCATATATATATATATATAAAATGTACAATACATGTTACTACTGGACATGAGATATTCAACTACTTATATTAAAATACAGAGCTATTATTATCATAAGTCCCAGAAAAGAGCGGCCGGGCGGCCAGCGGCGCCCTGCGTGGTTTCCGCCGAGAATATGACGATTTCTCCGGCGCTTCTAGTACTAATAGTAAATGTTCAATAATTTGGACTTACCATGCTCACAGTCGTTGCCGAAAATGGCCCCAGTTTGTCGCCACACACAACTGACATCTTCTGATAAACGAATGAACAATACTCTGAAGTTCCACATCATTGATAGCTTGAATTTCTTCTCGTATTAATAGTCTTTTAGCTCATATATAGAATGAGGATTTTTCCTATAAATCCTATCTTTTAGTGTTCCCAATAAACAAAAGTCACAGGGTGTTATATCTGTGCCACAAATTATTACTGATTAGGCTCATATCGAAAATACGCCTCAATTCCTTCTTTGACACGGCAGCTGTGTGAACAGTGGCGGAATCTTGTTGGAAATAAACTGACAATCCTTCCGCGAAAAAAAAAAACTACGTTTTCTGCTTGATTTTCGTTTCTTCACTGAGTCTGTTTATTTAAATCTTTTAGCGAGTCGTCTAATTGCTTTGGCAGAAGGCACAGGTCTGTTTGGAAACTTTATTCGAAATTTTCGTCTTATTTTGGCACATGACCTTCTGCCTTTTATGTATGTATTATACATATATACACGTTCACACAGTGATAATTTTTTTGCTAGGCATACCTAAATACACAATAATCACTAAACTTTATTACTTACTTACTTACAAATGACTTTTAAGGAACCCGAAGGTTCATTGCCGCCCTCACATAAGCCCGCCATCGGTCCCTATCTTGTGCAAGATTAATCCAGCCTCTATCATCATATCCCACCTCCCTCAAATCCATTTTAATATTATCCTCCCATCTACGTCTTGGCCTCTCCAAAGGTCTTTTTCCCTCCGGTCTCCCAACTAACACTCTATATGCATTTCTGGATTCGCCCATACGTGCTACATGCCCTGCCCATCTCAAACGTCAGGATTTAATGTTCCTAATTATGTCAGGTGAAGAATACAATGCGTGCAGTTCTGCGTTGTGTAACTTTCTCCATTCTCCTGTAACTTCATCCCGCTTAGCCCCAAATATTTTCCTAAACACCTTATTCTCAAACACCCTTAACCTATGTTCCTCTCTCAGAATGAGAGTCCAAGTTTCACAACCATACAGAACAACCGGTAATATAACTGTTTTATAAATGCTAACTTTCAGATTTTCACTAAACTTTATACAATTGAAAAATCGAGAGTTTCATTACACGACTTCTAAGCGCACTCAATCCCATATTATCGCTACTGGAGCCCCATTGCGTGGTAGAAACGGTTAGCGCGCGGCGGAAAGCACTCAGGGGGGACGTATGATAATAACAGCTCTGTATAATGTATTCCATGATATTATAATATATAGTTCTGTGTATATTTTATTTTTCATATAACATGTTAAATAATACTGTATGTAAGAAGAATAAGTTAGTTTACTGTGAAAGAACACAAATAAATTCTTTCTTAAGAAAGAACATTAATTTAAATTATTAAGGAAATATTTTAATAGAGAATTAAACATCTCCAGAGTTCAGTGAACATTAAGTTACATCTTTGTTCGGTTTAAACATTTTAGTAAAGTTTTATATTATTTTTCTATAAAATATTAATAATAGTTTTGTCTAATAATGATAAAAATTCTACATTAAATTCTCTCCTTTTTGGAGTACAAAATATTATGACATCACACAGGAGTCTCAGATTAACATCAAGTACAAAGCAATATGATACAATTATAAGGAACTGGCTGCAAATTAGCTGACAAAAGAATATGAATAACGGTATGCATATTTATCATCCACAGATGCTTCACGTAGTAGTGACCTGCACATTTCTGGATACAAGCGCCACCACACAACATTAATTACATTTACATTCACTTCGTTGTTGTTGTTGTTGTTGTTGTTGTTATTGTTGTTTAGTCAACTGTCCGAAGCCAGGTCTGAACCTCACAAATGATACAAGAAGCCACCACCTATGAGGCAACCAGGCCAAGAGATAATGGAGTAGGGTGGCCAGTTCCTTTCCCTCCTTCATTGCATACATCGTCGACTAGCTACATAATACACTACTCAGACTTGAGATGCATACAAACAATTGTTCTTCCTCTGACACATATCATCAAGTGAGATGTACTGCCTGATAATAGATGTACATATCAGCCAGAACCTCAATCAGAGGACCCATTCGCTTTAATATTTACTTATGTAAGTTCCCACCTTTACTCGTATTTCAAACTAGTGTTCTCTATTATCTGCCATTTGCTACTGTCTTCCTAATTAGTGAGTTATACTCACGCTCCTTAATCTTTAAATCTTATATATACAAGTCGACCTGGTTGGCGAGTTGGCATAGCGCTGGCCTTCTACGCCCAAGGTTGCGGGTTCGATCCCGGGCCAGGTCGATGGCATTTAAGTGTGCTTAAACGCGACAGGCTCATGTCAGTAGATTTACTGGCATGTAAAAGAACTCCTGCGGGACAAAATTCCGGCACATCCGGCGACGCTGATATAACCTCTGCAGTTGCGAGCGTTGTTAAATAAAACATATCATTCATATATATACAATATTATCTATTTTAGTTCTTGTCCTAATACTTTTCTATCCTATCTACACTACTACAATTTTACCTCCCAATTTTTAACATTCTTATTCAATATCTTGACGAATAACTAGGAAAACATTTACTGCACAATTTGTAAAGAAAGCCTAAAGCTTAAAAGACAAATTGGTAGGCCACAGAAGAGACTATCAGATTAATTTCATTTGGAACCGACATATCTCACACAGGTCTATATTTGTAAATAATGATTAAGAATAAAATATCTTCTTCTTATACTTATTCCTATCACATATTAAGCCTGGTTGCCTGTTACTGTCTCACTCCATCGTTGCAGTGAACGACCCAAAGATTTTGTTCCTAAAGGGTGGTAACTTAGTACTTGTCATGGTATCATTGTTCTAGGCATCCTGAGTGCATGAGATTTCCATTTCTGTCTATAATTTTGAACTTTCTGTAAAAGAATAAAATATACAAAGTAAATATAATATATTTTACAAGAATTAGTGTTATATCCTAAGATTATTCAAAACATAATTATCTCATTTTGAAGTGTAGTAAAATTGACATAAAAATATATATTAGAACAAATTTGGAGTATTTAAATACATTATTTTTACGATTAATATCAAATGCCAGATTATTTACCGTAACTGGGTATATTGTTCTAGCAATATTATATTAACTAAAATAGAATAAAATAAAACATATCACCTAAGATGTTATGTTTGATATCTCCTACATTTAATATCAGGCAGTACATCTCACGAGATGATATGTGTTAGAGTAAGAACAATAAAATTGTTTTTATACATCTGAAGGGAGAAAGGAAGTAGCCATCTATGCCATTTTCTCCTGGCTTATTTGCCTTATAATGGTGCCTTGTTGATATCACTTGTGAGGTTCAAACCTTTCTTCGGACAATTGACTAAACAACAAACTAAAATTATCATTATTAATACAAATTTATGGGAATGGTCCCTTATTCACTATCATCGTAATCATCGTCATCATCAGTAATGTGTTTGTAAGTGTCGTTACAGTACTCAAATTTCAACCCAGTTTGATCATCTTTGCCTTTGATCTTCTACTTCTTCTCCCTCTTCTGTTGGGCTTGTAAGAATGAAAGTTTTAGGCAGCCTAATATTTTATCGTCCATACTTACTTACAAATGGCTTTTAAGGAACCCGAAGGTTCATTGCCGCCTTCACATAAGCCCGCCAGCGGTCCCTATCCTGTGCAAGATTAATCCAGTCTCTATCATCATATCCCACCTCCCTCAAATCCATTTTAATATTATCCTCCCATCTACGTCTCGGCCTCCCTAAAGGTCTTTTTCCCTCCGGTCTCCCAACTAACACTCTATATGCATTTCTGGATTCGCCCATACGTGCTACATGCCCTGCCCATCTCAAACGTCAGGATTTAATGTTCCTAATTATGTCAGGTGAAGAATACAATGCGTGCAGTTCTGTGTTGTGTAACTTTCTCCATTCTACTGTAACTTCATCCCGCTTAGCCCCAAATATTTTTCTTAGCACCTTATTCTCAAACACCCTTAACCTATGTTCCTCTCTCAGAGTGAGAGTCCAAGTTTCACAACCATACAAAAGAACCGGTAATATAACTGTTTTATAAATTCTAACTTTCAGATTTTTCGACAGCAGACTGGATGATAAGAGCTTCTCAACCGAATAATAACACGCATTTCCCATTTTTATTCTGAGTTTAATTTCCTCCCGAGTGTCATTTATATTTGTTACTGTTGCTCCAAGATATTTGAATTTACCACCTCTTCGAAGGATAAATCTCCAATTTTTATATTTCCATTTCGTACAATATTCTCGTCACGAGACATAATCATATACTTTGTCTTTTCGGGATTTACTTCCAAACCGATCGCTCTACTTGCTTCAAGTAAAATTTCCGTGTTTTCCCTAATCGTTTGTGTATTTTCTCCTAACATATTCACGTCATCTGCATAGACAAGAAGCTGATGTAACCCGTTCAATTCCAAACCCTGTCTGTTATCCTGAACTTTCCTAATGGCATATTCTAGCGCAAAGTTAAAAAGTAAAGGTGATAGTGCATCTCCCTGCTTTAGCCCGCAGTGAATTGGAAAAACCACCGGATAGAAACTGACCTATACGGACTCTGCTGTATGTTTCACTGAGACACATTTTGATTAATCGAACTAGTTTCTTGGGAATACCAAATTCAATAAGAATATCATATAATACTTCCCTCTTAACCGAGTCATAAGCCTTTTTGAAATCTATGAATAACTCATGTACTGTACCCTTATACTCCCATTTTTTCTCCATTATCTGTCGAATACAAAAAATCTGATCAATAGTCGATCTATTACGCCGAAAACCGCACTGATGATCCCCAATAATTTCATCTACGTACGGAGTTAATCTTCTCAAAAGAATATTGGACAAAATTTTGTACGACGTCAACAAAAGTGATATTCCTCGAAAGTTACCACAGTTGGTTTTGTCCCCCTTTTTAAAAATAGGTACAATTATGGACTCCTTCCATTGTTCTGGTACAATTTCCTTTTCCCAAATAGCAAGTACAAGTTTATAAATTTCGGTATATAATGCACTTCCACCCTCTTGTATTAATTCTGCTGGAATTTGATCGATACCTGGAGACTTGTACTTTTTCAGATTTTCTATCGCAATTTCGACTTCTGAAAGCGTGGGTTCGGGTATAAATGGCTCAGCAGTTTGTATTTCAATTTCGTCCCGATCATTTCTATTTGGCCTATGTACATTTAGTAGTTGCGTAAAATAGTTTTTCCATCTGTTTAGGATTGAGGGAGAGTCTGCAAGCAAGTCACCATTCTCATCCTTGATCACGTTTACCCTTGGCTGATATCCGTTCTTAAATTCCTTTATACCCTTATATAAATCTCGAATGTTTTTATTCTTATTATTTGTTTCTACCTCATTCAGTTTTTCCTTCAAGTAACCTCTCTTTTTATTCCTAAGTGTACGACTTGCTTCCCGTCTTTCATTGAAATAATTATCTCTCTTCTCCTCAACTGGATCCTGTAAGAATTTCAATTTTGCCTGTTTCCTTCTTTCTACTACCATGCAACAATCTTCATCAAACCACGGTTTCTTTTTCTTAGTTTCATAATAACCTATGCTCTGCTCAGCTGCAGTTTTGATACTATCTCTGATATTTTCCCACAAGCTATTAACATCTAATTCTTTCTCAACTTCGTCGGAACTTTCTAAAGTGGCAAACCTATTCGAAATTTCGACCTGATAATTTTGCTTAGCTTCCTCGTCCTTTAATTTCAAAATATTGAATTTAGTAATATTAACTTGTTGCTCTACTCGCTTGGCTACTGATAATCTTTCTCTTAGTTCTCCAATCACCAAATAATGGTCAGAATTACAGTCTGCACCCCTGAAAGTTCGAATATCTACTATACTAGTATGTCTCCGTTTATCTATCAAGATGTGATCTATTTGGTTGTGTGTCAATCCATCTGGAGAAGTCCAAGTATATTTATGTATATCCTTATGGAGGAATGTTGTACTTTTGACAATTAAGTTTTTCGATGTGGAAAAGTTGACTAATCCAACTCCATTGTCACTACTAATTGCGTGTAGGCTCTCTTTTCCAATAGTTGGTCTAAAAATATCCTCCCGGCCTACTTTAGCATTGAAATCCCCCAATAAAATTTTCATGTGATATCTAGGGAACTGATCAAAAGTATGTTCCAATTCCTCATAGAAGCTATTCTTTATATGGTCGTCTTTCTCTTCTGTAGGGGCGTGAGCATTTAGAACTATGATGTCGCACCATCTACCCTTAAGTACTAAATATGATAACCTGTCACTGATAAATTCGACCTTTTTTACTGCTGATTTTATTCTTTTATGAACAAAGAATCCTGTTCCTAATTGGTGATTATTGTTTCCTTCCCCATAATACAACAAGTAATCTCCTATTTGTGATATGCCATTCCCATCTAACCTAACCTCTTGTACTCCTACGAAGTCTATTCTTTATCTAGCTAGTTCTTTTGCTACTAATGTTACCCCTCCTGTTCTATAAAGACTAGTTACGTTCCAAGTGCCAAATCTCAAATCCTTATTCCTTTGCTGTGGTCGTGCCAGAGAATCAGTCCTATTCCGAGGCTTATTATAGGGATACGTAGCAAGCTGTTTTTTACGGTGATGGGTTGTTAGCCCTTCGCCCAACCCCCAAGCTGGAGGACCACCCCTTATTCTAAAATTAATGCACAGTTTCCCAAAAAAGGAATGAGACGATGGAATATTCTTGTCTCAGATGTAAGGCACTGCGCATAATAGGAGACTAGAGCACTTACACAAGATATCGAATATTTGAGTTACTTAAATTCAGTCTATTTTCGTTCAGAAATTCACTTCAACAACTGCAAAAAATATGGTAATATGACGTAAATAATAGATAAATATATAATAAATCATCTAGTTAAATCGACATTTGAACCTTCATGACTTGATCGATACTCCGCGCACAAAGGAAAAGTTTCGTATCGTCTCAATAGCACAGACGCTAGGACTTTTGCGTATTGAGCAGAAGGGAGAGGGATCAGTTCTTAGTCTATATCAACGACTTTTTTGTCTGAATAACGTTGAAATATAATTTTACAGAGTCCTGAGATTAAGTGTTAATGATCACGGCCAATACAAAATTACGAATTGCAATATTATAAATCTTAATCTAATAAATTTACGAGTATATACACCATTTATATGCATATATATACATATATAAATCCAGAAATACATATAGAGTGTTAGTTGGGGGGGCAGAGGGGAAAAGACCTTTGGGAGATGGGAGGATAATATTAAAATGGATTTGAGGGAGGTGAGATGTAATGGTAGAGACTGGATTAATCTTGCTCAGGATAGGGACCAATGGCGGGCTTATGTGAGGGCGGCAATGAACCTCCGGGTTCCTTAAAAGCCAGTAAGTAAGTTAGTAAGTATACATAGGGTAAACTAGGGTCTGTTGGACAGTCGGGCATGTTGGACACTCTGTACTTTAACGTGTTACCTCGCCACTTGTGGGCACCACATTCTGCTAGAAGTCAATGACGGAAGTAGCCACGAGTGGGGCTACTTCCATCATTGACTTCTAGCAGAATGTGGTGCCCACAAGTGGCGAGGTAACTCGTTAAAGTACAGAGTGTCCAACATGCCCGACTGTCCAACAGACCCCAGTTTACCCTATATTTTGAAAACTAACAATTATAATGAAATTAAAAAATGTAAAATGCTTTAACAGCAAGCATTAAGAAAATGATATTAAATAACTACATTTAAATATTAACCATATAAGCCACCGAGACAAGATGGAGAGACAGACATTTTACCCAACTTTTTAACCCCACAGAATGTGGTTCCCATTCAAAATACCGACAAAGAACATTATCGCCCAGTTAATTTAGAAAGACGTTCCAAGAGGGAAACATGCGAATAAGAGTGCTGACTTCCCCTCCACGAGAAGGCTTTCAATAAAGTTTTTTTTTTTTTCATTTCATTTACTGTATTCTATAGATTTTACTTTAACATTGGATCTTTAAGATGTGGAATAAGTCACAAGTTTGTAACAATATATTGTACAAAGTTTTGTAATATATAGATGAGGAGACGAGATATGGCATATGAGCTGGGTGTCGGGTGAAAGAATGAGCTATCAGAAAGAGAATTTCTTTCATGATGTTTAATACCATACGAATCTACTTACACGAAAGTTCATCTATCTTCCCTCTCTATATCCATTGGTGATAATATAGCCACGGCACATGATAAAGTCACAGGACAGGTCTTGCTTCCTCTACTATAGTATAGATCACCTCAAGATTAGTTACATGGCGCTCTGTAGAAAATATCCTGAGTAAATCTGTGATCTGCCTGACTGCAGTAGAGCAAATTAAGACTCCGTTTTGAGAACGATATTATCTATCATGTGAAAAAATAATCACTTACCAAAAAGGAAAAACATTGTTGTGTGAAATGACAATGATAGAAACAACCAGGACCACGACAAGGACAAAGACGAGGATTGCGACAATGATCACAACATGAGCTGCGACAAACACCACAATAACATCACGATAAGGACCACGAAGTGAACCACTTCAAGAATCACGATAATGAACAAGACCATGACAACGAACCTGATAAAGAAAAGAAGGACCATGATAAGAAGCACAATAAACACGACAATCGTCGCGATAAGGTCCATGACAAAGACAAGGATCACAGAGAGGACCACGACAAAGATAACAAGGATCAGCATAAGGGTCCTGAGAAAGACAGCAAAGTCCACGATAAGGTCTACGAGAAGGTCAACGACAAACATCGAGATTGTCCTAAGTATCACGACGTAAATCACGGTCCAAGTCGTGGTCCTTGTCATGATCCGTGTATTGGTACTTGTGAACCTTAACGTGATCCATGTCTTGGTCCTTATGGTGATCGTTGCCGTTCCTTATCGTGGTCACTGTTGTCTTTGTTATGTTTCTTATAGTGGTCCTTATTGACTTTGCTGTTGTGTCATTGTAATGTCCCTGATCATTCTTGTTGCCTTATTATGATGATTATTATGGTCCTTAAAGTGGTCTTGGTTCTTGTAGTGGTTCTTGTCGTGACCCATATCGTGGTTAATTTCGTAATAATTATCGTGGTCCTTGTCTTTGTCCATGTCGCATTTCTTATATTGGTCATTGTTTTCCTCGTCATGGTCTTTAGCGTGATCTTTATTGTTTATGTCGTGGTCCTTGTTGTCTTTGACATGTCTCTTGTCGTGATGTCTGTTGTCTTTATCGTGGTCCTTGTTGGGATTGCAACAGTTCTTATCGTCTTCCTTGCTACTTTCGTCATGGTCATTATTAGGTATTTGTTGTCTTTATGTCCTCATCGCGGTCTTAATTCCTGTCATGGTTCTTGTCTTGATCCTTTTCGTGGCCGATGTCATGATCCCTATCGTCATCATTCTTGTGGTGCTTGTAGTGGTCCATGTTGGGAACTTTATTATGGTCCCTGTCTTTGTTATTTTCGTGGTCATATAGTGATCCTTATGATCATTGTCGTGGTCCTTATAGTGTCCCTATCAATGTGCTTTTCGTGGCCCATATCGTCATCCTTATCGTGGTGTTATGTTATGTTTTATTTAACGACGCTCGCAACTGCAGAGGTTATATCAGCGTCGCCGGATGTGCCGGAATTTTGTCCCGCAGGAGTTCTTTTACATGCCAGTAAATCTACTGACATGAGCCTATCGCATTTAAGCATACTTAAATGCCATCGACCTGGACCGGGATCGAACCCGCAACCTTGGGCATAGAAGGCCAGCGCTATACCAACTCGCCAACCAGGTCGATTCCTTATCGTGGTCCTGGTCTTTGCTTTTGTCCTTGTCGTGGTCCTTGTTATCTTTCACTCAGTCCTTATCGCGATCCTTTCGTGGTCCTTTCATGAATTTCTTGTTTCTTATCATAGTCATTTCGTTGTCCTTGACGCGATCTTTTTCGTAGTCCTTGTCTTTATCGCAGCCATTAGAGCAGTCCTTGTTGTTTCCTCTACGGTCTTTAAAATAATGCTTGTTGTATTGTAATGGTCTTTACGTTTTAATTGCTGTCCTTGACATTGTCTTTATAGTGGTATTTCTTGTCTTTGTCACCATCCTTATCTTCGTAAATTTCGAAATACTTATCGTGGCCCATATCGTGGTTCCTACCATGATCCTTGTTTTATTTGTCGTTATCCATGTCGTGATCCTTACCGTGATCTTTGTCATGGTGTTAATCGTGGTCCATGATTGTGATCATTAACGAGGTCCATGTTGGGGTCCTTAACGCAGCCGCTAGAGCGGTCATAGTTGTTTTCTCTACGGTCCTTATCATAATGCTTGTTGCATTGTAATGATCTTTATCGTTTCAATTGTGGTCCTTGTCATGGTCTTTATAGTGATATTTCTTGTCATGATCCTTATCTTCGTAAATTTCGAAATAGTTATCATGGTCCATATCGTGGTTCCAACCGTGACCCTTGTTTTTTTTTGTCGTTGTCCATGCCGTGATCCTTATTGTGATCTTTGTCGTGGTGTTAATCATGGTCCATGTCTGTGATCCTTATTCTGGCCCATGTTGGGGTCTTTATTGTGGTCCTTGTCATGGTGCTTGTCGCGGTACATGCTGTGATCCTTGTCGTGATCCTTATCTTGGTTCATATTGTGATCCTTATCGTGGTCCTTGATGTGATCTTTATCGTCGTTCATATTGAGGTCCTTTATTGAGATTCTTATTTTGAAGTTTGTCTTATTTCATGTTGTGATGCTTACCGTGGTCTCTGTCGCAGTTCTTATCGTGCTTCTTGTCGTGGTCCATGTTGTGATCCTTATCGTTTTCCTTTTCGTGGTTCGTGTGATTCTTATTGTGGTCCTTCTCGTTCATATTTTTGTCCCTTTCGTGGCCCTTATAACGGTCTTTGATATCCTTTTCGTGGTCCTGATCTTTGTCCTTGTCATGGTACTCCTTGTTGCCTTTTATTGTGGTACTTACAATGCTCCTGGCTGACTTTGCTGTGGGTCTACATTTGTCATTTCTTAATGAATATTATTCTCTCACTTTGGCGAATGACTTTCGTGTTACATGGTATATTTCATACTTTCATGAAAGGTAAACGATCAAGGACGTAAAAAGAGACACACGCCAGAAAGAGCCAGCCAACTGATAACATTTGTCCACACCTTTGTAGTAACGGTCAGCGCGTCTGGCTGCGAAACAAATGGCCCGGGATCGAATCCCGGTCGGGGCAAGTTACCTGGTTGAGTTTTTCCGGGGTTTTCCCTCAACCCAATAGAGCAAATGCTGGGTAACTTTCGGTGCTGGACCCCGGACTCATTTCACCGGCATTATTACTTTCATATCATTCAGACTCTAAATAACCTAGATGTTAATACAGCGTCGTAAAATAACCCAATAAAATTAAGATAACATTTTGCACTCTTGTGTACTTTGGAGTAGGATGACAATGGGTTTATGCATGCACGATCAGTGTCTTCCTGGTTACGTCGATATCGCATGAACCGCGCTGTAGAACTTCAACTTTCGACGACTAAGAGTCGTCTCATTCCTTTTTTGGGGAACTGTACATACATACATACATACATACATACATACATACATACATACATACATACATACATACATACATACATACATACATACATACATACATACATATACACAGATACACTCATACACATACATATATACACACATACACACAGATACACTCATACACATACATACATACATACATACATACATACATACATACATACATACATACATACATACAAGGCCACCGGCGTGGCTCAGTCGGTTAAGGCGCTTGCTTACCGGTCTGAAGTTGAGCTCGGGCGCGGGTTCGATCCCCGTTTGGGCTGATTATCTGGTTGGGTTTTTTCCTAGGTTTTCCCCAACAGTAAGATGAATGCCAGGTAATCTATGGCGAATCCTCGGCCAAATATCATCTCGCTATCACCAATCTCATCGATACTAAATAAACTAGTAGTTGATACAGCGTCGTTAAATAACCCACTAAAATAAATAAAATGTAATACATACATATATATTATTATCATATTCATTCCTTACTTTTAGAAAACCTCATTATATTAACACTTTCCCAGCTAATGTCAATTTAGTTTCTTGAGTATTGGAATATTACAGCATGTTTAATTAATACTTATAATACTTATATGAAGGAGTAATGAAATGTGTATCATAATAGTTTACGAAACGCGTGTTTATTTGTTGTTTATAAAATTTAGACTAATTATTTTTCTGAACTAGGTCCTGACAGTCTCGGCATCTGTGACCTTCTAGAGTCACCATAGTTATCATTCCTATCGTTGTCATCAGTCATCAGTATGATCATTTTTCAAACAATATGTTGAACCGCGTCTGAGTTCTTCTTTATTTATTTCTCGCTTGGGCCATTGTCGACTTTTTCTTAGGCTCGCAATTCTGGACTTAACTTAATCTTATATTTTATAATTTCTGAAAGTGGTACGCAAATTATCCTTTCTAAAAAATTCTAAAATCATGTTTTATTTAACGACGCTCGCAACTGCCGAGGTTACGTCAGCGTCGCCGGTGGGCCGGAATTTTGTTTCGGATTAGTTCTTTTACATGCAAGTAAATCTACTAACATGAGCCTGTCGCATTTAAGCACAATTAAATGCCATCTACCTAGGCCGGGGTCGAACTCGTAACCTCGTGCACAGAAGACCAGCACTCTATCAAATTCGTCACCCACATCGAGAAATTATCCTTTCACTGAGCTACATTATTTGTAAGGAAATTTTTCTTAAATTAATTTTGAATATTTTACTTCTCTACGCTTTTACCGTTGTAACTAACTCTGATTAAGCAATTCTATAGGATTGATGTGGTTATTACAGCAGAACTAACATTCGTGATCAGAAGACAGGCATGTAAGTCTGTTCCATTCTTGTAATATTCATCTATAAGGTCAACGCTCTTCTAATTAACCCTCCTGATACCAAGAGGGGTAATAGGATTAACCCACTGATGATTTTTGAGTATTTTTTTTCCATTCTTGTCCATATTTATTTTTTAAATTCATTGTATTTGTTGTTATATGTCTACTAACATTCTGAAATAAAAATAACAAAATTATTTCATCGACTTTAAGCAGTAGTTCGCTTTATTAATATGAGGTAATTTTGTTACTCCCCTTGGTAGTCTGTGCCATGAAAATTCCAGGGTATTTAATTCAATCTGTAGCTTAATTATTATCTCCATTTATGAGTTTGGTTTCAAATTATTTTCTTTCATGTTATTTATGTCATATTGTTATTTATATTATCATGACCTTCGGTTTCCAACTTTTTTTTCATTCCTGTGTGTTACGATTATTCTATAAGCGATTTTGTTAGATTATTAGTGGACCCTTTTCTTCGAGATGATCATTGTAGTATAGATGGTGTTCGAATATTTCAATTTGAGCAATGAACGAAATTTTGTTTTCTTCGATTTACATTTTCATTCATTTAATTTTAGAAGTTTTTATAGATTTTTTATAATTTTATTTTACTACAAACAAGTCTTTTGAATATTATGTTCATGTTAGTTTTAATTCCAATATTTAAATTTAAACAAATAACTGAAATGATTTCCAATTTACATCATAGTACTGTGATATTCATAGGTTATATCTGTGTTGTCCACTATGACAAAACAATATAGCTTTAAAGAATTTGTCTTGAAATGGAAATGAGGCAAGTTTAAATTTACTGTATATACTGCTATGTTATCTTACAGTGTGTCACCAGCAACATATCTAAGGTTTTTTTTTGGTATACGTTTTTAACAATATGAAATGGGACTTTTGAACCACCCTATATTAAAAAAAGGACAATTATTTTACATTTTTACACTTTCTGGAGGTTTACAATCAATAATACCTAAATTGTTAAATATTAAAAATTGTTAACAAAGATTGGTGTATGATTTCGGTGGGGATAATTTCATAATTAGACATAAAATCTAGAATGAAAGTTACCTACTTTTTCTGGGTGATACGAACTTCACTGAAGGTTGAAGAAAGTAAATTAATGAATAGGTAAGCATGCCTTTTTTATTCGTGCATGAGGCATTTTAGTCATGTCTCAAGTTATTTACATTAATTTTTACTAATTATATTTTGTAATCTAATTTGCCACATCGAATACTTAAATGCTATGTAGTGAAATAAGTTATTTTAGAACGATGATCGTACGAATTTGTTGTTCATGGGGTATGTATTTCAGAACATATTTTAAATGGAACAGACTAGATTACAAGAGTGGTTTTGTGAACAGTGCTAGCTTACATGAAGTGTGATCTAGTAATGGTGACGAAGCCAGTCATGTCAACATTTGGAAAGCGTATCCATATTAAATTTAAGCAAGTCATTACATAATATAGTAACCAAAGCTATGCAAAATGCTTCAAAAAGTGTATTGTAAAGTATATGAGATTGAATTTATCGGTGAATGTTGAACGTGATATAAACTTTTTTACATTTTACAATACTGAGTCTTGTGTCAAATAAAATAAACAAGGGTAATTTACTTCGATGAATATTAAGCGATTTTTTTCTATTGCTCTAAGTAAAAAACCAATATGTGAGAATTGGAACTATACCGTCTTGTCAACGAGGAATGATAGGAAATTAGACATTATTGTATATACAAATACTTCTGCTTGTTTTTTACGATTTGACTCTAAATTCCTAACTTCCGTATCGTAGGATACTACACAGATAGATAATGGTGTCTCTTTCGCAGTCAGAGAAGACTACTATCGTAGATAATAGTCTCTCCTTCATAAAGTATTAGCGGCCACTAACTACAAATCATCCTCTGTTCTTCGAGAGTGAAAGGAATAATTATTCTCATATAGGTTTGATGGACAGAGTATTCGCCATTATTTGAGAAGAAACGGTTATGCTTACAATTTCATAATAACATTTCCATCAGTTTGAGGTCTATATTAATTTCCGCAAGTACGATTACAATACACGAATATGCGAAATTGTGAAAAATTAATCACATTACCTGCTCAAACTGCAAAGTTTATGAAGAAATACAGTGATTAAAGTCTCCTCTTAGAGTTCATCTTTTCATTTTATTGAAAAGTGAATAATTTCATTTACATACTATGTATGTCTTTTGAACAACAATTCACGAAAATAAACTATAGCAGTGATATCACAGACACATTATTGAAATTGTATGGTCATTAAAGTATTAAATATGTGACAAATTTTGTGTGAACATCGTGAGACTGATTTTTTGTGTATGTCAAGTGGACGGACGAAAATAGGTCGGAACTGAGAACATATTGTAGTTGATTCTTTTAACCGCCCAATTGCAGTATAGGATGAGATTGCCGAAATGTCTATGATATTATCCCCGGAAAGCAGAGAGGTGGCTCAGAAATGTTCACAGTTTCTATAAATTATTATTGTAGTAATGAGAAATAAAAGTAATTTCTTTAGTTTCCTTAAGAATATACTGACTCCTCCGTGTACAAAATGCTCCGGGAACGTACAGAAACGTTACCTCTCACAGTGCGTCTCTGTACGCGCCGAAGTTCAAGGGCGTTTGTCGGGCGTTGCATACTTGCAGTTCACCCCGGTCTGTTAAGAGCTACTCAAGCGATTACCATTGTGCTTATTGTAATTGTTTGAGAACAATGAGGGAATTAATCATTCGGGCGTGATGTACTGAAAACAAGTGTTTTTAAATAATATTTTGAGAATAATGAATTAATTACTCATTCGCGCATAGTGTGTCTCAAGCTATTGTGTTCTTTCTACAGTCGCGCTTAAACCTCCTGACGTTTGGCGAGCGCCAATAACATGCGAGCTCGACGTTGTCACAAGTGCACTCTCCGTCTCTGTCTCTCAGCGGGAGTAGTTTTAGAACTGTGGATCCCGACCATTTACCTGAGATTGGTTTGATAGGGAGATGTAGAAGGCTTTTTAATAATAATAATAATAATAATAATAATAATAATAATAATAATAATAATAATAATAATAAATATCAATATCATCAGATTGCATTGAATGAAATTAAAAGCCACAAAATATAGAACAATTAGTTGTCAGACGTAAATAATCGTATTCGCTGAGTTTATATCAGTTTTTCTAATTGTTTTACTTTTATTAGGGTTAATAAAGTTGTCGAATAACACAAAGGCGCTGTGTGATAAAATAAATTGAATGACAGGTTTAATCTGAAATAGTAATTTTCTGTACACATGAATTGACATGGCCCTAAATAGCATTAGTCCATGGTGTCAAAGCATATTCTTACAAAAGTAGCGGTTATTATGTGCCTGCACATTTCATAATTGAATCAGTCGGAGCTAAAAGGAACTAAGTCACTTTTCACAACTTTTCAGAAGTAAAAAACATTCCAATAATAACACAAATATTATATGTTTATGTTATAGAAGAGAAAAGAATATTTAAAAGTCTTAGTTCCTTCTTCCACCGTTCGATGCGTATGACATCCGTTGTTCAAATTGTTGCATAACCCAAAAGTGCATATTTTGACTTAGTTCCTTTTAGCTCCAAACGATTCAATTATATAACGCCTTTATAAAATATCCCGTTTGTTGCGCTCAAGTCCCGCATAATACGTCATCTTTGTGGAATATTTTAGATATAATTTTCAGCAATGTACTCTAACAACAATGAAGCATTTTGGCCACTGGATGGAAATTTTTGCTGGTCAGTTTATTGTCTTTTGGAGTATTGAAGTGTCTGTAAGTGTGATTACGACTGTTATACGAAAAGTGCTTTCTGTTTCGGAAAAATTGTAAATCTTACGAAATACGATGAAAACAGTGCTCTTAATCAGAAACAACTCTCTGATTTATTAGCAATCCCATCATCTATTATAAGAAAATCACGACTCAATCACTGCAGCTGTGACGTCGGGAGAATGAAAGAGCAGGAAGTGAAGTGTAGTAAACATGAGGACTTGGAGAACACTCACACAGCAAGCAACTGTAAATGACTTTTTTTTTCGAAAGAAAGTACAGTACATATCGTCAACATCTTTGACGTACAGTACCGGTACAGTAATTACATAATGGAGTAATACTTTCATGAACAATGTATTTCAATAAAGAAAAATGCTAATAGATACTGTATATAAGACAAAATTAATATATCCGCCTAATATGCGGTCTCGCTTAATACGCGATTTACACCCGTCCCTTGAACAGCGTCTTATCGGGGTTTTACTGTATTAACCCATAAAATTGGAACCACTGGGGGGTAGAAATGTGATTTTTGTTTCTGTGTGTTAGAAAACATTAAACTTTCATCATATATACATACAGGGTCCCTACAACATATCAATTTTCCGAGCGCACTTGTTATTTGATTTTAAGACTTTCTTAGCGGCGAGTATGCGGCGAATCTGCTTGCCCATATGTTGCAACGCAGCACTGCCGCTATTGGCTATCGCCGATAAGCGGACACAGCTGCAAACGTCAGGAGGTTTGGTGTATATCATATATTTATTTTATTGGGTTATTTTACGACGATGTATCAACATCTAGGTTATTTAGCGTCTGAATGATATGAAGGTGATAATGCCGGTGAAATGAGTCCGGGGTTCAGCACCGAAAGTTACCCAGCATTTGCTCGTATTGGGTTGAGGGAAAACCCTGGAAAAAACCTCAACCAGGTAACTTGCCCCGACCGGGATTCGAACCCGGGCCACCTGGTTTCGCAGCCAGACGCGCTGACCGTTACTCCACAGGTGTGGACTATATCATATTGTAGCAAGCTTATGTAGTTCTAAGTTGTAAGAAATGTGACATAAAATATATGTCATGTCATTTAGAACATTTCACAAGAAGAAATTAGTCGAGTATTTCAGAATCAGAATAATCTTCGGAGTTGTCAAAAATGTACACACACATACATATACAGATTAGTGTAATATGTAGCTAATCGGCGATATATGCAATGGAGGGGGAAAGGAACTGGCCACCCTACCCCATTAACTCCTGGCCTAGTTGCCTCAAAAGTGGTGTCTTGTTGGTATCACTTGTGAGGTTGAGACCTGTCTTCGGATAGTTGACTAAACAACAACATAGGCCTACACACACACACACACTAGATGGACAATCCATATGGAATGGGTTAAAGCTCATGTAGGACTTTAAGGCAATGAAATGTAGTGCTACGTTAAGTATTAATGGAATATTGTAAACATTTTAAATAATAACATTATTATTATTATTATTATTATTATTATTATTATTATTATTATAATCATTATTATACAAGAATTATATCACTCCCCTGAAAGAGAGTGATCTCGTGCTCCTGGGAGAAAAGATGATAACAGCATGTTCGTGAAGGGTCAAAAGAACCCTCATAGACATCTATTTAGTAAATTTCATATTGTCCATTAACAGTAGGTATTTAATATACTTAAATTTACAACATATTAACTACTTACTGTTAAGTAACTATGAATTTTCAGACACACCTTCCGCTTGAAGATTTAAGTCCCATCTCATGATAACTGCAAATGCATTTTTTAATAAGCAATAAAACGGAAAGTTAACAGAACTGCCCTTTTCCAAAAAGTATTTTCTCTATGTTGCTAATGTATACCATAACGAAGCAAATTTGTATTGATCTATAAATATCTTTTTAATTGCAGTTATAAACTGTAATAATTATTATATGAAACAGAGAATAAATTATCCTTTTTTAGTTTTTTAATTCTTATTCTAATGGGCACTGAAATATACTGTAGCTCGCATGGACGATACTACTTTTGTCTTATGTGTAACAACACATCACATCGCATACTTTGTACTGAGTCCAATATAATAATTAAAGGGCAGTTCGCACACCTGTCAGTATCGGGTTGACGAATTCCATCATATCACATGTCAGACGTGGACGATCATCGCATATAAGGACGCATATCGCGCCTAAGTGTACAGACCTGTCCCGGTCCAGCCCACGTAAAGCCAAGTCAAGCGCAGACAGTTCGCAAGGTCATCGTTGACTATGACACAGAAGAAACGAAAGACAAGTAACAACCACTCATTTCATGTGGACGATGATTAATTATTATTTCTCTGAATTGAATCGAACGTATGTCTGCTGTATTTATAATAAAATACCGCTAAGCCATAATGGACGAGACAGGGAGAGTGGCTTCTTCGCCTTAATTTATTTTGCTTTGTTTCACGGTTGTATAGGACAAGCATTAAAAAATTTTGTTGGGAAGATTCCGTGAACTCGCAGAAAGTACTACAATGGTGTTTCCCTATTTCGGTTTAAAAACAATCTTGGAATTCAAAAATATCTGTTAGTACATTAAAAATGAAATTTTATTGTTAAACACGCCTTCACTTCGGACTTTCATTTGTAATATCTTTCGCAAAAATCTATGAGCTTTGCAAAAATTGCTGTAACTATTGAAACCTTACAATTACACGTCAGTTTCTTTGATAAAGAAACTCCATTTGCTCTCTTTATTCTGTGGAAGCGACTAATACATGTTAAGAAAGAACATAAAGAAGAGTTGTGAGCTGATGTGTGGAGGTTATATCGATTTTTCTTCACAATGCGAAATATAAAAAGTCTAGCTCGGGGCACTACACAAAAGACATTCCGTTCTAAAAGGAAGGATGGCAGGAGCGAGCAGACTGTAATTTTCCGCCGCGTCGCCGATCTCTCACAATCAAGTTCCGAGGCCGGATATGACCACAAGTTTCAAAACTCGCCCTTACAGTTTCCTGCGTAGGTGTGCACACCAATTCAAACAAGAAACAAGACCTAAGAAAGTTATGTGCTGTATTTAATAGTGTACGGTACGATTAAACCCATGCAGAGGCTGTGTGATCTAGACCATCAGCCTGTCACGCATGCCTTCCTGGTTCGAGTCCAGGTCATATATAGGATTATTGTTAAAAAAATCATAGTGACTCTTGTCACGGATAAAGTTATAATTTGGATTTTTCTCGGGGTTCTCTAGTTCTCTGGTCTTACGTATCGACATCATTCCGTTGGATATTGACTCATAGCATTTCTCGATTGCTGCTTGGCAACGCGTAAAGGGTGATGGGGTCGAGGACGACAGTGCCTGCTAGTAACTTTAATACTCAGCCAACCTTTTTGTAGTTAGCTGTTCAGGTTTGCTAATGTGCGAGTTTAAAGTGCACAGTGAGTCAATGAAGTCAAAGTGCATAGCTTAGGAACAGGCAGGTATTATTAAGTGAAGTGTATGTAGATCAGATTTATTTTGTCGTGCGCCGGTCTCTGTTGAGAAGTCCTCTTTGACGTGTCGTCGAGGTGGAGAGAGAGGAAACGGGAGTGACGGGACAATGGGCCAAAGCTTAAAGGGGAATGATGTATCGATGTCATAGTAAAGAAAAGGAAACCGTTTTAATTATATATGTTTATTGAAAAATAACAAGAAAAGTACTAAATGTTTTTCACTAGTTCTGGGGTAGGGGAAACGGAAAGTCGTGATAGAAATTGATACTTTCCTCTGCGACAGTTTTGTAAAAAATGTAATATATAATTACTTTTCTTCCTTTTCTTTTTCGTCTTTTTTGTTCTCTTGACCACCAGATCAATTTATTATCGTAGCCTTTTTATTGCGGATTTTATATAAATTTCGTGTTTTTCTTTTTTTATTATTATTATTTTATTATATTCCATTTGTTATATTCTTCCTTACGTATTCCCTGTTAACTATTGTACTGAGTTGCTTTTATTGTATTCCAATCTGTATTTTATTTTCTATTTTCTATTATGGTATTATTTTCATATTGTTTAGTGTTGATTTGTTATGCTTTTATTTTTTGTAACATGTTAGTATTATGTTCTTTAACTTTTTAAAAATTTCACTCTTGTATAATTTGTGACCTGATAGAGTGTATGCGTTAACTCCGCCAGTATAAATAAATAAATAAATAAATAAATAAATAAATAAATAAATAAATAAATAAATAAATAAATGAATGAATGAATGAATGAATAAATAAATAAATGAGGGAGTGAATAAATAAATAAATATATATATTATTATTATTATTATTATTATTATTATTATTATTATTATTATTAAGAATAATATACGGAATAAGCACTGGTACGAGTCTTTCTGCGAAAAAAAAGTGTCTTTATTTTGGGATCTATAATGAGTAGCGAAATCCAGTTTCGCACCTACTAACGGCTGAAAGGATCATCTTGCTAACCACACGATGCATATTCGTTCACCTCTGCTGAGACATTATGGATGTGAGGCCAACAGTCGTCTGGTCGGACTCGACTATCTATAGGCTACTATATCACGGATAATAATAATAATAATAATAATAATAATAATAATAATAATAATAATAATAATAATAATAACAATAATAATAATAATAAATTCACCTCTGATGTTCTGGCTGATATGAATATCTATTATAAGGCAGTACATCTCACTTGACGATATGTGTCAGAGGAAGAAAAATTGTTTGTATGCATCTGAAGTCTCATTAGTGGAATATGTAGCTAATCGGCGATGTTTGCATTGGAAAGGAAAAGAAACTGGCCACCCTACCTCATTATCTCCTTGTAGCCTATAGTTGCCTCAGGAGTGATGCCTTGTTGGTGTTACTTATGAGGTTCAAACGTGTTTTCAGACAGTTGACTAAACAATAATAATAACAGTAATAATAATAATAATAATAATAATAATAATAATAATAATAATAATAAGAAGAAGAAGAAGAAGAAGAAGAATTTTCGAATTTAATGGATATTTGTAACAATGAACAAAAATCAAACTTAGCATTTTAGTTTTATGCAAAAATAAATCATAATTATGTGTGAAAGGTTTACTTCAATCTTATGAGTTACGACTTACCAATTTCAATTACATTAACACGTGATATTGTAAAAAAAAATAGTAAATCAATAAATCTGCGACATAATCATTACCTACACCAGTTCAATAATACTTCCATTCCTCAGTTACATTTTATATCATATGTTTTTACAAAAATCCAATATTATTTAATTCCTTAAGCGACCACATCAATCTTAAAGAAGATATATCCATTAATTCGGCAGTACACTTCACGCTCTTTAAACCATACTTCGATCACAGGAAAGAGAAAGCAATGTTTCCATCGGGCTGTTATCAGATTGTACCTGACATCCATTCCCCGATGTAAAGAGCGAATTCCTACTTCCCAGATCCCGTCTTACAGGTCAGCTAGCTGTCTGGATCCCCAACATATCTTCTGCCGTTAAAAGCAACTGAGCTCATAGTGCCACGCCATCCAATCTCCTTCACGTTCTCTATGGGAACTAGAAAATCGAAAGAGTGTCAAGTTTGAAATTGATGCTGCTTCGTAGAATCGTTATGTCGCAAAATTATTTCACTTACATTTTAGAGAAAGTGTAATTCCTGCTCTGTATCAAGACAATTTATCGCTGTGATGTGAAACAGAGGTTTATATACTCTCAAAGGAATTAGCTATTATTTTTCTGCCCGTTAATAACATTTTTCAAAAACTATTTTCTTATTATTTTATTGTTATAACTTTTCATACCTAGGTTTTTTTCGCCTGTAGCAGTTACGTGTATATTTGATAATTTCTTGTATTTATTTTGCCAGTCGAATTGTACTTGCAAAATATTAGATGATAATTTACAACTCCTTTTCATACTTTTTATGTTCCTATCTGTACCAGTAATTCCTCAATTTGTCATTTATTTAATGTACAAGAGAGTAGCATAGTCTTATTTTCAATGATAAAATTCACAGGAAACCCTAAAAGAGATTTAAACAGTGAGACACGTGAGTTTTATTACCGAGTATTTATTATTTAGCTCTTAAGGCTAGGTCCACACTGCGGCAAACAAGCTGTTCCAGGCTCTTATAAACAAACTGATTCCTGCTATTTCAAACATCTTCAATATACAGTACAACGAACAAGTCATTACCAAACACACAGTTCCTGTGATCCTTAAAGTTAATTATAAATAGCCGAACATGTTTCTGTTCACACAAGGAGTTTCTCAGCATCACATTTCATCTATGGCATTGTCTATGGCAATGGTAGTCAGCATCGCTGAAATGGGTAACGGGTAAGAAGTATATTGCAATATGCACCGTCGTGCAGAAGGGAGAGGGAGGAAGTATACCCGTCATTAGCCGCGGGTAAAACACGCTAGCCCGAGGGTGCACTGTGCTAATGACCGCTGATCTATGGTATCATAGGATGGGATTGTGCTTTTAGTACCTACCTCCCTCATGCCAATAACGCTGCTATAGAAAAAAATAATAAAAATATGTCTTAATAATCGTCTTGATTATCCTTCAGAACTGTTGTATTATAAATTTAAAGAATTTGATATCCGTAAAATTGATAAGAATATCTTATTGAATTTCGTATATAAAAACCGTAATACATTTAATCTGTATTCACATAAAATATTAAACTAAAATATCAGACAATATTATTGCTAGACAAAACCTAAATGTTCCACAACTGTAGCTTATAATCACAACAGCAGCTTCGGTCCACGAGTCTATAACAGTTATGCCAGAAATCAGACTCTTACTCATGTTGAAGTAATTCTGTACCTACTGTATACAAGAATACCTTACGTACTGTAAATTCAATCTTCACTTCTGCCCGATCCGAAAAGATAAAATTACTCAGACATGCTATCTACTGTCCGTCCAAGTGGTTACGTCGCAGCGTCGTAGAAAGGGAGGAAATCACGTGATAGTTAATTACTTAACGAGGCCCTTTTATTTAAGTTTTTTTGAACAGTTGTATAATATTACGCAGACGTCCAATTCCTAACAGAAATTAATGTTCTCAGAAAAGAGCTAAGACAGCCCAGCCACTAGCATTTACAGAGAGGCGAATAGAAGCAGGTGGGGGAAACCGGGATGCGACGTAGGCAAATGGAAAATGATGCAATATTGAAATCTCTTTCATCACTAGAAAACGCGAACATATTTTTGGAACGTACTGTTTACTATGACCGTAAGCCTACTATGACTGTACATGCGGTCTTGGATCTGTGTGGAGGACGGTTGACCTTCATTAGTAGAAGGGGTGGGAGTGAAGTAATTCAAAAACTAAGGTACAATAAAAATTGAAGTAAAAATAAAATGATGTCCCTGTATAAAGTAATTACATAATTAAAATAGGACATATGATCCAGGGAACATTCGTGTTTGATAGAAGAATAAATCGTTTAATATGGTACTTAATTTAAATTGTATTTAAAAAATTAAAATGCGATCATTTTCATCCAGAGACCACTCATTTGGTGCAATGACAATTCCTTTAACATGTTTCTTAATTGTTATTAAATGCAACCATAGTTTAATGAAGATTGACATAACTTTTAGTTTTAATGTGTATACTTTACATTACTTGCTATATTTTTCCATTGAATTATGGTAATAACTTAATTTTAACCATTGTTTTCTACGTATTCAGTAAATGGAGCTTGGCCCACTATGGTTCTTAACCCTTAAAATAACTTAAATAGTGATACAGCATATATAGTGATATGTAATTATATTTCTTTCTTTCGAAAAGTAAGAATTTACAATTTCCTATGTACCACTGCCATGGAATGAATAAATGTGTTTTCTCTTCCTACTCAAAAATTTTATATTTTGCACATAGGTGTTACTGCAGGAACAACAACGCTATAATCTGAGGCGGCGGTGAAAATGTATTGTATTCTTATATTAAAAGTCTTGTATATCCTTATATATCAGTTCTATCAAACTTTTGCATAGAATAAAACTTATCAGAAATCATTTTTAAAGAAACTTTTGTTATGTAACATTTTTCACAAAAAGCAATAATAAGCGAGATATTTCGATTTATTTAATTCAGGCCCCTTTAAATAAAGTATTTTGAATGCCATATAGCCTAAAATCTAATTTACAACGAACTTAATTTATATTTCAATTTTCATCGAAATCCGTTCAGCCATTATCGCGTGAAAAGGTAACAAACATCCAGACAGACAGACAAACAGACAGACAGACAGACAGATATACAAACAAGAATTTCAAAAAAGTGTTTTACGTTCTCATGATGAATAATTATACATTTTAACACCAATTATTTTTGGAAAAGCGAAAATTACCAGAAAAATTTTGGCTACAGATTTATTATTATATTATATTATATTATATTATATTATATTATATTATATTATATTATATTATATTATATTATATTATATTATATTATATTGTATTATATTATATTATATTATATTATATTATATTATATTATATTATATTATATTATATTATATTATATTATATTATATTATACTAGCTGTACCCGTGCGCTCCGCTGCACTTATTAGAAATGAATATAAAGTAATTACATAATTAAAATAGAACATTGGGTCCAGGGAACATTCGTGTTTGATAGAAGAATAAATCGTTTAATATGCTAGTTAATTTAAATTCTATTTAAATAATTAAAATGCTATCATTTCGGTTCAGAGACCACTCACTTGGTGCAAAGATAATTCATTTAACATTTTTCTAAATTAGTCTTGAATGTATCCTTTAATAAATCACTCCAAATTAATAGAGATGATTGTGTTCGAAGATCATTTTTATGTTAACCTTACTGTGCATCTTTTTGTTTTGTTAAGTTTATTTTATTCACGCCTTAACATCTGTGGTCATGTCGCGTGTTTAGAATGTGTGGGTATATCAGCAGGGCGTTTTTACTCTTGTTGAGTTCCTATTTCTATTATGTGTTGTAGATGGCTTGTGTTCATGTAACTGATTATAGACTTTGATTCATGTTTTTGGTATTGGTAATTGAGGCGGTGATGAATAATGGCATGTATCTTTCCACTCCGGCATTTGCCTTTATGACTAAGGGAAATAATGAAAAACCCCAGTCAGATTGGTCGGCCACGGGGTTTGAACCCGGGACCCCCGAATGCGTGTCTCAAATGCTATCGCCTGAGCCAGCTCGCTCGGCTGTATATCATTGTTTATGCAAATAAAAAAATGAGGTACCCTACATAAATATTATTTTAAGAAACACAGGAAACGAATATGGGTAAATTATGAGCGCAGGAACGCCATTTCGTGACACCTTTTAAAATAACTCAGCTCCAGTGATCTCTATGGTAAAATGAGTGTATAAAATTAGAGTATTTTATGTGGACCAAATAAAGTTGCAATAATCAAGTTATACAATATTTCGCAGAATATCAAGTTTTCTGTGCGTACAGATTTCTTTTCATCTTACCTCAGTCCTCATTTGTAGCATTACATTCATCTAGAGAAACTACAATTTCAAATAGTGAAGATTAATTAGCTTCTGAGATTACTTCATACAAACACACAAAATATTCTCTCTATATTAATATTGATAAACGTCAAGGCCGCCTTAAATAGACGGAGTCATTTGTTTTGATTTCATTGTAGCCATCGTCGTCGTTCCTGCAATAACTCCTATGTCACATATCGATTTTCAGATTTTTGCTCTATTAAATAACTTAAATAGTGATGCAGCAAATAATACATTCTACTATATTTAATTTAATTATGTTTCTTTCTTTCCAAAATGTAAGAATTCACGATCTCCTATGCACTACTGCCATAGAATGAATAAATTTGTTTTTCTTCCTACTAAAAAAAATTATATTTTGCACATAGAAGTTACGGAACAACGACACTATAACCTGAGGCGGCGGTGGAAATGTGTTGTATTGTCATTTTAAAACTCTTCTACATTCTTAAATATCAGTCCTATCAAAATTTTGCTTGGAATAAAACTTATCGAAAATCATTTTTGAAGAAACTTTTGTTATGTAATATTTGTCACAAAAATCAATAATAAGCGAGATATTTTTGGCTTATTTAATTCAGGCCCCCTTACAACCCCCCTTTTAAATGAAGTATTTTGAATGCTGTATAGCCTAAAATCTAAGTTACAACGAACTTAATTTATATTCCAATTTTCATCGAAATCCGTTCAATCATTATCGCGTGAAAAGGTAACAAACATCCAGACAGACAGACAGACATACAAACAAAAATTTAAAAAAAGCGGTTTTCGGTTTCAGGATGATTAATTATATATGTTAACACCAATTATTTTTGGAAAATCGAAAATTACTAGAAAAATTTCGCTTACAGATTTATTATTATTATAGATTATATTATATTATATTATATTATATTATATTATATTATATTATATTATATTATATTATATTATATTATTTTATATTATATAAAAAGTGTGTTGATAACGGATTTACTCCAATAAGTAAGTTTTAATTTGTTGTGGGGGCTCTTGAATCTCAGGAGGAACAACTTTTACAACAGCGCAACATAATCTGCTTAGCTCAGTACCCAATTTTTTGCATTGCATTTATTGCATATATATTTTATGTATTTTAACACGATTCAGTTGAGCATAGTTAAAATTTGAATAATAAAATAATGGATTGTTAAGCTAACGTACTACTACTGCATACTATATCAACACTCTCGTTGTTCGTTAATTCTGTGAGATGAAAATGAATGTGTACATAAAAATTATTTTAGGAAATACAGGAAACGAATGTACAGAATAGCCTAGCAAGTTTTCTGTGCATAAGAAGCTATTTTCATCTTACCTGTCCTCGATTCACTCAGACGTTACTATAATAACATTATAGCATTATGTCCATCTAGAGAAACTACAATGGTAAAATAATAATAATTTATACAAATCGGTTAATTTAGCTTCCGATATTACTTCATAAAAACACAGAAACATTCTCTGTAGGCTATGTTTCATAGCTTTCGATTGTTGTTGTACAAGTCCCCTTATAGACGAAGTCATTTGTTTTTTTATTTCATTACACCGCCTTAGATGCCAGTTATTTTAATTTTAAAACTCATTTATCTCATTAAATATCAGTCCTATCAAAATTTTTCAAAGAATAGAACGTATCGAAAATCGTTTTTAAAGAAACGTTTGTCATATAACATTTTTCACAAAAATCAATAATAAGGGAGATATTTCGATTTATTTAATTCAGACCCCCCTTTTAAATAACGTATTTTGAATGCCATATAGCCTAATATCTAAGTTACACCGAACTTAATATATATGTATGTATGTATGTATGTATGTATGTATGTATGTATGTATGTATGTATGTATGTATGTATTTATGTATGTATGTATGTATGTATGTATGTATGTATGTATGTATGTATGTATGTATTTATTTATTTACACTGCAAGTGGGCATGCACCCGGTGGCAGTGGTATACACAATATAAGCAATACACAATAAAGAAATGATAAGCAATACGCAATACAATTATACAATACACAATAGGCTTACAATTTTATACACAATACAATAAGAATACACAATATAATTTCACACAATAATAATAAAACATAAATAATATACGTAATTTTACATTACAACCTACATTATTATGTATAGGCCCTACATAAGTTTCAATAGTCTTTCACTTTATTCTCATCTCACTCACTGTAGTGGCACTATGACGCATTTCACTGACACTTTAGCACACATTTCACTGACACTCTGTAGCACATTTCACTGACACTATAGAACACATTTCATCGACGCTATAAATTATCACTGATCGGAACTATTCACTGCACTGTAAAACCATAACTTCACTGACTCACCTCGCTTCACTGATACAACAGTTCAAATAAGTCAAATAATTACACCCTTATGCATACTGTACTAATAAGCAGAAGTACATTTAAACTAAACATTTCTAGCCTAAGACCCTCTTACACGCCATTTTTAAGTAATTTACAATTCAAACCAAGGAAGTAACTCGTCAGGCTAAATAAATACATGTCACCTTAAAAAATTAAATGTTAAATGTCGCCTTAATTTTAATTTGCACTTTATACACAACTTTTTAAATTATTCTTGAATCTCCTTAAGGAAGGACAGCCCTCAAAGACCGCTGCAGGTAGGTCATTCCAATCATTTATAGCTCTATTTAAAAATGAGAATTTACCTACATCCGTTTTCTGTTTCCTACATTTGATTTTAAAATCATGATCGTTCCTACCATAGTACGTTGGCTTTTCTAACCGAGCCATTATGTCTACCCATGCTTTCTGACCTAGATGTGCTCTATACAATGATGTTATTCTAGTTTTCCTACGTCTGTTTTCCAAAGTTTCCCATTTAAGTTCTTTTATCGTATCGTTCCCATCTTCTCTTTTACCTTTAACAAATAATTTAGCTGTCCTATAGTCTACTGGATTCTTTCTAAGGAATTTATCTGTTATATTCTATAGGGATCCCAACATGTAGTTCCGTATTCCATTAACGGTCGCACTAACGTTAGATATGCTATTTCCCTCGATTTGGGGCTAGCCTTTCTCAAGATTCTCATAGTAAAGTGAAGTGCCCTCCATGCTTTACCCGTAACATTATCAACATGCTCTCCCCAAGAAAGTTTGGAGTTTAAATACACTCCTAGGTATTTACAACATTGTACTTGCGGAATTACAACACCACTGAATTCGTAATTAAGACTAGTTTCCTCTCGGGTTTTACAAAATGTTATAGATTTGCTTTTAGAACCATTTATTTTCATCCTATGCATTAACGCCCAGTTATAAATTTTATTCAAGTCTGTTTGAATAGCATCTACATCTGAATTGTTTCTGATCTTTCTATAGATAATGCAGTCATCTGTAAATAGCCTCACATTTGATGTAATATTCTGGCATAGGTCATTTACGTATATTATAAAGAGTAATGGACCCAGAACGCTGCCCTGTGGCACCCCTGAACTTATATTTCCAATTTCCGATATTTCATGACCTACTCTAACTCTCTGGGTTCTACCTTTTAAGAATTCTTGGATCCATAGCACCACTCTTTTATCTATTCCTAGCCTACTTAACTTTTCTATTAATATGTCATGTGGCACCAAATCAAATGCTTTCGAAAAATCAATCACAACTGCATCGATTCTTCCGCCTCTATCTACCTCTTCAGCTAGATCCTGAACCAGCGACGTAATTTGACTATCACATGAGAAGCCTTCCCTAAAACCATGCTGGCGGTTGTAAAACCAGTTTTTCGCATTTAGAACATGACGAATATAATCCGATAACAAATGCTCCATGACTTTACTTACGACAGATGTAAGGCTAATCGGTCTGTAGTTTCCGACATCTAATTTATTTCCACCTTTTTGTATGGGTACCACTATAGCTGATTTCCAGTCACATGGAATAGCTGCATTGTTTATGGAAACATGAAATATACGCATTAAGTATGGAATTTTGGCCTCGGAACCTAATTTAAGAATCTCTGTAGCAATACTATCTGGTCCTCTAGACTTCCGACTTTTTAATTTCGTTAGTCTCTCTCTAATCCCTTTGGAAGTTATTTTGAATGTCGAATTTGGTTCACATTCACGGTCTGTGACACAACCACTCCTATCAGCGGGATTATTATTATTATTATTATTATTATTATTATTATTATTATTATTATTATTATTATTATTATTGAAAACCGAAATGAAATAGGAATTTAATAAGTCGGCCTTTTCTTTGTCATCAGTTATACTTTCTCCGTTTTGATTTCGTAAAAGAACTACTCCTTCATTTTCTTCTGCGTACATAATTATAAAACTGTCTCCAATTGTTACTTTCATCTTCTTTTAAAATGGTTTTTAGAAAATTTTCCTGAGCTATCCTTTTTTCACACTCAAGTTTCTTAATTAATTCGACATATTTTTCCCAATGCTCATGGCTTCGTTTACGTTTACTAAATGCGCGCCTTGTCTTTTTTTAAGTAGCGAATGTAATTAGTGTAATATTCAGGGTCCGGATTTTTCTTAATTATTTTAGAAGGTACATATTTTACTAATGCCTCGAAAATTATACTTTAAATTTATGCCATACATTTTCCATATTTCCTTCAGTCCTTAGAAAGTCATCATGCTTTTGTCGTAGAAACGTTTGTAATTCATGGACATCGGTTTTGTTGAAGTTCCAGACAGACACTGGACTTGACCTCGGATTTACTGTGTTTTCCCAGAAGATTTCTAATAAGACGCTATTGTGATCACTTATTTTATGAAGACTTTGAGAGTTGACAAAGAGAGAGACAGGTCTTAGTAGGTAAACATCTAAGAGAGCATTGTCACGCGTCGGACCATTTACTACCTGCGTGATATCTTTACGCCAGATCAATTCATTAACAAGGGTCTGTGCATCTGAATTCGTACCTGAAATCCCGTTCCAGTTAATTTTCGGGAGGTTTAGATCCCCAGCAATTACTACGTTTCGGTCTTCTGATACTGTATTAAGATATTCATTTAGTTTGTGCAAAGTTAAATTGTTTAATTCACTGGGTGGTCTGTAACATGCTATTACATCTAAGGTTTCCCGCCCATTTCTTATCTGAACATTCAATATTTCAACTTCCTCATGTATCCACAGAAGATTGCTACTTATTTCTATCTTAGTACAAACGAAAACTCCCCCTCCCTTTTCACTTCTATCCTTTCTGAAGACTCTATAATCCGACCTAAAAATTCCAATTTTCGCAGTGTTTCACATTAACGGTCAGCGTTTACTGTTTCACCTCTTGGAAGGAAGTCAATGAGCAGAATGCCCTTCCTGTCCCAGAACACCGTGCACATCACTTTCCGTACCGACAGCGTCTGTTTGAATTTCGTCCTGACCGGAGATCCACTATGCCGCCAATGCATTGACTGCTGCTTGGTTTCCGGGGTGAAGTGCGAAATCCAAGTCTCATCGCCCGTGACGATCCTGTCGAAGAACCAGTCGTCGTCATCGTGATACCGTTGCAGAAATGTCAATGCTGCTCCTAAACGTTGCATTTTGTGTTCGGGTGTCGGTACCCACCTGGCACATACTTCTTTGAAGAGCAGGTGCTTAGTGACAATCTCATGCAACAAGGTTTGCGGAAAATGGCTGCTCAGATCCGTAATCGTGAAGCGACGGTTCTCCATGATGCACTGCCGCACCAACTCAACACGATCATCATTGATGAGGGACGGTCGCCCACTGCGCTCTTCATCATGGACACTTTGGCGACCTTCGGAAAACTGCCTACACCAGAGACGCACCATCTGCTTACTCGTGATGTTCGGCCCATAGACCTGACAGAGCTGCCGATGAATTTCAATTGGCGCAATGCTTTGTGCATTAAAGAACTTTATCACCGACGGCGGCGGGAGAAGGAATAAGAGCTTCCATTTCGGACCACTGCTGCCACGCTACTGGCACCACGCGGGACCAGTCCGGCTGGCATATGATTGATACGTCATAGATCTGTTACGCATGCGCAATTGACACGGCTAATTACGTTTACTTTCAAAGGGAAAAAATCGGGAAACTTACTTTCTGGATGCGCCTCGTATGTTTGTTTCCGCTCCAAAAGAACGACAGCTTTGTAATAATTGGAATTCATGCTATACATGCCACAATGTAAGAAGCGGCGTGAACACAAATGCTTTTCAAAAATTATGAAGTAAGACAGTTAACTATACAGTAGAATTTCGCGCAATTAATATGTTGTACTGTGTTATCAATTAAATCATACAAAGTTGTAGAATAAGGTGAATGTGACAAATACCTACATTGTGAAGTATAAACAGTTTCCATAAAGTACATTAGGAGAGCGATATTTTGCCTTTCAATGCACAAAGCACGTATATGGGCTATTTTTGTGTATATGCTTAGAATACAAATAGATGTTTCAGCAAAATTGAAAGAGGGACGGCTGACAAGCGACTGACCAATATAATTATCAAACGTAGAAATGTTTCACTTCCAAAAGTAATGTATTCTGAGAGATGGTATGATGTAACATCAGTAAAATGGAATTCTCGAGTAAGGTAATGTTCTTAATCTTCATTCTGTTCCTTTCTCAATAGGGAAACAGAGCTTTCCCTAACTTGTTAAATGTAGATTATAATATCAGGCAAGGTATTATAATTTTTTTTTTTTTTTTTTTTTTTTGCTTTTAAGAAAATTAATTTTGATGCAAATTGAAGTATGTCCATGTTTTCGATTCTCTCTCTCTCTCTCTCTCTCTCTCTCTATATATATATATATATATATATATATATATATATATATATATATATTTACTTATTACTTACTTACAAATGGCTTTTAAAAAACCCGCAGGTTCATTGTCGCCCTCACATCAGCCCGCCATCGGTCTCTAGCCTATGCAAGATTAATCTAGTCTCTATCAACATATCCCACCTCCCACAAATTCAGTTTCATATTATCCTCCCATCTACGTCTCGGCCTCCCCAAAGGTCGTTTTCCCTCCGGCCTATCAACTAACACACTATATGCAATCTGGAATCGCCCATACGTGCTATATGCCCTCCCCATCCCAAACAAAATTTTCATGTGATATCTAGGTAATTGATCAAAACAGATATATATATATATATATATATATATATATATATATATAGGCTAAAGTATGAAAGAGTGTCGGCGTAAGCATTTTCAATTAGGGGCTTTGGGAATTTTGGATTTGGTAAAATTTAATCAAGGTGGACAACTGTGAGTAACGTCGTGATAACTTCCATAGCCATGGCATGTGGTGTAGGTGACTACGGATTATATTATATTGAAAGGAGTAGGTCACAGTCTTCAGCACTACGTCCATTTCTGCACTATTACGCTGTTCCCTAACTGCTCCTCAATGAGCCTTGTGTTCTCTGTGAATAGAACCAAATGTATGATAGGATTTTACGGATGTCAATTTGTTTGGTAAATTTCAGAACCAAGTACTTTAAGTTACACTGTAGTTTCTATACTGCTTCACCATAGATTTGACACCATATAAATCATTTTTTGTCTTCTGGAGTGAGAGACTTACAACATGGTAGATGAATTTCCATATGTCTTCATGATATATATATATATATATATATATATATATATATATGTTCTTCTATTCTTAATGATGGCTAAGAGAAATAACAGACAGTTGGACTGACGAACGAGCGAGAGGTTACCTACCACAGTCTACCTACCAACCATTATGAAATTAAAATTCTACGTCTTTCAAATATAAAACATCCTATTACAAATTCTTAGGACCTCTTTACATATCATCTAATGTGATTAATACTTTCAAGAAAGATGATTTTGGCATGAAGCGAATCACAAATCTAAAATTTAGTAGTTTTTTTTAATTAATTGGCTTAAAAAACATAATTCTCTGTATTCAGAATCCTTGTGGTCACCTTCAATGGAGGGCTGATGATTTAATCAAATCCTTCTTTGTATTCTAAAACTAATAGGCTATAAGTGTCCATTATATAACAAAGAGTGCACTTTTATGTGCTTACTTGTAAATGAGACAATGCGTCTGAAAACAGAATTTTTTAAGAAATAAAATTTCTCGTTACGCCAGTGCTTACCGTTTCGTTGCACATCTTACCACTGAACTCGCTTCTGGAGTTTATTATTACAGCACAAGACAAAATTTAATGTTTCCAGTACTATATGTTAGTGGTTTCTGGTGTGGTGTTTCACACCACTATTATACATTTTTCCCTCTCCCGACATCTTTCCGACAGTTTAGTACTTCTTATACACTCTTACTAATTTCTCTTAGTTCTTTTAGATTTTACGAGAGAACGTTTTATATTCATTCTTTTGTTTTTCTTATTTTGCTAGTTCATTTTTCCTTGCCAACCATTATCTATCTTTTTCTTTTTTGTTGAGAGCTGCCTTGGGATTCCCCAGTTTCATAACCTAACGGTTTTTATTTCCGACTTGCTTGCTGGCGGGTGTATGGTCAGAGAGTGACTTTGGGTGGCAGTGAGTCTCCGGAATGGCGTGACTGGTGGAGGACCGAGCTGAGAGCAGCCTGGAGTTACGGAGTTAGTTGGGAATCGGTTTGGAAGACGCATCGAGTTGGTGATGCGTAGCGACCAGGGAGTGCTGAGCCTGGAGTCATTTGGGAGCTGTCAGACTTCAATATAAGTTACGTTGGGATCTAGCATGGGCTAGGTGAAGCGAATATGCGCCTGAGTGATGTTGGCTGTCTCGGGCTTTCATCGTCCTGATGTCTACAGAATAGCGGGTTGAGTTGTCCGCTCTGACGATTGGGTGTTGTCTTCTAGAACGAAGTTGGTGAGACTTGAAAATTCCTCGACGTTCATCAATGGCGGAATGGTATGAGAGTTTTACTAAAACTAGCCTACGAGAGTGATTGGTTTGCGGGAATATTTCCCGTTTTCCGATGTGGAACAACGTGTAGCATTACGGCGGAATCGCAGCTGGACTGCGATATATGGACCATGTTCTATGAACGAGTGTCTGAGATCGTTGGCATGTGGGATTATTTCTGGTTTTTCAGTGTGGACTATTTTGCAGCTATACGGCGGAATCACAGTCGGACTGTCGTATATGAACTTGTGTACTAGAACTTTTCTCTGGTATATTACGCCGCGGAGACATGAATTTGACTCTTCCTGTTTGCAACGAGATTTAGCAATAAGTAGCAGGTTTATATTGGAGTGCTACCTTTGTGTTTGTGCACCTGGTATGGTAGGAACTTTATCTGGTGGTTTTCATTTCAGGATATTCGATTCTCGGCTATTTGTAGTGAGTCCTCCGTTGCGAACTGACTTTAGGTTTCTGGCCTGCTACGTTTTACTCTGCACTCTTGGTTTATGGTTTTATGAGATCAGTCACTTGAGGATTATTCTTAATATTGTAATGGTTTTAGGAATCATTGTTAAGTACGGTATATATTTATTGTAGTAAGAGTGTATATTGAGACGTGGATATTTATTCTCTGCGGTAATTGTAATAGGGCTTTGAAAAAGGATCCAGTATTAATGTTACCAGTTTTATATTTTGGTTAAGATCAGTAAGTTTTGTTGTAACCTTTAAGTGTTATTAAATGTGTAAGTGAATATTGAGCTAAGAGGCAGTCACTGTGTACCCAGTATTGATCCATAGGCCTCGACTTCCTATTCAGTATTAGTAATAAGAGAGTAATTTATAAGACACAGGCCCCGAACTAACACAAGACTTAATTTTGTTTCGCTTACCACCTTTGTGCTAAAAATATTAAATTTGTGGAGTATATAACAAAATAAACAGGAATATTAGCTTTTTTTGTTCATCACTAATGGAAGCTAAGAAATTATTTCCGGTACTAAGGAAACGGCGTTAGCTAAAGACAATAATAAAGTAATTAGTAAATCGGGCTCCAAATACTGAGTTCAGTCCATGAAGCATGGATGACCGTCCACCTCTGCTTCGGCATGTGACCGTGAGGCCAACAGCCGGCTGGTCGGTCTTTGCCCTTCGTGGGCTGTAGCGCCACGGATTATTATTATTATTATTATTATTATTATTATTATTATTATTATTATTATTATTACAATTATTATTAGACGCTATTAGGAGGAAATTCACTATAATAGACTCTAATTCTGAACACAATCACCGTAAAAGAATATAATCTCATAGCGTTAGCCACTATGAGGAGGAAACTCATTACAATATGAGGCGTTCCGTAGGAGAAGGGCGAGCCCGCCAAGGGTCGAATTTTTTTTTTTTTTTTAACTTCTCCGAATATGTAAGACACATATCTACAACTAGCAGACGTTGACGGGCTCTCCCTTGCTACATCGAAATTATTATTGTTTGTAAGGTTGGAGAAACTGCGTAGTTTGTGACAGGATCATAATATTCATATTACTCCCTACGAGAAGGGCGAATACGTCACTCCGCCTGAAGGCGCGTGCCATTCATTGTCTCAGTATTCTTGTAACCACACAGACGAGTACAACCATAATGACATTGTAATAGCTTAATATGAGTAATAGTGACAGTGATAATCAACCAGGTATATCTGGTTATTGTAGGAAATGTCAGAGGCATGTCGAAAAATGGATAAACGTAGAAGCAAAAATTAAAAGGATCAAAGGTGAATCGTACATTAGTAGCCTACGAAAACATCTCGACATATGCAAGCTCGCGGTATAGACCCGACATGTACTTTTTGGTGCTTTAACGCATTAGGTAGGCTATGGAGAAAATACAAGCTGTATTTCGCAATTTCTGGGAGTTGGGTGATTATGACCTTCAGAATGCCTATATTTCTAAGCCCGTAACCAGTGTTGATGTGAACAATGTCGCATTAAGAATAGGCCGACCTCTCTCAGCTGGTTTTGCCAAAGAGGTACTATGTCACGCCAATAAAGCTCACTTCTGATAAAGTGAAGGATCTGAAAACTCTCCTTATCTGTGTGCCAAAGGACATTTCTGGATGACGTGATCAGCAATCAAAACGTGTACCAAGCATTGACCGACTCAGAGGAATATCTTCATGACAATGATGTAATGGATTATTAGTACTTCTGTTCCCAGAACACGTGAGACCACTTTTGATAGCAGGTTAATAACATGACAAGCATCTACTTATTTCTGTTTATTAATAATTTCAGACACTTTGTAAATGTTACATAACAGTGCTATTAAGTGCTTTTATTTATTATTATTATTATTACTATTATTATTATTATTATTATTATTATTATTATTATTATTATTATTCTTGTTGTTGTTGTGATAAATACTGGGTAACTTTCGGTGTTGGACCCCGGACTCATTTCACCGGCATTATCACCTTCAGGTCATTCAGACGCTAAATAACCTAGATGTTGTTACAGCGTCGTAAAATAACCAAATAAAATTATTGTTATTATTATATTGTTGTTAATGTCTGCCACTATTGAGTTCATGCTACGGCCTTTCCTTTTTCTAATATACTGTTTTCAAATTATTCCCATAATATTGATGAATTCATAACGTCATCAATGATCACTATTAAGTTGGAATAATATTAAATTGCACATTTAATTGCAATTGTCAATAAAGGTGTTCTTTTTCAGTGTACAAAGTAATTTCATTATTTACAGACGTGTCCTTGGAGGCTTCGCCTTTATCTCGTTTACAGGAAAAAATACTTTGAACTTCGATTATCTCTAAAGGTACACTTGGCGGGTCGGCCTTCTCTTACGGAACGCCTCATATATTGTACTTCTGAGAACAATCATCGTGAAAGAATAAGATCTCATATCGTTTGCCTCTAGGGGGAGGAAACTCACTATAATACTCGTACATTCTACCTCTGCAAACAAGCACCGTGAAAAAATAAAATCTCATCGTTAGCCTGTATGGGAAGGAAACTCACTTTAATGTAGTCAATTTCTGAACACAATCACAGTAAAAGAGTTAGTTTTGATGTGTAGGAAACTCGCTATAATAGTGTATCTCTGAAAACAATTACCTTGAAAGAATAAAATCTCATATCGTTAGCCTCTATGGGAGGAAACTCACTATACTATAGTCTATTTCTGAACACAATCACAGTGAAAGAATAAAATCTCATATAGTTAGGTTCTTTTGGAGGAAACTCATAATAATGTAATCTACTTCTAAACACAATCGCCGAGAAATAATAAAATAATATACTGTTAGCCTCTGTGGGAAGGAAACTCACTATATTGTAGTCTACTTCTGAACACAATCACCGTGAAAGAATAAAATCTCATATCGTTAGCATCTATGGGAAGGAAACTCACTATAATATAATCTATTTCTAAACACAATCACCGTAAAAGTATAAAATCTCATATCGTTAGCCCCTTCGGAAACTCACTATAATATAGTCTACTTCTAAACACAATCACCGTGAAAGAATAAAATCGCATAGCGTTAGACACTGTGAGTAGGAAACTCACTATAATATAGTTTACCTTTGAATACGATCACCGTGAAAGAATAAAATCTCATATCCAAAGAGAGAAAACGCACTTTAATACTGTATAGCCTATTTTACTGGCCCACACCTGTGGAGTAACGGTTAGTGCGTCTGGCCGCGAAACCTGGTGTCCCGGGTTCGATTTCCGGTTGGGACAAGTTACCTGGTTGAGGTTTTTTCCGGGGTTTTCTCTCAACCCCATATGAGCATATGCTGGGTAACTATCGGTGCTGGACCCCAGACTCAATTCACCGGCATTATCACGTTCATCTCATTCAGACGCTAAATAACCTAAGATGTTGATAAAGCGCCGTAAAATAACCTACTAATATATATATATATATATATATATATATATATATATATATATATATTCTACTTCTGGAAACAAGCATCGTGAAAAAATAAAATCTCATCGTTAGCCTCTATGGGGAGGAAACTCACTATAATGTACTAGTAGTCTATTTCTGAACACAGTCACCGTGAAACAGTTTTGATGCTGAGGAAACTCACAATAACAGTCTACCTCTGAACACAATTACCTTGAAAGAAAAAAATCTGATATAGTTAACCTCTATGGGAGGTTATATATATTTTTTTTTCTACTTCTGAAAACAAGCATCGTAAAAAAATAAAATCTCATCGTTAGCCTCTATGGGGAGGAAACTCACTACAATGTAGTTTACTTCTGAACACAATCACCGTGAAAGAATAAACTCTCGGTATCCTTAGCCTCTATGGAAGGAAACTCACTAAACTCTAGTCTACTTCTAAACACGATCTCCAGGAAATAATAACATAACATACACTATTGTTAGCCTCTGTGGGAAGGGAACTCAATGTAATGTAGTCTACTTCCGAACAAAATCACCGTGAAAGAATAAAATCTCATATCTTTAGCGTCTATGGGAAGGAAACTCACTATAATAGCTATAATCTATTTCTAAATACAATCACCATGAAAGAATAAAATCTCATATCGTTAGCTCCTATTGAGAAGAAATTCACTATAATATAGTCTACATCTGAACTCAATCACCGTCAAAGAATAAAATCTCACATTGTTAGACTTTATGTGGAGGAACCTCACTATATAGTTGTAAAGGACCCGACCTTAAACAACACAACGAAACAAGACACAGTTTTGCCTGACTCAGCTCCCCCAACTCGAGACAAATTCTATTTTACCGACGTCACTCCTATTGACGTAATGAAAGCCATCCGACGCATCAAGACGAAAGCTCAAGGGCCAGACAACATTAGCATATTACTCATACAGAAAATACAAGACATAGTAATACCCACAATTGCACACATATTCAATAGTTCGTTAATCACTTCAACTTTCCCTAAAATATGGAAGTAAACTTTCGTTCTTCCTCTTCCAAAAGTCAAAGTTCCCACCGACCCGAATGACTATAGACCAATCAGTATCCTGCCAACCATATGAAAAGCACTGGAAAGAATCGTACACAGACAAATTACCAACTACATGAACGAACACAAACTATTCGACAAGTATCAGTCAGGTTTCAGAGCTGGACACAACACAAGCACTGCCTACTTAAAGTGACCGAAGACATTCGTGAAGCAATCGACAAGTATCAGTCAGGTTTCAGAGCTGGACACAACACAAGCACTGCTCTACTTAAAGTGACCGAAGACATTCGTGAAGCAATCGACTCTAATAAAGTAACAATACTAACACTTCTTGACCTTAGCAAAGCTTTCAACTCTGTAAATTTCGACCTGCTCACCCATAAATTGAGAAATCTGCATTTGTCAGAGACTGCTGTGAGTTGGTTCGAATCCTACTTACGGGAAAGACAACAATGTATTGTATCCGGGAATCGAAGCTCTTCCTGGCTTAACATAACATCAGGTATACCACAGGGTTCGGTACTCGGACCATTGTTGTTCACAATATATGTCAGTGATATTACGTCTCATGTAAGGCATTGTAACTATCACTTGTATGCTGACGACTTTCAATGCTACATCTCTTCCCGCTTAGATCGAATAAATGACGCTATAGATAAATTGAACGAAGACATTGACTCGATTGTGACATGGACAAAGAAATTCCATCTTAATATCAATCCTGGAAAGACACAAGCAATCATATTAGGACACAAACGGCAAACCGACGCTGTAAAGCACCTCGACATTTCCCCCGTTAAAGTAAGTACAGTGCATATCCCTTTCAGTTCTTCGGTAAAAAATCTTGGCATTCACATGGATAATAATCTCAACTGGGACATGCAAATCACAGAAACCTGCAGAAAAGTATATTCTATTATTCATGTGCTAAAAAGGATAAATGTTCATCTTCCCTCTTGCTTAATAAAGTCCCTTGTGCAGACCCTTGTATTTCCCTATTTTGACTATGCTGACATTTTACTGACTGACCTTTCCAGCGACAACAAAATGAAACTTCAACGTGCTCATAATTTGTGTGTACGTTTTGCAAGCAATGTTCGTAAATATGATCATATTACCCCATCCCTGGAAGCAATAGGTTGGCTTAAACTAGATAAGAAAAGAAATTTACATTCACTTCTCTTTCTCTTCGAAATCTTGAACTCTTCTATTCCTTCGTACCTGTCGTCTCGCTTCACTTACCTTTCTTCCCACCACAATCTGAACACACGCTCTCGCCATGAAACAATACTAACAATACCATCCCATCGCACCTCTTCATACTCATCCTCTTTCACAATAGCCCTGCCAAGACTCTGGAACTCGCTACCTGCTAGCATCAGGGACTGTCGAAATAAAATTCAATTCAAACGCAAACTTACTAGGCACTTGGTCAGTAATTGAGACTCGTTCAGACATTGTTTCTTGTAAATAGTTCTTTTAATCTACCACAAAATATCTCAATATCCGGTAATTTCATCACTATAGAATTTTGTTATTGTAGGTTTAATTTGTAATTTAGTAAATACAAAAATATTCTTTGTTCTTAACTTCTATGATAAAATGTCTAGCTTTCATTAATCAGGTATTCTTGTCGTACTTTAATTTTTATTGTAATTGTAATTGTAAATTTAATATTAATTGTAATCTTATTGTTCATGTTATAGTTGTAATCCCCTGGTAGAGGGGCAGAGAAGGCCTGACGGCCTTATCTCTACCAGGTTAAATAAATAAATCTAAATCTAAATCTAAAGTAACAATACTAACACTTCTTGACCTTAGCAAAGCTTTCAACTCTGTAAATTTTGACATGCTCACCCATAAATTAAGAAATCTGCATTTGTCAGAGACTGCTGTGAGTTGGTTCGAATTCTACTTACGGGAAAGACAACAATGTGTTGTATCCGGGAATCGATGCTCTTCCTGGCTTAACATAACATCAGGTATACCACAGGGTTCGGTACTCGGACCATTGTTGTTCACAATATATGTCAATGATATTACATCTCATGTAAGGCATTGTAACTATCACTTGTATGCTGACGACCTTCATTGCTACATCTCTTCCCGCTTAGACCGAATAAATGACTCTATAGATAAATTGAACGAGACATTCACTCGATTGTGACATGGACAAAGAAATTCCATCTTAATATCAATCCTGGAAAGACACAAGCAATCATATTAGGACACAAACGGCAAACGGACGCTGTAAAGCACCTCGACATTTCCCCCGTTAAAGTAAGTACAGTGCATATCCCTTTCAGTTCTTCGGTAAAAACTCTTGGCATGCACATGGATAATAATCTCAACTGAGACATGCAAATCACAGAAACCTGCAGAAAAGTATATTCTATTATCCATGTATTAAAAAGGATAAATGCTCATCTTCCCTCTTGCTTAAAAAAGTCCCTTGTGCAGACGCTTGTATTTCCCTATTTTGACTATGCTGACATTTTACTGACTGACCTTTCCAGCGACAACAAAACGAAACTTCAACGTGCTCATAATTTGTGTGTACGTTTTGTAAGCAATGTTCGTAAATATGATCACATTACCCCATCCGTGGAAGCAATAGGTTGGCTTAAACTAGATAAGAAAAGAAACTTACATTCACTTCTCCTTCTCTTCGAAATCTTGAACTCTTCTATTCCTTCGTACCTGTCGTCTCGCTTCACTTACCTTTCTTCCCACCACAATCTGAACACACGCTCTCGCCATGAAACAATACTAACAATACCATCCTATCGCACATCCTCATACTCATCCTCTTTCACAATAGCCCTGCCAAGACTCTGGAATTCGTTACCTGCTAGCATCAGGGACTGTCGAAATAAAATTGAATTCAAACGCAAACTTACTAGGCACTTGGTCAGTAATTGAGACTCGTTCAGACATGGTTTCTTGTAAATAGTTCTCTTAATCTATCAAAAATATTTCAATATCCGGTAATTTCATCACTATAGAATTTTGTTATTGTAGGTTTAATTTGTAATTCAGTAAATGCAAAAATATTCTTTGTTCTTAACTTCTATGATAAAATATCTAGCTTTCATTAATCAGGTATTCTTGTCGTACTTTAATTTTTATTGTAATTGTAATTGTAAATTTAATATTAATTGTAATTTTATTGTTCATGTTATAGTTGTAATCCCCTGGTAGAGGGGCAGAGAAGGCCTGACGGCCTTATCTCTACCAGGTTAATTAAATAAATACTAAATACTAATACTATATAATCTACTTCTAAACAGAATCGCCGTGAAAGAATAAACTCTGACAATGTTAGCCTCTATGGGGAGGAAGCTCACTATAATATAGTCAATTAGTGAACACAATCACCGTGAAAAAATATAATCTCATAACTTTAGACTTTATGTGGAGGAAACTCACTACTTATGAACAGCCTACTTATGAACAGGATCACTGTGAAAGAACGAAGTCCCATATAGTTAGCCTCTATGTGAAGAAAGCTCACTATAATATCAAAAACTGTCCAAATAGAATAGGTGACCATTCAGGTAGTACCAAATTGTCCTCATGATAGAACATGTAGTTCGGAAAAGTTGCGATGTTAAGTTCCAGCACACGGTGAAGCACGCAAATTCTATTTCTAACATACTAGTATATGTTTTTCTTCTTAAAATACGAAACATAACTGTTTAAATAAAATTACCACACACGTCTTTTTATGTATCGTTCTAAATGTAAACAATATTCACTCCAACAGTTTAAGGGAAATCGCTGTACATAAACAGACAGCATATCCAAAGCCACTGCTCTCGACATAAACGTTGCTGATATGTGTATTCGTGTGAAAATAAGAAAATATACGTACTCTTATCACCAATATAGATGGTTTTATAGATATATAATTTAACGAGGATGTCAATTGGCACACATTTTCTCTTATTCTCAGTACGTATTTTGAACGAATGTTCAACAAAATAGCCTATTAAAAACGAAATTATGAATTTATGTGTTTATGCCTTCCGAATGAAAGTTGACATAGCTACATAAAAAACGTAATTAATGTGAAACTCGAAAGACGTATTATTAAAATAAAAAATTACACCAACTGCATTGATTGTAATTTTGGGTACATAATAAACATTTTATTTGTGTGAGCTTTTGGAATAAAAGTTGGATAAAGTAGCATAATAACACGAAGAAATTTTTGCGAAACTCGTAATAGAAGAGAAAATTTGACATTAATTTCTGTATAATTATTAAATATTATCAAATTTAACTTTGTTTCTGAATTGGACCGTTTAATTTCCACACATTTCTGCCCCACAACTACTTTGTACGTGACTTTTTAGTGATTTTTTCCTTCTGTGGCATCTTTATCAGTCCCTTGCTCCATACAGACAAACTAATCAATAAATCCCGTTATACATGAATGTGTAATGTATGTTCGTAATACTCCTGAGAGTGAGTGTGGGAAAGAACAAAGAATAGTTCTAAGTCCGCTCGAGGTTGTATGCGATCGATGTCCAATTTCTGCGTAGTGGTCGTTTAGAAAATGGAATCAAAATCTAGAATGTACCTGCTTCCCAGGGGACTTCGCTTTTCTGCAGATTACAGAGGTCCGAAGGGTTATTTGTGAAGCTGCTGAGCTTACAATATAGGACGCCGGTTACGAGAGTATGACAGATCTATGTGCTGTTAAATTAATGTCAGCACCGTAGTAACAATTGATCCCCTGTTGTGCTGTGTTGTATGCGCGAATGGTTACTAGTGATTGCTTTAGTCTGTATACGCGTAATCTTCCCAGTCTGCCTGTGACCTTCGAGGATCATACTGGCCTTTCATTACATTCTGTCACAAAAACACAGTGATTCATGAAGTTGCACTGGAAATTCAAAATTGAATTTTGGGTTTGTCTGAATAAAATAAATAAAAGCTGTGTCCCATTATAAAGTAGGCTACAACACTGTTATCAAAAATAAGGTTTTAAGTAGAGCAATAAAATTTGATGTATATAAATGAAAATAAATTGTGCCTTGTAAATGGGACATAACTTCCTATTATATTATATGTTATACAGTAACCAATAAAATTGCTATTCTACGTAACCTCGTATAAAATTAATTTCACGCAGCCATTTTGAAATATATATCTTTATCTTCGTTACTTTTAACAATCTCTCATCATTTTAATAGACTTAAGCGAAAACTGTTATTTAAATTTACAGAAACAATTAGCTGTATATCTTAAAAAAGTGCTTTCAATTCATTTTGCAAGAAATCTCATGGTATATATCTTCCGATAGCATATTCACTTTTATTTATAGCTACTTCCCTTTTTTTTCGAAAATCACTAACATTGCTCGTAATTTAAATAAAATGCACTAGAATTTTATAACGGGAATCTGTGTTATTTTCGAAGAAAGACAAGTGCTCAATTGAAAATAATTTATGAACAAACATTATCCACAATATGACAGGCGTTCATAAATGATTATGAAGAGCAGGTAATCTTCAATTACACTGAGTGACCATTCATGACATTTAACCCGGCGCTGATCGTTATTGATTTGAAATGAATTGAAAGAGGTGAATTCGGAGGACAAATTTAAAAGGTACGCAAACACGTCCTTGCAAGGGGTTCGGGGCTGCAAGAAACTAAATATGTGAGCTCCAAGCCTGTTGGCCACTAGTCTCACTCCGGTTTACGCTGCTCCACTGAAGAGGTTCTAGAAAATGTTGAAGGGGGAAACCAAAAATGGACGTAACCTCTTAGGTACCACATACGCGAGGGGGACAGAAATGTGATCAAAATGATCACGGCTGACCTTTATTATGAGGATTTTACTATGTGTCAAATTCAAATGACGATCACAGCAAGATGGAAGGAGTTGCGAGTTTGTCCCACTCTCTAGCTGATTTTATAATTCTTGATTATCACTTGCTAGAAGAATTTTCTTCGGACAATACACGATACTCTGCAGAGAAAATATTTGTCAAAACAATAGCTGAGCTAAGTTGGAATAATTATTGTAATGCCTTTGTAATGTGAATTGATTTCTAATCCTATTCGGATCTATTATTTCCTCTTAAAAGTTTCCAAACCTTCCCTTGAATGCAATCATGTAACCAGGGAAATGATCTCTTTCTGAAATAAAATAAAAACAGTAAAAAGTTAATCCAGCGTAATACGACCGGGAATTAGTAAAGCATGTATGGACCTTCTTTTCAAAGAAACTATACAGTGACACATAAAAATGGAAGTCCCCAGTCTTAAAAAAACACGGCATGTTCTAACTTAATCCTGATATTTCATCCCTTTCGAAAGCTATAACAAGGAAAATACAATGTTCTGCTTGCCTCGGATATACGACCACTCGAACGATACTGCAAGTAGCGACTTCTGTCGGGTTAAAATATTTGTGGTGAGGGAAGAATTGTGGTAATAAATTTTGAAACTTCGAATCCAAGATCACAGTATAAAGAAAATACAGTGATGAGGTAATGGAAAAGAAGTACATAAAACCTATTTTTGTGTCAATCAAGCACCAATCTGATGCTCTATGTCGTAACAAGTAAGATAACGTTAGATAAAAATTAATTCACATTGTTATCTCCGTTTTCTAAAGTTTTGCCTCTAAAATCTTTATAGACTATAAGACATGTTATTGTAAAGGCACTGATTGGTTTTAAAGAAAACTGTGTACCTCTATATTTTTTTCTATTTCGGAAATAGATATGAGATCTTTAATTCGATTTTTTTTTCTTTCTCAGGATTTTGTTTTGGAGATGATGTTATATAAGTAATTATGAACTCCTCTGACTTGAAACTTTTGGAGACATACCGACTGACTATATAATTTTATTTACCGCTTTACTTGATGCAAGAAGCCAAAAGAATAGAAAAGTCATTGGACTTATTCTAGACTCAATTGGTATTATGTGCCTTTTATTTTAGGTAAATGTCTTTAATTGTTTACTAGAAGTGATTACACATCACACATAATGTCAATTGAATTGGTATGTAGGTACGTTCAATAATTTTGGGATAAAAAATTACAAAGACATTCGGACGCACACACATTGAACATACTCAAATTCACATTTTCGGCATCAGGGAGCTTAGAACATGGCATTTGTCTACGCAAAAACCTCCAAATCAAAATTTTTGTAACAACAGAAAAAAGTGAAATGTTTATGCTGTTCCTAATTATTATTATATGCATGATTGAGATTTGAAGTTAGATTTCCATATCTCATCTAATTTTTGCTTTATATTTCCCACATTTAAATTGAACAACGCGAAGTTTACTCGTCAATTAAATACAATAACTAATGTAAAAATGTGCAATCTTATGATTTATTAATATAATATTAACATTTGTTAATACATATTAAATATAAATGATGTATAAACGCTTTTTCCTTTTACGGCATTATCAGACACAACTTGCTTCTGCGATATCTAAATTACATAGTGGAATTTTGTTTTCTCGTATAGTAAAAAATCATATAGGTGTTATAATAGTATGAAATAATGACTCACAAGTTTTATCTATTTTACTTGTTGGAAAAAAAATTTTAGGTTATAAGCAAATCTATATTGTATAAGTAATTACATTATATTTAGTACTGAAATACATAAAAATCATTTTACAATGATTTCAGTTACATATGTATTTTAAATTGTCACAATTTTAAATTCAAATACGTTTAGAAAATATGTGTCTAAATACATGATATTGTGTTTGTAATATATATATTTACCTACATACAAATGGCTTTTAAGGAACCCGCAGGTTCATAGCCGCCTTCACACAAGCCCGCTATCGGTCCCTATCCAGTGCAAGTAGTCTCTATCATCATATCCCACCTGCCTCAAATACATTTTAATATTATTCTCCCATCAACATCTCGGGCTCCCCAAAGGTCTTTTTCCCTCCGGTCTCCCAACTAACAATCTATATGCATTTCTGGATTCGCCCATACGTGCTACATGCCCTGCCCATCTCAAACGTCTGGATTTAATGTTCCTAATAATGTCACGTGAAGAATACAATGCGTGCAGTTCTGTGTTGTGTAACTTTCTCCATTCTCCTGTAACTTCATCCCTCTTCGCCCCAAATATTTTCCTAGGAACCTTATTCTCAAACACCCTTAATCTCTGTTCTTCTCTCAAAGTGAGAGTCCAAGTTTCACAACCATAAAGAGCAACCGGTAATATAACTGTTTTATAAATTCTAACTTTCAGATTTTTTGACAGCAGACTAGATGACAGAACCTTCTCAACCGAATAATAACAAGCATTTCCCATATTTATTCTGCGTTTAATTTCTTCCCGAGTGTCATTTATATTTGTTACTGTTGCTCGAAGATATTTGAATTTTTCCACCACATCGAAGGATAAATCTTTAATTTTTATTTCCATTTCGTACAATATTCTGGTCACGAGACCTAATCTTATACTTTCACTTTTCGGGATTTACTTCCAAACCTATCTCTTTACTTGCTTCAAGTAAAATGTCAGTTTTTTCCCTAATCGTTTGTGGATTTTTACTAACATATTCATGTCATCCGCATAGACAAGAAGTTGATGTAACCCGTTCAATTCCAAACTCTGTCTGTTATCCTGAACTTTCCTAATGGCATATTCTAGAGCGAAGTTAAAAAGTAAAGGTGATAGTGCATCTCCTTGCTTTAGCCCGTAGTGAATTGGAAAATCATGAGATAGAAACTGGCCTATATGGACTCTGCTGTAAGTTTAACTGAGACACATTTTAATTAGTCGAACTAGTTTCTTGGAATGGCATATTCAATAAGAATATTATATAAAACTTCTCTCTTAAGAAAGTCATATGCCGTTTTGAAATCTATACATAACTGATGTACTGTACCCTTATACTCCCATTTTTTCTCCAATATCTGTCCAATACGAAACATCTGATCAATATTCGATCTATTACGCCAAAAACCGCACTGATGATCCTGAATAATTAAATCTACGTACGGAGTTAGTCTCCTCAAAAGAATATTGGACAACATTTTGTACGACGTCAAAAAAAGTGATTTTCCTCGGAAGTTACTACAGTTAGTCTTGTACTCTTTCTTAAAAATAGGTACAATTATGGACTTCTTCCATTATTCTGGCACAATTTCCTTTTCCAAAATAACAAGTGCATGCTCATAAATTTCGCTAGATATTGCGCTTCGACCCTCTGGTATTAATTCTGCTGGAATTTGATAATTACCTGGAGACTTGTACTTCTTCAGATTTTCTATCGCATTTTCGACTTCAGAAAGTGTGGTTTCGAATATAAATTTGCTCAACAGTTTGTATTTGAATTTCGACCCGATCATTGCTATTTGGACTATGTACATTTAGTAGTTGTCCAAAATAGTTATTTCCATCTGTTCAGAATTAAATGTGAGTCTGCAAGCAAGTCACCATTCTCATCTTTGATCACGTTTGTCTTTTCCTGATATCCGTTCTTAAATTCCTTTATACTCTTATATAAATCTCGAATGTTTTTATTTTTACAATTTGTTTCTACCTCATTCAATTTTTTCCTTCAAGTAACCTCTCTTTTTATTCCTAAGTGTACGACTTGCTTCCCGTCTTTGATTGATATAATTACCTCTGTCCTCCTCAACTGGTTCCTGTAAGCATTTCAATTTTGCCTGTTTCCTTCTTTCTACTACCATGCAACAATCTTCGTCAAACCACGGTTTCTTTTTCTTAGTTTCATAATAACCTAAGCTCCGCTCAGCTGCAATTTTGATACTATCTCTGATATTTTCCCACACGCTATTAATATCTAACTCCTTCTCAACTTCGTCGGAACTTTCCAAAGTGGCAAACTTATTCGAAATTTCGACATGATAATGTTGCTTAATTTCCTCGTCCTTTAATTACAGAATATTGAATGTACTGACATTAACTTGTTGCTCTACTAGTTTGGCTACTGATAGTCCTTCTCTTAAGGGGGTAGATACACCTTTGACTAGTAAAATATTAGTGATCTTAAAAATTCTGCCACCAGGTAACCTTATGCTCTAATGAATTGAAATTTTTGTGGTTGTTGTCCATTATATCTACTATCTTATAGCATTTTAAAATTTTGAAAATAAATGTCACTTATTATAGTAATTATTCTTTAAAAAATATTCTGATCTCTAGGCCGTGAAACAGTATTTTCATGATAAATTCCTTAAATATAACAATTTTCACATGTTTCTTGTTTTAAATTGTTCAAACTAACCACATGAAGAAGCTGTAGTAAAATAAATTATTTATCTTTACGGAAAATATTTTTTTTCTTGGGATACATACAGTACATATGATTGTTGTCCATTATATCTACTATCTTATAGCATTTTAAAATTTTGAAAATAAATATCACTTATTATAGTAATTATTCTTTAAAAAATATTCTGATCTCTAGGCCATGAAACAGTATTTTCATGATAAATTCCTTAAATATAACAATTTTTACACGTTTCTTGTTTTAAATTGTTCAAAATAACCACATGAAGAAGCTGTAGTAAAATAAATTATTTATCTTTACGGAAAATATTTTTTTTCTTGGGATAAATACAGTAGAACAAAAAATTCAAATTGTAGCAATGCATATTTTTTTCCAAAAAATAAAATATAGAAGTAACTGCAAAGATTTTACTACGGCTTCTAGATCTAAACACTCTGAACAAGCATGCAAAATTCCATACAGATATCTTTAAAACTGTAGCAGTTATGAAGAAAACAGTCTCAAAAAAATTAAAGTTACGGGAAACGAGCGACAAACTTACCAATAAGTGGAAAGCTGTGAAGTTCTTCAAAATTCTCCTGCTGCATACACTACTCCCTCCTTATCGCTAACTTTGGCTTCTATTTCTAATCTTAGTCTCTTCCTGCACTTCCTGGCTTCTTTTGTAGTTTGTAGAGCCCTTTTATTTGCAGACTGTATCCGAGTTGTGTCCTGCTCCTCCAATGCTTGTAGGCAGTACTTGCCAATAACTAGACCTAACATTTTCATTACTTTTAATCTGGCCTTCATACCATTATTGAAAGTAATTACTGCATTATTTACAGCCACTTTCACTATTTTATGACCAGCAAAGCCTACTTTAGGACACATTTTCCATATTTTGGAATTCAGCGACTCATTGTTATTTTGTGTAAAACCACCAACACACCTCTTGAGTAGGTCAGTGGACACGAGATTTTTTAACACTGGCTTTATTGCCTCCATGATGGCTGGAGCAAGATTATTCTTGTGTTTGTAGCTGTCCACAGTTTTTTCTTCCACTGCTCGTTGGTAAGGACACCAAGATTCCAGGCCTTTTGGACAGATATTGTGAACTGGATTGTGATCAGATGACATCTTATGCTACCAGATAGCCCAAATTGCAGTTCTCATATTGTCTACTGATACACAATTAGCTCTAATTGCATTACCATAATATACAGTGAGTGTGTTGATCACTGCATCAGTCAGTCTGTTTCTGCCACCCAACGTTTTACCATCACTCAGTTTTTTCCCTTTCATTGAGTCCTTCAATTTCTTGAGGTTTGTTCTCATCCTCTTCTGCACATGACCAACACACTCCTTTTTAATGATTTGCACTTCTGGTCCATAAGGTTGGCCATCTGATACAGCTTTGTAATTCTTTGTGTCCCCATCACCGATGCAGTTTATGTATCTCAGCTTGTGTTTTTTAACACTACGAGAAAAAATCTTTTTCATGCCTTCTACTTCCATGCAGCCTGGACTGCCATCATGGTTTATGCTGCAGTCATTTTCATGAGTCTCCCACCATTCTAAATACTCTATAGTATCCGTTTAATTCTTCCATACCTCACAAGCTTTACAGTGCAGCGAGAGAACATGAGTGTCTAAAACTTTCCCACAAGTGGTTCCAATTACAGTACATACACCATGTTGTGAACTGTGGCCTCTGGTAAGCCATGTACCATCGCAACTCACAGAAACATCTCTACTGTTGGTTAGTCTAGCTTCTTCCTCTGCTGCCATACTTATAGATTCATTAGCCACTGCACTTGTTGCACCCAGAATTCTTTGATTTATCATATTATATGTAGTCTTTCCTACAGGCGGTGACAAATTCATAAGTGCACAGAACACCTTTATGCTTGCTAAGCCCTGACCAATGCACCACATTGCATATATAATTCTTCTATTTACACTATATACATTATTATTTTGTCCTAATTTGTAACAGTTGTCAAACGACCCTATAAAACCACACATTTTACAAACTATTCCAACCTTACAACCTAGACCTACTATATTATGTACATTAATATTTACACTGGAACCACAGACACAACGCAGGCACCTCTCTAATTCTTTGAACATAATATTTACATTAAATAAGAAATTTACATCACTATATACACTGCTGTTAACATCACAGTCATCACACAACTTCTTAGCTGAAGCACTAGGTAGGTTAGATTCACCACGTGGTTGTTCATTTCCACTTTTAGAGCTTACATACTTATTGCCACGAAATTTTCGGGTCTTAGTTTTATACACTGCTTTACGTTTACCCATTATCTTACTGTTTATCTAATAAAATTAAATAAAAACATCTGAAAACACGTATTTACAAGAGACACATGTATACACTGCAAGCCTCTATTTCAAAACAAACACGAGTGAGATAACCAAGCAAAGAAGAAACCAGTGTCGTACATAACTTCCTGTTCCTCAGAATGTATGAGAAATTCAGCATACAGCGCCAAAGAAAAAGATTTACAGCGCTAAATACAAATACAGCAAAATTAACTCAACATTTTCAGTGAGACGTTTGGTGGGTGTGGCAAGTCACAATTTAAAGGGACAGGGCGGATGACAATTTGCTATTTTTGACCCCCTAAAGTGTATCTACCCCCTTAATTCTCCAATTACCAAATAATGGTCACAATTACAGTGTGCCCTCATGAAAGTTCGAATATTTACCATACTAGTATGTCTCCGTTTGTTTATCAAAATGTGATCTATTTGGTTGTGTGTGTCAATCTGAGAAGTCCTTATGGGGGAATGTTGTACTTTTGACAATTAAATTTTTTGATGTCGCAAAGTTGACTAACTTAACTCCATTGTCATTACTAGTTACGTGTAGGCTCTTTTTTCCAATAGTTGGTTTAAAAATATCCTCCCCTCCTAATTTAGCGTTGAAATCCCCCAATAAAATTTTTATGTGATATCAAGATAACTGATCAAAAGTGTTTTGCAATTCCTCATAGAAACTATTCTTTATATCGTCGTCTTTCTATTCTATAGGGGCGTGAGCATTTACAACTTCGATTTCGCACCATCTACACTTATGTTCTAAATATGATAACCTGTGTATGGTAATTTCGACTTTTTTACTGCTTCTTTTATTCTTCTATGAACAAAGAATCCTGTTCCTAATTGGTGATTTATGTTTCGTTCCCCATTATACAAGTAATCTCCTATTAGTGATATGCCATTCCGATCCAACCTAACCTCTTGTACTCCCACGATGTTTATTCTATATCTAGCAATTTTTTTTTTGTTACTAATGTTACCTCTCCTGTTCTATAAAGACTACTTACTTTCCACGTACCAAATCTCATAACCTTATTCCCTTCCCATTCCGAGGCTTATTACATGGATTCGTAACAAGCCGTTTTTTATAGTGATGGGTTGTTAGCACTTCTCCAAACCCTCAAGCTGGGGGACCACCTCTTATTGGCTGTCCACGACAGCTTATTCAATATATTGGCAGCTACTTTCCATATCAGGAGGTCGTCTCCTTTATCCGCAACCTGAGAACGCGCCATGACTTGGTGATAGGGACCCACAATGCATGGGTTTGTAATATACAGGGTCTTTAAAAATTACGGGGCATAATTTCAGGTATGTATTTCCCACATGTAGACAATCAAAATAGTTCATTACAACATGTGTCCGGAAATGCTTCATTTCCGAGTTATGTCCTTCACAACATTGAAATTCACCGGAACGTTTTTCTTTCCGCAGGTTGTTGTCATTACAGAAGATGTTCAAGATGTCCACCTCCTGCTTGAATACAGACCTCACATCGATGTCTCATTGACCTGCGAACACGACCCCAAACTCCAAGAGTATTGCGTGTGTCCTCAGAACATGCCACAATTCGATTCCGAAGGGATTCCAAATCAGGCACCGGAGATGAATAAACCAATGATTTTAAATGGCCCCACAAGTAGAAATCGAGAGGGTTCAGATCAGGTGAGCGTGGAGGAAAAGCAATTGGGCCACCTCTACCTATCCATTGATCAGGAAACCTTCGATCCAAGTACCGGCGAGCCGTACGACTGAAGTGTGCAGGAGCGCCATCATGCAAGAAGTGAATGTGTTGACGATTGATCAGTGGAGTGTCTTCTAAAACATGAGGTATGGTGTTTTCCAGGAAGTATGTATATGCCTGCCCCGTAAGTCTGTTTACAAGTACATGGGATCCAACTAATCGATCACCAATGATACCGGCCCACATGTTGAGGGAGAACCGCACCTGGTGATGAGATGGAACAGTTGCACGTGGGTTTTCATACGCCCATACATGCTGATTGTGGAAATTTGTTATGCCATCTCGTGTGAACTGTGCTTCATCTGTAAATAATACTAAGACAGGAAAGTTCGGATTTATACCACACTGCTGGAAGAACCACTGACAGAACCTAACTCGTGCAGGGTAATCTGCAGGTGACAGGGCCTGTACACGTTGCAAATGATAAGGATACAATTGATAATCTTTCAACAGTTTCCAGACAGTTGACTTGCAATGCTTCCCTTCGTGTGCTGATAGAAGGAGTCATGTTCACAGCCTCCAGAATCTCCTCCTGTACTTCTGGAGTTATAGATCTTGGTCGTCTCCTTCCCAAACCAGGAGAGTTAAATTTTCCATACTCGCACAGACGGTAATGGAGACGTACAAATGCCTTCCGATCTGGACATTGTCGCTGTGGGTATCTCATCTGGTACAAACGACGACGAGCCAGCGCAGCATTGCCGTCCGCCTTACCGTACATGAAGTGTATCTCTGCCAGCTCTTGATTTGAATACATGTCGCACAGTCTAACGCCTACACAACACTGAATGTAACTTTGCCTCGGAATGAACTGTCAGAGTGCCCTCTTAATGTCTCCTTTGCCGGCAACGATCTGCGGAAAAAAAAACGTTCCGGTGAATTTCAATGTTGTGAAGGCCATAACTCGGAAATAAAGCATTTCCGGACACATGTTGTAATGAACTATTTTGATTGTCTGCATGTGGGAAATACATACCTGAAATTATGCCCCGTATTTATGAAACATCCTGTATAGCTCAATTTATTTATGTAAAGCTTTGTTCATGTAATTTGTATCCTTATTTTATATTTGTCATAATGTATAAAATAATTCGTAATATTATGTTAATGTCGTAGTGTCTGTTGAGATGTGCAATGATTTTACGTAGGCCTAATATAAAATTCATTTTGCGTCTTCTGTTTGTTACTTAAGCTTAGTTTGTGATTTCTGAAATAGATGTGCTTTAAGTTGTTGAGGATCTGCAAAATATATACGTTTATATTAGGTTGAAATAGATTAATTTAATAATATTTTGGTTAATTAGATTGCAATTCAATTATAAATATTAATAAACTTATATTTTTACGTTTCCATTATTAGTTGACGTTGTTACTATAATTCCGTTTTTAAAGAAGAATTATCAATGTAGTTTCATATTAATATGTAATCATATTATTATTTTGTAAGTTATATTGTCGTAGAAAGATTTATGTGAAATTTGTACTATTTTAACTTTTGTGTTCTATAGTCGATTTAACTATTGTCATAAATTGAAGTAAACCTAGATATAAGGATTGATTATGTTTTAAGCATCATTTTGTAAATTTATTCCAACTCAACAATGTAACTTTTATTCAAAGCAACAATAATTAACACTCTCTACAATTTAATTTCACTCCCGTCAAAAATGGGATTTGCTCTCCACACAGTAACACAGTATTCGTTAGTGCACTCCACAGACGACAATGACAATTTACTTGGACTATTACGAACAACAATGAACTGTTAATCTTAACTAATATTCACAAAGCACTATTTACAACAAAGAACTGTCAGTTCTCAGTTCACAGCTCGTTTGTCTTGGCTAGTTCTTCTAGCTCAGTCACTCACGTTCACATAATCTGGGGAACCCCAGACCTTCAGAGACGATTCGCTGAACTTCGAACTCAGGTCCCCCAACTGCTGTCCACTGCACTCGAACTCCGGGCTTCAGGTTCCACAGTTACGGACACAACTCAAGTCGCGCTCTGGTCTCGAAGCTGGCTTCACTGCTACACAAGACTAACTCGCTTACTGTCCAAAACTGACTGGCTGACGTTCACTTGCGTCTTCTCTTTTATAACCAAACTATAGTTTCTGGAGAGTTTGCGAAAGATTCTACTCTCGAATAATCTGGATTTCCACTTCGACGGACTTCTGGATGATTCGAGAGGGTCCGTCCCTCCTTCACGCCGCACGTAGCAGTTTGCTTCCTTCCACTCTCGGCAAGCACCAGACGCGCGCGCAACCTCTCCTCGCCGCGTCGCCGTAGAACACCGCCCCTCTACCCTCTCAGCATCCAGACGCTCCCCTCTCCGCCACACCTAAGCGACAAACGGACACGCGTTCGAACCCCGGTGTAGCTGTCACATTGCTCCCTTCTTAGGGCTGCTCGTCCCGGGCAGTCCCTTGGTAGGCTGCTAAACGGTCCAGATGCACCTCCATCATCTTCCCTCGGGATTGTCGCTGGATGCGGTACACCATGTCGTTGATTCGGGTCACCACGCAGTATGGTCCATCCCAGGCACGCTGCAGCTTTGGTGATTTTCCCTTGGTCCTGGTATGTCGATACAGCCACAACAGGTCGCCCTTCTGGAATGCTGCAGAGTTGGCTAATCTGTCGTAGCGCACTTTCATCCTGTCGCTGGCCATTTTGAGGTGCCCTCTGGCCAGTTGGTAGACTCCATTCAACTTCTCGGTCAGTTCCGCCAAGTAGCAGTCGCTGGCTGGTCAGCGCTGGGTGGCGTGCCAAACAGCAGATCACCGGGCAGGCGCAGCTCTCTCCCGAAGACATGTTTGCCGGTGTCATCCCTGTTGTATCGTGGACCGAAGCTCTGTAGGCCAAGAGGAACAGTGGGACTCTGGCATCACAGTTTATTTCATGGCTGGACACCACCTTCCACAGGTGCTCTTCCACGGTTTTGATATAGCGTTCCAGCATGCCGTCTGACTGTGGGTGGAGGGGAATGGTCCTGGTTTTATGCACCCCCAGACGTTCGAGCGTTTCTCCCATCAGGTTGGATTCGAAGTTGCGCCCCTAATCGCTATGCAATTCGCAGGGCACCCCGAATCGGCAGATGAAGTTGTCAAGCAACGCGTCGGCCACCGTCGAAGCCTCTTGGTTGGGGATCGCGTACACTTCTGACCATTTAGTGAAGTAATCCATGGCGACTAGCAGGTATCGTTTCCCGTGATCCGTGACCGGGAACGGTCCAGCAACGTCGTGCCGATCCTCTCAAAAGGAGTTCCCACGTTGTACTGCTGCAGGGCTACCCTGCTGAGTGGTCTTTGCCCGCGACTGGCTGCACAGGTGTCGCATTTTCGGCACCACTGTTCTGTGTCGGTAGAACCTCTGCCTTAGCTTGTCCAACGTCTTGTTGGTTCTCAGGTGGCCTCCAGTCACACCAGCATGAGTCTCATCCAGCACTTCCTTCACCTTGCTCCTGGGCAGGACGAGTTGTTCTATGCGGTTCCTTCCATCGGCCGACTCCCAAATCCTCTTCAGGATACCATCCTTTATAGAAAAGGATTCCCACTGGGACCAGTAGCTCTTGTAAGTGGTGCTACGGTTGGCGATATCGACCCATACTGGTCTCCGGCCGGACTCCATATCACGTAGAATCTGTCCAATGTTTGGGTCCTCCAGCTGCTCCCTTCTTATGGCGGCGTTATCCTATCATGTGCTCGGCTGGGCGGCAATTGCTCGGACTGCGTGGGCGCCATCTCGCTCTTCTATTTTCAGGCAGTGTTTGCAGTCATCCGGGCACGGGCGTCGTGATAAAGCATCAGCGTTGGAATGTTTCTTCCCTTGGCGGTGTTCCGAGGTGAAGTTGTACTCCTGCAGTTGTTGAACCCAACGGGCGGTCTGCCCCTCCAGATTCTTGAAGCCCAATAGCCAGGTGAGTGCAGAATGGTCTGTCCTCAGATGGAGTTCCTGGCCATATAAATATTTGTGGAAGTGCTTCAGGGCTTCCACAATGGCAAGAAGTTCCCTAGGTTACACGCAGTGGTTTCTCTCCGCCTTATATAATGTACGGCAGAAGTAGGCAATCACCCTCTCTTGCCCGTCCTGTTCCTGAGAGAGTACTCCGCCGATGCCTACGTTGCTAGCGTCTGTGTATAGTGTGAATTTCCTTCCAGGGATGGGGCATCCCAGTACAGGAGCAGTGCAGAGTGCCTCTTTCAGTGACTGGAAGGATGACTCCGCCTCGTCCGTCCATTGGAATTGTCGTTTCTCCTCGGTCAGCTGGGTTAGAGTCTTAGCGATGTTGGCGTATCCAGCTACGAACCTTCTGTAATAAGTGCAGAGGCCGAGAAAGCGGCGCAACGTCTGCATGTCCCGCGGTCTCGGCTATCCTCTGATGGCTTGTAGCTTCTCCGGGTCCGTGGCCACTCCGTTGGTCCCTACTATGTGCCCAGGTAGCTGACCTTCTGGAATAGATGACATTTCTTTGGGTTCAATTTCAGACTGGCTTGTCGCAGTCTCTCGAACACTCTCCTCATGTTCGACAGCTGTTCGCCGAAAATCTTGCCGACCACGATGACGTACAGAAAACAGGTGTCGTATGTGAGAACTCTCATGACGGACTCCATTAGTCTCTGGAATGTGAACGTGGCGTTGTAGAGGTCGAACGGCATAACGGTGAACTGCTTAGCCCCTGCCCTGTAGAGAATGCCGTTTTCTCCTTGTCCTCAGGATATAGCGCCACCTGCCAGTATCCTGACTTGAGATCTAACGTCGAGAACCACTCTGCTCCGGCCAGGGTGTCCAAGGTGTCGTCAATTCGTGGAAGGGGAAAGCAGTCCTTCTTGGTGACGTCATTCAGTCTTCTGTAGTCCACGCAGAAACGCAGGTCCCTATTCTTCTTCTTCACCAGCACCACAGGTGATGACCAAGGCCTGTCGGATTCCTCGATGACCCGTCTTGCTTTCTTGCCCTCCAGTTAGCTGTCAATCTCCCTCTGTTTAGCTAGAGGGACGCGTCGAGGAGGTTGTCTGATTGGGTGAGCATTTCCGGTGTCGATGCGGTGCTGAACTTTCTCCGTTCTCCCGTAGTCGTTTTCAGACAGACTGCACACGTCTTGAAATTCTATCAGTAGTACGTGGACTTGTCTTCTTTCTCCTATGCTTAAATTCTCCGCCAATTCTCGAGCCAGCTATTTCAGTGTTGGGTATAGATTTGGACGTGGTCGGTGATAATCCTCGTTATCTGCCAGAGATGTCTCAGACACCATCGGCTCGACGCTACCTAGTACAGTTCCACTAGGCACCTCCTTGTCCCGATTGGTGACATTCAGGACCCTCACCGGTACCACCTTCTCATTCGGGAGTAGGGATCTGGCCACATAAACCCCATCTATCGGAGTTGTTTGCGAATCGAGGAGCAGGTTTCTCTTAGGTTGTCCGTCCAGTCTTGCCGTCACCACCATCTCGCAGCCTGCTGGGATTGTCACTTGATTCTCCAAGGTTAGTCTGCTGGCCATGGTTGGTCTTCGACGTCCCTCAGGAACACTTCATCCTGACCAAACCGGAGGATATGGCGCCGGACGTCCACCGTTGCATCGAAGATCCGCATGGCGTCGAGTCCCAGGATGACGTCATCAGTGATGTTGGCGACGAACACCCACATCTCCAATCTCCTCTTTTCCAATGTCAGATCCAGGAAAACCTCTTTTTGGATGGACAGGTTCTCGCCTGAGGCAGTACGTAGGTCATACCGACGCTGCGGCGTCCTCCCATGTATGCCACGCACTACTTCCGGTCTGGGGATAGTGAGCGACGCCCCGGTGTCTACCAGTATTCCGCATGGGCGGCCTCTTATCCGTCCGTCAGCAATCAGCCCATCGTCGCATCTTCTGTTAACCGTCTTCAAGATCAGCCGAGGGGATGGTGATAACGACGCCGACGTGCCCCTCATCGCATCGGCCCCTTTTAGTTTTCTGTTTGCGACCAGATCAGTCACAGTCCCTCCTCAGGTGTCCATGTTCGCCGAAGGATCCGCAGGTGCGCACTCCTCGTCTTCGTCGCTCCGGTGATTTCGGTTGACGTTCCTCGACGTCGGCCGCCGCGACGCTCCTAATCCGGTGCAACGTCGAGACATTCGCCGTCAACTTTGCTGTCTCCATCCTGAGGGCCGCCGTCAGAGCTGCGTTGATGGTGCGATGCTCTGCCAGGAGTAGCTGTTGTTTGATTTCGGGGTCTCGAACTCCGCTGCCGAAGGTGTAGGCCGCCTCTCCAGCGATGAAGTCAGTAGGTAGGCCTCTGAGGGCCTTATGGGCCAGTTGTTCCACCGCTATTTCAAATTCTTGCAAGGACTCGCCTGACTGTTGGATCCTCGTTTTCAGTTGGGTTCTGAATGCTGCCGCAAGTTGATGGTCACCATAACGTCCCTCCAAGACCGCCATTATCTCAGCGGCTGTCCCATCTTGTGGAACGCCTGTCCGTGAAGCGCGGCCAGCAGCAGAGTAGTTTTCTCTGCTGGCGTCCACCCATTGTGCTCTGCGATGGTCTCGAATTGGCGACGGAATATCGCCCAAGACGTCGTACCGTCGAACTTCGGCGTCTTAACGTTGTAATGTCTGGCTGAAGGCGATGGTTCCGCAGGGCCACTATATGGAGTCCTCAACTCTGTGGCCGTTTCTTGCATGGCACGTCGAACCTCCTCGGCAATTATCTGTTTATGTTCTCTAGCCTGGCGATCCACAACGCGAGAATGTGCTTGTTTTCTTCAGCATGTTGGTCCATTAACGTGAGTATGTGCTTGTTTTCCTCGGCGCGTTTGTCCATCACCTCACTCGTCTTGTCCAGCAATTCGCTCGTCTGCTCTTGACGGCGCTCGGGATTGCGGATTTTGCCGTCGAAATGGTCTACATCCTGTCTCAACTCGGCTACTGTCTCGTTTATACTTGTAACGTTCTGGTTTAGTTTATCCAAATCGGCCTTAAGTTCGTCTTTCACTATGACGACAATTCCATCTACGTGGGCCGAAACGCTTTCAAATTGTGTAGTGACGTCATCTTTCACTCCGCTTATGTCACTTTTCATCTCCGTTTTCACTTCACTTATGTCACTTTTCATCTCCGTTTTCACTTCACTTATATCGTTCTTAACCTCACTGATGTGCTTGTTCATGTCGTTCATGTCGCCTTTCATTTCTGCTTTTACGTCACTTAAGTCGTTTTACAGTTCCGCGATGGCTTGCAGGATCAGCTGTAGGTTCTCCATTATGTCGATAATGTCCGGATTCTGACACCTGTGTAAATTTATTCCAACTCAACAATGTAACTTTTATTCAAAGCAACAATAATTATCACTCTCTACAATTTTACTTCACTCCCGTCAACAATGGGATTTGCTCTCCACACAGTAACACAGTATTCGTTAGTGCACTCCACAGACGACAATGACAATTTACTTGGACTATTACGAACAACAATGAACTGTTAATCTTAACTAATATTCACAAAGCACTATTTACAACACAGAACTGTCAGTTCTCAGTTCACAGCTCGTTTGTCTTGGCTAGTTCTTCTAGCTCAGTCACTCACGTTCACACAATCTGGAACCCCAGACCTTCAGAGACGATTCGCTGAACTTCGAACTCAGGTCCTCCAATTGCTGTCCACTGCACTCGAACTCCGGGCTTCAGGCTCCACAGTTACGGACACAACTCAAGTCGCGCTCTGGTCTCGAAGCTGGCTTCACTGCTACACAAGACTAACTCGCTTACTGTCCAAAACTGACTGGCTGACGTTTACTTGCATCTTCTCTTTCATAACCAAACTATAAATTCTGGAGAGTTCGCGAAAGATTCCACTCTCGAACAATCTGGATTTCCACTTCGACGGACTTCTGGACGATTCGGGATGCTCCGTCCCCCCCTTCACGCCGCACGTAGCAGTTTGCTTCCTTCCACTCTCGGCAAGCACCAGACGCGCGCGCAACCTCCCCTCGCCGCGTCGCCGTAGAACACCGCCCCTCTACCCTCTCAGCATCCAGACGCTCCCCTCTCCGCCACACCTAAGCGACCAACGGACACGCGTTCGAACCCCGGTGTAGCTGTCACAATATAAATTGATTATTAAAACAATAATTAACTCAACTATGGATTATTGTTTAATTTATATATATAATGTTAATATGTTTATTTTAAGATTGCTAACGTATATATTCAAAATTTATTCCAATCACTGTAAATTAATGTTCCAGTTGAGATTGTTTTAATATGAGCCTGAAGATGCGAAATAGGCAAAAACGTAAGCATTATCTGTTATATTTTAACTTCAATTAAATCTTTTTTTTTTTTAATTACTGATAAGTCATTTAGACTGAACAAATAAAACAAATATTAATAATATATTATATAATAAATCTTCCTCGTTATAGTCAATAAAATGAAGTAAAATCGTAACGAAAGAATAGAAAATGTTCATTTAGTGTTTCATATCAATTCCATTTCTAATGTATGAAACTTGAATGTCAATGAACATTCCTCAATGATACCTTGTCTAACATTCATTGCAGGAGTGTTATTATCACATACATTAGAAGGAAAAGATGGAAAATTTACGACAAGAAATAGGAAATTGAGTTCCAGCCGAGAGGTTCAGTTTCTCCTGGAACTAAATCTTTCCCAAGATATATATTCTAGATGAAAAGAATCTTTTTGACAATTAGTGTCAGAATGATTTGCCGTTCGCTAATTTTATCGTTAGCTTGTGGGCGTAGAAAGATACATCAGCGGCGGAAGTACAAGATAGTTCCCATTTAGCTGGTTTTCCACATAAACTTAACAACATCAGTAAAATGTTATTTATTATCATGAGTAACGAAGTTGTCTTTTGCAAGGCTAATAAACTAGTGCTCAGGAATGTCTTACAAAACAGAAAGCGGTTTTCATATTTTGTCGTTCCTCTCAATCAGCTTCGCTAATTTTCGTCATAGGCGTCCATTGCCTCTACATGTTTAACTGTATAGTACTCATATGTGTCACTAGGCGTGTGAGAGAGACTACTCATCGAATTAATTTATTACTTCTACATGCGAAATGGGGACAGGATGTAAGCTTACATATTCAATATAGTGCAATAAAGAAGGAAAGTAACTTAACAAATCTAAGGGAGGAGTATAAAGGCTCAACCTTCCACAGATCTATATATGTAAGTAAATGATAGTAAAATAATTATTTTAAAATCGTGTACACATTACAGCTTCATGCTATGCATTAGTAAGTTTAATCACCCAAACTTTGTGGCAGGTGATGGTATATTATTACTTTGAACCATTGTCGACCCCATTTACTGCTTTTATGGATGATTGTATAATAAATCATTTATAGGTGTTAAAAGAGATAACTTCAGAAAATTGATACAAGTTCTGAGAAATTAAAGCCTATCCTATGTGAAATTAATAGTAAGTACTCTCAATGGAAGTCTCATTACAATTAACGATGGCTCCCTTGATTCCATAAAAACTGTCGAATTTGGTGAGTACTATAGGAGAGCTTTTCCAGTCTAATTATTTTCAATATCTCAACTCACAAATAATAGAGAAAAGAACCCGAAATAAGGAAAGATTTATCTGTATATGAAACAATTTTATCTCAAATGAAAGTTTTTCAAGCATAGCTTAATATAAAGAAAAAAAAATAAAGTTTGGAAAAAACGGGTGATTTGGAAAGGACGGGTGATTATTCGTGTAGATGCTGCCACCAGTGGCAAAGAATTGAAAGGTTCCCTGCAAAATCGAGGTAGCTCCAATTTTATAATGCTGTGGAAAACTAAAAAAAATCATTCTAAGAACTTCAAATATTAACTGAGCTTCTATCCTTTTAAGAGTATGTCCTATTTACCTGGGAGTTTCATTTTATCACTCAATCATTTATTATAATCAGAAATTTAAGAGGTGTAAAAATATAATGCAATCAAATATTAATTTGTGATATATTTTGTATAACTGATCTGAACTGCGCCCGAGCACGAGCTTCTGCTTTTTCGGGCTGCAATGGCTAATGTAGCTCAAGTGTATAGTATTAAATAAATATTATATTATTATTATTATTATTATTATTATTAAATAAATATTATATTATATTTAAAAAAATAAAAAATAATGGCGTTACTCCCTTTTTGCAATAAAATTAGAAATAATTAACCGCGCTTTGCACTGAACACAAATTAATAGGCTATGTCAATATCATAAACTGCAACACGAGAGATAGCAGATAGGCTATATATATATATATATATATATATATATATATATATATATATACACACACACACATACAGGGTGAACCGTAAGTAATGTCATTAATTTTAGGGAGTTATTCTTTGAGATATTTCAAAGTTGAATACAATAAATTTGCTCGCGAGATAAAAATTGTATGATATCAAATATTTCAATGCGTCTTTTGCGAAAGCCATGATTTAACTCCAAATATGCTCGGTCATTTTAAGAGAGCAGTGTATTATGATAATAAATTATTGAAAGAGTTTCAGTTTTGTCCTTTAAATGTGCAGAAATCTGATCCGAACAAATATAACATTTTAAAATTCCCTTGTAGAACGAAAAGTTACATTTGTTCGGATAACATTTCTGCACATTTAAAGGACAAAGTAAAATTCTTTGAATAATTTATTATCATAATAAATTTCTCTCTTAAAATGATTGCGCAAGTTGGGAATTAAATCAATTGCTTTCCCAAAATATACAATGACATGTTTCATATAAAATCATTTTCATCTCAAAAAGAAAGCAAAAACGAGCAAAATTATTGTATTAAAAATTTTGTTTGAAATATCTCAAAGAATAATCTCCTGAAATTAATGACATTACTTACGATTCAGTCTGTATAGGCTTATCAAATCGTTGGAATCACAGTTCTTGTACTAAAAGGTCGGAAATATTTTTAATGCATTAAACAAGCAAAACATTAATTTCACCAAAAAGTGGAGCCACCCGCTTTTCTCAGGGAGCCCTTCAATTTTTCGAAGTTAGAAGTATCTCGGGCTCATACTTAGGAGTTTTCGGAATGAACGTCTGTCAGGCACTTACAAGAAATAAAATCAACAGCTATAAAAGAAGTTGTGTTAAAGGAATTTGATTACATTCTCTTAAAATGCCAATATAACTACTTTTAATTGATTACAAATGGAAGGGAATCAACATGCTTCAAGCTATTATGTAAACACCTGAATAAATATAGCCTACCCGTCTAATTCCTTTCTTTATTCAAATATTTTTATAAAGTCATCCAAAGTCACTAAAAAATTTAAAGCGTTATAATTGAACATGAGGTAAAAGAAACGCCCGTCTGTTGGGCAAACAGTGACGTATTTCATTTATTAACTTTTATGTGCATATTTATCATTTTCTTAAATAGTACATTAATGAATTTATTAGTACCGCTACAAGAATTTCTAAGCTCCAAACTGTGGTTCTGTCATATGTTAGAATTCAGCTCGCCCAATTGAGTCATGTACGCCCGGCTCATCAATGCTACCATCTACCGTAGCACCCCATATGTTCGCAGAGTTCCATAGTTATACAGAGCCATCTATTCCGATGCAGCTTTCCTATCAGCATTCCTATTGGCTAGCGTTTGTATGATGTAATGCATAGAGAGGGGGACAGAATTTTCTTCAAAGGTGCCCACCGACGGCACACTTACTGAGATTGCCAAGCTCACGCGGTACAGGTAACAGACTCAGGTTGCTAACAGCGTACTCCGACAACAATGACGTCATGCTGCAGCGAAATAGGAACAAAACTGCTGGAAGATTCAATGGTTATCATGACGGCTGTACAAGTTGTTGTCTGTACTACGCTAGCAAGATTTTGAGAAATTTCCGTACTGTCATCTCGTTCAAAGAAAATAAAACATAAACAATTTATTTCTTGAACCGGTAATAGTAACTGGTCCGTTGACATGTTCGCTCATAATCCATTACCATAATTTTTGTACGTTATGCTCATTACAAACAATACAGCAGAACCAAATCAGAACACGCCGTCATGACACAACAGTGCACGATGTCATTCGTCTGCTAATTCCCGCCCTATATAAGAACCAATCAGATTCACTGATGGCGACTGATGGAGACTGCCACCACCTCTGGGACACCGTGATGCCATCGGATTGCTCAGCTCTGAGATTCGGAATACGCTCTAAGCTCACGCAGTTCAAGAACCAGACTCAGATCGGGAAGTTCACGCTGTACGAACTCAGTTCTGCAGGCAATACAGGTAACGAACTCAGCTCCGTACGTTTGCGTGGTAGAGGTAACAGACGTCAGTTTCATCCTAAAAATATTGCTGATATTGATACTAGATATCCTAGATTCCATGAGTGTACTGTTTGTCGTTACGATAGATGTAGTGAGATTACGCGAAGCTAGATTCGCTGAAGGTTTTAGGTACCGGTATTGATTTTGTACGCTTGTAGATTACGGCAAATTGCTGGTTGTATTTCTACATAGTTTTGAAGTATATTGGGATACGCGTGTAGAGTAAGCGAGGTTTTGGATACATACATTTGCTTCCGCGTGAATAGGATACGCGAGGTTAGAAAGATGTAATTTACGTCGTATTGAGACTTCGAGTACGTTTTAGACGTAGATGCTGTACTATTGAACATCATGACGTTGCATATTTGTAGCCGAGGTCGAATGGGTACGAGTTATAGTTCTCTCTCTTTGTGCTCGAGTATTTTGGATATGTGAAATAGTGTACAGATTTGTGTTTAGTATATTCAGGATTATATGCAAGCTAGATAATTCAGATATTGTCATGTTATTTCTGATGATATTAAATTTATATTATTCTTTGAATCAGAAAGTACTTTACGTGAGAATATATCAGGATATTGTATCATGGTTATTATGGTCAAGTTATATTGAGCCAATTATTCAAGAATGTATTAACAGGGTCAACAGTGAAGACATATTGATACTAAATGATATGAGAATGTTTGTCTTGAACTGGTTCTTGAGTTTAGTTTGTAGGGTAAAGTCGCATGAATCGGGTCAGAAAAGAGAAATCTCTTAATTATAAAACACATGTTCATACCAACGTTGTTTATTGTACCCAGTTACAAACTATATGCACTTTAACCTGTACGTATCACTAGTTAGGATTGCACAAATACTATTTAGAGTCTTTTAAACTGCATTCTAGTAAATATCTGCATGACCCTTTTCGCCTTTCTTGAATAGGTTGAATAGGGTCAGTTGAAAAGTACACATATCACTTAAGAACAACGCATCTTCAACAAACAAATTTTTTCCTTCCCTCTGCCTAACACATTTCTCATGATACCATCCCCTTCCTTTTCCTTGGCATTGAATCCTGTCAGGAAGACGAACAGATAAAGCATCACTGTATTTGATCTTGCATAGTCCACTTGATGTATTATTATCTTCTTCTTCGCTGGGTTATGATTACTCATATGGTGATGACGGTGATGTGGTTAATTCTGGATTCTCTTGTTGGTGTTTCCTTCTGCAGAACTCTGGTTCACATCAGGAACTTTTCCTCGTTGATCCACCCTGATTCTGTCATTGTTGCTAGAGACCTGTCTCCGAATTCAGGTATATGCTTCTTACCTTTAAAAATGACCATAGGAGGAATAAAGTTTCCTATGGCATTAGCGCAAGCTAAGATGGTGACAAGCTCTCATTTTTCTACACACGTCTGGGGATATACCGTTCTGCTTCCTTTCTCGGCGAATACTTTTCTTGTTGATTTGTTGTTTAACGGGAAACCAGATTCATCCTCATTCTAAATCATCTGCGGTTTGTCCATCAAGTCAAATTCTTCATTGGTCTTCCTTAACAATGAAACATACTCCATCACATCTTCTTTATTAAGATCACTGCAACGAGCTGAAGAAAGTCCTTCGGCTTTTCTCAAAGAAATATGTGGGTTTCATTCCATGAATTTTATTAGCCATGCTTTACCAGCCATTTGCTTTGTTTCAGAGAAGTTATGCTTTACTTTATTGGATTCATAGGCAGCTTTACGCACATCGTTTGAGTACAATGTAAAACAACAGGCAGAGAGTCTCAATATTCTAGAAACAAATTCTTTTTCCTGGTCTTTATTAAATACAGTTTGCCCACTCTTCAATTTTTCTGAAAGATCTTTCCCACTTTGGAGTCTTTTCTGTTGGCAGGAATGAGGAACTCCAGATAATTCCTCTGCATGGCGCTGGCTTCTACCTTCCCGGAAAGCTTTAATCGCTTTCTTCATATCGTCCTGTGTCCACAAAGTAGTCGTTTTTCTTTTATACTTCCCCATCTGCAATCATAACACGATCCATAAACTGAAATGGAAAAAAATGAGTACAGAAAATGTTGACCCTTTCACCGTTTTTAGTGACCCTATTCGCCCGAAACGAAACATTTCATTTTATAGGGTTGGTTCTAATGCAAGAGGACAATAGAGCGCTGGCAATGCCATAACCTTACTTGAAACACATCCATGTATTATGTTACAAATGCGCAATAAATTATAAAACGAATTACATCTCTTATTTGAATATTATCATTTCAATAGTATTTTAAAAAGTAAAATATTTGCATGCCTCATCTCAAAAAGCACAATCTTCAACCAATAATAACACAACAACGAACATGACTTCCGATGCCTTGCTGTTTTCAACTTGTAGATGAAGTTCTTATGGTTGACTCAAAATGGCAGAACTTCCTTATTTATTGTTATTTGGCGATAAGGAGGATATTTCTAAAAATGGCCCGATTCGGTTACTGACCCGATTCATCCGAATTTACCCTATTTGCTCTAATAGCTCACCTTCAGAGTATTTTTTTTGATTGAATGATTATTTCTTTCTGTATGTTCATTAATTGTATCGTACATCAATTCATTTGTTAATTGTCTTATTACTTTATCGTTTATTTAATTATACTGTTATTGTTACAATTTGGGCCCAGTTATTTAATCGCTTCCATTGCACCAGCCAAAGAACCCGGTGTACCTATTTCCATCTGACGCGGGACGAGGGCAGAATTACGACGATGTTATTATCAGAGCGGGTAGAAGAGAAAGTGACGATACTTCCACTAGTCCAGCGGTTCGTCGCAGAGCGGCGCTCGCTCTGCTTTGTGTTCTCAGTTTCAGGAGCGCTATTCGCGTCAATGCAGATGTTTTTAAAATACCCACTAGATAAAAGTATATTATAGTTTATCACAATATTTTACTTATTTAAAAAATGTAATACTACTACATTAACTACTCTTGAGTTATATCATTCACTCCTGAATCGTAAATACGGGTATAATAATCAACAGTAAACTGGAACATTCTGTCAGCTTCAGAGAGAAGAACGCAAAAAAAAGTACAGCTTCGCAAAACTGAACATTTTTGTGTTGTTGTAAGTACATTTTGACACAAAATTATAGTTTTCGATGTACAAGAAAGTATAATACAATATATCAAATGGGACATTATATTTTCACCAATACTTTTTTACTACTGCCAGAGCGGGTAGAAGACGTTACTTCCTCTAGTTCAGTGGATCGTAGCCGAGTGGCGCTAGCCCTATTTTCAGTGCCCAGTTTCAAGATCGCTATTCAAGTGAATGAAAAGGGTTTTTAAAATAACCCATTAGATATTACTATATTAACAAATTGTGAGTTATATAACACAACCCTGAATAGTAAATATAATAATTAACCGAAAAATGGAACATTGTGCCGGCTTCAGCCAGCAATACGCAAAAAAAGTACAGCATCGCAAAACTGAAAATTTTTATGGCATTATAAAGTACGCATTGACATGAAATTATAGTTTTTATACACAAGAAAGATTGTAATATAACGAAGGAGACACTTTATCTTCACCAATAGTTTTTATCTACTATTTAGCCATTAGTTGCAGTTGTATCTGGTTTATACGTAATTCAGGGGAACAAAAAATATTACGTGCAACTTAGACTCATAAATTAAGCTTCGATATTATATCTATGCTAATGTAAGTTTTGATCTTTTGAAATACCTAGGTTATTTTGTGTTTTTAAAATTAAAACAATTTGATAGCACTATATTAAGTAGTTGTATGCTACTTCTTCTTCTTCTTCTTCTTCTTCTTCTTCTCCCTTCAAGGTTTAGGTGATATCACCTGTTCCGGTCTCTATCGTCCAGCCACCTCTTGCGAGGTCTACCCAGATCCCTTTTCCCGATCGGGCGATAATTCATTATCTTCTTTGGTAGCCTATTCTCTGCCATTCTGTCAACATGATCTTTCCATTTTGTTTTATTTTCTTCTACCATGTCGTGTACTGAGAAAATATTGAGATCTGATCTTATTGTTTCATTTTTTATTTTATCGGCTTTAGTGCATCTTCTTACGTATCTCATAAATTTCATCTCTGCTGATTGTATACGTGATTCTTCTTTTTTTGTTATTGTCCATGATTCAGAGCCATATATAAGAGTAGGTACAGCCATAACTTTATAAAATTTCATTTGAGTTTCTTTTCTCGCTTTTCTTCCTAAAGTTCTTCCAATTGTTCCACATATCATCTGAAATCTATTAACTTTCTTCTCAATATCTTTCTCATAATTAAAACTAATATCACATCCTAGATAATTGAAGTGGGATACTTGTTCTAAAATGTTTCCATTTACTACTATCTTAGATCTAACAGGATTTTTCCCTTTAAAAGCCTTTGTATGCTACTTATTGGAGAATATTAAATTAACGACTTTTCCATCAGGTCTATTACTTTCTCATATGCTCGATTAGAAATCTCTTATGATGTGGAAACGTAATAAAAAACTGTAATAAAATTGTAAACCAGATTAAGTTGTAGCCTAAATGCAAAGTAGAATTATATTGTACTTTTGTTACCGAAATAACTTTTACGTTAATTACGACTAAAGTGCTATTATTAAAAATAAAATAATTAATAAATATGTATATTTAATGAAGTAGAAGCTATGTGCTTGGATTTAATTAGGAGTTCACAATTAGCACTTTAATACAGCACATTTTTTAACCGGCACATAGATTGAAAAATCTTCACATGTAGAAAGTCTATGGTAATCATCACAAGATAATCATTTTCTAATTCCAAAATATCGCTCTAGAGGATCCTAGTTAATTTTTTTCTTTCTGAATATATTTAAATCTGCTATCCCACAAGAATTAATATATTTCGCTAGTGCTCTGAATTGTCACTCTAAATAATTCAAGGGTTCTTTCTTAGGCAAACGTGTTCTTTATATTGTCAATTACGTGTCATATATTTTCTAAAATCGTGTAATACTAGAATCCTTTGTATAGGGCAGACGAGGGAGTCTTTGAGTTCAACGTATCTGCATGGTCGTTCATTCACCTTTGAATTCTTTTGTATTTTCACTTTCCTCGAACCCATCACAGTTTATGACTCTAAAAAATGTATCGATTTTGAAAAACTCACACTAAACAGCTGAAATGCTGGTCTGGAGTTCATTCACTGGAAGGAATTACGGTCAATGTAACTAGACATAATTTTGGGCATTCAGGTGTGGAGTAATGGTACATAAATGCATACAAGCGCATGATCAACTAAGGTGTTCTTCTGATTTTCGGGTGTCACATCCAATTATTTTTTACTCGGATATTTAACGATGCTGTATCAACTGCTGGATTATTTAGCGTCAATGGAATTGGTCACAGCCAGATGATACTTGGTAAGGATACATTGTTATGAGAACGGATTGATGTCCTCTTCGTTGGATATTTTCTCTTCTTTTCTTTTTTTAAGATATCGAGGCAAGTTTGGGAAAATATGTGTTATAGCATACGGTTTTGGTCGCCAGTTCTTGCGTGGAAGTCCTACCTCTTTACTGGCAATAATAAATTTATCGGCTCTTACAATCAAAAGTCGCCCTCGGTAGCGCAGTTGATATAGCGCTGGCTTTCAATGCTCGAAGTTGCGGGTTCGATCCCGGCCGAGATCAATGGCATTTAAGTGTGTTTAAATGCGACAGGCTCATGTCAGTAGATTTAATGGCATGTAAAAAACTCCTGTGGGACAAAATTCCGACACACCGGCGAAGCTGATATAACCTCTGTAGTTGCGAGCGTCGTTAAATAAATCATAATTTTAAAAAATCACAATCAAAACCGCAGAAAAATGGATATCACAGATATAAGAACGAGCATACAGTTTTCTGTGTTCGTGGAATTGCTCTACACCACTTCTGAAAAATAGTCTAGTCTAAGGATGGATAAAAGAAAGTCTCTTCCTTACAGATTATAGAGTATCTATAATTGGATTTACATCAAGAACAAAACAATTAGGCTCATTACTACTCGCTCACATAAACGGCACAATAAAAATCACCCGAACACCACAAGAAATATCTTCTTAATTCCATAGCAGAACGAGTTCTACATGCTCTGTCCACAGTATTAAGAGCAAAACTGCAATCTTAGAACGATCGCCACGCCAATGTTTCGCTCAGTTGCCGCGGCGACACTAGGGGATTTAAAAGTCCCATTAGACCCTTGCCGAGTTACCACACTTTCTATTCTAAACGCTCTGTTATTATTATCGCCTAACAATGCTAAAAGCAACAGGAAGCTTCTCTGCTCAACAAAGATAAGGGAGGAATAGGCAAGCAAGGTTACTGGCACTTTTTCGAAGTCTAGCAATGGCAAGTATCTACTTGATAATTTGCGTCACTTAGACATCAGAGTGACTATCATATCACAACCGTATTTTCACGCAGCATGTACATCACAGCAAATTAGAGAAGCGTGAAACTCATCGTTTTCAGACAAATCTTGCAAGGTAAAATATTTTTAATAGCTGTAATACTAGAACGGTATTTATCTTACTTTATACTTTCTTATAAATGGCTTTTAGAGAATCCAGAGGTCCATTGCCGCCCTCACATAAGCCCACCATCGGTCTCTATACTGAGCAAGATTAATCCAGTCCCTACCATCATATCCCATCTCCCTCAAATCTATTTTAATATTTTCCTTCCAACTACATCTTGGCCTCCCCAAAGGTCTTTTTCTCTCATTTCTCCCAACTAATATTCTCTATGCATTTCTGGATTCACCCATACGTGTTATATGCCCTGCCCATCTCAAATGTCTGCATTTAATGTTCCTAATTATGTTAGGCGATGAATACAATGCGTGCATTTCTGCTTTGTGTAACTTGCTTTATATAAATGATGATAATTTTCTGCAATTTTAATTATTTTCCCAGTTATATTTCAAAGACTTCATAGGTATGGGTTAAATTAAATTTGAAGACCAACATTTTCCAACTTCTATCTATAGATTTGAATCAGTAACAATAAAATGTCGCGGCTCTATGTCAAGGTGTGCCACCATTTGAGCGAACTGTTACCGGTTCCTAGAAGCTTTATGCATCTTTATTTCCCTTGCTGCTCTGGTATCGCATAAGTCTTGGCGTCGCTTATGTTTTTTTCCTTGCACGACTTCCCCTTCTAAATCACTAAGCAACGTCGCCGAGGAGATGGCTAGAGCCATGCCCATACATTGCAAGACCTGAAGTAGGATAACGTTAAAGCCGTTATGCTTTCATTTATATCTACAATAAATAAAAAATATCATGCGAACTGTTTACAGAAAATGTGAGGAGATAAGTTTATTGCCTTCCAAGTGTCTACTCAGGTAGAGAAAATTAAACTCTAAAGTGAAAATATCGATGTATCCATAATGGCTGAACTTATCACATTACAACGGACTATTTAAAATAATTAGGTTTTAATTTATAACTGTTATGTAAGATTCACAAATCCCAGACCAAATTTGAACCCCATACGTAATATGGCCAGTACAAACCTTTTCTATTTCCTGTGCTTATATAAGTTAAATGGTTAAACTCTCGTTATCCTTCGACAGACTTTTGCTTCCATATGTACTGCAATACTTCATCACAAAATCTGTAATGCAGAAAATTTTATTTGTAATTAATTTATTTCGGAAGTATGTTTTTTTTTTTTTTTTTCAGGGACTCTTACCATTCGATATTTTCTTCAATATATAAAATAATGACTATTCATTCGCATTTACTACTTTAACATAGCAATATTGTAGACATACACTGAGTTATTGCCTCCGTACCTATGTGGTTTTGGAAGATTCAGTAAAAAGACTTCACAGAAAATTGACATAGATCGAACTGCTCAATATAGCAAAATTGAATTCATGTCACTCTGTCATTTATAATATACTCGTAAAAACTTTAGTAAATAAACATTAGAGACACATGAACCTTTTATAATTGATGGTTCTTTGTGATATGAACCGCGATTTGGTGGAGATGAGTTATATGTGTTTATTATTTAATTATTTATTGAGATTTTTATATGAAATTGGGCTCCATTTTCATTTTTTGAAGATTATAAATGTAATTTCAGCTGCGACATATGTACACATTACCGCCACTCATTATTATTATTATTATTATTATTATTATTATTATTATTATTATTATTATTATTATTATTATTTAATTGAGGTAAGTCGTAACATAATAAAAGTAAAAATTATTTTTGAGAGGATTCCCATGGGAAAAGGGCATTCTTAATGAATTAAAAAGACTTTATGTGTAGTTGAAAACTTCTGAGTAATTAAAGTCGTCTGTAGTTTTTAAATTAATAAACTTCATACATTCCTTCAAGGCAAATTACAGATATTTTTGGTAATTGAACAAACGTAACGCATCGTACTTAACACCTTAATATCGCGTGTTTTGGAAATCTAATCTACATGACTGGAGAGTGTCAACACACAATATTATTAGAGGGAGTAATTATGTCATTCTTGCACGTCATTTGTATTCCTCTAAAATGGCTTTCATCACAACACGTTACCCTGGCACTGGTACGATGAACGCTCAACTCTGCTGAGATACGTAGGCCTATGTAGAAGTGATAGGCTACTAGCAATCGTTTGGTCGACCTTGACCCCTATAATGGCTATCGCGCCACGGATTATTATTATTATTATTATTATTATTATTATTATTATTTATATTATTATTATCGTTATTATTATTGGTTTAATATACTTTTTACTTGGTTATTTAACGACGCTGTATCAACTACGAGGTTATTTAGCGTCGATGGAATTGGTGATAGCGAGATGATATTTGGCGAGATGAGACCGAAGATTCACCGTAGATTACCTGACATTTGCCTTACGGTTGGGGAAAACCTCGGAAGAAACTCAACCAGGTAATCAGCCCAAAAGTTGGAGGCTTTTATTGATTCTTCGAAAAGTAGCCTTAAGGCAGTATTGCTTCTTAACGGCAATAAATTAGCGTCCATACCATTTCCACATTCTACAGTCCTAATGGAATCATATGAAACATTAAGGTTGGTTCTCGAAAAAATTAAAAATAATGAAAATGTGTGGCAAATATGCAGTGACCTGAAGGTTGTTGGTTTACTATTGGGACAACAGGGAGACTACACAAAATTTCCGTGCTTCCTGTGCGACTGGATAACAGGGCCAGAAACAAACATTGGAACATTGTATACTGGCCTGAAAGAAAGCAACTAACGCCAGCAGACAAAAATATTAACAATGTAAGGCTCGTTGCTCGTAAGAAAATAAATACGTCCCCTGTTAATTTACATATAAAACTGGGAGTTATGAACAAAGCTCGGAACTTGGGGACTTGTTTGTCGTGCGCTTGAGTAAGGTTACAGGTACAGCGTACACAAAGCTCAAGCTGCAAGTGCTCAGGGACATTCGTATGTACTAAGAAAGTGGTCACATCGAATGGCAAGAAGACGAACGAAGAAACTGTGTCATGTCGAAGCCAATGACATTAAGAGAATTACAGGTAAATGGTCTGTCTGAGGAATGAGAAAATACGTGTTATTCGAATGGGTATTATGGAAGTTTGAAAATACATTTCTTAAATTTTAGATATAGAATTTCGTGGAGGAATTCTGAGGAGATACATTATTTTCTTCTAATGCAGAGTTTATATTTTGTAAGTTGTGCCACACATAAACTAGAGCTGGAAACGGACATTCATTGAAAGACATTGCAGTCCTTTAAATTGATGGAAAATTTGTCCATAGCCACGGATCAAGTCGTAGAGGGACCTTCCCTAGTAGTGATACACTAATTGAAAACTATTTGCGAGAAAAATTTAGGATATACTTATCTTCCTCAGATACGAGATCTGCTGAAAATCGAACAGGAAACAGTGACAGTGAAAATATTCAGTATTTTATTTAGGCTCAAGACTTTATAATAAAATTTCAAACCATTTTCCAAATTTGAAATTTTTTTAAATTGAAACTTTTAAAAAATAAATTTGTAAAATTATCCATGATATATAATAGTAACAAATGTACTTTTTTTTACCTTTTATTTCTATCGACTATATTCATGTTTTTATTGAATATCACTGGCTTCTGTCGGATTGTCAATTTATATTAAATGTGTATTTTTCTCTCGTTTTCTCTTTCTTCTTTATTCTTGCTCTTGTGTTGTATTTATTGGTTTGAATTAAGTTACTTACTGTATTTAGTAAACTGTCTTTGTAAATTTTATGTTATAGTATTCACTAAGACCACACCGTACACGAGCCTGGCTCTTACGGTAGTGGCTAGAAACATTTTTATTTTATAAATGCAATTTGTACTCACTAGGTAGCTAGTTAAAGTAAATAAAATAAAAAAAATTAAAGTTCGCTCCCGTCACTTCATGTGACATGGAAATAAGTTTCCTTCGTTTCAAATCATGTTTAACTAACAGACGAAGAATTTATGGGTTCGAAAATCTTCGAATGTATGTAGTCATACACTGTAATGAAATGTACAGAGCAGAACTGTAAATTTGATGTATTTTGTATGTTTATTTATATATATGCTATAAAATTACTTGTTTCAACCTATCATAATATTATCATTATGTTGTTCCAGCCAGGAACCACTTTTATAGCAGACCTGACAGTACCTCTGTGCTGGAAGCGGGAGTTTGTTGACATTGAAGTCCGGTCGCTTAGCCACGTCCCCACAAGTCCCCAAGTTCCGAGCTTTGGTTATGAAGCAGTTTGTCAAGGCACTAGAAAAAAATCTTTCTTGCTTCCAGTACTTATGTACGAAATCTTCTTCATTGTCTCACGCTGAAATCAGGGAGTGAATATTTGATGGCCCACAAATTCGAAAGCTGATGATGGACCACAATTTCACCAGTACTTACAATGAAAGAAACAGAAGAAAGTGCATGGAACGCATTCAAAGAAATTGTGAAGAAATTTCTCGGTAACGTGAAGGATCTACGGTACAAAGAAATTGTAGAAAACATGTTGGACAACTTCAAAGTGCTCGATTGTAACATGAACCTAAAGCTTCACTTTCTAATGGACCATATAGATTACTTTCCTGTTAATTTAGGAGCCCTCAGCGAAGAGCAAGGTGAAAGGTTCCTCAGGATCTAAAAGAGGTAGAGCAACGCTACCAGAGATGTTGAGATGTAAATATGATTGCCGATTACTGTTGGAGTGTTGAAGAGAATACTCGAGGACTTCACACACACTAAGATTCCATGGAAAGAGAAAAAGCGAAACCGAGGGCGTCTAACACAGGCTACATTCTGAAGGTGAGCTCTCTGCTCTTATAATTTAGTAAAATGTTGTGCTTGTACAGTATATAGGCTTAATGTTTCAGTGAATTCTTAACTGTTTATTTTATTGTTATACATCGTAGAAAAAATAGATGAACGTGTTAGCGAATCAGATACACAAAATAATTTATTTGATTTCTACTACGAACACGCTGTAACTTATAATTTTATTTTGTGGCAAAATAACGTTTTGCTACATTGCCAAAAAACCTGACGTGGTACGGCAAAACAAAATGCATTTTTGAATTCAGCACACCGAAATTAGTAAAAGTTGCATATTTCTATTTATACCGCAGAAAAAAAAGTTCTCATTTGTTCCCTAGTGTAATTAATGTGACCTGGAAGAGTACTTAAATATTAATCTTAAAGAGCGCTACATACATTGTAAATCAAGCCATAATGAAAAACAATGAATATACATAATTGCTTAAACTTAAGTTACAAATAGAATCTTAATGTACTAACCAAAAACTAACTAACAATATAAGCATATAGGAAAAAAATACATGACATAATTAAGCAATAAGTGGCGCGGGAAAATCTAATGACTGAGCTGAGAGCAAGAGCGAAATATAAAGAATAAAGAGAGAGCATAAATGATGATACTACATGAACCACAATAACTTGGCAGAACACCCGAAATGGGACTAATCAACATCTTCCACAACCAGGTTAGCAAGCCGAGGAGACGCAATTTATCTGCGTACCACAGATCGCGTGATCGGGTTTTTGCTAAACTCATACCCTAGCAAGGCTGCAAAACACATCACGAGAAAAAGTGGTAACGTAAAATCCAATATAGCTCATAAGTGAAAACAATGGTAGCACAAATATAAATCCGTCAAACGGGTAAGGTAGTCACAATCAGAAATCGCATACGCCTAGACACGACCAAACGACGCAAATAGCATATCGTAGCCGTATACTCCTCGTGTGAGTAGAAATTGACAGTCTACAACGCTGTACGCAATCACCAAGAATAAGTATACGTAGAAACATGACGTTACCAAAAGACACCAATCCTTTCCAAAAATGATCCAAAGAATGTATCGTTTCTGTACTCTCCCAACGTGAGCTGCAATAAAATTAACAGTCAACGCTGTATGCACCCACCAGGAAAAAGTGTACCTCAAAACATAGAGCGACCAAAGAGAGGCGACCTATCACCCAAAAAATCATCCAATTAAGGAAACGTTTCCATAGGTTCTACATGTGAGCTGCAATTAACAGTCAACGCTGTACGCACTCAGCAGGAAAGGTATACTTCAAAAAATAACCTAACCAGCGAGAGACTAATCCCTCAAAAATCCATTTACCAAATAACCTATCGTTTCCGTATCTCCTCACGTCAGCTGCAATTAACAGTCTACAACGCTGTAAGCACTCAACAGGAAAAAGTGTACATCGAATGACCTAAACCAAGGGAAACACTTAATAATGCTGTGGAAACAAATCAGATCGATGTAATTCGGAGGGCGTTCACATAATAATAAGTTAAAAGGAATAATTATATTCTTGCGTCGTAACGTATTGTAGCCTACTCAACACTTTACAATATGAGCAAGTTTTACACAATTTGTGCCCTCTATAGGTTTTATAACCACTCAACCACGTACTATGGTTGAACCTCTGCTAAAACATGTGGATGTAAAGTCAGTAGTCGGCAGGCCAGCATATTGACCCTCTGTGGGCTCTCGCACCACGGATCATGATGATGATGATGATTATTATTATTATTATTATTATTATTATTATTATTATTATTATTATTATTATTATTATTAGTAATATCGACGGTAATTCATTTCGAATAAAAATCCTGAGTTTTCAACGGTGCATTTTAAATTAACGTCTTATGTTTATGCATTTATTCTGTACCATTATAACGTACTACGTTGAGTTGACAGCTGGGGAAATCATCGTGCTAACCATAAGTTATCCCATACTGGCTGGATGATTGTTTACCTCTACTGAGGAATGCGGAAGAGAGGTCTGCAAGTCGTCTGGTATGCGTAGGTCTCTATGGGCTGCCGTAACACATATTATTACTATTATTTATTATTATTATTATTATTATTATTATTATTATTATTATTATTATTATTACTACTACTGACTGGCTTTTAAGGAACCCGGAGGTTCATTGCCGCCCTCACATAAGCCCGCCATTGGTCCCTATCCTGAGCAAGATTAATCCATTGTCTATCATCATATCCCACCTCCTCAAATCCATTTTAATATTATTTTCCCATCTACGTCTCGGCCTCCCTAAAGGTATTTTTCCCTCCGGCCTTCCAACTAACACCCTATGTGCATTTCTTGATTCGCCCACACGTGCTACATGCCGTGCCCATCTCAAACGTCTGGATTTAATGTTTCTAATTATGTCAGGTGAAGAATATAATGCGTGCAGTTCTGATTATTATTATTATTATTATTATTATTATTATTATTATTATTATTATTATTATTATTATTATTATTATTATTATTATTCACTGCAGTTAGATTTATTCATTTTATCACTGTATCCTATTGAGTTGTGTTGCATTTCTAACTTTTAATCAAGTCCATTAATTACTTTAATTTGTTGCTTTATTGTATTTCCTATTTTTTCATTATCTTGTATTTATTAAATTTTGTAGCAAAACTTTATGTTTTACAATATTTTATACATTTTATTTTCGTCTTATCATCATACTTGTCATGGCCTTCATGATCATTTTTATCGTCCCTAACGAATTTAGATGAATGTGGTTTGTTTCGATCTGTAAATGAATTTCGTCCACCAGTCTCTTCAGAAATATACCGACCTTTAACCTTGACATTAGCAATAGAAAAAATACTTAGTTTAGCATTATTCCTTTTGTGGGTCATCGTATACAATTTCGTTTATATTTCATTTTTTTACGCTTAATAATATTTTTTATGATCCAGCAAGATGTAATACACTACCCTTTAAAATAATTTTATATCTCCTGACACATTGTATGACATTCTTTTCTGTGTTGTATTTATGGCACTATTGTTATTGTATGTATTCTATTGCACTCTGTTGCATTTTCAAGTACTGTGGTTTTTTTCAGAAATATTTTGTACGGTTTTTATTCCATTTAACTCTTTTGTTGTGATTTATCGAGCTGTTTTTATTGTATTTGACTATTGTCTTTGCTCTATTATATTGAGCTGCTTTTCTATATTTGATTATTTTGTCTTTACTGTACAACATTGCGCTGTTTTATTGCATTCCAATTACAATTTTTGTTTTATACACACACACGAGTTTTGTTTTTGCGGTATGATTATCTGTTGATTTTTATTCTGTATTTTGCTGCCTTTGCTATATCAGTATTTTTTTGTTCTTGTTATCTTGTATGTACTCACATTTGTTAACATTGTATTGTCTCAGTTTCCCTGGGTTATATTCTGTCAAATTTTGTACTGCAATATGCTATTTCTTTGCATTGTATTGTGGTATTTTTATATTGTTACGGGATATTTTTTAGTTATTGCTGTGATTCTGTTCTATTGTACACATTACATAACGTTGTATTGTAGGATGAAGGCAATTCCTACTAAATCCTTGCTAAGTGATTGCCGTAATAACAATCTGCAAAGCTGGTAGTAAATCTCGTTGTCTGAAAGGTACTTAAACCAGATACAACACGAGAGAGGAGTCCCAATGATGGGTGATCAGTCCATCACGAAGTCCCTGGCTAATACAGAGCAAACATAGGGCAGCATAATCAAACATGCGTGCCTGCAATGTGGACATCAACACGGGTCGGCCACCTGTGTCAACAACTCAAGGAATTGAGATTGTCTCTTGTAACTATATCGAAATGCTTATATGGTTTAAGAAAATAAATCAGTAGTCTAGAAGGGATATACTTGCTATTCTGAAATTTTTTTATCAAGTAGGTGCATCAAATTGGAGTATCTAACTTCAAATGGAAAGCAAGTACTTTCTCTTGGACTGAATAATTTGAAATGACCACTACTTTTTTTTAAAGAGAAACACATCACACTCAAGGATGTAATCGAAATCCTTGTACGCAGCAATGAGCATACCTTAAATAATAAATTATTTATGTGTATTATGTTTTTTATTTACTTGCGTATTTATTTAGGTATTTTGCCAATTTTGGTTACATATATTTTGAAAACCACTGTAATTGAAATATTTTATATATTATAACATATTTAATAAATGCATTGATATGAACATTCAATTCATTACAAAACATTTCGTCATTATTAACAATATCCTGCGGAATAGATCGTAAGATTCGTTCTATCCAAACTCAAAGTGATGTTGGTCACGCTATGTGTCGACGTCGTCTACGACCACAACATCTGTTGGCATTGGAAAGTTAATTTCGGAAATTGATTATTCCCCTTATTTTTATCCTAGTGTTGTGTAGGGGAGAGTCGGGTAGTATCGGACATCGGGTAATATCGGACAGTGAGTTTCTTTCATCTACCACACGATGATAGTACCTGATTGATATGGTTACGTTTCTGTGATGTCGCATAGAGAAACGTAACCATGTCATTCAGGTACTACCATATGGTGGTAGATGAAAGAAACGCACTGTCCGATACTACCCGACTCTCCCCTATATTATTTATTTTGATAAGATTTTATATCTATAGGCTTAAATGTGTTCTGCTTTTGGTTGTTCCATATGTAATATTCCTAACATTCCATTGGTCTCGATAATCTTTTCTGTTCTTCTAATAATTTTAGGCACCCTCTTTACTTAAATGCAAACTTCCGTGCCATACAAAAGTACAGTTTTCAAAATGATATTGGACGACATTTTTATGTGAGTGTTATCAATTCATAGTCAATTTTCCTGGAAAAAATTTCAGATGCTTAAGGTATTAATATATTTTAAGTTTATATTTTAAGAGCATGTAAGCTTTTCTCACATGCTATAAAATCTATGCCTTATAGGTGAAAGTTTCAATTCACGTTTCAGTAATTTTGTTTCGCCCAAGGGTAACAATTCATAATCTATACTTCAATACGGTTTGGGTTACTGGAGTATGGAACATGACCACATGCACTTACTTTACTGATATGAATAGCCTACCTTTGTTTTCCCTGCGAACTTAGATATGAGCTAGAAATGGGAGGGAATCAGGCTCTATTGGGCTGCAAATCTACAACTAGATCCCCAACTATTCTTTATTCCCGAAACCAATATTCTAAGGATGTTTATTCATTTTAACTTATCGCTTTCGTTGAGGTTTGTCCCGCGAACTTCGAATCCAATGGCATATTAACTACTAGACTATCGAATTCACGTTATCAAGATCGTCTTTTATTTGCATATTATAGTAATATTTGAATTATTCTTGAGGCCAATTTAAAGTACCATAATGTAATATTCATTTCCAGTTTTTAAGACTTCTTCTGCCCATTGCATTAACGTACATTCGTGATTAGTGAGCCAGGAAACACGACGATATAATAATAATAATAATAATAATAATAATAATAATAATAATAATAATAATAATAATAATCCTCCAGATATGGAGGGTAGCTGTGAATATATTGAATAAGCAGTCGCAGACAGCCGATGAGGGGTGGTCCTCCAGCTTAGGGGTTGGGCGAAGTGCTAACAACCCATCACTATAAAAAGCACCTTGTTACGAAACCTTCAAATAAGCCTCGAAATGGGACTGATTCTCTGGCGCGACCGCAGCAAAAGAATAAGGTTTTGAGAGAAAAAAAAATGAATTTACAGGAGAATGGAGGAAGTTACAAAACACAGAACTGCACGCATTGTATTCTTCATTTGACATAATTAGGGACATCAAATCCAGACGTTTCAGATGGGCAGGGCATGTAGCACGTATGGGCGAATACAGAAATGCATATAGAGTGTTAGTTGGGAGGTCGGAGGGAAAAAAAACCTTTTGGGAGACTGACACGTAGATGGAAAGATATTAGGGCCTATAGTGGATTTGAGGGAGGTGGGATATGATGATAGAGAGTGGATTAATCTTGCTCAGGATAGGGACCAATAGCGAACTTATGTGAGGGCGGCAAGGAACCTCCGGGTTCCTTAAAAGCCAGTAAGTAAAATAATAATAATAATAATAATAATAATAATAATAATAATAATAATAATACTATTTAATTAACCTGGCAGAATTAAGGTCAGGCGGTCTTAAGATACAAGTGTTAATATTATTAATTAATAGGTAAATAATTTTTGTAGTTTTATAGTAGCTAACAGTTAAAATAGGGTAAGGTTGCCTATATCGCACCACTTTAGCATTTATAATTTTTATTGAACAATACAGTTTTTATTTTTTGCATTCTTTTACAGAGATACATTCACAGAACTTTTACATTTCATTTAAAAAAGAATCCTTGAATTTGATTTAATATTTTTTAATTAAAATTACATTTTCGGAACACATGTCAGTGGTGCCATTTAGGCAACTAGTTTCCTAAATACCACCTGCGGTTTTTTAAATCGCACCTCTTTATCTGCAGGGAACAGGATGAAGGAAAGCTTTTAATATGAACATATTGAAGAGTATTTGAATGAATAATGTAATAAATGCAAATTAAAAGTTTATTGAAATTAATGAAAGAGAGTAACACATCTTCAAATGAAATTGAAAAAGCAGAGCGTAAATTACGTAACATTTAAACTTTCTGAATGCGTTTCTTATTGTTACACATTTGCCATGTGCTTCACCAGGTAGTTGAGACTGTAAACTGCGTCACCTTTTCTCCACGATTATCTCGAAACCACCTAAGAACTGCTTCATGATATAGCTGTCTGAAATGATTTGAAGATAGAAACATCTAAAGGCTGGGCCTATGAGTATTATAACGAGGAAGTTGAAACAGGAGCATACCATTTTCCCGAGATAATCTAGCTTCTAAATTTTTGGAATTGGTCGTATAGGTGGACATACAGAAACAGCACTTTTTTCTGTGGCAGGTTTGAGTGGCAAATAAAATGTTTGAGCTATTCGAAAAATAGTTCACTGTTGATGTAACCTGACTCAGAGCAAATAAATAACGATTCTGGAGGAACACCAGCTGATAATGAAGGATACACTGTTTGACGTTTAAAAATTATCACAGGTGGCACAAAATACCTGGTGCGCTTGTAAAATACACACTTGTTGTATTAACGCCCTTTTCACCAATTGATAATGCACCCACCTGATGCATTCCTAGTTCAGTTAAAATTTTTGGGGCCTTCTTTTGTACGGTTAGAATTGCTACAGTTGCTCATATCGCACCGGTGCGAATTAGGCACCTACAAAGTGGTGCGAATTGAGAAACTACGTCACAAGTTATTATTTCCTTCTTTCTAGCCCATAATCACCACATGTTGGAAAATCCTACTAAGTTATTTGTTCTTTAATATCTCTTTAAACGAATGACATCTTAAGATTATGGATTCCTTTGCATACAAATCCGTTATTTAGTTACAAAATATTAGCTAAATATACATCCACCTGGGCGATTATATTAGATACACTATCACCACGCTGCCGACACAAAGAAGTGGCAGAAATCAAGTGACATGGTGGAAGTTGATATGGTAGATTGTAACAATACCACTAGATGCCACACTACTACAGTAATTTGTTTTAAACTAGCAGTGGTGCGATTTAGGAAGCGGTGCGATTTATGCTACTCTACCCTACTATCGTACATAAATTGATGTGAATAGACTAACAAATTATACTAAAAATCGTATTTAATTTATTGCAATATAGTAGAGTGGAGAGAAAATGTATGCTTTTTACTTTATTTAGAAATCGAAAATGCTTGGGAATGCAAAGTTGTTGCATTTTATATCTAACATAACCTTAAAAATTTTATAAAAATCGTATGCTATCTTGAGGTGCCACAATAGCTTTGAAATAATACAAAAAATACTTTCTTTTATTACTTTTCATTTCCAGTTTCTAAAATTTAATTCATGATAGTGAGCCAGGAAATAGGACGATATTAGTTATTTATGATACAAGTGTTAGTATTATTCATTAATCTATACTAATAATAAATCTGTAACCGAAATTTTTCTGGCAATTTTCGCTTTTCCAAAAATAATTGGTGTTAACATGTATAATTAATCATCCTGAAACCGAAAATCGCTTTTTTGACATTTTTGTTTGTATGTATGTCTGTCTGTCTGTCTGTCTGTCTGTCTGGATGTTGTTACCTTTTCACACTATAATGGCTGAACGGATTTCGAGAAAATTGGAATATAAATTAAGTTCGTTGTCCAAGAAAAATTTTGATAGGACTGATATTTAAGGATGTAGAAGAGTTTTAAAATAACAATACAATACATTTTCACCGCCGCCTCAGATTATAGCGTCGCTGTTCCGTAACTCCTATGTGCAAAATATAAAATTTTTCAGTAAGAAGAAAAAACATATTTATTCATTCTATGGCAATGGTACATACGAGATCGTGAATTCTTACATTTTCGAAAGAAAGAAAGAAATATAATTACATATAGTAGATTGTATTATTTGCTGTATCACTATTTAAGTTATTTAATAGAGCAAAAATCTGAAAATCGATATGTCACATAGGAGTTATTGCAGAAACGACGTCGATGGCTATAATGAAATAAAAACAAATGACTCCGTTTATTTAAAGCGGCCTTGACGTTTATCAATATTAATATACAGACAATAAACCACTCATGCTCCTGCCCATCCTGAATTTCAAAAGCAGTGGGACGTTATCTTTTTCCAAAAAAAATTAGATACACTCCTTTCTTCTTTCAAATCCGAACATGACATTGCACGTCTTCTAGCTCTTCAAGAGAGTGAGTCTGGAGTTTGGTTACACGCATTACCTTCTCCTCACATCGTCACTCTAATAGATAGTACATCCTTTAAAATCGTAATGGCTTTACGCCTTGGTTGTAAACTCTGCTAGCCACACCAATGTATTTGTGGAGGAATTGCTGATTTTTACGGCCGTCATGCACCAAGCTGTGCGAGGAGCAAGGGTCGTATTCCCAGACATACATCACTCAATGATGTCTTTAAAAGATCTCTGACTTCTTGTGGCATCCCATCTCTTTTGGAACCACCAGGTATAGGTCGCGAGGATGGTAAACGGCCTGATGGTTCACCTTAATTCCATGGTCTAGAGGAAAATCTTTAATTTGGGACTCCACTTGCGTTGACACTCTAGCTCCATCTCACTTGCCGAATATCTCCAGACGCGTAGCATCTGCTGCTGAATTAACTGTGAAAAATAAAGTCAAAAAATATACTCATCTTTTAGACAATTATATCTTTGTCCCCTTTGCTGTGGAGACCTTCGGTTCTTGGAGACATGACGCTAAAGTTTTGGTATCTCAAATCGGCCAAATTTTGATCTCCATTACTGGTGATCGTCGTTGCATTACTTATTTGCGTCAACGTTTAAGATTGCACTTCAACGGGGAAATGCAATAAGCGTTTTGGGCTCTCTTCTCGAGTCCAGCCCTTTGGACGAACTCTTTCTCCTGTAAAATTTTATTAAGTATTCCGTATGTAAATATTTGTATTAGTTTAATAAACCGTATTGTTCGAATTGTGTCAAATTTTCAGGAAATATGTAGCCACTAACGTGTTATTAATACAGAGCATATTTGTGTGTTTGTATGAAGTAATCTCAGAAGCTAATTTGGATAATTCCTTCACTATTTGAAATCTGCAGTTTCTCTAGATGGATCTAATACTACATAGGAGGACTGAGGTAAGATGAAAATAGATCTTTACGCACAGGAAACTTGATATTCTTTTGAAATATTGTATAACTTGATTATTACAACTTTATTTGGTCCACATAAAATACTCTAATTTTATACACTTAAATTTATTTTTGTTCACAGAACATAACATTTAAGAATCCTACTATAAAACACGAATGTTTCCTCGACCAGATATCCTATTTTAATTATGTAATTACTTCAGATTTATTTCTAACAAGTGCAGCGGAGCGCACGGGTACGGCTAGTAGGTAAATAATTTTTTGCAGTTTTGTAAGTAGTTAACAGTTAAATTACTATCGTACATAAATTAATCTGAATAGACTAACAAACTAGATTAAATATCGTATTTATTTTAATTATTTCAGTATAATAGGGTAGAGTGAAAATGTATGAGTTTTCACTTTATTTAGAAATCAAAAACGCTTTGGTATGCAAACTTTGTTGCATCTTATACCTAATATAACCTGAAAATTTTATGAAAATAGTATGTTATCTTGAGGTGCCACAATGGCCTTAAAATTTTAAAATATTACAAAAAATTACCTTCTTTTATTATTTTTTCACTTTTTTATTTTGTTGTATTTTAATAAACTTAGGTGTGTAATGTGTTTATAATGGTACTGTCGTTCCCTTAAGAAAAAGCATTTCAAATTGAATACTTTGAGGTGCCACAAGACCATAGAGTTTTCATTATTTTTCATTAAAATTGGTTTGTACGTTAGTATCAATGACCCATCGGAAAATCTGGTCGTGTAGGCCACTTATGTATTGAAAGTAGGCCTATATGCACCATGTGGTTTGAAATCAAAATGCAATCAGTATGATTACATGAACCACGGCATCTCTGGAAAATGATTCTATTTAGCAGATACCTACTAGAAAATCGTAAGATTATTATTGATCCCGTGATCGAAAGAAAATCATATTTCCCACAGCCCGAAAATACTGTATGTTGTTAGCTATGTTGATACAAGGGAAGCAATTAGAAAACTAGCTTTTTCTCGTATACTTGCGATTCACATTTTCAAAGTTCTTACGTCTTACACAAGCAGTAGAATGGTGTGTTCGTTTAGTGACTGAGGCCTTTTCAGCAGTTTGTGAACCACAAAGGGACGGATACATCAGGGCCAGACTGAAATTTAAGACTGCCATGCTGCATTGCAACAAGAAAACTGAATATCATATTTAAAATCAGAGTTAATAGTTCTTTACAGTTTATTTGTTATTCACTTATGCTCACAAACTACACTTAAGAGCTGTAATGTGCTTAATCTCTGACGTGAGCATACTTGTTTTCCATGTTCATAAATTAGTTTTAATTTAAGAAAATAGCTTTTCTTTAAAAAAAAGAACTAGCTCATATTGTTGGAACTATACCAATTAACGAATAGAAATTTGTAGCCATATTTGTGATTTTTTAAACATTTTTATAAAAATTCAGATTTTCAGTGTTCTTCTAGCACTTGGAAGTTGAGTTTCTGAAAATATATTTTTTTCTTACTATTTACACACTTCCAATAACATTATTAAAACCCAAGGTACATGAAATTTGATATCATAATGAATGTAAACATTTATAATATTAATAATGGAAGATATAATCTTTGGGGCTCTTGTGATACCTGAAGATATGACTCTATTAAGAAATACATTTAGCAGGTAAATACTCTCATAATGCATCAACTTTTGCACTCCCAAGATTTTTGATATACCGTAAGTAAAAAAAAAAAAAAATTCACTCCATCCTACAGTATAACTTTTAAATGTGTCAGTTATATAACTTAAATATCTGCCATATATTTTATATGTACTGCCAAAATTACGAGCTTTGTTTAAGGGGTCTGTGCATGTGAAATAAATACAAATACAAATACATTTTATTTTTCGACTAGGGATGTTTGCGAAACGAGACCACAGATCGAGAGTAACAACCCTGTACTATTTACTTACTTATGTCTTTTAAGAAATCCGGAGTTTCATTACCGCCTTTACATAAGCCCACCATAAGTCCCTATCCTGAGCAAAATTAGTCCAGTCTCTACCATCTATCCAACCTCCCTCATATCCATTTTAATACTATTCTCCCATCTACGTCTCGGCCTTCCCAAAGATATTTTCCTCTCAAGTCTTTCATCTAATACTCTATAATTATGCACTTCTAGGTTCACCCATACGTGCTAATATATATATAACATTTGGAGTGTTCGATGTTATGTATTCGGCATGATAATCACATTTCCCTATACTTAACAATCCAGCGTAAGAACTTTTATACAAAGACTGTACAACTAAAAAACAAAACAGTTTTATTGATAGTACAAGGGTAAAAAAGTACATAAACATGATGTTCCTGCACCAAAAATAAATAGTTCAATAATGAAATAACAACATAAGTACTTACGCGGTATTCTGAAGTCATTCCTCACATTTTAACGCAGTCAGGAATTGTTAATAATGGATGGTCATACATCGCTTGTCAGATACTCAAAAGATTCAAAGCTGTTTATTGTTTATTGGCAGTCATCACTAATTGCATGCATTATGACGTCATATCGAGCTTCTCTCATTCTCCGTAGCAATCCAGGTAGATCTGACCTTATCGAAGCAGTGGAGTATGACAAAGCAGTTTAATTTAGCGTTTAGAGTACCTAATAATAATAATGATAATAATAATAATAATAATAATAATAGTAATAATAATAATAATATTAATAATAATAATAATAATAATAATAATATATTATTGCAGTGGTTCCCAACCTTTTTGACTGACGACACACTTTACTGGACGCCGAAGATATCGCGACACACTTATTTGTTTTTATTAATAATAATAATATAAGAAGAAGAATCAGTGCTTTTCTTCTGGAGATAAATATGGTGGAACTCTGTAATATTTTGCAGCGGACGGGGAGATGATTACTGTACTTCCTTTTCGTCCAAGTAAGTCTTTGAAGGTCTAAGCGGAATTCAAAGAAAAATTATACCGATATTAAAAACGTATTCACATATATTTCGGTTCCATGATGAAAAATGCAACAAAAAGTGCCGGAATGCCGTTCCAGCGCGTTCCGCGACGAAATAGAAGCACTGATAACTTCTATGTAGTGTCGGACATCCAGTGTTGTAGATAGGTCGATGTTAACACGTAAAAAAAAAAAAAAACAGCAACGTGTTGCCATTAGAAAAAGAAAACAAAGGTATGTGTCAAAAATCCCAACCTATACAGTATATGCTGGATATCCGATAAAATATTTTTATTATCGTTTTTTGAATACTCGCCTATTTGAATTAATATGAAGTCTGCACTTTGTGGATTGCACAGAGTTTCTCTGTACGTGGCTTTATGGTTGACAGGCCAAAACGTAAATCATCTTCAAAATGCAGCAGTTGTTTCTTTGTTTAGATTTAATTATTTGTATGGTAGAAAATGCTAATTCACACAAGTATGACGTTGAAAACGGCAGTTCTAAATGTATTTTTAGTTTATTCGGCTCCATCGACTGATTTGACAAAACATTTCCGAATATAAGACACTCGGGATTTTGTTTATATTCATCTCCACGCCACGTAAAACCATATTGCAAGTGTTCATCACAATATTAACGAAACGCAGGGAATTTTCGCTCACACTATTTGAATTAGCACTGCTGTCTTCTAACCCAGAACTTAATTCAGATTGTCTTTTTCGAAATAAAAATTTGTCCATGATAAAATATAAATACAACACTTTTGATAAAATAGTCGCAGTATCACCCGCTCGCACGTATATACTGAAACTGACCAGTATGTTCGGACAAATCTAAACTCTGTTCATTACTAAGTGGGAAGAATAAATGAAATACTAATGAAGTACTAAGCACTGTTTCAGGTGTTCACTTTCATTCGAACTACCACCAGGCAAAAAATAAATAAATAAATAAATAAATGAACTGAACATTGTTGCAGGTGTTCACGTTTTATTGGTAAAATATGTCTCAAAATAAAATGTATCATATCAAAGACTTCGTTGTAAATAAAAATGCGTTATCAAGAGACTTTCTGGATAGCATAAAATTTATTTTTCAATTCCAAAACTTCGCGACACACCGGTTGGGAACCACTGTATTAGTGTATTAGGAATTAGATAGGTACATGCCGTTAAACTTAAATAATTCTGGTACCTTTCTAACATGTTTAATGCACAGTAAGTTTAAGTGGACTTATATTTAGACTAAACTATAGTCCTGGGAGGCTGGGCATTTTATTAAAAATCCTTTGTGTCAATCCAAGCTAAATGCAGTTAATTTAGTAGGCAGGCATATTTCATTTATGTATAAGTCATCTGATATAATCTAGATAGTAGAACTACAAGCATTTAAATAATTTTATGTCTTATTTTCTTGGTTGAAGATATAAATGAAAATCCAAGTAATTACACCAACCCTGAAATTTCTTCAAAATGTTCCGAAATAACTATTTAAGTTGGAAATGAAGTTGATTTATCAGATCACACTCGTAGGAAAGAAAAATTAAGGGAAAAATCAAAATAACTAAAAAAAAAAAAAAAAACGGCATTTACAAAGTAAAGTATCCTCATGTCATCTGTAGAGAAAGCAGTTGTGATTTTCAGCTTCTTCTTCTTCCTTCTTCTTCTTCCTCTAGTTTAACCTCTCCCTTTTAGGTTCATTTACACGACCCACGCCACCCGGACCTTACAGGGCCGCGACCTGTCGGGAGAGGAATTAATCTATGGATCACATACATACTTTTTAGATCACACAAGAACATGGAGGGCCTCCCCGGATGAGGGATCAGCTCAATGCCAGGGCCACCTCCGGTCCAACACAAACATTTTATGACATTACACATCATTCACTCATACATATGAAAGGATTAAGGGAAGGATCGCCGTCCATGGCCGGACTTTCCAGAGGTACAATCCCGGCATTTGCCTGGAAATAACTGAGGAAACCATGAAAAACCTCAGTTAGGATTGCCGGCCCCTGGGATCGCACCCCGGACCTCCCGAATGCAAGGCCAGCCCTTTACCACGCCGCCAGCCCGCTAGGTGATATTTTAGTTTATGGGTTTAAATAGCGATCAATTAAAAATTTATGTGATATGTTTTTATCTACCGTAAAGATTTAGCACTTATTGTGAAAATTCAAGTGGATTTACGGGATCGTAGCAAGAAAGGAATGTAACACCCAAAATAACTCAAAACCGTGGCTCTAACGATGTTTTCAAGTTCTAATGTTTATGGGTTTATGCAGTACCTACTACATTTGCCTACAACAATATTTATGCTTAAGACAAATGACAGAAAAACGGCAATATTCTTCTGGTTCAAATGAATTTATACAGAGTGAACAATAATTCTCGCATATGCAAGCCATGACGCAATTTACCATTGCAAATTATATCCAAATTATTCTTTCCGAAAATTGCGCCTGGTTCCTAATTTTCCAATTGCGTCGTACAGCGGGATACACGAGAATGGATCACATTAAACATTTTGACATTATGAAAGAACTGCGGATTGAACCGATTACGGAATACCTACAAAAATACAGACAAAACTGGAGATCACATGTCACCTGAATGCCTCGTTCTAGAATTCCACGCCAAATTTTAAATTACCATCCTGTGGGCAAGAGATCCTTGGGCAGACCGTTCAAGCGTTGGCAAGAGACCGTAACGGGCCACTGGGCCCAATACATGCAAGGATGATGATGATGATGATGATTATTATTATTATTATTATTATTATTATTATTATTATTAGGGCCTACAATTTTATTCAAACGAATGGATGGAAAATACATCTTTTCACCTCCCAATGACGCTACAATTTGCCCCAAACCACCAGCTTCACTTTCTTTGACCAAAAATCAACAAAGATTTTCCTGCAATAATCCTCCCTTATAGGTAATACATTTTTCAATAGATAAATTTTTGTTACAGAAGACGATTTCTATCCGCCACATATGATTTGCCAATAAATCAGGTCCAGCATTAGCCAACAACTTGCCTACGAATTTATTTGCGAAATGGATAAGAGGTTACAATAAAATTTATTAGCGGGTACTGTAGATGGACGAAGACTCACATATTTTCAATAAATTTCATATGATTTTATTTTAAATCCTTCGCCAATGAATATGAAAATATCCTTCTTCTTTGACCTTGTAACTTGAAGTTTGGCTACGATGACGGACCCCGTATCTCCATTTTATATAACTCTCGATTCCGCATCCTCCTGCTATACCCACAATGCCTCAATCATCGTGAGAGATATTTGTCGTCAGGAACTTCAGAAGAGAATTTGTTTATGTGGTTTCTCTAAAGCAGTTGTAATTTTAATTGTAACCTACTGTCTTTCTTTCAACAACGGTCAAATTTGAGAAAACTTGAATATGTTGATATTTTCTTTCAAGGATAAATTTACTATAGTATATTATAGTATTTTGCTACCAAAGTTTGAAACGTTTATCTTTTTATCAGATTTAAAGAAAATAAGGTAATATAGCATTCTCACTGACCCCTATAAAGTTTTAAAATCTTCTTCATTGAGAAAAGACAGCATAATTTTTTTCCTATAATGAAATTATGGGTTTAGATTTCCCAAGTAGTAAATCTGACAAACATCCTTAGCTTCATCCAAGACACATTGTGACAATAAAATATTTTTTTTCTTAATCACTACCGTAGCCTAAATGTAATGTTGAGTTGTTCATAAACGAACCGACTCTTTTGAACGACACCCTCATTTGAGAGGTAAAGAAGTTTGTTATTTCAGAGCATCATTCACAAACGAGTCGGTGACTTGTGAACGGAATGTAAGTAGTCTACTCTTAAAGTAACGAACTAATTTCCAAAAGTTCGTGCTAACCTGTAGCAAATGGAATGTCATAAATTATAATGTGACAGTTGTCTTTATACAGAAATCAGCTTCTACAAGTGTAGCCTATAATAATATGACTTACCAAGGATGCGTGCGCAGACTGTTCTGCTTTCCTTTGTCGTCGTTGTCGTCACTAGTCCAGTGCTTATCTTGAAATCCTCTTAATGTAACAGTTGTAGAGAAATTTGTGGCAGCCACAAATTAATTCAGTATGTAAATTTAATGGAACATTCACACAATTTCAGAAAAAAAAGTGCTACACGCTTTTCTCAGTAAACAGTAAGAAAATTGTACTTTTCTGTTATCAGCTTCCTTGCCTTGGAAAAACACTGTCACAGGGAATCGAGGTTTCATTAACACAGAGAAAGTAACTTGAAATAAACTTTGCTGCGTAACAATGAAAATAAATATGTATGAGAACTTACTCAAACTTTATATGACATTTAAAATAGTAAAAATTGAATCTAAAAATAAATAAATAGATAGATAAATAAATAAATAAATAAATAAATAAATAAATAAATAAATAAATAAATAAATAAATAAATAAATAAATAAATAAATAAATAAATTAATTAATTAATTAATTAACTCGGAAGTTTATGTGGTAAATCAAGACTTTATATTGGAACGCAGTTTGTTAGTTTGCTATAGAAGATAATGCTTTTCATCGCTTTGGTATATTTTGTGAAGAGCATATAACTCCAGTGTTCTTTATATTATAGCTTTAAATCTCTACTCTACTGTACTCTACATCATGAAGGAAAAAATATAAAATGAAGAGTCTCTTATATTTGACCTACATTAAATATGACATTACTCGAAATGATTAGCGGTTTCATAATAAACTATAATAATTTATGACTCATTTTAGTTTTGGAGTAACATTTACTTGTATTTTGCGGTGATGATCTTTCAGAGGTTCCTTATGACGCTGTTTATTTCGAATTTTCACAGACACGTCACTCCTATCATTGAGCGAGCTGCCAGCAATCTTCTTCTCAAGAAAATACATTGTATCGTCACCTATTAGTAAATGAATTGGAGGATTTCGAAGAAGAAATATGAGTAGTTACTACTACGCGTCCCTCACGCTGTAATTTACCTACAAGCTCTTTGAACTGACTTGTTCAGGAGCGGGAACGAACGAATGGACGAACGAACAAACTAGTTAACGTCAAAGAGCACGTAATTACTTACTGTAAGTGTAACAATTTTGAACGAAATTTCATAAAACTTGATACGTTAATAAATATATCACTGACCAACGAAGTTAAACATATTTTTTGTTAAAAGATAAAGAATGAGCGATTGTGATAAAATTTTTCGTGTTGATTTCAAATCTGTTTTCAAAAATATTCTATCACCCCGGGTTTTTGAGTAATTATATGAAATGTCATTCAAACGTATCTAGTATTGATACCTTGCAATATTTTACCTAAAATCATATATATTTACCTAAAATGTGTGTGAAAAAGATTTTAGGATATAGCTCGCTTGAGAAACATCTCTTTTGAGTGTCCAGCAGTAGTCTGAGAGAATATTTGGGTTCAATTTTTCCTGATAGCGCCTTTCCATTTCAGAAAACATCTAATGAAAACTCTCCCCATAATCGTCTCTCACTACGCGAAGATTCTGGGAAAGAAAAGAATAGATGAGAATTCAAGAAGTTATTTTGAGAGCTATGACATTCCATCACGCTATAGTTCTGAATCAGCTCGCTGACAAGTTCTCTGTAATCTTCTGATCAGTGGTTCCTAGAAAGTAAGAGCCTGTTTTATGATCCTTAGGTTCACGGCATATCATTGTAACTGGAAAAGCCATATGACGGAATCCTTTTAGCCAACCAGTTAATAGGATCACATACAGCACAACAGATTTCAGGGGCCCAGTTCATGTTCTCATCTATTTTGGAATCAAAAGAACACTTGTAAGCTCTTTTAACTAGTGTAGTAAAATTCAAAGTTAACTAATCATATACGTAACAAAAATTCCTAATGCGATATTTGTACAGTATTTCGAGGTATGTTTCATTTCATAAGATACTTTTACCACAATTAAAATTAAGACAAATAAAACACAGGTTATGAACTTGTTTCATGAATGTAAGTTCCAACTCAACTGAGAATGAATACCAACTCTCCCTGTATTATGAGAAATAAAATTTATTTTTATATATTCTGACTTCACAGATAACAATGATCTAAAGTTACAGGTATTTTAAAAGTTCAGAGCCATAGTGGGCCAAACGCCATTTATTAAATTGGAGAAAGCAAGGGTTAAAGTTAAGTGAATACTGTAGTTTAATGAAGATTGTCATATTATTTAGCTTTAATGTACATAATTTATATGACTTGTTATGTATTTAATTATATTATGGTAATCATTCAATTTTAACCCTTGTTTTCTTCTCCGTTTTTAATATATGGTGCTTAGCCCAATATGGCTCTGAACCCTTCAATTGTTAAAGTAATAAAATGAAATATTTGAAATATTTTCTTACCATTAGCAGGTTAAGTTCTGTATATAGCAATAAAAATAAATATTTTTTTTCTCAAATTACAAAAAAAAAATGGGTGGTAAAAAAATTCTGACTTCATTTTGGGATCCAGCAGACGAAATTACATCAGAAAGAATGGAGATTGTACATTTAACAAAATCACTGTTGACCAGTATTACTAATAAAAACTATATTAATAATGTAAACAAGTTATATAAACCGATTTCACTCATTTTTAATAACAGGGCCGACTTAAATATTTATTAAAAAGCGATCAACTTTACATTTCAGGAGAACATTAATGCTTCAATTAATAGGGCTAATATGTTTAATTTCAACTGAAAATAGAAAGACTCCTTGTATTTTGTCGCCACTGAAACTAAATATAGGCAAAAGTGTCTCAAGATATATCAATTCACAAAAAATAAGACTATTTCTAAACTGACAATAGGTTTACAATTACTGTATGGTTAATGAAAGTTAGTCATTTTATATACGTAATTTCGCCCACAGTTTACTGTATCTTGAGCATATTAGAAAACGTTACGTATTGTTGTGCTCTTACTAAGGTATATTTCGAATATAACGGAAGAACGGCGAAAGAAAGCAGTTCATATGGAATGGAAATGAAAAGAAAGAACATTGATTAACATGATGTGTAATTATTATGTTCAATTGTATAAAGCAGACAATTTTTATACAAAGTTATTTATAACAAGAATGAAAATTTGAAAAAGAATACTTACAGTAACTGTAGCTCAAATATGACTAGGGAAACATCGTAATTTCATTAACAGATGAGTAGGGTTCAGAACTATTTAGTTTATCTCCTAGAACTTACTGATAAGGAAACAAGAATAAATCATTACCTGAATAAATCAATCATAGAGACACTCTATAAAAGTCAAGCGTTTAAAATAACATGAAAATTAAACAATATGGTCCACGTGGAGTAACGGTTAGCACGTCTAGCCGCGAAACCAGGTGGCCCGGGTTCGATTCTCGGTCGGGGCAAGTTACCTGTTTGAGGTTTTTTCCGGGGTTTTCCCTCAACCCAATATGAGCAAATGCTGGATAACTTTCGGTGTTGGACCCCGGACTCATTTTCACCGGCATTATCACCTTCATCTCATTCAGATGCTAAATAACCTAAGCTGTTGATAAAGCGTCGTAAAATAACCTACTAAAATAAAAAATAAACAATATAATTTAACTTAAGATACATATTTTAGATAAACTGAACAAGAATTAATATGGTTGTTTACATATTATCTTAAGAATCTAGTTCAAATGCAGTTACAGAAAAAGAATTTGGTGTAAGAAAATGTAGTTCTGTATTTTTTTTTAGGTGTAGGCCAATCTAAGACTAAAAAATTCATCTTTCTCCACGTATAACGATTTTATCTCACTGATTTCCTCTGTGCTGTTACCTAAACTACGCGTAATAGTGTTTCTATAATTAATTCGTACATTTAAATTGTAAGCCAGATTACTGATTAAATGATTACTATATTCTTAATGAGTGTCAGAGGCTCCTATAAATGAAAGGGTATTGTATTTATTTTAACAGTATAATTGAATATCAGTGCTTATAAGACAGTGATATGGCTACAAGGCAACCTTATTTTTTTACGTATTTATAACGATGAATACCGGTTTCTTGAATATTATGGTTGACAAATTTTATATTATTCATCTTGTCCTATGGGGCACAAATTTCTTTTCCTGGTGCATATATTTCCTAAAATATTCTAAAATTATTACACAATTAGAATGGCACACATATATACAAGTAGATAGATGAAATCAGAGAAAATATGAAATGATTTTAAAACTAAAAAGTGTAGACTGTGATAATATACAAAAAGCCATCATGGTGGTCTAGTGGCTAAAACGCTGGACCTACAATCTTGTGGACCCGCATTCGAGATCTGGAATATCCCGAATAATAACTTGTACTTGGCAAGCCTGTGGTCAAGGTAACACAGAAGCTTTCTCCAGGAATTCCGATTCCACTGTGGCATCCCAAAAAAATCTCCATCAGTGGGTGTAGCGTACACTAGCCTCCTATAACTTACAAGTAGACATTTCCAGTTCTCCTGTGCGTTTTCAGAGTGAAACATATCTTCACACATAGTACACATTAGTAGACTTTATTAATATACATTTTAGCTGCTAATGGCCATGGGAAATTTAGGTACAAATTCGAAGTTTGAATTTCAAGGACAATGCATAACGTGGCCCGCCGAAGTGATGTGCAATTTGAAAATGGGTCACAGTCCTACTTCCTATCCGCAGTATGCGGAACCCGAATCACGCAAGTGAAGTGGATAGGCATTAGTCTCAAACACACATACATGCACACACACTCTCTTCAAATACATCAATATATATGAAAGTATATGCTGATTTATCAGTCTTAATGGTCAAAAATGCGGCAGTGGGAAAAGTGCAAGTCATCAGTATTCATAAAGTGATCAAAACAGAACTTTGCAGTACACCACGAGCACCTGAAGTAGAAAGAACCTCCACAAATTTGGCGAAAGTTAACTCCTGGTAAGTGAAAAGTGAATGCAGAGTGACAATGGTTTTGAATGAAAATGGTCCTCCTTGATTACATAATCCGATATAGTCATCCAATATGTTTAGTATTGTCTGAAAAAGAATATGTCCAAAAGTTGAATCATACCGATAGTTCCTTTTGGAATTTGTCGGTCTTCCACTGACTTCCCAGCCGGAGCTGTTGTTCGCATTAGTTCGTTGTTAAACGATGTCCAGCTATCCACTATAAGTAAATTCCCGTTACCTGCATTTGGCCAATAGCAATTAAGGTACCATTCTCACAGCTGTTGTAATCCCATTTTACCAGATGTTGATGCAAAAAAAGTGCGAACAACAACAGCTCCACTGCGAAGTCCGACACTCTGTCACTCTGCAATCCTTTCACTACAATCAATTTCAATCACCGCGATTCAAATGCATGATTTGATATGCATTTTATAAATCAGAATACATTAATGATCCCATTAAATGGTTTGGAGTGCCCAAGCTTTTCACGTACCGGGAGTTGGCTTTTGCGACATTTGTGGAGGTTCTTTCTATATCAGGAGCTCATGGCGCACTGCAAAGTTCTGTTTTGATCACTTTATGAATGCTGGTGACCTGCACTTTGCCCATTGCAGCATTTTGTCCATTAAGACTGGTAAATCAGCATATATGTTCATATATATTGATGCCTTTGAAGTTCATACTTGGAATTTGTACTTCCATTTCCCATGGCCATTAGCAGCTAAAAGGTATACCAATAAACTGTACCAATGCATACTAGTTGTCAGTATATGTATCATTTTGAAAACGCACAGGCTAACTGGAAAGATCTACTTGTTAGTACACCCGGGGCAACTACTCTGTAGCTAAATCGGTCTACAAAACTGGCTTCATATGAGTGAATGACAAGCAGTCAAGTACCCGTTATTAGTAAAAAAAATAATGCAGAAAATAATTTCAATATTTAGAATAACATATTATATTAGAATATGTTATTCGAAGATAAAAGCAATTGTAAGAATTATAGGGGAACCAGATTCTTAATATCTCCATATAACATTCAATCACGTTTAAAAGGGGAATTCGGGGGAATATGGGCACGTGGGGAATATGGGCAATATTACGTTTTCATGTCGATACTCTTGCAACGAATTAAGTTTCTTCGCTAATAACGGTTAGTATAAATTGAGAGTATCGTAACCGTTGCTGTGGGAAACGCGCTGTGCAGTATTGTCTCGTATTGTTGTTAAAAGAGCCATGTAAAATGTGACTATTGACTTTCAAGTATAATAAAATTTCACAATACTTATTTTAGATATGTTATATGTAATAGATTACACATGAACTTTAGAAAATAGTTTAAATCAAAAAGTACACATACAGAATACACATCTTGAACTGCCGTTCTATTGCATCAGACGTTGTTTTGTGAATAGTTTACGGTAGTGCCAACTGTTGAAATTAAACCCTATATGTAGGAGTAATATTGGCGCTAATGTTCTGGGGAATATGGGTAAACATTACACTTCATAAAAATGACTCTTCAATCTTGATGAAAATGGCCTACAAATGATTACAAGAGCGAAAGATGTCATTGCACCCAAATAAAACAAAGTGGTGCATTGAATTTACCCTAAAGAAAAGTGAGAAATCATTACTCTTGTGGCCTGCTTCAATGCAGCAGGGAACTACTTTCCTCCAAGTATCATTATAAAAGGAGTGAGGACAATAATGACTGAAAGGTCAGCTGCCTGTTGTCAGTAAATTATACTTCCACAAACTGTCTCCCTACATTAACGGAGGTACGAGCTGTGATCAATAAATTCCGAGATCTGTCCCATAAGTGGATATAAAATTACCTCATTTAAATTTGGCTGCCATCCCCTTCAAAGTAGTCCACTTGGGCACCTATAAACTGATCCCAACGTGTCTGCCACTTTTGGAATGCCTCCTGGAAGTCGCATTCTTGAAGTCTGTCAATCACCTTCTGCGATCCGCGTTGGATCTCCTCCACAGTGCCAAAACGGTGACCCTTTAGCTTGAATTACATCTTCGGAAACAAAAAAAAAAGTTGCAGGTTGCCAAATCTGGTGATTACGGGGGTGAGGAATGACGACCATCTATCTTATTACGGGTGCAAAACTGGAGTGTTGCTAGAGCTCTGTGAGCTGACGCAGTGTCGTCATGGAGCATCCATTAATTGTTCTTTGTCCAGAGTTGTGGTCGTTCATATTCGAAATGGACGTGAGGATCATTATGCAAAGTTTGCCGAATTTTTTTCGACATTTTCGGCAGTATTGCAGGTGTGTGGTCGATCTGGCCTCTCATCGTCCTTCAGCGATGATCTGCCATTTCTGAAACGCGAATGCCACTCAAAACACACCTCGCCTGACTCACTGCTTCATTCTCGTAGGCTTGCTTCAACATTCCATGGGTTACGGTTGCCGATTTCCCAAAGAATTTGACGTTGGCTCTCTGCTCCAGTTTCGTGATTTCAAAAATGCGCGGATGCACGTGCTAACAAATCCTTGTGTAACACAGGTCTCAATGAAGATAGCGCTTCGAAATTTTGTGTCGCGTCTCTTGAAGGTCGTCTAACATCACTGCTGCGCATGCGTGTCAATCCGTGATCCCTTCACCCACAGCAGACACAATCTCGGAATTTAATGATCACACCTTGCATATTTTTCTCAATAATCAAGAACTTCGTTGTTTATTTCAACATCAGTAAGCATGCACCTGGAATTTTGATAGTAGATGGACGTGATTCACATAGTTGTAATCCTGACACTCTTAACTTTGCAGTAGAAAACGGATTATGCATTTTTGTCTTCCTTCACACACCACAGCCTGGCTTCAATCAACAGATAGGGGTCTATTTGGTCCTCTGAAGAAAGCTTACAACAGTGGTGCTACAGCTTTCTTCAGGAAACATAGGAGACCTTTCACGAAGATCGAGTTTGCTTCCATTGGCAAAGAAACATGAAACAGATGTGTCAATGTATGTCTGGCTGTAAATGGCTTCCGAGCTTCAGGCCCTTTTCCACTGCATATGAGTGTCATTCCTGATTATGCTTACATTGGCATTGCAGGATCAGGTGACAAACCTACAATTCATACAATTCCTTCCAGTGATTGACGATGAATGACGTTTGGAGTAGCCAAACGTCATTCATCGTCAAAGAGTCACATCATCTGCCAAAGGCGTTACCCAATAACAATCAAAAATTGCATATACAATATATAATATAGTTAATACAGTTATATTTTCAGGTATTTTTAGTGTTTTTTTTTTTCACTTCTTTCAGTTGACTGTGATTCACATCATTAATGCCCATTTTACCCCCACAATCGTGGGAATATGGGAAAAACACATTAACTTGCATTTTCCAGTTTTACTTGCATATGTTTATGAGTAAGCAGTCCGGATTCTTATATAAAATAGCTAAATTTTTAAGTAACTTATCCCAGCTATAAAATTAATTATTAGAAAAAACGAGAGATATTGCATCCGAAATAGTACTAAGGTGCCCATATTCCCCCGACTTCCCTTAACAGAAAGAATAAGGTACATTAAAACTCGAGTATGCATCGATATAAGTAATAAAGTTTGTAAGAAATTTGTGACAATTAGCCAAGGGGTTAAGTAAGAATGTGATTTAACACAATTACTTTTCAACTTATATTTTGCGATGCTAATAGAGTGGAAAAATGATGTTAAGAGAGGAATAGAAGTTGCTACTGTAGAATTTCTGAATACAATCTGCTTTTCTGACGATCAGGTATTATTAAATGAAACTGAGGACAATTGCAATAAAATATATGTCTACTGAATAAAATAGCACACACACATATGTAAGATATCAACAACAAAAACGAAAGTGATGGCTTTCAAAAATATACAACGATCAAAAATAATAATAAGAAATGATACAATTTTGGAACAGGTGTCTCATTTTAACTATTTAGAAAATATATCTTACAAATACGACAAAGACATACAGATTAAATTGCCGAACTTCCAGTTTATGTGTGGCACGATGCATAGTATTTTGAGAAAAAAAACAAGGAAAGAAACAAAAAATTAATTTTATAAAACAATGGCGGTATCCACCATATTATATGGTAGCGAAAGTTGGGCATTAAGCTACATAGAGGAAAGCGGTAAAAAAATAGCTGAAATGAAGTTCCTGAGAGCTACTAAAGGATGCACAGAATTAAATGAAATGAGGAATGACGTAATAAGGCAGGAAATGGAACATACCGCTATTCTAGACAAAATAAATGTATACAAAAAGAAATGGAGAATAAACGAATGCCGAAAGTCTCTGCGAGTACAAACCAGTAGGAAAACGAGATCTCGGAAGACCTAGATAACGATGGACTGTTGAGTCCAACAAGATAAACATCCTATACCCTGAAGACGAAGCAGATAATTTATTAGAATAGATGTTGAAATATCTGAAAAGATAAATTTAGTAAAGTAGTACTTTTGCATTAATAATAACATGAAATACATAATGGAACGTAAACAAATCGAAAAATAATTTTTCAATTGGAAATGTACATAAATGTACAAAATGTGCGCTTTAAATAATAAATTTAAATTAATGTTTTAATAATAGGGCAGGTATTATACCAATGAAATAACTTTAATTCTTCTACTGTAGTTGCAACGAAAATCACTCTGAAATAATCATAGGTGATATTTATTATCTATCTTCTCAGAATTCTTATTTTAATTGCAAAATACGAGCCCCGTAGTTCTACCGTATCACAAGAAATTGCCGCTACACACAATTTACAGTGAGAAATCAATAGGCTCGCACAAGTAAACATAAATAATGAAATATTTTCGTAACAGTTACCATAACGCAATACATCCTTTTATCAAAAAATAAAAGTCATAAGGAGGGAGATAAGAGTTAATGCATGTATATCCTTCCACGAAAATGAAAGTTACAAAGATATCACACGCTTTCTTGTTATGAAATGCTTTTACTAGATCTACAAATCACATATAGGCCCTACGCTTGAAGCATTTCGTGACAATTTTATTCACTTCCTCTAGCATTTAATGAAGACGTTACAGTTTATTAGTAAACTGTTATTGAAAAGACACCCACAAATGAAATCATTTATTACTGGTAAGTATGCAAATAGGAAAATTAAATTTCATACTTTGGATAAAACGCACAGGGCATTCTTTTTAAGAACAAAATTAAAATATTTCACTTCATTTTTATGTTGAATTACATATCTATGTCATTAATGTTTAGACATTAAAGTAACTATAAAAATATTATACTGTAATGATTTCTAATAATATTTTAATAAAAATGTCATGACGTTATTGATAAAGTGTGAATCAACCAGTGATTGAGCTTCGTGATGAATCCAGATATGGACTCGTTTTGTTTCCTATCTTAAGTCAGAACGTGTGGTACCAATTTTTGAAAACCATGCCTCATTTCAAAACAAGGTTACAGTATGATGAGCTCTGTATCCTGGCTTCATTCTCGTAGCGATAATTTTCAACCTTCAGTTTAACTTTCGTACAGTCCTTATCAGCAATCTTAACTACTGAGCTAGACCTATCGGTATAAGGCTCACATTTCTCATTCGTTTTCAATTAATGTTAAGGAATTTTATTAATTTTAAAAGCTCTTATCTATTCAGTGAATTTTCACTGTAAGTTTAATATTGATGACAGAGAACAGAAAATGTATAACCTTAGTTTTGTAAAGGGCACAGTAAGAAGGAAGCGTGTCTTATTGCAAAATATTATGGGTAGGGGCTGTAACGGTTGTGGATGGACGAGTGTGATTCTCGCCACGTACTATGCATTTCCGTTCAATAACATGCTTTCATTGTGTGTGATGAAGTGAAGTGACTAAGTGATAGTGAACGAGCAGAATGCATTGCACAATATTATATCAATGCATTTTTGTAATATTTTGACTGCATTAATTTTAACTTGCTACTAAGTCGATACGAGGTGTGTAGAGTCAAATGCGCTAGGTCTGTTTTCACTTTCTTTCTCATTTCTCTCTTTTGAAAGTAGTAAATCAATCTGTGCTGATGATTTGCTTTAAAAATTGTTTCATTCTTGTCTAAATGGCCTTAAAATACGTCGTCTGGTCCAAAAGCGCTAATTAATTATTAGTTTCCCTCTACCGAAATGTCATTTTCTGTGGACTAAGGGCACTTTGATTAAATGTTTGCAGTAAATAAGAGTATAAGTGGCATATTCGTGAAAATAGTACCAACCGAACGACGAGACTGGTAGATGTCAGTGGGATAAAATGGCAATGAAACGGATATCCGGCACATGGAAATTCTTTCATTCGGTTTAAAGTAGCAGAATTCTGTCAAGGGTGTTATTAAAACTGTATTTTAAATTTCGTGTACTATAGTAATTATTATCGTTATAATAATAATTATTATTATTATTATTATTATTATTATTATTATTATTCCTATTACTGTTATTACTTACTTATGAATGGCTTTTAGAGAGACCGAAATTTTAATGCTGACCTCACATAAGCCTGCCATCGATCCCTATCCTGAGCAAGATTAATCTAGTGTGTACCATCATATCCCATCTCCCTCAAATCTATTTTAATATTATCCTCCCATCTACGTTTCTGCCTCCCTATCCTGAGCAAGATTAATCCAGTCTCTACTATCATATCCCACTTCTCTCAAATCAATTTTATTATCTTCCCATCTACGTTTCGGCCTACCCAAAGGTCTTTTTTCCCTCCGGCCTCCCAACTAACACTCTATATTCATTTCTGGATTCGCCAATATGTGCTTCATGCTCTTCCCAACTTAAACGGCTGGATTTAATGTTCATAATTATGTCAGGGAAAGAATATAACGCTTGCAGTTCTGCGTTGTGTAACTTTCTCAATTCTTATTAACTTCACCCCTCTTAGTCCCAAATATTTTTCCAAGCACCTTATTCTCATACAAACTTAACCTCTGTTCCTCTTTCAATGTGAGTAGTAAGGAAATGATGCTCACGTGACAGGCTGGAAGGCTGGGAGGGGGCGTGGCCCAAGGAGGGGTGGGGGAAGGGGGCGTGACTAAATGAGGGATAGGGGAAACGGGGTGTGGTCAAAAGAGGGATAGGGGAAAGGGGGCGTGGTCAAAGGAGGGATAAGGGGAGCTGGTTTGTGATTGGTGAATGGGTATTTGCAAGCGAGTGGTGTGGGAAAGCGATTGACGAATGAGCATGGAGAGAATGTTGAAATGAAGTGAAAGCTGTGTTACATAAGTTTCAAGGTCCATTGTTTGTTAAGTTGAAAATGAAAGCTCTTGTTACGTAAGAGCCAAGGTAAATCACTCGATATGCGTGGATGTTTTGAATACACATGTTCCTATAGGTCTTATTTGACACTTGTATTATTTTTTTCGACCACCGCCTGTTCCCTGGCCAGTTGAAAATAATTTTCTGTTGTGAAATATGTATGAGTATGTATTACGCAGTCGGTTTAGCCATCTGTGTGAGAGGTGAATCCAGCACGTGGAAGTGAAAGTGAGTCCTCGACTATATGACATTGACTGGACGCAGCTGTCTGAAGCAGCACCCAACCAGTTCACCGCAGTTGAAAGAGAAAGTGTATCACCTTGGTGGAAGTAAAACAATGCATCAAATCGAATTCAAAAAGATGAAATAGCGGAATGGTGAGTAGAAATAAATAAAATTACTCAAATATGTGGAGAAAACTCAATTCTCACTTAAGAAATTACGTATGATTACTAGAAGTGAATAAAATGTACAGCATAATAACAATGAAGAAAACTCACTTCAACAGTCACCTGGTTGCTGTATTTAAAGAGGCATAAATAGCATGATTTATACTCTATCTATGGCTGGAAGTAAACATCTTTTACCTGATTCCAGACATTCGCGGAGCGGACTGTAATTTCTCACATCAGTTGTTAAAGTACAAAGGGATATACATAAAAAGACTTGGACTTTTGAAGATAGATTGACGCATAACCAGTCAGAGGAAGTAAAATCTTTCACCTTACTCCTTCCTCAGAAAATTTAATAATAATAATAAAAATAAAAATAAAAAAAAAATAATAATAATAATAAATCCTTTTCCAAAAAATAAATGGTGTTTACATTTATAATTACACGTCGTGATGCATAGATCTAACGCATGATTCTTATCAAAATGTACATCATTAATTACATTAATCAGTGCATCACATTCAGTTTTTTTTAAAAACGTGACATTCATTTTTTAATAATTTTTTTTTATGATCCGCGGTTGCTCTTGCTCTAACAAATGTTACTTTACTGTTATTATTTCATTGTTGTGATTATCACGATAGCGTTATTAATAATGTGATGCATAGGCCTAAATCTAACCATGATTCTTTTCAAAGTGCACATCATTAATTACATTAATCAGTGCATCACATTCAGTTTTTCAATCATTTAACTAGATTGTGGGCTTATTTTCATTTACAGAGTGTTCCGCTTATAAGTATAACAAAAGAAATAGCTATAACTTCTGAATTAATACAAGTATATAATTGAAACCAACTGCTACAAAGAATGAAAACTGGGAATTTTTGTTACCTTATGTTCCATAAACCTCAACATGGCTTCCATTGGTGGCACGGGAAATATCCAACCGGTATTCAACCTCGACCCAAGTGTTATGAAGCATCTGTGGTGTAACATTGTTGACAGCAGCATAAATTCTTTTTGTAAGTCTGCCAAATCACGTACTGGCGTCCTGTAGACCTGGTCCTTAACAAACCCCCACAGGAAAAAATCAGGTGGTGTTAGATCTGGTGATCTGGCAGGCCATGTGATGTACGGTGATCCTCTTCCGATCCATCTTGCAGGGAATTGTTCGTCTAAGAATGTGCGAACCATGTTGGCAAAGTGTGGTGGAGCCCCATCTTGCTGGAAAATTGCTCCATCTGGGAGTTGTGGCACAGCATACAGTTGCAACATATCCAGGTACGTGTTTGCAGTGACTATCTTTTCAGCAAAGAAATAGGGACCAATGATTCTGTCACGCATGATCCCACACCAAACATTCCATTTAGGGGAATCCCGTTGGTGTTCAATTACGACACTTGGATTTTCCGACCCCCAGATGCGACAATTGTGTCGGTTTACTTTTCCACTGACGTGGAAGGTTGCCTCATCTGAGAAACAGACTCGAGTTAGAAATGTGTCGTCATCGTCCACTTTATCCAACATTGTTTCTGCAAAGCGTTTTCGTTCCAGTTTATCATTCGGCGTAATCATCTGATGAAGTTGCAGCTTGTACGCTCGCAAACGCAATCTTTTATGGAGCACTGTATGCACTGTTGTTGGTGGGATGTTCAACTGCACACTAGCCTGTCGAATGGATTTCCGCGGGCTTCTCTGAAATGCCTCGCGAATGCGTTCGACATTTTCGTCAGACACTTTACGCTTGGAATGTTTACCTGCATTAGACAACAAACTTCCTGTTTCTCTGAGCTGCCTATCCCATTTCATTATTGAGACGTACGTCGGTACAGCTTCCCTCGGTCTAAGATTGTACTGACGGCGAAACAAGCGCTGTACACGAATTATGGATCTATGTTCTGCTAATGACAGCACACAAAAGGCTTTCTGCTGTGGCGTCCACATGCTGACTGACTAAAGATACGATACGAATTCTCTTATTTAATGATCTGCGCATGCGTGAGTCTTCTAAAAATAAGTAACAACAATGGATTAAAACTTCCCAATTTCCTCTTTACAATGGTACCAATCTTAACCCTTTTGCATGCATTGTTATGAAATTATAACTATTTCTTTTATTATACTTATAAGCGGAACACGGTGTATTTGTTGTAATTACATGACGTTCCTGCACTCATAATTTACCCATACTATTCGTTTCCCATGTTTCTTAAAATAATATTTATGTACCTAATTTCATCTTAATTTATTTTATTTACATAAACAGTGATGCAGAATCGAGAGAGTTTGAGACTCGCATTGAGGTCATGGGTTCAAATTCTGTGGCCGACCATAAAGACAACTGCCAAATTGGAAATTTACATGTCATGATTCATCACCACCTCAATTGCCAATACGATAAACATTAATCAAAATCTATAATTAGTTACATGAACACAAGCCATCTATGCAAAAGGATGAGACAGGTTGACTTTCATGATAACAGTTCCAGAGATTCAAAGAATGCTGTTTAACATGTCTGTTTCGTGTGCTCATTTAATAACTGAGGGAGTAGCTCAATTGGTAGAGCGTTCGCAGTGCATCACATTCAGTTTTTTTTAATCATTTAACTAGATTGTGGGCTTATTTTCATTTAATTGTTGTAATTACATGACGTTCCTGCGCTCATAATTTTCCCATACTATTCGTTTCCCATATCGCTGTAAAAACAACTCATTACGAAAATGACTCCATCTATTCAATGTGGCCTTGCACAACAAACAGGGAATATTACCCATTTAACACTATTGTTATATGATATAATTAGTACAATAATTAATGCAAGGTTTTATTAAATGGATCATTGAATAAATATACGCACTTAAAGAGGAAGTGCTAGTTTCCTCCCGCGAAGGAGATGAATTGTGTAACGTCATCACATCGATTGTTAAAAGTACAATACAATAATTAATGCAAGGTTTCATTAAATGGAAAATACTATCACTATTAATGATTAATTAATACAATTTGTTAAAACTACAATACAATAATTAATGCAAGGTTTCATTAAATGGAAAATACTATCAGCATTAATGATTAATTAATACAATAAAACTAATGCCAGGTTTCATTAAGGATCTACCTGCCGCGAGAACAACCTACAGTGCATGCAAGTAAACTTATTGTATCGGGTCCAAAGTCTCGAAGCCTGCTTATAAGTGAATCTAACATTGCAACATACGATTAGCTGTGTGTCTTTTAATGTTGCAATACTCTATCAGTCATCTCACGTTACAATAAGCTCAGTTATAGTATGTGAAAACTACATCACAATAATTCTCGTTATATTTAATATGGTATTTGAGTTAAATATAAAAAAGAAGCTGATCAAATTCTCCCTGTTGGCTTAAAATATAAGTCTTTAAATGGAAATTATTGAATTATAAATAGATTATGATACACAACCGAGAGAGTTTGAGATTCGCTTCCGGGAGATCATGGGCTCAAAGTTTGTGGCCAACCAATCTGACTGAACTTTTTCATGGTTTCCTTAGATGTATATTACTATTGAGCTCACTGGAGCGGAGTTATTTTGCAAAGGACTAATTTTAGCTATATGAGTCGGGTAGAAGTGAAGATTGAATTTACAGTACGTAAGGTACTCTTTTATAGAGTGGAATTATTTCAACCTGAGTTACTAGTACGAAGGACGAAACTGGTAATTGGAATTAGATGCAATAGTCTGTAGTGCGATAATATGCACAAAAGAACTGAAGACTGTATCGAAATGAAAGGTCACAATTTCCAAAAATTTGTTTAAATACCGGTAACCATATAATGATTATTTTTCAATTTAACTTCATATCTGTCTATCGGGATGTTTGTTACCTTTTACACACAATAATGGCCGAACCGATAATATTAACATTGGAATATTATTTCGTTTTTTGCACTGTCTTTGTTGATTACTCCGAGTACACATATAACAGATTAATGACTGCTGATTAGATGTAATGAACTTACATTAGCCTACTGCATAATCATGTTGAAGCTCACATCCAGCCACTCGACTGTGAAAGAGACACGTGTGAGAGTACCACATAACCCATGACCTTCCTTTAGATTTCTCAGTATGGTATTGAGTTCTCAAGGTCCATGTGTGCGTTGACTTTTACTTTCACCGCGCTAACCATGATTGAGAAATGGATAGAGAAAGTAAAATAACGAACTGTTGCATTAGCGACAATTTTGAATGCTATCGTTAAATATAAAAAAGAAGTGGATCCAATGCAACAAGTTGTCTATAGCAAAGAATAGTTGGTTTGATGAGGATGATGTATTGAAATAAAAACAAGTTTATGCACAAGTACTGTAAGTTTATTATGAGTAAATAAAAAGTATATAAAATATACTATTATTATTTAAAGATCTCTTGCACACGTCTTCTTTTACATGGGGGTTCATAAAATCCATGTGGCACTCTATTAACACCATATTGTAATACAACACAATCACATATCCAACTACCACAATTTAAATCTGATTATTGTTTCATGAAAATAAAGTCCCCACCTCTGTTTGGGGATTTTTTGTTAAGACTAAAGTACTTTAAGTAATTACAGTCACATTTCCAGCTATCACAACCACAATTTATCACAGTTCTGGAATTTGACGTTTCTTCTTTCTCATCCTCCTCCACATTCCAAGTACGTATAATCATATTACCCTTTCCTACATTCCAGGTATCTGATACAACATTCGCTTTTCCTTTCAATGCTTCTGGTTGACACCGACTGTATCTAACGCTACTGAAAACACTGTGGTAGCTCCTTTATTTATTGCTCAGGTGTTTCCTTAGATGCATACGATAATACATATGTACCTAATTTCATTTTAATTTATTTTATTTACATAAAAATGATGCAGAACCGAGAGAGTATGAGACCCGCATCGAGGAGGGCACGGGTTCAAATTCTGTGACCGAGTATAAAGACAACTGCCCTTCCGCTCCACTCCTAAGATGTTAATTCCAACATTATCGAATACAACCATCATCTACACCTTATTACCTATGTTAAAATAAAACATGTCTGACACCGATTGTATCTAACGCTACTGAATATGTACCTAATTTCATTTTAATTTATTTTATTTACATAAACAATGATGCAGAACCGAGAGAGTATGAGACTCACATTGAGGAGGTCACGGGTTCAAATTCTGTGGTCGAGTATAAAGACAACTGCCCTTCCGCTCCACTCCTAAGATGTTAATTCCAACATTATCGAATACAACCATCATCTACACCTTATTACCTATGTTAAAATAAAACATGTTTGACACCGATTGTATCTAACGCTATTGAAAACACTGTGGTAGCTCCTTTATTTATTGCTCTGGTGTTTCCTTAGATTCATATGAGTAATTTAGCATTGAGCTCACTATTTTAAAAAGTGTCACGAAATAACGTTCCTGCGCTTATAATTTACTCAAACTATTCGTTTCCCATGTTCCTTAAAATAATATATATGTACCTAATTTCATTTTAATTCATTTTATTTACATAAAAAATGATGGTTATTGCTCTGGTATTTCCTTAGATGCATAAGAGTAATTCAGCATTGAGCTCACTATTTTAAAAAGTGTCACGAAATAACGTTCCTGCGCTGATAATTTACCCACACTATTCGTTTCCCATGTTCCTTGAAATAATATATATGTACCTAATTTCATTTTAATTCATTTTATTTACATAAAAAATTATGGTTATTGCTCTGGTGTTTCCTTAGATGCATATGAGTAATTTAGCATTGAGCTCACTATTTTAAAAAGTGTCACGAAATAACGTTCCTGCGCTCATAATTTACCCACACTATTCGTTTCCCATGTTCCTTAAAATAATATATATGTACCTAATTTCATCTTAATTTATTTTATTTACATAAACAATGATGCGCAACCGAGAGAGTATGAGACTCGCATTGAGGAGGTCACGGGTTCAAATTCTGTGGCCGAATATAAAGACGACTGCCAGATTGGAATTTACATGTCATGATTCATCACCACCTCAATTACCAATACGATAAACATTAATCAAAATCTATAATTAGTTATGGTTACGTCACCTTTCTCGGGGTTGGTTGCTATCCCAACATGAACATCTGGCATGGTTGCACAACCGACCTCTGGAGCGGATGCTGTCCCAATGGTGGCGCCAACATCCAGTCAAGTATGTTCTAGATCTGTGTTTGCGTTATCGGATAGAGCTTTCAAAAATCGTTTGAAGACTTATATTGCTCTAAATCTAACAAATCATGAGAGTGAATTAAAAGATATTTGAGACTGCATCACTGATGAAATCCGAGACATTTTAAAAAGACATTTAAGTGAGTACTCTGCTTTAAAATTTAACATATTTGTTGAGCAAAATATAAAAAAACGCAATGATATTTCAATAAATGTTTTTGCACTTGACGAGAATGATTATGTATTTCCTCTCAGGATGTGCGAAATGGAATTACCAAATCACAGGGCTTTGTTATACATTAGTAATGATAGAGAGTTTTGGATTTGAAATACACAAGTTCATTATATGTTTGTATGACGAATGGTATAAAACCTGAGGATATGGAAGCATGATTGAGAGTCATGAATGTCACAATTGTGTGAATGTTAATGATTAAACTGAACCTAGTCATTGTGGATTGAGGATGGGGATGTGCTTGGTAAAAGAAAATAGTAACAAAATAACATTATATGTATATATTGATTCATAAAAAAAAATAACATGTAGTGAGTATTCAAATACTTTTTTCAATTAGTGAATTCCAGGACAATCCATTTCTTCCAAATTATACACATAACTGGTGATAAATTGTTCCAAGCATTCTTTCTTTTCCACAACCTTTGTATAAATACACTGAATCAGCATCATTGTAATTAATATAACCAATACGATTAGTTTCACGGCGTCCAGTGACGGGGTGGTTTCAGCACAAAACAGCATCCTTGCTGTAAATTCCCGTGGAGACGGCAAGTTCTTTTAAAATACAGTGTTGTTTATTCAAGCTTCTTGGAAACCTTGTACGTCAGTTATCATAATGGACGTCCTGAAACAAAATAAAAGCGGCGTAGCATGATACCTATTGTAAATTGTATAATGTCACAGAAAAGAAAAACGCAAACACATATACTTACATTTTTAAACATATGATATGAGTAAAAGCACTTTATACATAACCCAATAAGACACTTTGAACATTGTGTTCGAACAATGCTCTTACACCCTTTTTGAGCACATCTCTTCCTCCCTTTCAATGGGATATATTGAACTCAATGATTTATACAATCATATCGAGATACTCCATCATATGTAATCGGGGAAGAAGTTAGTTGCACACCCAGTTTCTCTGTCCCCATCATTGCAAATGATGCGAAAATGGAATTCTTGTTACATATAGGTCACATTTTCGACAAGTTGTTGCAAACATGTCACATTTTCAACATATTGTTACATATAGGTCACATTTTCGACAAGTTGTTACATATAGGTCACATTTTCAAAATTTTGTTACGTATAGGTCACATTTTCTACAAGTTGTTCCCTACATGTTACATTTTCAACATATTGTTACATGTACGTCACATTTTGGACAAGTTGTTGCATACATGTCACATTTTCAACATATTGTTACATATAGGTCACATTTTCGACAAGTTGTTGCAGACATGTCACATTTTCAACATATTGTTACATATAGGTCACATTTTCGACAAGTTGTTGCATACATGCCACATTTTCAACATATTGTTACATATGGGTCACATTTTCGACAAGTTGTTGCATACATGTCACATTTTCAACATATTGTTACATATAGGTCACATTTTCGACAAATTGTTACATATAGGTCACATTTTCAACATATTGTTACTTATAGGTCACATTTTCGACAAGTTGTTGCATACATGTCACATTTTCAACATATTGTTACATATAGGTCACATTTTCGACAAGGTGTTGCATACATGTCACATTTTCAACATATTGTTACATATAGGTCACATTTTCAACAAGTTGTTGCATACATGTCACATTTTCAACATATTGTATAATATAGGTCACATTTTCGACAAGTTGTTGTATATATGTAACAAGAATTCCATTTTCGCATCATTTGCAATGATGGGGACAGAGAAACTGGGTGTGCAACTAACTTCTTCCCCGATTACATATGATGGAGTATCTCGATATGATTGTATAAATCATTGAGTTCAATATATCCCATTGAAAGGGAGGAAGAGATGTGCTCAAAAAGGGTGTAAGAGCATTGTTCGAACACAATGTTCAAAGTGTCTTATTGGGTTATGTATAAAGTGCTTTTACTCATATCATATGTTTAAAAATGTAAGTATATGTGTTTGCGTTTTTCTTTTCTGTGACATTATACAATTTACAATAGGTATCATGCTACGCCGCTTTTATTTTGTTTCAGGACGTCCATTATGATAACTGACGTACAAGGTTTCCAAGAAGCTTGAATAAACAACACTGTATTTTAACCCTTCGTTACTCGCGTTAAATTTCGTAACGCCAGTACTCACCTGGATTACAATGGTAATCCACATTTGTTTTTGTTTGCAGACATGGTTTAAACATTGCAATTAGATTTAAATGTTAAGAAATATATTGTGTTCAGTTATTACAGTAATGAGAATGGATATGTTACGCATAACGGAACGTATTATATATAAATATTAATAATGAAACGTATTATAGTACACAAATTGCATTCAAGTGACATGTTTACATAATGTTTCCACACTGGACGTGTCTATGAGTCATAATTTATTGTTGCACCATAGTTATGAGTTAGTTCACTATCATCTTAATTATGTAGGTTATCTAGAATTGTTGCTCATTCGCTGTTTGAAGGTCACCTGATCTCTTGATGTAAACTCTCCCACAGGAAACGCAAATTCACTACTGCTGACCTTTGTTACGTCATATTTGATAACTAAATGCCTCACTCAGGGGTGTAGCAATGAAAAAATTCAGGGATGTAACAATCATTCACACTTCACATATAATATTTTACAGATGTTTTTGCAGTTCAGATTTAACGCACATGATAGCCTAATCTACATCTGATTCAATTATCTAAGTAGGCCTACGCATTTCTTCCATACAGTTCAAACAAATTACATGTTTAGTAAGTCAAAGAAAATGGAGGCCAGCGTCGTGAATTTCTGCTTACATCATAGGCTGAGCATAACTGTTCCAGGATTTTCACAGCACATTTAGTTCTATTATAAAATGATATTATTTCATGTTTCTAGCTGTCTCCCGTTTCCTCATCCATTGCCTTATCATAATGCATGGTTGATAATGCTAACAGTGTTTTTTTTTTCTTTGGTACATACGAAATAATTGTGCAGCGTTCATTGAATCCAAACAATGTACTGTTAACTTGCCTGTCTTAGTAGTTGTGAAATGAGGAGGGATTTCTCTTTTGTTTTCTTTCTATGTTCCTACAAGTGTAATTTTGTCATTTTCTAGAAGATGTGTGAGTACACAGAGGTATGCTCATGAAACAGTTATCGGTGGTCACATTTCTTCCTGTTCCTTTGATGGGATGAACCAGCCTCTTCACCACTGCATGTGCACTGTTACTTCGGTGAAATGGACAGTCTGGTTGAATACCAGCATAAATTTCCAAGTTATGAGTGTAATATGTTTTCACATCCACCTTAGCAAAAATTTTGATCCAACATTTTGTTGGTTTAGTAGGTATATACTCTTCATGGGACATCGTCCTCTGAATGCAACCAACTGCTCGTCTATAGTTACATATTCGCTTGGACTACAGCACTTTTGTGAGTTCTGAACAAATAACTCTAATACTTCACGTATAGCAGCCAATTCATAAATTTCTTTCCTTTCCTTTTGTCATAAATGTTATCAAAGAGTAGACATCGTAACAAAAATTAGAATCTATTGTAGGTCATTGTCAGGTAAATTGACTCTATTCCTGTGCCATTTTTTATCCCATAGTTCTCTTACGTTCAGTCTTCCCGATTTCAAGGCGCCAGCAAAATACAAAATACCCAAGAGTGCCTCAATTTCTACGTCATTTGTTAATTTGCAATCTCTGTCACGTCCGTAATTACGCTTCACTTTTTCAATACAAATATTAGTACCCTTACAATTACATTGATTATTGTCTGATCAATAAAGCAGTCAAAACTCTCTGTGTGGGTCCGCGCAATTCTTGCAGCCCTTTTAGGGCTCGATAAATGAATCACTATATTTTGTGCTCGTCTTCTCCCTCGTTGAGCTGCTGGTTCTTCCTGCCAAATTGTAGTCTTTTTTTCTATCCGTATAGCAGTTTCCATCATTTATAGACATTAGTCTTTCATCATCACTACCACCATCATCATCATCATCATCATCATCATCATTGTCTTCTTCTGAATTAGAATCGTGAATTTCATTCTAAAGATCTCCCCTGTTGCTTTCATCATCACTTTCATTTTCAATGCCATCATCCATATCTTCATTCAGCCATTTGCAAATGTTGTTTGTAGTTTCCGTACCCATTGGAGCAAACTGCGAAGAGGATGGAACGATGTCACTCATTTTTTCATAAACTTACTGCATTGCATCACTTATAACCATATTAAAAACTATTTCACTTACCTGAACAAAAAACTGACGTCAGTACTCGCGTGGATTACAATGGTAATCCACTCGGCAAAAAATTGTGCATCACTTTATAAAACTTCGTATAACTTTCCAAAGGGTTGCGACAAATACGTCTAAACACCAGTAATGCCTCACTTAGACTGTGACGAGAAATTGCATTGACGCTCAACTACGCAGTGCTGCAGGCAGTGACGTAATAGAGGATTAAATATCAGTGGATTACTATTGTAATCCACGCGAGTACTGAAGGGTTAAAAGAACTTGCCGTCTCCACGGGAATTTACAGCAAGGATGCTGTTTTGTGCTGAAACCACCCCGTCACTGGACGCCGTGAAACTAATCGTATTGGTTATATTAATTACAATGATGCTGATTCAGTGTATTTATACAAAGGGTGTGGAAAAGAAAGAATTCTTGGAACAATTTATCACCAGTTATGTGTATAATTTGGAAGAAATGGATTGTCTTGGAATTCACTAACTGAAAAAGTATTTGAATACTCACTACATGTTATTTTTTTTTTTTTAATGAATCAATATATACATATAATGTTATTTTGTTGAAAGTTCCGACGAAGTTGAGAAAGAATTAGATGTTAATAGCGTGTGGGAAAATATCAGAGATAGTATCAAAATTGCAGCTGAGCAGAGCATAGGTTATTATGAAACTAAGAAAAAGAAACCGTGGTTTGATGAAGATTGTTGCATGGTAGTAGAAAGAAGGAAACAGGCAAAATTGAAATTCTTACAGGATCCAGTCGAGGAGAAGAGAGATAATTATTTCAATGAAAGACGGGAAGCAAGTCGTACACTTAGGAATAAAAAGAGAGGTTACTTGAAGGAAAAACTGAATGAGGTAGAAACAAATAGTAAGAATAAAAACATTCGAGATTTATATAAGGATATAAAGGAATTTAAGAACGGATATCAGCCAAGGGTAAACGTGATCAAGGATGAGAATGGTGACTTGCTTGCAGACTCTCCATCAATCCTAAACAGATGGAAAAACTATTTTGCGCAACTACTAAATGTACATAGGCCAAATAGAAATGATCGGGACGAAATTGATATACAAACTGCTGAGCCATTTATACCCGAACCCACGCTTTCAGAAGTCGAAATTGCGATAGAAAATCTGAAAAAGTACAAGTCTCCAGGTATCGATCAAATTCCAGCAGAATTAATACAAGAGGGCGGAAGCGCATTATATAGCGAAATTTATAAACTTGTACTTGCTATTTGGGAAAAGGAAATTGTACCACAACAATGGAAGGAGTCCATAATTGTACCTATTTTTAAAAAGGGGGACAAAACCAACTGTGGTAACTTTCGAGGAATATCACTTTTGTTGACGTCGTACAAAATTTTGTCCAATATTCTTTTGAGGAGATTCACTCCGTACGTAGATGAAATTATTGGGGATCATCAGTGCGGCTTTCGGCGTAATAGATCGACTATTGATCAGATTTTTTATATTCGACAGATAATGGAGAAAAAATGGGAGTATAAGGGTACAGTACATCAGTTATTCATAGATTTCAAAAAGGCATATGACTCGGTTAAGAGGGAAGTATTATATGATATTCTTATTGAATTTGGTATTCCCAAGAAACTAGTTCGATTAATTAAAATGTGTCTCAGTGAAACATACAGCAGAGTCCGTATAGGTCAGTTTCTATCTGATGCTTTTCCAATTCACTGCGGGCTAAAGCAGGGAGATGCACTATCACCTTTACTTTTTAACTTCGCGCTAGAATATACCATTAGGAAAGTTCAGGATAACAGGCAGGGTTTGGAATTGAACGGGTTACATCAGCTTCTTGTCTATGCGGATGACGTGAATATATTAGGAGAAAATACACAAACGATTAGGGAAAACACGGAAATTTTATTTGAAGCAAGTAGAGCGATCGGTTTGGAAGTAAATCCCGAAAAGACAAAGTATATGATTATGTCTCGTGACCAGAATATTGTACGAAATGGAAATATAAAAATTGAAGATTTATCCTTCGAAGAGGTGGAAAAATTCAAATATCTTGGAGCAACAGTAACAAATATAAATGACACTCGGGAGGAAATTAAACGCAGAATAAATATGGGAAATGCGTGTTATTATTCGGTTGAGAAGCTCTTATCATCCAGTCTGCTGTCCAAAAATCTGAAAGTTAGAATTTATAAAACAGTTATATTACCGGTTCTTCTGTATGGTTGTGAAACTTGGACTCTCACTCTGAGAGAGGAACATAGGTTCAGGGTGTTTGAGAATAAGGTGCTCAGGAAAATATTTGGGGCTAAGCGGGATGAAGTTACAGGAGAATGGAGAAAGTTACACAACACAGAACTGCACGCATTGTATTCTTTACCTGACATAATTAGGAACATTAAATCCAGACGTTTGAGATGGGCAGGGCATGTAGCACGTATGGGCGAATCCAGAAATGCATATAGAGTGTTAGTTGGGAGACCGGAGGGAAAAAGACCTTTAGGGAGGCCGAGACGTAGATGGGAGGATAATATTAAAATGGATTTGAGGGAGGTGGGGTATGATGATAGAGACTGGATTAATCTTGCTCAGGATAGGGACCGCTGGCGGGCTTATGTGAGGGCGGCAATGAACCTTCGGGTTCCTTAAAAGCCATTTGTAAGTAAGTAAGTATGTAAGTAATGTTATTTTGTTACTATTTTCTTTTACCAAGCTCATCCCCATCCTCAATCCACAATGACTAGGTTCAGTTTAATCATTAACATTCACACAATTGTGACATTCATGACTCTCAATCATGCTTCCATATCCTCAGGTTTTATACCATTCGTCATACAAACATATAATGAACTTGTGTGTTTCAAATCCAAAACTCTCTATCATTACTAATGTATAACAAAGCCCTGTGATTTGGTAATTCCATTTCGCACATCCTGAGAGGAAATACATAATCATTCTCGTCAAGTGCAAAAACATTTATTGAAATATCATTGCGTTTTTTTATATTTTGCTCAACAAATATGTTAAATTTTAAAGCAGAGTGCTCACTTAAATGTCTTTTTAAATTGTCTCGGATTTCATCAGTGATGCAGTCTCAAATATCTTTTAATTCACTCTCATGATTTGTTAGATTTAGAGCAATATAAGTCTTCAAACGATTTTTGAAAGCTCTATCCGATAACGCAAACACAGATCTAGAACATACTTGACTGGATGTTGGCGCCACCATTGGGACAGCATCCGCTCCAGAGGTCGGTTGTGCAACCATGCCAGATGTTCATGTTGGGATAGCAACCAACCCCGAGAAAGGTGACGTAACCATAACTAATTATAGATTTTGATTAATGTTTATCGTATTGGTAATTGAGGTGGTGATGAATCATGACATGTAAATTCCAATCTGGCAGTCGTCTTTATATTCGGCCACAGAATTTGAACCCGTGACCTCCTCAATGCGAGTCTCATACTCTCTCGGTTGCGCATCATTGTTTATGTAAATAAAATAAATTAAGATGAAATTAGGTACATATATATTATTTTAAGGAACATGGGAAACGAATAGTGTGGGTAAATTATGAGCGCAGGAACGTTATTTCGTGACACTTTTTAAAATAGTGAGCTCAATGCTAAATTACTCATATGCATCTAAGGAAACACCAGAGCAATAACCATAATTTTTTATGTAAATAAAATGAATTAAAATGAAATTAGGTACATATATATTATTTCAAGGAACATGGGAAACGAATAGTGTGGGTAAATTATCAGTGCAGGAAAGTTATTTCGTGACACTTTTTAAAATAGTGAGCTCAATGCTGAATTACTCTTATGCATCTAAGGAAATACCAGAGCAATAACCATCATTTTTTATGTAAATAAAATGAATTAAAATGAAATTAGGTACATATATATTATTTTAAGGAACATGGGAAACGAATAGTTTGAGTAAATTATAAGCGCAGGAACGTTATTTCGTGACACTTTTTAAAATAGTGAGCTCAATGCTAAATTACTCATATGAATCTAAGGAAACACCAGAGCAATAAATAAAGGAGCTACCACAGTATTTTCAATAGCGTTAGATACAATCGGTGTCAAACATGTTTTATTTTAACATAGGTAATAAGGTGTAGATGATGGTTGTATTCGATAATGTTGGAATTAACATCTTAGGAGTGGAGCGGAAGGGCAGTTGTCTTTATACTCGACCACAGAATTTGAACCCGTGACCTCCTCAATGTGAGTCTCATACTCTCTCGGTTCTGCATCATTGTTTATGTAAATAAAATAAATTAAAATGAAATTAGGTACATATTCAGTAGCGTTAGATACAATCGGTGTCAGACATATTTTATTTTAACATAGGTAATAAGGTGTAGATGATGGTTGTATTCGATAATGTTGGAATTAACATCTTAGGAGTGGAGCGGAAGGGCAGTTGTCTTTATACTCGGTCACAGAATTTGAACCCGTGCCCTCCTCGATGCGGGTCTCATACTCTCTCGGTTCTGCATCATTTTTATGTAAATAAAATAAATTAAAATGAAATTAGGTACATATGTATTATCGTATGCATCTAAGGAAACACCTGAGCAATAAATAAAGGAGCTACCACAGTGTTTTCAGTAGCGTTAGATACAGTCGGTGTCAACCAGAAGCATTGAAAGGAAAAGCGAATGTTGTATCAGATACCTGGAATGTAGGAAAGGGTAATATGATTATACGTACTTGGAATGTGGAGGAGGATGAGAAAGAAGAAACGTCAAATTCCAGAACTGTGATAAATTGTGGTTGTGATAGCTGGAAATGTGACTGTAATTACTTAAAGTACTTTAGTCTTAACAAAAAATCCCCAAACAGAGGTGGGGACTTTATTTTCATGAAACAATAATCAGATTTAAATTGTGGTAGTTGGATATGTGATTGTGTTGTATTACAATATGGTGTTAATAGAGTGCCACATGGATTTTATGAACCCCCATGTAAAAGAAGACGTGTGCAAGAGATCTTTAAATAATAATAGTATATTTTATATACTTTTTATTTACTCATAATAAACTTACAGTACTTGTGCATAAACTTGTTTTTATTTCAATACATCATCCTCATCAAACCAACTATTCTTTGCTATAGACAACTTGTTGCATTGGATCCACTTCTTTTTTATATTTAACGATAGCATTCAAAATTGTCGCTAATGCAACAGTTCGTTATTTTACTTTCTCTATCCATTTCTCAATCATGGTTAGCGCGGTGAAAGTAAAAGTCAACGCACACATGGACCTTGAGAACTCAATACCATACTGAGAAATCTAAAGGAAGGTCATGGGTTATGTGGTACTCTCACACGTGTCTCTTTCACAGTCGAGTGGCTGGGATGTGAGCTTCAACATGATTATGCAGTAGGCTAATGTAAGTTCATTACATCTAATCAGCAGTCATTAATCTGTTATATGTGTACTCGGAGTAATCAACAAAGACAGTGCAAAAAACGAAATAATATTCCAATGTTAATATTATCGGTTCGGCCATTATTGTGTGTAAAAGGTAACAAACATCCCGATAGACAGATATGAAGTTAAATTGAAAAATAATCATTATATGGTTACCGGTATTTAAACAAATTTTTGGAAATTGTGACCTTTCATTTCGATACAGTCTTCAGTTCTTTTGTGCATATTATCGCACTACAGACTATTGCATCTAATTCCAATTACCAGTTTCGTCCTTCGTACTAGTAACTCAGGTTGAAATAATTCCACTCTATAAAAGAGTACCTTACGTACTGTAAATTCAATCTTCACTTCTACCCGACTCATATAGCTAAAATTAGTCCTTTGCAAAATAACTCCGCTCCAGTGAGCTCAATAGTAATATACATCTAAGGAAACCATGAAAAAGTTCAGTCAGATTGGTTGGCCACAAACTTTGAGCCCATGATCTCCCGGAAGCGAATCTCAAACTCTCTCGGTTGTGTATCATAATCTATTTATAATTCAATAATTTCCATTTAAAGACTTATATTTTAAGCCAACAGGGAGAATTTGATCAGCTTCTTTTTTATATTTAACTCAAATACCATATTAAATATAACGAGAATTATTGTGATGTAGTTTTCACATACTATAACTGAGCTTATTGTAACGTGAGATGACTGATAGAGTATTGCAACATTAAAAGACACACAGCTAATCGTATGTTGCAATGTTAGATTCACTTATAAGCAGGCTTCGAGACTTTGGACCCGATACAATAAGTTTACTTGCATGCACTGTAGGTTGTTCTCGCGGCAGGTAGATCCTTAATGAAACCTGGCATTAGTTTTATTGTATTAATTAATCATTAATGCTGATAGTATTTTCCATTTAATGAAACCTTGCATTAATTATTGTATTGTAGTTTTAACAAATTGTATTAATTAATCATTAATAGTGATAGTATTTTCCATTTAATGAAACCTTGCATTAATTATTGTATTGTACTTTTAACAATCGATGTGATGACGTTACACAATTCATCTCCTTCGCGGGAGGAAACTAGCACTTCCTCTTTAAGTGCGTATATTTATTCAATGATCCATTTAATAAAACCTTGCATTAATTATTGTACTAATTATATCATATAACAATAGTGTTAAATGGGTAATATTCCCTGTTTGTTGTGCAAGGCCACATTGAATAGATGGAGTCATTTTCGTAATGAGTTGTTTTTACAGCGATATGGGAAACGAATAGTATGGGAAAATTATGAGCGCAGGAACGTCATGTAATTACAACAATTAAATGAAAATAAGCCCACAATCTAGTTAAATGATTAAAAAAAACTGAATGTGATGCACTGCGAACGCTCTACCAATTGAGCTACTCCCTCAGTTATTAAATGAGCACACGAAACAGACATGTTAAACAGCATTCTTTGAATCTCTGGAACTGTTATCATGAAAGTCAACCTGTCTCATCCTTTTGCATAGATGGCTTGTGTTCATGTAACTAATTATAGATTTTGATTAATGTTTATCGTATTGGCAATTGAGGTGGTGATGAATCATGACATGTAAATTTCCAATTTGGCAGTTGTCTTTATGGTCGGCCACAGAATTTGAACCCATGACCTCAATGCGAGTCTCAAACTCTCTCGATTCTGCATCACTGTTTATGTAAATAAAATAAATTAAGATGAAATTAGGTACATAAATATTATTTTAAGAAACATGGGAAACGAATAGTATGGGTAAATTATGAGTGCAGGAACGTCATGTAATTACAACAAATAAATGAAAATAAGCCCACAATCTAGTTAAATGATTGAAAAACTGAATGTGATGCACTGATTAATGTAATTAATGATGTGCACTTTGAAAAGAATCATGGTTAGATTTAGGCCTATGCATCACATTATTAATAACGCTATCGTGATAATCACAACAATGAAATAATAACAGTAAAGTAACATTTGTTAGAGCAAGAGCAACCGCGGATCATAAAAAAAAATTATTAAAAATGAATGTCACGTTTTTAAAAAAAACTGAATGTGATGCACTGATTAATGTAATTAATGATGTACATTTTGATAAGAATCATGCGTTAGATCTATGCATCACGACGTGTAATTATAAATGTAAACACCATTTATTTTTTGGAAAAGGATTTATTATTATTATTATTTTTTTTTTATTTTTATTTTTATTATTATTAATAAATTTTCTGAGGAAGGAGTAAGGTGAAAGATTTTACTTCCTCTGACTGGTTATGCGTCAATCTATCTTCAAAAGTCCAAGTCTTTTTATGTATATCCCTTTGTACTTTAACAACTGATGTGAGAAATTACAGTCCGCTCCGCGAATGTCTGGAATCAGGTAAAAGATGTTTACTTCCAGCCATAGATAGAGTATAAATCATGCTATTTATGCCTCTTTAAATACAGCAACCAGGTGACTGTTGAAGTGAGTTTTCTTCATTGTTATTATGCTGTACATTTTATTCACTTCTAGTAATCATACGTAATTTCTTAAGTGAGAATTGAGTTTTCTCCACATATTTGAGTAATTTTATTTATTTCTACTCACCATTCCGCTATTTCATCTTTTTGAATTCGATTTGATGCATTGTTTTACTTCCACCAAGGTGATACACTTTCTCTTTCAACTGCGGTGAACTGGTTGGGTGCTGCTTCAGACAGCTGCGTCCAGTCAATGTCATATAGTCGAGGACTCACTTTCACTTCCACGTGCTGGATTCACCTCTCACACAGATGGCTAAACCGACTGCGTAATACATACTCATACATATTTCACAACAGAAAATTATTTTCAACTGGCCAGGGAACAGGCGGTGGTCGAAAAAAATAATACAAGTGTCAAATAAGACCTATAGGAACATGTGTATTCAAAACATCCACGCATATCGAGTGATTTACCTTGGCTCTTACGTAACAAGAGCTTTCATTTTCAACTTAACAAACAATGGACCTTGAAACTTATGTAACACAGCTTTCACTTCATTTCAACATTCTCTCCATGCTCATTCGTCAATCGCTTTCCCACACCACTCGCTTGCAAATACCCATTCACCAATCACAAACCAGCTCCCCTTATCCCTCCTTTGACCACGCCCCCTTTCCCCTATCCCTCTTTTGGTCACACCCCGTTTCCCCTATCCCTCATTTGGTCACGCCCCCTTCCCCCACCCCTCCTTGGGCCACGCCCCTCCCAGCCTCCCAGCCTGTCACGTGAGCATCATTTCCTTACTACTAATGTGAGAATACAAATTTTACAACCATAAAGAACAACCGGTAATATAACTGTTTTATAAATTCTAACTTGCAGTTTTTTGGTACCAGACTACAGGACAGTAGCTTTTCCACCGAATAATAACAGGCATTTTTCATATTTATTCTAAGTTTAGTTTCCTCCCGATTGTAATTTATATTTGTTACTGTTGTTCCTAGATATTTGAATTTTTCCACATCTTCAAAGGATAGGCTAAATCTCCAAATTTATATTTCCATTTCGTTCAATATTCTGTTCACGAGACATATCATATACTTAGTCTTGTCACGATTTACTTCCAAACCTATCTCTTTACTTGCTTCAGGTTAAATTCCCGTGTTTTCCGTAATAGTTTCTGGATTTCTCCTAACATATTCACGTAATCTGCATAAACAAGCAGCTGATGTAATCCGTTCAATTTCAAACCCTCTCTGTTATCCTGGACTTTCCTAATGACATATTGTAGATCAAAGTTAAAAAGTAAAGGTGATAGTGTATCTTCTTGCTTTAGCCCGCAGTGAATTGGAAAAGCATTATACAGAAACTGGTTTATACGCGCTCTGCTGTAAGTTTCACTCAAACACCTTTTAATTAATCGAACTAGTTTCTTAGGAATACCAAATTCAATAAGGATATTATATATAATACTTCTCTCTCTACCGAGTCATATGTCTTTTTGAAAACTATGAACAACTGATATATTGTGTCCTTACACTCCCATTTTTTCTCCAATATCTGTCGAATACAAAAAATCTGATCAATAATCGATTTGTTAAGCCAAAGTTTTCATCCGTATATGGAGTTAATCTTCTCAAAAGAATACTGGAGAAAATTTTGTACGACGTCAACAAAAGTGATATTGCTCGAAAGTTATTATTACTATTATTATTCTTATTCTTATTATTATTATTATTATTATTATTATTATTATTATTATTATTATTATTATTATTATTATTATTATTATTATTATTATTATTATTATTATTACTACACGCATTCTATTCTTCACCTCACATAATAAGGAACATTAAATCCAAATGTTTGAAGCCATTAAGTAAGCATTATTATTATTATTATTATTATTATTATTATTATTATTATTATTATTATTATTATTATTATTATCATGTTAAGGTATATTTATTAATATTGTACCATGTTCTTACTTACTATGATTTTCAACTAACCCGGAGGTTCATTGCCGCTCTCACATAAGCCTGCAATCGGTCCCTATCCTGAACAAGATTAATCTAGTCTCTACCATCACATCCCTCCTACCTCAAATCCATTTTAATATTATCCTCCCATCTACACTTGGCCTCCCCAAAGGTCATTTTCCCTCCGGCCTAACAAGTAACATTCTATATCCATTTCTGGATTCACCCATACGTGCTACATGCCCTGCCCATCTCGAACGTCTGAATTTAATGTTCCTAATTATGTCAGATGAAGAATAAAATGCACGTTGTTCTGAGTTACGCATCTTTCTCTATTCACCTGTAACTTCATCCCTCTTAACCCCGAATATTTTCGTGAGCACCTTATTCTCAAACATCCTTAACCTCTGTTCCTCTCTCAAAGTGAGACTACAAATTTCACAACCATACAGAAGAACCGGTGATATAATTGTTTTATGAATTCTAACTTTCAGCTTTTTTTGAGAGTAGACTAAATGATAAAATATTCTCAAATGAATAATAACACGCATTTCCCATATTTATTCTGCGTTTCATTTCCTCCTAAGTATCATTTATATTTGTTACTGTTGCTCTAAGATATTTGAATTTTTACACCTCTTCAAAGGATAAATTTTAAATTTTTATATTTCCATTTCGTAAAATATTCTGGTCACGAGACATAATCATATACTTTGTCTTTTCGAGATTTACTTCCAAACCAATCTGTATTTGTGAATAAACGAATGTTTCTAGGAGAACTATAATTGTTCACATTAGCTACTAAGAAACTTCACTTTTGCTGTAGATTTGGCAGTAATTTAATTAAATGACATTAATTTGAGCATAATATAAAACTAACACGCTCTTCCATAAATGCTATAAATTCCAAATGTAGAAAAAAAATGTCGGCTAGAGAAGTACGTCAAGTAAAAAAAAAGGAGAGAAATAGTAAAAATAGAGAGCATAATAAAAAAATACACACTTATTTAAAAAGTACTCGGATTCGAACCATTACACGATCTGAATAAAGGAATGCTCAGCGGAAAGTGTATGTCAGCGCCACAGCACATATACAACCTGGGTGACATCAATCGGAGGTAACGCGCAAACAACTGTTCCGGAGAAAACCTAATCATGCGCAGCACTATGTACGTACTTAGCACTATAACATAAATTAAAATCAAAGCCCAGTCTTGTTTATCGTTCTATTAAGTATTCATAATGGTGGGACGTGTGTGATTGTAGCTTCAACGTAGCTATATTATAACTATTCCTCAAATGTTTTCAAATTGCACTTATATCTTTATTTACCTCAAAATTTTCATTTTTTAATGTAGCTTTTAATAGGACCATAATATCTTGTCAGCTGTAGCAGTAACATCAATAGTTTTAGTTTATAATTCATGTTGGCTCCTAGACCATTCAACAATTTGTTTGAACGATCCGCCATTAAGAGCCTCTAATAAACAAGTTGGAGCGATGAAATGAAATATTACGGGCAAACCTCTGAGTAGTTGGCACAGGAAATAATGCAAAAATAGTGTTGTGGATAATAATAATAATAATAATAATAATAATAATAATAATAATAATAAATAATGACGAAGTTATAAGAATACTTGTGTGCGTCAGTAATTAAATGTCCCATTATTGGAGGACAAAAAGCAAGAAAGAGAATAAAGATGTATACCTATATTATTACATTTAGCTTTACAATTTCAGGCTAGGAGAAAGTTGGTGTAGTGTAGAAGGTAGAAGTCTAAAACGCAAGAGAAGTTTCTGGTTCGATATCCACATCTTGGTTTAAATAACACGTAAATAGCAGACCAAAACAATTTTCTTGGTACCAACCAGTGAACTAATAACTCCACTACATATACTGTAGGGACATAAACTAATGCTTGTTTACAGCAGTTAAATTAAGCATAAATCAAGCGGGAAGTGATTAAAGTTTAGGTCATAAGAGATATTCGTAGCTGTGTAATTGCTTTAACTTCCCGTGATTAGATTCGAGATGCTTTAGTAAACAAGATTCAGTGTCGGCTTGTGCGTAGTGGATTGCAGTGCAGAAGTCAATATCTAAACAACCAGTACGCGAAGCCTATTTAACTGTAAAGCTGCAGTGGCTGCGTGGCCTAAATAACCCTACCATTTATTAGCTGAATTTTACACCACTCCCTTATTGTATCATTTCTAATATCGAACTCTTAAAATAATACTGTCGTAACTATCATAAGTTAGTTTTGAGTAAATGTAAGATAAACATTTCAAAGTCGTATGAAAACTCAGGATTACCAAGATTACCAACTTTGCACTTGAACTTACAGATACGACAGTTCTACTCTTTGATAGAGGATTAAATAAAGATTACAAAACTGCTTGAAATTTAAAATTCAATTTTTGAGAAATGACGACAGTATTATTCTAGGAGTGTGATAACTGATATGATATTTGCATGATTTATTTACGCCTACTCTTCTTTGTAATATTTTTATTCCAATAGTTTCTAGTATTTCTTTTGGTTTTGCAGTTTCTGATGTTCAGCATACGTCAGTATGTGGCAAACCACAGTTCTATAAATTCTCATTTTTGTTTCTGTTTGAGAAGAATTATTGCACCACATATTATTTCCAAGGGGCTCCGGATATTCTCGGTGCTTTATTAGCCTCAATGAAATCCTCAAGATTTAAATCACAATCATCGTAAGAGCATACTAGTACTGCAGAATAGTTAAGTGAGATAACTAGTTCAATAACGTTCCTCTCAACTTCCAGTTTACATTTTCGAGGGTAGTTAGTAAATATCAGGCTTTTGGGTTCTTTGGTGGATATTGTCATGTTTTATTTTCTACAAATAGTGACCTCTTTAGTTTTAATTATCGTTGAGTGTTCTATATTCAAATATTTCCTATTAATGCAATAACAACTAATGATACTAAACTTCTTCTCAACACTTGCATTAGTCTAATAGTAGTACATTATCAAATGATTTTACTAGATCTACAAATCGCACAAATGCAGGTCCACTGAATTCAGTTGACTTTTATACAATTTATCATAAGTTTTATTATAAAAATGCCATCAACATTAGATCTTCCTCTACGGAATACTTGTTGTTCGTCTGAAAGGGTTGTCCTTTTTTCTGATTTAGTTGCAACTATGGTAGTTAAAATTTCAGCGCGGTCTTAAGCAAGGTAATTTTCTGGTTCTCTTTTATTAATATAGATTTTAAGCTTTGTTTAATAGTGTACAAATTTAAAATTTTTAATGTTTTCGCATTCTTTTTTTGTGTTACTGTAAATTTATCAACGTTATTGTACTGTTTGAATGAACATTATTACCGGTAACTTTTTTTTCGCTGTATGTTTTCATATTTCTGTTGACGTGGAAAAGAAGGCCTGATGGCCTTAACACCACCAGCATAAATAAATGTATTATTGTTATTGTTGTTATTATTATTATTATTATTATTATTATTATTAATATTATTATTATTATCATCATCAACTTTCTTTCAAACTGGAATGGGTTATACTTGATTTCTCCATTTTGAGTATTTCACTAGAAGAGAATAATTTTTGGAACCATGTTGTTATTTCAGATGTCAACTCCTGTTTTCCATATTTCAGCAGTTCATTATATATATATCATCTACCCCAAAAGACTTTCTACTTCTTAGTCTTTTGGCAGTACCTACTACCTTATTCATTTCTACTTTAATTTCTTTCTTGTTAAGAACAATGAATTAGCTGGTCATGTCTATAGGATTCTAGTTGCTATGAAGATTTTTCAAATACAATGTCCTTTTATTACACAGACATGATTCATTTCAGTATGATCATATAGAGTTTATCATTCTAAAAATCTATAAGGATCCTTGTAGCAGAGAAGATCGTAGCTGCAGTTTTTCTGGGATATTCCGTTTCCCTATTTATTAGGCGTTAACATCATTCCGACCGATATCAATTCCATATTCATCTTCATGAAAGTGCAGATGTGGCTGATCTAGGTACAAGTGGGAATGTCTACATGAAACCTGGATGGGCCGCAAACCTTAGTCAAGTTGTGTGGGTGAGAATTCGTATAGTTTGGGTTAATGTCATAATTCATTTATGATGAACGTAGTGCTATGAGTTCACACCCATCAACTTCAGTGTAACTAACGAGTTTAAGCAGTTATATTCTCCTTGAAAATATTTATGAATAGTTCCTAATTTTCATAAAATTAATTTAAAAAAATTAATTCACATCACAAACACAAAACGTTCCAACAAAAGTGCGTTATTTCGCTTATTAGTAGTACATGTTAGAAATGAGAACGGCTCGAGCTTTGCTTGGCAACCGGCAATACAGAAGTCAGTTTTTCATTTCCCCACCATGTGGAGCTAGGATCACGACCTTACAGGAGCAGATGGGCCGGGGTTTAACTCGCAGGCTTACATCTCTACCTGCTTTGCATTACTCTCAGTTGCTGTACATGTTTATTGACATCTAAATTCTTCTAAAAAGGGTAAACAAACGTCCTCCATAATCGACAGAGACATTGATGTTTACCGTTCGGTAGCCGCAAATTTGGAGGAGTCATTGCACGAAGATATATCCTCCCCTGGTGGAAGAATTACGGAACTGCACTTTAATAACCTAGCACGTGTGACTAAGAAATTTCTGTGTGTACCACAAGTGCACACAGCGAAAGCGTTTTCAGTATACCAGCGTTTGTACTCAATTAGAGACGTTAAATTTTGCACCCTGATAATGTGAATGATATGGTTTTCCTTCACAGCAACCTTCCTATTCCCTAGTAATCGACCATGTGATTCCTGTATTAGCAAGGTTATGCCATTCATTGCTACAGATATAATGAAATAATATTTTCCAATAATTATAATTAAGATTGTAGCAAGCCTTTATTTACGTTCAGAAAGAGAGTCAACATTTTTTATAACAGTTTGAATTTTCGATGCATTTGGGAACATGACAAATATTATTTATTGAATGAAACTTTAAGTTGAAGACATTTTCACAAATATGTTCAGTTAACCATTTGCAGCATAGTGGTTGTTCAGAAGAACCACCGTTTTCTTTCTTTCTAAATTTTATGGCACAGATATTCTACCAAGGAACCACCTCTTGAGTATACATAGAGGTGCCATCTGTGTTTTGAAATTGTATGCAGAGTTAAAATGTTGAAAAGAATTGATCGAAGCTTTGTTATGGTCCATGAAGTGAAAAACATAAAAAATTAGCCGGAAAGGATTAAGAATTTCTTTCAGAAGAATGAAACTTTCAGTGCGCTATTATGTGACAAGTAATTTAGTTTCTTTGAGATGTTTGTTATACTGAAAGGTTTTGACTACTGTACATAAATATTCTACCAGATTATTTTATTTAATGATTTTCATTAAAAGCTATTAGCCTATAGTTTTAAGAAAATAAATAAATAAGCAAGTACAATATTATGATTTCGACTCGGAAAGCATTTTTTTTTCTATATGAATAAATAAAGATAAATATTCTCCGTAAAATTTAAGGTTGTCACTTCTGTTTCTTTGTTTCAATGCCAGGATAGATAAGTCAGTGTATCGGAAGTCAGTCTCGAGGATAGCGCCTACCGCAAGATATTCTGCTAAACATAAAGCTTGAGAAGAGCAAGGCCGCTGAAGAAATCTCGGTTCGAGCCGGGCTTTTGCTTAGGCTGTAAGCTGGGCCAAAAGACTTGTCTTTCAAGTCTACATATAAAAGAATTAACAGAATATATCAATGAACCACCAAGTGTTTTAAAGAGGTTGCACAATGTATTAGTTTAAATTCTATTATTTATCAAACAGGATTTCTGTAGCCAAATGTAGGAAAGTCAGAACAACTGTTGAACTACAACACTATAACATACTCCATATTACGCACAGTTTGCTTAGCCTGCATAATGTAGGTAGACCGGGCGACGCTCGACCGGCACAAAGGCTATGCAACACGCGACAAGCCGTCTCCAGCAGTTCTCCTCTCCAGTTCATTCTCTCTGTAGGAGTGGTTGTGTTTAGCTACATTAGATTGCATGTTATTCTTCTTATTGTGTTAGTGAATTGTTAAGATTAGCTTGCTCACCTAGCACCACAAAAATTTACATTACAGCAAAGGATTTTCATGGTACAATCTCATCTGAAAAAGAGTGATTCCGGAAAGGTAGTAAGACTATTTGCAAGAATATTTCGCAACGTTACCGTTGCAAATAGCAACAGAAGCGAAAGACCACTCCTAAATATAAATCTAAACGCTTCACTAACACAATCAGAAGAATAACAAGCAATTTAAAGTCAACACAACCACTCCTACAGAGAGACTGGACCGCCGAGTGTGCGGGAGACGGTTTGCCGCGTGTTGCATGGCTTTCTTGCCGGTCAGGAGCCGCCCGATCGATCTACGTTATGTAAGAGAATGCTCTGTATTTGACTGTGATTTTCAAATTACGTGCTTAAGCCTTTACTTTATCGTAAAGTGAGAGTTATGTAGTAACAAGTAGACACGTTATTCAAATAAAAGTATAACGGGACAACTTGCGATACATTTGAAAGGAATTTTAGTCTCGTACATTATTTGTATTATTGACTTGAATTTTATAGGCCACTCTTCCTCATATTTTAACCGTCTGCCAACTTTGAAGGAGTATTTCGATTTAATATTGCAGAAGGAAATTCACCGACTGCACTTGGTTATGTTGGTATTCTACTTCGAGAAGTTTGTAATATGCATTTCTATTTATAGAGGCGTATTTAAGTACTCAAACTTACAGCTTAGTTTGTTAAGATTTTACTTATAAAATGAAGAACTTCGAAAGAAATATTGATTCGTCACATATGAAATAATTAAAGTTCTGTACATCACTGAGCATATACACAGTTGACACGTTCACCGTCTTACGACATTGACAATAAATGTTTCATCGTACCAATATTGGAGTCTGTTTTATATTTTTGACATTATTGAATGATATGCTAGAGTAAGAACTGGATAATTACAATGAGGAGCAAAGATAAATAATTTGTGTGCTTTGAAATGAGAAAATAAAATGCCGTACAGTACGGCCAAGTTCACACAAAACGGTTTTGTGCGTACGGAAAAAATTCGTACGGCTTTATTCCGTAGATAGCTCGCTTTTACAAACCACAGTTTTTTTTTGCCGTCATCGAGAAACTTGGGAAAATTGAAAACTGTGGACAGAATGACGACCAGAAAGCCATTAAATTCCGTGGTGTCTGAAAACATGCATGAAGTCACGTAAGCCATTAGCAACGTGGCAACCGTGCCGTATCCGCTTCGCCTGAAATCTAGCATAATGTTTCCGTGTTCCACTACAAACAATCTACGGAATAAAACCGTCCCAATTTTGTCCATAAGGAGAAAACCGTTGTTTGTGAAACTTCCCTGCCTTTTATTAGGAAGAAGAGATCACTGTGACATATTCATCTGCGTGAAAGACAATTTTGCACATATTGAATACCTATGCGTAACCGAATCAAAATAGGCTATGTCCAGCATTCGCTGCCTGTCCAGATGATAAAAAGTGATACATACGGGTAGCTCCCAACAATGGATGTCTCTGCATCTACATGGCGCAAAAAGCCAGCATATTCGGATATTATATCTATTATTCCATAATCATCGCCATCAACTTAATCTTCATCATCATCATCATCATCATCATCATCATCATCATCATATTCAACTTCCCCATTTTGTCTTGACAGCTTCACCATCTTCGTCTTTATAACTTCTCCGTCTCCATCTTCATCTTGACAACTTCTTCGTCTCAATCTTCGTCTTCAACTTCTCCATTTCCATCTTCGTCTTCAATTACTCTGTTTCATCTTCGACTTCAATTTCTCCGTCTTCCATATACAATTTCTCCATCTCTGTCTTCAACTATATGATCTTCGTCTTCAATTTCTCCATCTTCGTCTTCAACTTTTCCATCTTCGTCTTCAACTTCTCAATCTTCATCTTCTTTAAATCATTCATCTTCGCCCGCTCCAACTTGCACATTTTCATTTTATTCAATTTTTACATCATCACTCTCTTCAACTTTCCCGTCTTCATCTTTTTCATCTTCTTCATTTTCATCTTCAACTTCATCCTGAAGTTTTCTATCGTCATCTCCTCCACTATCATTCTCATCTTCTCCATCAAAAGCATCATTCTTTCTATTTTCATCATCTTCTCTATCTGTATGTCCATGTTCTCTATCTTTATTGTACTTATCTTCTCTATTTTCAACTTCATCATGTTTCATCGAACTTCTCGATCTCTATCTTCATCTTACCCTCCATAATTATCATCATTACCATCACCATCACCACCACCATCATCATCATTATTACCACCACCATCATCATTACTACCACCATCACAATCATGGTCATTCCCATAACCACCTTCACTATAATCGGTACCACCAACATCATCATAGTCATTATCATCATCATCATCATCATCATCATCACAACCACCAGCAACAATTCCATTGTCGTCGCCAAAACCATCTTTACCACCTTCAACTTCATCTTAGATATTGGAATAGTTTTGCTGTTACCTTTTTCATTGTTGTTTCTGGATGATCTGCGAACTTTTTTTTGGGTCCTGAGGCTTTAAAACGTTGATGGTTTTAAAATATGTCTCTTGGAAAGAAGTGTTATAGAAAAAGTAATTCAATGGTTGTTTTCCTACCATTAGTACAGAAATGTCGTTGAAGTGGACTTTGTTATTATTTAACCTGGTAGAGATAAGGCCTGACGGCCTTCTCTGCCCCTCTATCAGGGGATTACAACTACAATATAGAGAATAAAATTACAATTAATATTACATTTACAATTACAATTACAATAAAAATCAAAGTACACAAAGATGACATGATGAATGAAAGCTAGAAAATTTATAGTCGTTAAAAACAAAGAAGTGTTTACAAGAAAATTATGTGACGTTCAACCTGTGAAATTCTTTACATTAATAAAATAGTCGTGCCCATTTCGAAGAGCTGAAAGGATAACCATTTTTTGTGGTTCTAATTAAAATGGCATATTGGGATTGAAGGTAGACGGGCATTTTAATTTTTTTTTTACATTCTTTTCTGTTAGAGAGTGAACACAATCATCCTCAATTTGTGTGTGTCCGACAACCAAACATTTATGTATTATACATTCAACCTGTAAGTTTGCCACAACATATTTATAATAGGCAACAATTTATTAATTTTCTGTTGTCCACAGCAATTGTTTCAATACAATGTTTTTTCTACTTCATCTGTATTGCATATACACGCTTATACTTATATAAATTTTAACAAGCATCTCCCTATTTCATTCGCAACTATCTTTCCATTTTCATCATGCCATACGTAGCAGTAGATTTTTTCCAAGTCACAAATTGTGAAGTTTTAGGTGGAAAATTTTGATTTGATGATGAATTTTCTCCCCGTGCTTGAGAAGAGTAGGATACAAGTAGAAATTGAAAGTAGTTACTATTTTAATAATGCTACAATAACGGCACTGTTTTATATGGACAGCAAAAACTAAACTCAATACATTTTGCAACATTGGCACAACTTAAAAAATGCCAATATTGTATCCAGCATACTAATGGCAAGCCAGAGAATGCAACAGTGACATTTCTGCTATCAGTTTTTTCCAATATCGAACAAAACGATGTGCAGCCGTTGCTGCCGGAAATAAGACTATTTTACAATTTTTGGATCTGCAATAACTCAAAATTATTATATTTTTAGTTGTACCACTGTTGCAGCCCATGAGCTATATGTTATTCAGAATTTGTAAAAATTTGCTTAATCTTTGTTCTTGTCATTCTGATTATCATAATTGTAATAATAATAATAATAATAATAATAATAATAATAATAATAATAATAATAATAATAATAAATATTATTCTCATTACATGATCATCAGAATCATCTTTTTTCCGACAAAATAGTCATCTGTATATTCTTAATTTGCACCACTGTCTTCCACACCACCATGCACTTTAATATTACTAACACCATTAACCATCAATATAACCATCACCAACAATTTCATCTCCACTATCATTACCATAACCGTTATCTTGTAATTTTCATTACCTTCAATATTAACATTACTAACAATATCGCCATAATCATCATCATCATCATCCTTGACTTTCCTTCCCATTTTGTTATTCCGCCTGCAATGATCGTGTACCTAGATTATTCTAGTCACTCGACACCCATTATCCTTCATTAATACTTCAGCTCCCGTACTATTAATGCGTGTAAATGTTCTGTAGCAGAGGGATAAGCAGGTAAAGAACCCCTTCTGTGGAAATTTGTTTTCCTGTAAGAAAGGAATCAGAAATAATAAGACTATGAATAAATTTATGAGCGTTTATATGCTGAGATATTAATGTTAATTTCATTTTAATAGTACGTGAAAAGTTTATCATTTAATTATCCCATTTATACCTTTTTTCATGAAGATTTACTATAAATCTTACTTAATTTTTTATCTTAGATACTCGAAGAAGTTACTTTATTTTACTGGTTTCTGTGGAAAGAAGGGACATACATCTTGGATACATTCGTGGAAACACAAATGGAGTTGCTTAGCTGGTGGTCATATAAGATTCTGATTTCTCTTTCAATGACATTACTCCATTATAAATACGAACCATGGAAAGAGTTTTTAATTTGACGAATACAGTACATTTATTTGAGGACCTTTGTTCCACCACTTAGGGTGACCACAATCAAATCCATCCTTATCTATCTTGTCACTGTAATAGCGGATCAATGAGGCATGTAACCGGCAGCCGTGTACGCGCAAGTATCGAGGTCGTACAATTATCCGCATGATTAAATCTGCGAACAATAAGTTGTTGTGTTCTAAATTATACAAATAAATATGAAATTTCCTGCTCCATTAACTTCCCAATTTTGCTGCAGGTAATACCATAACAATAAAATCTGCATGAAATATTCTTGTTAATAGCAATAATGTTGTTGTTGTTGCTGCTCCTACTGCAGACCTCAATTTTAGCATTCCAATTAAGAAGCTTTAGTTAGCATTTCACATTGTGTCATAACGAAATCATCATTTCATGAACAGGTTTGTTATAAAACAACATTATGCCACTAATATGCCGATTGGGCCTTGTCTTGACTTTACGAGTGCTGGATTCGGGTCTGGTCCGTATACTTAGGCACGCTTTGGTCCATTGTGCCACTGCCATCGTTATCTAATACAAGCCGTAAGACTGACCACATGACTGAATTAGCAGATGATCACGAAGGGTGGCCTTTAACCATATGCATTAGTTGGAAAGTTGAAATAGTATCATATATTTCTCTAAAACGTAGTAGGCCCTATAATTGCATTAATAAAATTTGAATTTCTGATTATGAGACTGTTTAGACATTAATTTCCTTGTGACTTGTGGTATTATAAATAATTTAAATATTATTTTTGGCGTGAAAATTATGGTGATGTAGGTAAAAGTTCTTTTGTGTATATCCACCTTTATTGAGATGAAATATTGCTTTCTTTTATGCTGTCATGTGAATTGCGAATACAGGAATACCGTATAGCCGAGGTCACGGAAAGCATGGGGCTCTACCTCCATGCCCCCCAAATGCCTTCATGGCATATGACGGGGATACCTTTACCTTTTTTTTTACAGAATACGCAAGCTATAATTTTCATATAGATATGACATCATGAAATATGTCAATGGTGAATTTGCAAAACCACTTAAGTCCCTAGAAGTAGTTTTGAGAAATTAAAGAAAACTGTTGTTGGTCTCGCTGAACAATATATTGTTACAATATAATTTTTTATATGTAAGAGATATATAACAGAAATAGTTTTAGTATAAAAATTCATACTTTTGTACTCTTCTTCAGGTCGTAAAAAATTATTTATCTTTAGGACTTACGTCGTTGTGCAAATTAACTTCAATCCTTAATTATTAGGTTACTAACACATAAACATGTTTAACTGAATGTATTTATACCAAAATCATAAAACAACCTTATTGCAATTGTTGAACAACATTATTTTGAACAATTTGTTAATCACAAGAGTGCAGACCTCTGATGGAGAAAAGTATGATGTTGAAGACTGTTTCTGTGCACTTATTGCCATTAAGAATTTGATCAGTGTGTTGTTCTTATTTTGTCGCAAAACAACCGCAGTTCTTTAATATACTGGATGAGACACAGTTATTGAAGTAGTGTGCAGGAGAAAATTACATACCTCATTAAGACTTTTGACCTGTCCCTCATGGTAGACACAAAAGGACATTTCACTAGTTTTCATGTTGTGCACAGAGAAAGCTGGAACGGTAAGCTGGCGATAGAAGTACATTCCTGAACTGGTGGTTAGGCAAGCATACATTTTTCATGTAGTCAAATGTGACAGCAAGAAAATTCTCTCTCTCGATGCTTAATTTGGCTCCATTTTGCAATACCTTTTACTTCAGCTACAAGTTTAGCACGATTACTGAGCATATTGCTTTTCATTTTCATGCTCTGTTCTTCAAACGTAATAAATTTTCTCAACTAAAGAAGTACCAATGACAACAGACAAAAAACATTTTGTCAGCTGATTGTATGATTAAAATTACATATTATGTAAGTTTCTTCAGTACTTGACAGGCAAAACAACTTAAGTCCAGGACTAAAGTCGTTTTACCCCATAACCAAACATTATGCTGCTAAAAACGATACAAAAGTCGTGGATTAAAGTCATTCTAATACTAAACGATGCCCCTTGCACACAGTAACATAATCATGCTCTAAACTAAAAAAGCCCCAAAATGTGCAAGTCGTTTTGCAATTTCACCATTCATGTGATATCAGGGCATTATAAAATGTTAAAATTAGACAGAAAGGTTATATTATAAACTGCTTCTAAACTTTTGGTGTTATAAACAGTAAATATATGCAATTATATACATGTGAAAGTGAAAACATTGACTCTCATGTAAATTAAATTGTATTTAGGCCTAATGTATTCATTTTAAATTAAGAAGCAGTTGCAATATAATATAACCCCTTCTGTTTAATTTTTAACTTTCTCGAATGCCCTCACCATACATATTGAACAGTGAAATAAGCAAAAGGGCCCAAGTGCCATTTATTTGGCAAATTGAGGTTATTAGGATTTCAGATTCCAAGTGCCATAAGGAGCTTGCAGAAAAAGTTTCATCCCTCTTATGTTGCTCTTTCTATTCATCACTACAAATATATTTCAAACAGTCCAAGTGCCGTTAAGTTGCGCAACTTGATTTTTATAGGTTTCTTTTAACAAACTTTCATTATGGTTCAACTTTAACACTCAGATGTGAGGTTCTTGCAACAAACTGTATCTGATTTTGAGTTATTTGAGTGAAAAAGTGAAGTAATTATTTTTAGCTGTGTGAAGTTTTTTGTTTCTCCTGAAAAAAAAAAAATTGAATTTGGCATTTAGGCCCTTTTGCATATTTCACTCTCCATTTTATGATGCTATATCGATATGAAAATTATAAGCTATGTGTGCTGTATTTACCTCACACGTTATTCCTATATTCGAAATTATGTATTATAAATAACCATAATGTTATGTATAATAACCCCGTGCATTAGGAAGGAGCGAAAACATAGCTATGCAATTTAACTTTTATTTGGTTTGAAAACTGTAATTGTCCGGAAAAGTTGTATCTTACAGAGATATTTATTACAATAGCTTTGATTTTCTGATTGATTAACATCTTGAGGTCTCTACCCAGCTATATATTTTAGAAATTTTTCGTAAATTTCGTAAATTTATTTACTAGCAAAAGTCGAATATATAGCGTCTTATATAATATTTTAATTCACAGATCAATAAAAATACAATTATTTAGTCTCATAAACAGGAAAAAGTGATAAAAATAGTCACAAACAAGCTACTACTTTTAGAGAAAAAGGGGGAAAATGGTTTTTCGCTCTCATATAAACTCAATTTTATATATAACGAATTTTAATATATTATGATTTATAATTTTTTTTAATTTCTTCAGTAATTATACTTACTTATTAATAAAATATGGGTGTTTATAGTTATAATTTAAACTTCACAATAATAAATATAAAAATATAATAATTCAATTAAAAGTTACAAAATAATGTCATGATATAGTAATTATTTATATAACTATTAAGAAAAAAATCACATTTCTCCGCTGTTTCACATAAATTTGATATTTAAACAAGATTAACAAATAATTGTAAGTAACATTTAGTATAGGTCTAATGTTTTTTTTTATTTTTCTAAACTGTATTCTGATTTAGTTTCAAACTTGAATAAAACTACTCTTGAATCAATTCGTGCTGTTATATATCCATCTCTTGTTTCCTGACCTATATTGGAACTGGAAGCTCCACTCACAAGCTTCACGCATCTCTCAACTGGCTTAGCTTGGCAATAAAATAAAGGAAACTCCTATACAGTGAAACCTCTCATTTACGGACATCGAAGGGACATAACAATCTGTCCGCATCTTGGAGGTGTCCTTTATTGGGACGGAGGCTCCCCAATCTAACAGTAAATTTATAATATGCATTATGTATCCCTTCACGCTTTAAATGAAATGTATTACTGTAGTTTAATTCTAAATACAGTCACCTGTACTACAGTATATTCTTTGCAACTTTGAACTATAGTAGATAAGACCGAAAAAGGAAAATACAGTACTGTGCCTTGGAATTTTATTCTAGGGCTACAGTTATGCAGTACTGTAATTTACAGTTTTCAGCTTAACCTTTACGTTCAGGTGCCATGTCTCTCGAAACAGAACAACTGATTGAAGTGAAGAGAGTAATCCTACTACCCCTATCATGTGTCGAATACAATTTCACGATCGCGGAAACGTTGCACCCATCAGACAGGTTAAATTTTATGACATTGTTTATCCACCCGCTTCCAGCTAACAAGGGGTAACCAGCTGGGCTAGTGGAAGCCTACGAGACCCTTATTGACTTCTTTCATGTTAAGGAATTTCTTTAAAGTTCTCAAAACTAAATTTTCCATTTTTGTAGGTCTTAAAATCCAAGTTCTGTCCGCAGTCAGGAGGTAAAGCAAGCTTTAGGACTGTGAAACAGCTTTCCGTGTCCGTGTCTGAGAGTGTCCGTAAACGAGAGTTAAATTTATCATTATTTCTATATTATTTCAGTTGGGACATAAAAATCTGTCCATATATGAGGAGTGTCCGTATCTTGGGGGTGTCCGTAAGAAGAGGTTTCACTGTATTCGCTTCATGTTTATAGCCTTCAAAGTTCTACTTAAGCCAAGTTCCCTTACATGATGACTACTATCTTTTATTTACGTTTATTTTCATGCTGAGTTCGAAAATTACAACGGAAACCTTGGACTATCTCATGTTTACTAGATACATTAACTATAAAACTACAAACATACATATGTAAAACAGGCTACTTGTAGCACAGGATTGTCAAGATATACTTCTACTTATGAAAAACACAATTACCTCTTAAAACACAATAACACAATGTAAACTCGACATCAGTTGCATGTACGACTTTTCTTTACTTCCCTCTTGTATGAATCTACAGGTCTTCACGAATGACGTTTCAACAATAGTCTGCTAACACTGACGGGTTCCAGTCCACACCTGTGGAGAAACGGTTAGCGCGTCTGGCCGCGGGTTCGTTTCCCGGTCGGAGCAAGTTACCTGGTTAAGGTTTTTCCGCGATTTACCTCAACCCAATGTGAGCAAATGCTGGGTAACTTTCCGTGTTGGACTCCGGATCATTTCACCGGCATTATCACCTTCATATCATTCAGACGCTAAATAACTTAAGATGTAGATAAAGCGTCTTAAATAACTTACAAAAAAAATTCAAGGGCTCCATTTCCCTTGGTAGAGTCTCTCCGTACCAGATATTTTCCACCAGTTCTTTGTAATTTTCAGTTTTGTTGTTTCCAAGAAAATTATTTATTTGTTACTATCCTGGAAGCATTCCAAACTTCTTTTTCATCATCACATAGTACACCATTGAAGTATGTATCCTTAAAGGGTCCGGAAGTCTGTGGACCCACGAATATTCCCTTGTTAACTCTTGCCTCACTTACATGTGGAAACTTTTCCCTGAGGTAACGAATGCTGTGTCATTATGGTTCATGGCTTTGACGAAATTTTTCCTCAGTCATAATTGTTTGTGCAACGCTGGTAGTATGATCAAACTGAGGTCTACGAGAGGTACACTTACAATGTTCTTTGATTCAGGTTCCAGTAATGTCCTTCGTGACCATTCTATCCTTTTGAAATGTGCTACTCTGTCTCTGCTGTCTCACTCACGGATGAAACTACAATACTTTGTAAAACCTAGCTGAAATCCAAACTCTATAGCTACAATATGAAATCGCCACAGACCTGCCATTAATTTGTGTTATTCATAGTTGATTTTTATAAGAAGGTGCTTTGTATTTCATAGTAGTCTATTATCCGTTTTGCATTTTTCAGTAGGAACAGAGGTTAATGTGTTACCATTATGTAACAAAACTGCTTTGAGCCCCTTCTTGGAGGAGTCAATGCAGAGTCTCCAGTCATTTGGTTTGTAGCTGGCATTAATAGCTGTCCTAAGCCCATTTACAGCATTACAGACGACAAGATTGCCGTCCATTTTGAAGAATGAATTTAAATGATGACGAAAACCGAACACAGTCACTGAAACTTTGTCGTCAAGAAGATTTCATTACTTTAACTTTGTCCACAGTAACTCAGTTTTACTTTTTTTGCTGTCCGATGTTACGTACCAGGTTATTAATAATAATTTAATAATTTATTTATGTAATCTGGCAGAGCTAAGGCCAGTAGGCCTTCTCTTCCGCCCAGCCAGACTTAAATTTCAATTGAATACAATTGGTTTACAGTAGTTATTACATTCACATCTAGACCCTAAAACAACATGAAAGTGAGTAATGAACGTAAAACTGAATAATGAAAGGTAGATAAGTAAAGTTAGTGAGACAATAATAAACTTTGGTAAGAAATAACAACAACAACAACAATAATAATAATAATAATAATAATAATAATAATAATAATAATAATAATAATAAATCCATGTATGATGGGTCCCTATCACCACAGCAGTGCGCGTCCTCAGGTTGCGGATAGAGGAGACGGCCTCCTGATATGGAGGGTAGCTGCGAATATATTGAATAAGCAGTCGTGGACAGCCGATAAGGGGTGGTCCTCCAGCTTGGGGGTTGGGCGAAGGGCTAACAACCCACCACCGTAAAAACCAGCTTGTTACGAATCCCTACAATAAGCCTCGGAATAGGACTGATTCTCTGGCACGATCACAGCAAAGGAATAAGGTTTTGAGATTTGGCACTTGGAACGTAACTAGTCTTTATAGAACAGGAGGGGTAACATTAGTAGCAAAAGAACTAGCTAGATATAGAACAGACTTCGTGGGGTACAAGAGGTTAGGTTTGATGGGAATGGCATATCACAAATAGGAGATTACTTGTATTATGGGGAAAAAAACAATAATCACCAATTAGGAACAGGATTCTTTGTTCATAAAAGAATAAAATCAGCAGTAAAAAAGGTCGAATTTATCAGTGACAGGTTATCATATTTAGTACTTAAGGGTAGATGGTGCGACATCATAGTTATAAATGCTCACGCCCCTACAGAAGAGAAAGACGACCATATAAAGGAGAGCTTCTATGAGGAATTGGAAAATACTTTTGATCAGTTACCTAGATATCATATGAAAATTTTATTGGGGGATTTCAATGCTAAAGTAGGCCGGGAGGATATTTTTAGACCAACTATTGGAAAAGAGAGCCTACACGCAATTAGTAGTGACAATGGAGTTAGATTAGTAAACTTTGCCACATCGAAAAATTTAATTGCCAAAAGTACAACATTCCCCCATAAGAATATACCGTACATAAATATACTTGGACTTCTCCAGATGGATTGACACACAACCAAATAGATCACATCTTGATAGATAAACGGAGACATACTAGTATAGTAGATATTCGAACTTTCAGGGGTGCAGACTTTAATTCTGACCATTATTTGGTGATTGGAGAATTAAGAGAAAGATTATCAGTAGCCAAGAGAGTAGAACAACAAGTTAATATTACTAAATTCAATATTTTGAAATTAAAGGACGAGGAAACTAAGCAAATTTATCAGGTCGAAATTTCGTATATGTTTGCCACTTTAGAAAGTGCCGACGAAGTTGAGAAAGAATTAGATGTTAATAGCGTGTGGGAAAATATCAGAGATAGTATCAAAATTGCAGCTGAGCAGAGCATAGGTTATTATGAAACTAAGAAAAAGAAACCGTGGTTTGATGAGGATTGTTGCATGGTAGTAGTAAGAAGGAAACAGGCAAAATTGAAATTCTTACAGGATCCAGTTGAGGAGAAGAGAGATAATTATTTCAATGAAAGACGGGAAGCAAGTCGTACACTTATGAATAAAAAGAGAGGTTACTTGAAGGAAAAACTGAATGAGGTAGAAACAAATAGTAAGAATAAAAACATTCGAGATTTATATAAGGGTATAAAGGAATTTAAGAACAGATATCAGCCAAGGGTAAACGTGATCAAGGATGAGAATGGTGACTTGCTTGCAGACTCTCCATCAATCCTAAGCAAATGGAAAAACTATTTTGCGCAACTACTAAATGTACATAGGCCAAATAGAAATGATCGGGACGAAATTGAAATACAAACTGCTGAGCCATTTATACCTGAACCCACGAGTTCAGAAGTCGAAATTGCGATAGAAAATCTGAAAAAGTAGAAGTCTCCAGGTATCGATCAAATTCCAGCAGAATTAATACAAAGAGGGTGGAAGGGCATTATATAGCAAAATTTATAAACTTGTACTTGCTACTTGGGAAAAGAAAATTGTACCAGAACAATGGAAGGAGTCCATAATTGTACCTATTTTTAAAAAGGGGGACAAAACCAACCGTGGTAACTTTCGAGGAATATCACTTTTGTTGATGTCGTACAAAATTTTGTCCAATTTTCTTTTGAGAAGATTAACTCCGTACGTAGATGAAATTATTGGGTATCATCAGTGCGGTTTTCGGCGTAATAGATCGACTATTGATCAGATTTTTTATATTCGACAGATAATGGAGAAAAAATGGGAGTATAAGGGTACAGTACATCAGTTATTCATAGATTTCAAAAAGGCATATGACTCGGTTAAGAGGGAAGTATTATATGATATTCTTATTGAAATAGGTATTCCCAAGAAACTAGTTCGATTAATCAAAATGTGTCTCAGTGAAACATACAGCAGAGTCCGTATAGGTCATTTTCTATCTGATGCTTTTCCAATTCACTGCGGGCTAAAGCAGGGAGATGCACTATCACCTTTACTTTTTAACTTCGCTCTAGAATATTCCATTAGGAAAGTTCAGGATAACAGTCAGGGTTTGGAATTGAACGGATTACATCAGCTCCTTGTCTATGAAGATGACGTGAATATGTTAGGAGAAAATACACAAACGATTAGGGAAAACACGGAAATTTTACTTGAAGCAAATAAAGCGATCGCTTTGGAAGTAAATCCCGAAAAGACAAAGTATATGATTATGTCTCGTGACCAGAATATTGTACGAAATGGAAATATAAAAATTGGAGATTTATCCTTCGAAGAGGTGGAAAAATTCAAATATCTTGGAGCAACAGTAACAAATATAAATGACACTCGGGAGGAAATTAAACATAGAATAAATGTGGGAATTGCGTGTTATTATTTGATTGAGAAGCTCTTAACATCCAGTCTGCTGTCCAAAAATCTGAAAATTAGAATTTATAAAACATTTATATTACCGGTTCTTCTGTATGGTTGTGAAACTTGGACTGCCACTCTGAGAGAGGAACATAATTTAAGGGTGTTTGAGAATAAGGTGCTTAGGAAAATATTTGGGGCTAAGCGGGTTGAAGTTACAGGAGAATGGAGAAAGTTACACAACACAGAACTGCACGCATTGTATTCTTCACCTAACATAACTAGGAACTTAAAATCCAGACGTTTGAGATGGGCAGGGCATGTAGCACGTATGGGCGAACCCAGAAATGCATATAGAGTGTTAGTTGGGAGACCGGAGGGAAAAAGACCTTTAGGGAGGCCGAGACGTAGATGGGAGGATAATATTAAAATGGATTTGAGAGAGATGGGGTATGATGATAGAGACTGGCTTAATCTTGCACAGGTTAGGGACCGATGGCGGGCTTATGTGAAGGCGGCAATGAACCTTCGGGTTCCTTAAAAGCCATTTGTAAGTAAGTAAGTAGTAATAATAATAATAATGATAATAATAATAATAATAATAATAATAATAATAATAATAATAAAGAGATAATTTAAATATTAATTCTCTGATATATATAACCACTAAACATTGATAAACTTGAAACAACTATTATTGTTAACAAGAATTGTTTGAAAAATATTTCCTTAGTCTATTAAATTGGTTTGATGTCTGACAATCTCTGACATTACTTGTTAGAGAATTCCAAAGTCGAAGAACAGCCCAGTGAAAGAAGATAAACATGAGGATGTTCGGTTGGAGGGAGTGGGTAATATTGAGGAGTGCTGTAATCGTGTGTCTAGATCAGCGGTGACCGAAACTCGAACGACAGTGATTACACGCGAGAGACAGTCTAACAAGTAAGGAGACGGGGAAGAGGTACTAGGCATGAAAACTACAACCAGTGGGATTCGTGCACTAACACTGAGTTCTTCATCAACCCCGCGAATAAAAATCGCAAGCTTTGCCGTATCAGTAATGTCATTACTGTCATCAAGAGCCAATAAAATATATATACAAATTTTCTTGCTTTTTAAAATATTCCTCATGAACACAATAACAAATTTCCTGAATTCTCTTCTGGATACTTAATCGAGAAATGCGCAGTTTTTCAAAATTAATTAACAACTATCATTGGACAAATTATTTCAGCCACCTTGATCATTATGCTTTTATAAAACTCTCCTTCGTTGGAAGACTTAAGAGAACGAGCTATTTCGTTCGCGACATTTATTTATGTCATCTTTCTCTTTATGACGATGATTTAATACTGATTTCAGTTCTTGGAGTATAATAGCTCGTTTCATCACTACACTAGCACATAATATTCAATCAATTTCAATTAAATCAATAACTAGTAAATAACTGATAAGAGTAATCAAAAGATTAAAAAATAAAAATGGGGTAGAGCGTAGCAAGTATTTTATCATTCAAGGGAAGATGTAGCCCTATATATTCAGGCACGTATATAAAAATTATGGTAATACTTGCTGATAAATAATAATAATAATAATAATAATAATAATAATAATAAAATAAAAATGATAATAATAATAATAATAATAATAATAATAATAATAATAATAATAATAATAATACCTGTTATGCCTGTGTATTCAACGTAATGCCCTGTAATGTCGCTTCTATTCACTACTCCTAATTGAACCGTTGAGCAAAGTAACATATTACATTTTATCCGACAGAACAGCGAATAAATTCCTCTTCCCATTCTGTGCGAAACCTTCTGTTCCTGCTCGTAGAGACAGAAGGTTTGTAGAGCGACATGATACCGACATTGCTTACCTTCAGTGAGTGAGCGAGGCAGAGATCAATGTACAGGAAACTCCTCTTACCAGTATGAATGTCTTTGATTACACGATCTAATCACGATACCCAGTTTGGTCACCGCTGGTCTAGATTATGGCGGGTGGATAAATTAAAAAAAAAAAAAAACGAGACGCAAGATAGATAGGTGTGGAAAAAAATGAAATATGTGAAAGAGAAGGGAATGACAGTCGATTTTACTACAATCTTCTAGAGGGAGCCAGGACAACATTTCGAGGGATGGTGTTACGTGATCAGCCCGGCGAATATTGCAGACGAAACGGAAACACATATGAACACGTTGCAGTCTCTGCACCGTAGTAACGCTTAAGTCAGAATATCACAGTAATCAAATTAAGGCATCACGAGTGTTTGCATCGAAATCTTTTTCAGGGAAAATGGTAGAATATTTTTCAATGGCCTAAACAAGTGGATTAGTGAGAATACTTTTTTACAAGTTTCTGCAACTTGAATTTTTTAATTTAAACTTTTATCCTAGGTTATTTACTGATTCACTGAACGGAATATCGGTGCCATATATTTTAATCGGAGACAAATTTGGAATGGAAATAGTGCTTAATAAACGTAAATGACGTACAATTATTGAGTGTGATTTTTCTGGATTTAGTTTAAGTCGGAATTTCCGTATCCATATCTTAATTGGGTCGAGATTGTTATTAATTTTAGTTATTGCATAATTTATTTTGTCAGTGGGCCGAGAACTGATTCATGTGGGATCTTTGACCTCATGGCCTGCCAAGAGGAAGAACGATTTCCATCTATCACATCTTTGGCGGCCATTAAAGTAAGAGCGAACCACAGGACATGTTCTTCTAGGTATAGACTTATGAGTTTACATATTAACAGGTCAATGTCTACTAAATCGAAGGCTTTGTTGAAGTCAAGTAAAGTCATTATTTTCAATTTACGTTCGTCCCGGGCCTCGCACAGGTCTTCCGAGACTTTAGTCCGGCCCTGAAACCTGATTGATAAGAGATGAGAAGTTTGTATTTGTTTAAGTAGTTAGTCAGTAGCTTGTGTACAATGCGTTCCAATGCTTGGATAGGGGTTAAGGTCTGCGAAAAGAACCTTCGCCGAGGAGATGTGAAGCACTTTCCTTTCTTAAAAGGGAAAATCGGAAAGCAAGGTTCACAATCTTACTGCGGTAAAAGCAATGCACAAATCATCTCAAGTTTGAGAGAACAATTTCAGAACGCATCAAGATTTGAAGGAAATTGAGCTCCTTGCGCAGTTCATTGCATCGCTCTTTATGGTGATTACTATTGACGAATTTTCCTCTTGTGTCACAAGACAATTTGAAGAAGATCACCGCGCAGCACAAATGCAACCCATCGCTCTGGAAAGTGATTAGTCCTCGAAGTCTGTGCTTTCAGGTTCGCGATCTATTTGGCCATTCGTGCCCAAGGAAAATTATTCTGTTTTGGTCAGTGTTGCATGTATTATTTAGTACTTATTTAATTAGTTAACTTAGTAAAGATAAGGCTATCTTCCTTGCATAAAGAGTCAGAGCGCTTTTCAGTTCTATCTATTTATGTGAATCTTCGTTTTCTAATATATAAGCGATCAAAAATAAGATCAGAAGTGGGCTCAGATGAACATTGAACAATTGCATTCGAATGGCAGTAACCAGCTCCAAACCCAATATAAAGCAATTTGTGGCGGAAACTGAGTGTCACAGTTCTCACTATAAAGTCTATAAAGTAGGACTGGCGTTTGAGATTTGTGCGATCCACATTTTTATGTAACATGTAAGATGAGAATAATGCATTTTAAAGTTTTTTTCTTCTTTTAATGAATCTATTTTTAATGAATCAAATGAATTTATCAAACAACTTTCATTCTAGCTTTGGTAGCTCACCACAAACATTTATATTTGGAGAGTAGCTCTTTCGGCCGGGAAGTTTGCCGACCTCTGATCTAGAATATGCTTAGAAATTACTGAAAATAAAGAGTAACAGTTCTCATGTTACAGTGTTTTTGTTTAATGTTTCTCAAACTAATAAACCTATATATTTCTCCTATTCAATATCCTCTCCATTCTCCTATAGTACTTCATTAACAACCTCTTTCTCGCCCTACTCTGTTGCCGTTTCTTCCTCAGTCTCCTTTTCCTCACCCTTATCTCTTCCTTACACCCTGATTATTCAACTGATTGTTTCTCCATCTTTTTTCATCTTTTCACTTATTTTCTCCTTCTACCTTAATCTCTTTCTGCAGTTTGCCGTTCCCCAAGAATATATTTATTGACCCTTCATATTTCCATTTTACTGGTTTTCCTCTATCTTGTCATATTCCCTGCCTTCTTTATCCTTCTTTTTTCTTTTCCAGTTTTCTTTTCCGTTATATTCTCCGCTCCCTTTAACTTTCTCCATCTCTTCCTTCACTTTCACTTTTATCTCATTTTTTCTCTTCAGCTTCTTACACGCCTACTCATATCAATGTGGTCTCTCTCTTGCCTCCACTTCCTTTCTCTTTCATTTTATCGCCAGTCTTATCCAATTTTCCTATAATTTTTCTTCTTTTTTGCTTTCACTTCTTCCTTCACCTTCTTATCCTATTTCATCTGTTCCTCTTCCCTCACATGTCGCTCTCCTTCTCTTATCTCTACACTTTTCTCGTATTCTCTTCCTTCTTCATGTCGTCTTCTATTCTACTAATCTATTCTTCCTTCATGCTTCATTCTTCACTTGCCTAGCACTTAAGTCTTTTCTAACCACTTCTTTCATTCTCTTAATCACCCTTCCCTCTCTTCCTACTCTATACTCATCTTGTACTTTTATTCAGTTCCTTCTATGCTGTTGCAATTAACTATTCATTCGTACTTCATCTCAACAGTCTAGATTGGCGTTTCTCAAACTATGGTGCGCAGACCACCTGTGGTCCTCGAGGTCTGCCCTTGTGATCCTCCAAAATGGCAGAAGAAAAAATAAAATTCAAACGAATTGCGTATCACTCTATAGCTGAAAATCTCAAAGTTTGGAAATGACACATTTCACTTTCTCTCCCGGTATTGACATTTTATGAAATTTATTACCTTATCCGTCTACTGACTTCCCATTCTACTCTCAACAACAAAAGAGAGATTTAGAGCACTATGAACGTGGTGTTTCTCGCCATACTTTCCCTGCACATCTGGCGCTGCCCCTGTAACCCAGCCAGGGATCACCCAAATTCATAACAGAGGACCGAACCTTTTCATGTATTTATGACTTTCTTAATAGTTTTGACAACACCCAATTTGCACATTTAAATGATCACGTACTCTACGTCGTACACCAATAATACAACTCTGAGGTCACAATTTCAAACTTATACTTATTTTCCAAGTAAATATGACGAATTTTCATTGCGGTATTGAAACTAACAAAATTTCAATGATTGAAAGAGAACAGTTAATTGAACTCTCGAATGAGACCGGACTTAAAATGCAATTCCAAGCGGAAGGTATTGTTAATTTCTGAACCGCATCACAAGTGAAAAGAGATTAGAGTGAACTGTACAATGGTGCTTCACAGATTATAATTCAGTTTGCTTCTACGTATCTGTGTGAAAAATGGTTTTCATCACTAACTCTAATAAAAACAATGCAGGCTACCAAAATCTACTCGATGTGTATGACAATCTCCGACTTAAGCTTACCAGATTACGTCTAAATATAGAACTGTGCAAGAATAGGCAGGCTCATCCATCTCATTAATGTGAGGACCAACATTTATTTTTTTTCGGTTGATAAGTTAAAGATTATCGGAACTCTAATAGTCTTGAATTATTAAAGAAACAAAAATGAATTTTCTTCTATTAACGTTGGCTTAATTAATTAGTACTAATAAAAATTAATCTCATTTTATTAATTTCAATTAATTAATTCTATTTTAAAATATAAATATAGAGGTATTATTATTTTAAGTAGGTTATTTTACGACGCTTTTTTTTATTAACATCTTAGGTCACTTAGCGTCTGAAAGAGATTAAGGTGACAATGCCGGTGAAATCAGTCCAGAGTCCAGTACCAAAAGTTACTTAGCATTTCCTCATATTGGTTTGAGGGAAAACCCCGGAAAAACCTCAACCAGGTAACTTTTTCCGACCGGGAATCAAACCCGCGCCACCTGGTTTCGCCGCCAGACGCGGTAACCGTTACTCCACAGGTGTAGACTAAAGGTATTAAAATATGCTACAAAAATGATAAATTTGCTTTCGAAGGGAACAAGAGTAAGGTGGTCCGCCGAACTGTTCCGACTTAAAAAAGTGGTCCCCTCTTCAAAGAAGTTTGAGAAACACTGGTCTAGATCAACTCAAAGCAGCACTCATGTAATACCTATAAGTGCAAAGATGAAACTCCACATAAACGAGTCCATGTGAGACAGAATTGGAGCCTTATTGGATCTCTTATGAATCACCAAAAATATATTAACGCCGATGACTAAATTTACACCTTAATATGGACGAAGCTCAGACGCTAGCCACCATCCTTTCTGCTTGGAATATATTTTTAAAAATTTCTCTCTGATGTTCACCACTTGAACCCAGTTCCTATTAAATGTTATGAATAACTTTGAGTTACATCACAGTCTACTAATATACAGTCACGAAGCTTGGGGTGATTTTTTGCATTTCTCACGATAGTTGCTAGCCGCTTGGAGCGCTGTGAGTACTAGGAACAATAGACTGTGTCACTGCCATCGTTATCTAATACAGGCCGCAAGGCAGACCATGTGACTCGCTTAACCAGATCACGAAGGGCGGTGTTTCAACCACATAAATTAATTGGAATCCATAAAGAATAACACATATTTCTCTAAAATGTAGTGTAATTGCATTAATAAAATGTAAAATAATGATTAGGAAACACTTCAGGCATAATTCCTTCCGAGTTAAGGTGTAATATTATTTTTGGTGTGAAAATTACGTTGTTCGTATGTGTAATACCTGCCTTTATTTCTATTAAATATTGCGAAATTCTTGTACATTAATTTATGCACGATTCAATAATTTTCAGTTCCACCGCACGAATATTTAGATATGTTGAAATTATAGGTTATGTTTACTGTACCAGTTGCCCATTTCTGTCTAATTTTAGTTGTCTCCAATGCCTTGCCACTACATACGTATGTTATGTCATATGGATATTATAGGTTATGTTTACTACATTTAATTTAATTCGCAATTATACACTATAATTAAACATAATATAATGTATGACACCCGTCACATTCCATTTGTCTGTATTTTAATACTACAATTGAGTACTGAATTATTGTATTTATCTACTACCTAAGAGACGAAGTAACACAATCATAACGTAGCCTACACTAATTTCATAGGAGTGGTATGGTAAATTTTCTGTCTACAATTAAGGAAGGTAGATGTGCTAAATTAAAATCACAATATAAATTCGTTTTTATTGAACCTCAAAATAGCTTCCATTCTAAACTTAAAATGTTGATGCGAACAGATTATGTTAACGCGTAAAATTCTTCTTCTCCATATTAAAATAACACAGTTTTGTCATTAATTTCTGCAACATATTATACAACAAGAAATAAACGGAACTTATGGACACATTACACTAAATAAAACGTAGCAATGATACGCTATAAAGTTATAATATAATATTTCACTGAGCGACATATACTGAAATAGAAAACCCGAACATATATTACGGTCTGGTCTAGATCGAAAAGGCATTGACTGTGCCGTATTTCGCTGTGTTGGAAAAGTTGTGTAAACTGTGAAATGTTCATTATCGGTTGTAATAACTGCAAATGGCTAAAATACAATAATTTGAATAATAATATGGGATAAAGAGACGTTTGTGGTACTATAAATATTGTAAGAAAAAGAGGTTAGAGTTATCCTTCTTCCGAAAGGTCCTGGAAGGTGAGTTTATAAAATATAATATACACTTTCTGAAAATAATATATAAACCTTATGTATTTCATATTTCGATAGTGGAAGGAAGGTGTTAATTTTTTTCAAAAGAATACGATATCGAAAGTAGAATACATTTTATCGTCTGCTGGGGCTGTGACGAGGCGATAGTAGCGATCCTGGTGGCTAGCAAATATCTATGGATGCATATTTCAACTGTCTATGTTTGCATATTTAGTAAGTATTAAGCTTCGTGACTGTATATATAGTAGACTGTGATTATATCTTTATATCAGTGGCACTTGCGAGTCTAAATAATCATTCACGGAGAAATTTCAGGATGGTACTAGTAATAATAAGCCTAGTAGTAGTGGTAATAATAGCAGTAGTTAGTGTATGTAGTAGTAAAGCATTAGCATTAGTAGTATTAGTATCAGAATTAGTTATATTAATATTAGCATATCATTAGCTGTAGCAGTAGGAGCACTGTAGTAGAAAATGGAGATTTATAGAGATGTCTGACTCTCGAACGTCAGTCTCTTGAGTGTTTTGTGTTACCTCTTAGGTTAATGGAACACGAGAAATAGTCAAATACAGTACCAAGTCATTCTCATCAATTCTACCGATTCCTGATAACATCGCAATGAATGAAGCGGTGTTCAAAAAACAATAAAAAATAACAACACTAATAAGGATCATTAAGAATAGAAATAATTTTCATTTCTCTCAGGTGATCGTTCCCGTACATTTTTCAGTTTCGTGTTTTTTTCACATCTCTATTATATTCTAATGTTTGTGTAATGTTATTATTTTCTCTATTGACCGCTTTCATGTTTTGTTTGGCTAATATTTCTAGCGTTTTAAGTAAACTAAGTTCATTAGTTAATAATTGTTTTTATACCTTCAGAGTTCTGTTACATTTCTGTTTTCATTTTCCTCCTCTATTTCCCTCTCTTTTCATTCCGCTGTAACAATTTTTATTAGGCTATCTTCCAAACTTTGCTTGTTATTATATGTTCCCCGTTTTCACGTTTCTTTTAAATGGTTCGGCAAAACATCCTCCCTAAATTAAAGTTTAAATAAAAAACAGATGGACCGAAATAAGGAAACTTTATTAATATGAATGGTATCTTAACAGTGGCAATTTTTTATTTTTTGAATAAATTGTCTCTCAAGTGGTGTCCTTCACTATCAATACATTGTCGAATGCGACTTCGGAAATTCTCCATCACTTTAACTAGCATTTCTTGAGGAATAAGACCAATTTCTTGTTGTATTACATTTCTTAGATCTGGCAATGTCCTCGGCCGATGTTTGAATACCTCAGTCTTAAGATGCCCCCATAGAAAAAAATCGCAGGGTGCAAGGTCTGGTGGTCGTGCTGGCCAGGGGACGTCGCCACGTGAAGAAATTAAACGTACGGGAAACATCTGTCTCAGGACTTGGAGAGAAATGTGAGCTGTGTGAGAGCTTGCTCCGTCCTGCTGAAACCATACCTGGTCAATCTGCAGCGCATTGAGTCTTGGTGCCAAAAAATTGTTGCTGAGAGTTTACGTCACAGTAGCACCATCCTATTAAAAAAAGTAAGGACCAAGTATCTCGACTCTTGCAACCGCGCATCATACAGTAACACGGTCGTTATGTGGAGGTTTTTCATGAAGTTCACGAGGGTTGTGTCCACTCCAATATCGGAAATTTTGATGATTCACGCATCCAGATAAGTTAGAATGTGCTTCATTACTAAAAAATACCACAGCATCTTCAGGCACAATTTGAAGGATGTTTGCACATGACCTCACACGATTTTTATAATCAAGTTCAAACAAGTCTTGAACAACGACTATCTTGTAGGAATGAAATCGCAAGTCATGGTGCAAAATTCGACGTACACTCCGATCAGATAATCATATCACAACTAGGTATTTTGTTTGATGCCCACAAGTTGATGCTTTTCCGATCTGGTACTGACCCACGAGGAGGAATCTGGAAGCGTCTCCGAGAAGCACGCTGGGTAGCGACAACGGAATTACAACTTACAAGAAACGATACCACAGCGTAAGCAAGTTCTTCACCCCTCTACGGCATAGTTTGAATTCGTTACAGATTACAATTTGCACTAATTGAATGGCAATTCCGTGTATTCAATATCCTATTTAATTCTTGTTGTTTTGCGCATGTCATTTGATATCGCTATGGCAAAGCATGTAAACCTAAATTTCCCACTGTTTAGATACCATTCATATTAATAAAGTTGTCTTATTTTGATCAATCTGTTTTTTAATTAATCTTTAAATTAGGGAGGATGTTTTGCCGCAACTTGTATAACTCAGTACTTCTCTCTCATTATTTTTGTCCTCCATATTATCACATTTAATGCTATTCTTTTTTTAAAATGAATTTTACCTTCTGTTCTATATTTAAAACTTGTCGTGGTTTAAGGGAAACTGCCTAGGACTTGCGTTACGAAATGCGCGCTGGTTCGAGTCCTCATGGAAAAATAAATTTTCTCATGAAATTTCGGCCGATGTATGGAACCGGTGTCCACCCAGCATCATGATGCATTTGGGAACTACGATAGCTAGCGAAATACGGTTGCGAAAGCCAGCTGTAACGGCCGGGGGGATCATCGTGCTAACCACACAATATCTACATTCTGGTTAGATTATCGTCCACCTCTGTTTCAGCGTGTGGGCGTGAGGCCAGCAGCCGGTTGGTCGATTTGGGCCCTTCAAGGGTTGTAGCGCCACTGATTATATTATTATTATTATTATTATTATTATTATTATTATTATTATTATTATTATTATTATTATTATTATTGTAATGTCCTTTCTCTCCTTAAACGTTAGTTTTCTTCTCTTTATTAAACTTATTTTCTATTTCGGAATTCTTTTCCCATCGATATCTAATGTCTTTCATTTTACTACTGTTTGTACCTCGTTAGGATCGCATGTTTCTCCTTAATATTCTCTCTCTTCCTTTCATTTTTCTCACTTTGGTAGGTAATTACTATCCTTATCGTCTTCGCTTTAATTTTTACTTTTTATTTTAATTGTTTTGTTGTTACTTTTCGCATTTTTTTCACTTATCATATGTCACGTTATTTGCTTTCTTTTCAGTATTCTGTTCATCTTTTCCTTCTCTACATGTTTCAAAGGAAAAAAGTTTCTGACAGTAATTATTGCATCAAATAACACTACTGCCCTTAAAGTTTACACATTTAATTGCAGTAAATTTACTATAAGCCCATACCTCAACCAGTGGAATTCGATAATTCTGTTATTGTAAAAGATAACACATCTTTTTGTACTGAAATTTTGTAAACATTTATGTACAAGTACATAATCGCATACGTACATCAACTAATACAATAAATTTCTCCGTACTTCGTCTCATCGCCACAACATTCTTTCCAACGTTTCTTTTATACTTTAATGCTATTGTGAGATATATTTCCAAGTTTTATAAGCAAACTTACGTCCGACGAGAAGTTTGAAATATCTCAACAAAACATGTAGAAAATATATAGATAAGAATGAAGTGCCTGGAAGCTAGGGAGTGGTAGTGTTGTTTATAACAGATAAAACCCGGTCAAGCAAGATCCATACAAGTGTCTGGAAAGAAGGAAGGAAGGAAGAAAGGAAGGAAGGTCGGAATGTCGGTGGTGGGAAGATAGTCTATTGGAAGAAGACAGGAGTAGCATCCCCTTACGTCAGTCAACTTAGATCCACGGGCCAGTAAACACGGAAAGAAGGGAAGTGATTGATGTTGTACCGCCTCTGCCACAAAACTCTAAATAAAAAGTATCGAAGAATACATCACACAAATCCAGATCAATGAAATATTGGACTATCACAATATATTTAACTTCACACTTTTTCGTAACTCTTACTTTATAAGTAAATTAACAATAGATCTCGTATCGTTTTGTGAAGTATACTCACAGAATAAATTAATAATTCTGCAATATGCGGAAGTGAGCTAATTCGTCCGCGGATAGATTTTTATATGAAGGAGATACTTTACGAAATTTTCTGATTACTGAGTTGATTCAAAATGTGGTAAAGAAAACCGTAACACTAATTTAACAGTGAATTAAATAAGAACAACGTAATGTGATGTTTTATGATAGCGCAATATTTGAGCTATCACCTGGATATGGTAAATTCTCAGTTCTTTCCAATTACAGAAACAGATTTAGGGCTATATCAAACATGATAAGTGGGTTGAAGTGTTTTGTGCTAGTAAATAATAGTTGTCGGTTGAGTAATGACGGAAAGTGATTATGAAAAACACAGCAAACATGATTCTGTTGTTGATAAAACAGCTGGGTGTCATCCCTTTGGCCATCAATCCTTAAGAAGCCTGAAGTACACGTTCAAAAGTAAAGGTGATAGTGCATGTCTTTGGCAAGTCCTCGGTCTAAACTTGTCAAATACCACCTCGCTATCACCAAATCCATGGACACTAATTAACCTATTAGGTGATACAACTTTGGTAAATAACCAATTAAAAAAGAAGGATTTCTTGTGTATAATATCATAGCACCGTTCTCTCGCTTACCTACCTTTTATCCTTCCTATTGGTTTTCAAACTAAGTAACTGACATGAAAATCTATCTTATTCAATCCTTAACACCTTATTTTTAATTATATTATTACGTTTTTACTTTAAAGAATTTGAACTTTCTAGATGAAGTTCATTACGTTTATCTTTGCTGCGTCTATAATCTCTTAATGTGTAACCAGCAATTGATTTTACAGCAATTAATTTTTTTACAGCAATTGGCATGGTGCAAGGTCACTGTTGCAGACAAGACAAGATAAGCTGAAGATAAATGACACTAACCAAATCACTGTTAGTGTAAGACAATTCTTCACTTCGAAATATATATTTTTTCTTTTCGTTTTCGTTTAATCTCTTCCCGTCGTAGCACTTATACACCATTGCCTATAGTCTGTGGAGGGAACGCTGCTATGGACCAAGCATACAAGACATTCCACACATATGTGGGCCTCCCGTGGCGTAGTGTCAGCAGAAGTAGGGGCATACACAAAACTGTACATTAACGAAGGACATGAAGAGTTTTTAATTTTGGGAAGTGGGCGGATAAGGGCTCTTTTCCTGAGAGTTGGATAGGATGAAGTAATAAGAGGAGCATTAAATATATGAGTGAGTGTCGGTATAATTATGTCCAGTATTTTAAGCGTAAGGTAATACTAATGCAGTCTACTACTTCAGCTTTCGTTGTTATGAGTTTCATTGTTGTTCGTACTCCGTTTTCTGTCACGTAAGAAAAATTGAATCTGTCTGTCGTCAAATACGGAGTCCTTAGCATGTCAATTATTGTTAACTGTTTCTAGTTTGGTCGTGGGTCAATGACTGTGATGTTATGAAGTTATCATTTAGAGTTTCGAGCGGAATTGTAATGTTGTCACTCTGAGGTCTGAAATTTGCTAGTCTTATAGTAGGCCTACGTAATTTTATCCACAGTTTGGAAGAGTCAGCACCATGATGTAATATGTCGTGGAAATGTCTGAGTTTAGCGTTCCTAATAGCTTGTTGGTCTTGTTACGTAGATGTTTATAATAATCATATGATGTGTCAGTCTTATGAAGACTGTAGTGTCTGTGCGCAGCATCACGCTCTTTCATCATGGCGCATTTGTGAAGAGAGAGCCAGGGTGCCGGACGCTTCTTAACACGCTTTGACTTCAGAGGTGCATGACTGTCATATAGATTAATAATATATGAATACAGCCGGTCTATATTCTCATCAACTAAGTGTAAAGTCCATATGGATCTGACTGTAGTTCAGTCTCGTCGATACGTTTTAAGTCGCGGTAAGTAATAAATTTTGATTTTGGTTTAGGGCTTTTCAGGGAATATACCAGATACATAATATCATGAAGCGATATTTCCGGGGCTGCACACTGTCCATGCGACTGTATTCTGTCCGTATTATTGGGAATAATCAGGTCTAGTAGGGATTCAGAAAACTGTGTGTGGTTAGTGGGCTCGAGAGGGAGGACTGCTAAATCAAGAGCCTTAGACATTGTCAGTAATTGTCTCCTGTGGATTGAAGATGGAACTAGCAAATTTGTGTTGAAGTCGCCCAATATTATATGTTCATAATCTATAATAATATTCAATAGGGATCTCTGAATTTCTATAATATCGTTAGGCTAATTTTAGGCCGTTGGTAGATAACGTAAATAATACATTTTTGGAAATTAGCATTAATTTCTACGAATAACATCTCCGGTTTTCCATCATAATCGCTCAAAGACTCACAGGATTTAAGTCTGACCTAATGTATACTGAAAGAAAAACTCCCCTTTTATTCAAGCGATAATTTCTTAATAATACATAACCGCCAATGTGGATCACATTTGTAGGAAGAGTTGGTTTTGCCAAGATTCAGAAACAGCAATAACATGTAAATTTAGATCCCAGAAAATAGAATAAATTTCATCGTAATGAGGTGTAATACTCTGAGCGTTTATATGTTCTACCTGAAGGGACGGAGAATGAAATGTCCGGTGTTTTACTCAGCACTCCCAGTAGCAACAGAATAAAACTGAAGGGTTCAGTATACAAAAACCTGAAGGCCGACAAAATATTCAATCATATGCAAACAATAATTTAAAAATAATCTTAAAATCTTGCATATTGCAGTTTGTTATTTAGAGCATAAGGACAATAACAATATTTAAAAATAATTGAGAGCCATTTTATACTACATCAAATAAAATTGTATAGCCACACCGAAGTTGACAACCATGGCCAAGAAATAAACCAAAATGCTCCTTACATCCATATTTTGATCATAAACAATCTCTTAGAAATAAAATATAACCTACCACGAATATGGGCCATTAATTAATAGAAAAAGGGACATCTTCTGAAGATCTCTGGATGAAAGAGACTAGTGAAGTGTTTTGTGCGGAGTGTGTCATGGTATGGAATAGAAATACGAACATTATGACGAAATGAAGAGAAACGATTAGAAGCAATTGAAATGTGGATATGAAGAAGAAAGGAGCGTGCCAAATAGCCAGACAGAATAAGAAATGAAATTGTGCTAGAAAGATTCGGTGAATAAAAAATAAAGCTGAAACTGGTCAGGAAGAGAAACAGAAATTGGATGGATTACTGGCTAAGAGGAAACTGTCTACTAAAAGATACATTGGAAGAATTGTGAACAAGAAACTTTCAGGGCGGAAGAAGATATCAGAGATGATAGACAATATTAAGATACATGGACTATACATTATGCGGACACTATGAGAGGAAGGCGGAAAATAAGAAAGACTAGAGAATGCTGAGTTTTCAATGAAGGACCTGCCCGCAGGCAGAACACTATGAAAGAATATATGTCTTACTACTACAGAGCTCATGTAATTTAAAATTCTATCAAATGACCAATGATATTAATTCACATTAGATCTTATAATACAGTGAATTTTCACATAACGAGCGAATCTTAACTTCCAAGTCGAAGTTTTACTCCACACTTAATTGAATTACATAGAATTCCTACAAGTAAAAAAACTGAAATTTCAGATTAAGTTTTCCTATAAATGCCTCTCACGATACGAGAAATGATTTAGATGTTAAACAATCAGAACAGGTGTCAGATAGCATGCGCACCTCACGGTAGGAACTAGTATAGCAGAAGGAGAGTGAAGCTTTAGTAGAGTACAACAAATTAAGAATAGTATGCACTGAAGATTGAAAAATATAGAAAATTTTCTTCTGCAGAAATTAGAAAAGAAGTTTCTACAGTTAATGTTCCGAGAGTACATGACCACTTAAAAGTAAAATATTAGCTATTTGACATCATAACATAAATGATTATCGTAGTTTTACGAGGTTAAAATATCTTTACAAATGATAGTGGATGCGTGTTTCTTTCGTGTAATTAAAGAAGTGTGAATGTTTCATATCCTTAGCGTAGTATTTTTGTTTCTCGTCTTTATTGTGTTACAACGTTAAATTTATAAAATGGTGACTCTCGTGCATAAAGGCCCATTCACAATGAAAATTAAACATAACCGTAACATAAACACAAAAGTTTGCGCCCAAGCTACCAAATGGGATCATTCACAATGATTCACATAAGCATTGACAGAAACATTACCGTAAGACGTTAACATGAAAGTTTGCAAACTCCAAACTTCCATGCTTATGATTACGTGATTTGCAAACAGAACACAATCGTGGAGCGCTGAAGTATAGGACAGAATATGAGGAAATGGCGTCGTTGTTATGTTTCCATGGTTACCAAGTATGTTTGCTGTCATGTTTATGTTCCTTTCGTGAATGATGGTATGATTTCTTGATTTTACCGTAACGTTTATATTCTTTTGTTAACGCTTACGTTATGTATAATTTTCATTGTGAATGAGCCTTATGTCATTTTGTATGTTGCAGTTAGCGAAGTTCGGTTCCGTCGTTACTGTACAGCGAGCTTTCCGACGGCAATTTAGAATTGATCATCCGTCCGGTAACAACATTCTATAGACAGTTTGAAACAACTGAATGTATCTGTAAAAGAAAGAGATCTGGACGTCCACGAGTGTCAAACGAGAGAGTAGAGAATGTCAGAGTAGTTTTCGTACGTGGTCCTCAGAAATCTGTGCCGTGTGTCAGTCATGAAATAGAAAATGCAAAATGTAATGGAAAATTAAGACGATCAGTTTAGTTGGTTTGTGTTTAGCGATGAAGCAAGTTTTCATTTCAGTGGCAAGATGAATAGACATTATGTGCGTATCTGGGGGACGGAAAATCCACGTGTGATAGTGCAAGATGAAAGGGATTCCCCAAAGGTCAATGTCTTGTGCCGTGTCCCAACAAAAGGTCTACAAGCCGTTCTTTTTCAATGAAAAAGAAAAAATTTCAGGCATTTCATAACCGAATATGCTGCAGAATTATCTTTTCGCTCAGCTGAATGAGTTAGAACCTCAAGACTTCATTTGGCAACAAGACGGTACTCCTTCTCATTTTCTTTATAATGTGCGGGATTGGTTGAACAATGTTCTCAACGATGGATAGGACGTGCCGTTTCGAATGACATGGTCTCCCGGTGTCACATCATACGATTTCTTTCTGTGGGGTATGTAAAGGACTGTGTGTACATACTACCGCTACCTGTCGACCTGCCACATTTGAGAAGAAGGATTGTTGCCTACTGTTGAGTCTATCTCCCCGACATGCTAACTAACGTTTGGAACGAACTCGACTATCGGCTAGATGTGTGCCGTGTGACGATTGGTGCTCACATTCAACTCTACAATATGAAAATTAGGAGAGATCCTCTTTAATTTCATGTAAGTTTTGTTTCTATATATCGCAAATAAGAGTAATGAAAAAAAAAACTTTAAAACTCCGATAATCATTCAGGGACACATTGTATTTAGACAGATGAAGAAATTTTTATTTATAAATAAAATGTGTCTCGTTTAGTCAAATTTTGTTATTATATAGGCCTATAAGTCTTGCCTCATACAACATACTTCTAAGGAAACCCAGAGTAGTTTTAAGTCATGTGGACTTCAAGTTCAGATAAATATCATTAGGTTGTCACTCTAGTGCAGGATTCGCCGTCTTAATAACTCTCGAGGGTTAAATTTAATTTGGATAACTCCATCTGGGGCTACATAATACCTCACTTTTAGTTTCATCCATGAGGAAAGAAAAATATAAGTTATAATGCATATTGTGGCAACCATGATGGAAAGTTTTCGCTACTTCGGGGAGCTTCGTGGGCGTCCGGCAGAAGGGAAGGGGGGGCGAGGAGGCGGCGCGGCGCGTGGCGAAGTGAAAGGGGGGGAAAACCGACTGCGAAGGACGTAAAGGAAGTCTGGAGTCTTCTGAGTGATGGGGAGACCGAGAATCGTCCAGAAACAGAAACTTCCAGGGTCGAAGGTTCGTGAAGTGTGGTTTAACTAATAAAAAGCGAGCAGACTTCGAAGAGAGACAGTTCAGTTTAGAACAGCGAGTCAGTCTTGTCAAGCAGTGGACATGCTAGGAAGCCAGCCTTCGAGACCTGGGTTCGACTTGAAGAGGACCGCAACTGTGGCAGCGACCCGGCGAGTGCGGCGTATCTGGAAGTCTTGAGTTCGAGTGCAGTGGACTGTCTCCGGAAGTCTTGGGTTCGATATACTTTGAACTTGAGTGAATGAGCTAGAAGAACTAGCCAAGGCGACGAACTGTGAAATGAAGAATTGACAGCTTGTTTTGTAAATAGTGCTTTGTGAACATTAGTTGAGATTAGCAGTACATTGTTGTTCTCAATAATCCAAGTGAATTGTCATTGTCGTCTATGGAGTGCAATAACGAATACTGTGTTCCTGTGTGCAGTGAAATACCCATTGTTGACGGGAGTGTTTAAATTCAGTTATAGAAAGTAATTATTGTTGTGAATAAAAGCAACATTGTTGTGGGAAATAAAAGTCACAATATTATAATTTAGCAAGGTAAAGTCGCATGCCTGTAAATTTGTCATTGCTCAACACAAGAGAGTAACAGAAAAAAATATTCGTCACTCAGCGGGAATGAGGACAAAACTGTCCTGGAAAGTATTGTATAGAAGGATTTAGATTTAGAAAGACTTAAATTATTTAAGGAAGGATAATAAAAACCGTGTTCCTTAAGATCTTTGTGTCATCACCCTTACAGTAAAGTTGCAGGGAGCTTATTTTGATATTTCGCAGATCTTCAAGACAAGTACAATATTATTATAGGAAAAGTTTAAGCATTAAAAGGGAATATCCAACACAGTGAGAACGTATAGTTCTAACTGCAGAACAGTGTAAACTTGTGAAGTCCCGATTGAAAGTGAATAATATGTTGGTACAGTAAGATTTTGAAAAGTGAAATACGGACTCTCGCATGAGCCGGAATAAATCAGGTCGCTAGCTCGGTTCTGGCCCGCTACCCGCCAGTTGGTCATCTCTTCTCTAGTACTAGAAAAAAAGTTTACAGTTTCTGACAATCCATTAGAACCATGTCAAGAATACGAGGTATGTTAGATCAGATTCATATATTTATTAAACTTTCGTGGATATTGAGTTTCTGAAAATAAAATGATAACAGAATAAGGAATTTCTTCATATATCGTCACAAAATACAGCATCGTAAATCCATTTCAGACAAAAAAAGAAAACAAAATAACATCAGGTGTTAACAGAAGAGAAGTTATATAAAATGGCAACCTCTCTTTTGATCTCAGAGCGTGTGATCAGTACCCGTGAGTAAAGGTATATTAGTACAAATGTAAAATTTTAGAAAGACTGAAAAACAACACCAGAAGAGAGATCTTGCTTAAATCTCCTTCATGAATAATGCAATATTATAAGAAGCCATTCACCGATGTGGTTTAAGGATCTTGATTGGGACTCGTGCTCGGACGTGGACTGAATACCTTTTTAGGTGTATTTCTAGGTCCCGGACTCACCTCTCACCATCTCGTTATTGCCCGTTCTACCAGCACTAGGTAACTGTGTAGGCGATACAGCGTCTTCAAGTGCCAGATAAAAGTAATTACATACAGATTGATTCTTATAGAACCTAACCCTATATCTTGTCTACACTTTACAAACAAAAGAAGGCAAAACAGTAACATTCTCAGGAAATTTAATTTTGGTTCATGTGAACGTGCCCATCGCCTAAGGTGCTTTAAGTGACCACCGTTATCTGCTGGACGCATTTAGAAGCAGGTCTTCATGTTTTCTTTCACGCGTGACGTCACACAATCAACGTTCCTAGAGACGTTGTTCTCCAACTGTTCCAAAGTTTTGGTGCTCGTCATAGAAAATCATAAATTTAAGATATCCCAACAAGAATAAACAAGGGCTGTTAATTTCGATCGAAAGTGGTGGCCACAGAGCAGCAGAGATGATTAGGTTGTAAAAATAACTGAATTTTGTATTTATTGACTCCGGTTATATGGCAGGTCTTCTCATCTCGCTCAAAATATCTTTGTATTAGTTCCACACCACCAAGTTGTTACATGAACTCTGTGAATATCTTCTTGTTTGCTTTAGTGTAAAATTTATCCTGGAAAAAGAAATTAACCGGCCCACTTTAACTGGATGTAATTTAAATTGGTGTATTTCACATTGTCTTCCTCAAAAAAACCTTCGTCCTGAACCGTCGTTGTGTTTCAAGGAATGTGTGACCCAACAAAAAATCGCAATAAACAAATGTTTTTTAATGAAATATGCCATTTATATTGTATTTAATTTTTCAATTGTTAACGGACTACTGTAGACTTCTGTAAATTGTTTTGTTACAATAGGTGCTCTTAATGTAAAGTAGTTTGAAACAAAGCCATATTGTATCTAACTATTGTACTAATATAATATTAAGCTATTTGAATAAATATATAATAACTTCACTGTGTTAACGAATATGATTAATGTTGTGCTACCTGATTGACTAGTTTTGATATTATTTGCAACATTCTCTGTATTCTAGTGAGTTCCAGCGATTGCTTCTAATTTTTTTTTGTTCTGGTAGGGTGTGTTCATGATTGTATCGAAAAGGGTGTATGTTCTGAAATTCATTGAATCTTGAGGGTTTGTTGTGGGTATGTTTTTGTGTGTCTGTAAATTACGTATTGTTCTACAATCTATAGTATGAAGTTATTTCTTTTTGTTAAATGTATAATACTTTCACGTCAGTGCCTATACGGTATTCCTGTAGTTATGGTTGAAGTTTGTGATGTGTCCTACGTAGGTTTTATTGTCGTGTGGTTTGGTTATGGCTGTGATATGTTCTTTATAACGTGTTTCAAAAGATCTTCCAATCTGATCAATGTAAAAGTTATTACAACTATTGCATGATTCATGTATGAGGCTCGCCGTCCTCAATGAATAACACTAGGGAACAAATGAGAACTTTTTTCTGCGGTATAAATATGCAATTTTTACTAATTTCGGTGTGCTGAATTCAAAAATGCATTTTGTTTTGCCGTAGCACGTCAGGTTTTTTTTGGCAATGTAGCAAAACATTATTTTGCCACAGATAAAATTATAAGTTACAGCGTGTTCGTAGAAATCAAATAAATTATTTTGTGTATCTGATTCGTTAACACGTTCATCTATTTTTTCTACGATGTATAACAATAAAATAAACAGTTAAGAATTCACAGAAACATTAAGTCTATATACTGTACAAGCAAAACATTTTACTAAACTAAATTATAAGAGCAGAGAGCTCACCTTTAGAATGTAGCCTATGTTAGACGTCCTCGGTTTCGCTTTTTCTCTTTCCATGGAATCTTAGTGTGTGTGAAGTCCTCGAGTATTCTCTTCAGCACTCCAACAGTAATCGGCAATCATATTTGCATCTCAACATCCCTGGTAGCGTTGCTCTACCTCTCTTAGATCCTGTGAAACCTTTCACCTTGCTCTTCGCTGAGGGCTCCTAAATTCGCAGGAAATTAATCTACAATGGTATGTGGTCCATTAGAAAGTGAAGCTTTATGTTCATGTTACAACCTAACACTTTGAACTTGTCCAACCTGTTTTCTAGTTTTTCTTTGTACCGTGGATCCTTCACGTTGCCAAGAAATTTATTCACAAGTTCTTTGAATGCGTTCCATGCACTTTCTTCTGTTTCTTTCATTGTAAGTACTGGTGAAATTGTCCATCATCAGCTTTCGAATTTGTGGGCCATCAAATATTCACTCCCTGATTTCAGTATGTGACAACGAAGAAGAGTTCGTACATAAGTACTGGAAGCAAGAAAGGTTTTTGTCTAATGCCTTGACAAACTGCTTCATAACTCCCAGTTTTATAAGTAAGTTAACAGGGGGAGTATTTATTTTCTTACGAGCAACGAGACTTACATTGTTAATATTTTTGTCTGCTGGCGTTAGTTGCTTTCTTTCAGGCCAGTATACAATGTTCCCATGTTTGTTCCTGGCCCTGCTATCCACTCGCACAGGAAGCACTGAAATTTTGTGTATCTCCGTGTTGTCCCAATAATAAACCAAACCTTCAGATCACTGCATATTTGCCACTTATGTTCACGATATTTAATTTTTTTGAGAACCAACCTTAATGTTTCATATGATGGACGCTAATTTATTGCCGGTAAGAAGCAATACTGCCTTAAGGCTACTTTTCAATAAAACCCTCCAACTTTTTGGCTCACATACCTCCTCTCCCAACTGTTTTAGTAGATTGCTCACAACTGTACAATATATCATCTATCTTCCTGTGTACAGTATTTCCGGAAATGTTTTTCACGATTCCTGTACCACGAAAATGTAACTCCAGGTGCCAACATGTTCTTCTCATACAGTCTAGAGCCTAGTAATTCACTTTTTTTTTTGGTGAGTTCTAATTCCCTTACCAAATCATTCAGCTCGGGTTGGGTAAATTTTTTTGGTGAATTGTCAAATTCGTCTGGATCAGAAGACATCTCAGTATCTGCATTCGGGGAACTGCTTTCAGATTCACTGTCATCCAAGTTTGCTGGTAATGTAGGTACAGGTAAGCCCATGAGAAACAGGCCTCAAAGCTGGTTGAAGATTTGGATACTAATTAATTTCTCCTCTTCCTTGTTGTAACCAGTAACATTACACATGCAAAAATAACAGTCATCATAGTGATTCCTCTGCTCACCCCATATTATTCGTATAGCAACTGGCATTGCTTTCCGTTTTCCTGCATACCAGTAACGCAATCCTTCTACACAATTGTTACTGCCACTTTTAGGTGCAAATGATTTATCAATGTCACCAACTTTTACTTTAAAGTAAACAAAATATAGCTTCTTTACAAACGCATCTATTTTACAAACTTTTCCATCGAACATATAATACCCAGAAATATAGCAAAACTTCTAAAGATTTTGTATACACTGTCTCCTACGCAATCCTGATGTGCTCGCCATATTCAGTTTTTAAAATCACGCTTTTGCACTACGATTCTAGGGACTCCACTGTAACAAAATTCACAAGTGTTCACAGAAGTAAGCCAGCTGCTCAACTGACAAGATTTAAGAACTGTATATTAGGGTTTTCTGTAAAGAACAACTTCTCGGCAAAGTGAGAAAGGGGATGGGTTGATAAGGCATGGGATTATGAAACATCATTCTGAGATAAATATTAGAACAAAAATCTTTAGTTGTGTAAATTTAGTGCCATCAGCTAGAGGGCACCTCGGCTTAAGATATAGTGAATACTGCGCGGCAATAAATATCGAAAAATTGAAATTGCGACAAAACTAGACGTGATACATAAAAAATGAAAACATTTTCGGACCCAGGGCATCGGTTTCCATATGAATTAGCAACTTTCTTTTTTACCGCAGAACAGCTGTTCCCTAGTGTAATCAATGATTATAATTAGTCATACTGTAGATATCTATTACTCGACAAATATTCGTTCCGGCACCATGAATCGAACCCAGGACCTCTCAGCTCTGCGCGCTGAGCGCTCTTTCCATCTGAACTATACCGTGACCCGATTCACGGCGCTGGCCGAATTCTACTCCTTTGTATCATCAATGGCCTACTACCTGCATTTAAAACATACAAGCTATGTATGCAGGAGAGCATATTTAAATGACTTTGTTGTCATTTTCGACAACATGTTATGAATCACTGTTAACATCGAAAATATTCTTTTATGAAACCTCGCGCAGAGGTGAGAGGTCCTGAGTTCGATTCCCGGTGTCGGAATGAATTTTTCTCCAATAATAGGTATTTAAATTATGACTACTCATAGTCATTGTTTATTAAATGAGGACAGCAAAGCCCGATAGGCTATATGATTAGGACTATATATCAATGTTAATAATGATTCATAAACTATTGCCGAAAATGGCCACAAAGTAATTTAAATATGTACTCCTGCTAACCTGGCTAATATGTCTTAAATGCAGGTAGTAGGCCTTTGATGATACAAAGGAGGAGAGTTCGGCCGGCGCCGTGAATCGGATCCCGGTTTAGCTCTGAAGAAAAGAGCGCTCAGCGCGCATAGCTCAGAGGTCCTGAATTCGATTCCCGGTGACAGAAGAATTTTTCTCCAATAATAGGTATTGCATCAATGTATTGTGGGTCTCTATCACCACAGCACTGCGCGTCCTCACGTTGCGGATAGAGGAGCCGGCCTCCAGATTTGGTAGCGAATATATTGAATAAGCAGTCGCGGACAACCGATAAGGGGTGGTGCTCCAGCTGGGGGGTTGGGCGAAGTACTAAAACCTATAACCGTAAAAAAAAAACAGCTCGTTACGAACCTTACAATAAGCCTCGGAATTGGACTGATTCTCTGGCACGAATACAACAAAGAAATAAGGTTAGGAGATTTGGTATTTGGAAAGTTGCAAGTCTATATATAATAGAAGGGCTAACATTAGTAGCAAAATAACTAGCTAGATATACAATAGAATTTGTGGGAGCATAGGAGATTATCACAAATTGAAAATTACTTGTTGTATTATGGGATAGTAAACAATAATCACCAATTAGGAACAAGATTCTTTGTCCAAAAAAAGAATAAAATCAGAAGTAAAAAAAGGTCAAATTTATAAGTGACAGGTTATCGTATTTAATACTTAAGGGTAGATGGTGCAATATCGTAGTTATAAATTCTCACGCCCCTACAGAAGACTAAGACGACCATATAAAGGAAAGCTTCTATGAGGAATTAGGACACACTTTTCATCAGTTATCTAGATATCACATGAAAATTTTATTGAAGAATTCAATGCTAAAGTAGGACGGGAGGATATTTTTAAACCTACTATTGGAAAAGAGAGTCTACACGTAACTAGTAATCATAATGGAGTTAAGTTAGTCAACTTCGCGACATCAAAAAATTTAATTGCAAAAGAACAAAATTTCCCAATAAGGATTGAGACGGTTCCTCGTATGGGATAAGGAGGTTTTGATCAGATTAGTATTTCGTGTTAATATTCTTATATGGATAGTAAGCATGGACGTGTAAGAAAGTTTCAGAATGTGAGGCGGAAGTAACAGGTGGGTAGGAAGGCCGAAGCCAAGCTACGCGGAGAGGAAACATGTGTCCAGGCGTAGATTTGACCGATGAGGGAATGCGTGGACTTTGCCTGCGGGTGGTCAGCAAGATGACGCCAAGCCAGGTTCAAAAAAAAAAGAGATGATCTGGTATATGTCAGAATATTGTCAGGACGCCGGAAGTAAGGGGAGGTTCTTGTTAACGAACAATTTTTGAAGAACGCGTCTTAAGTGACATAAGTGTAATCATGGCCAATCAGGATTCTTAATAGAGACACATGATTAATAGATAGGAGGGCGAAATTGTATGTTTGGTGGTTGAGAGTAGAGAGTAGATTTGGCAGATAGAGAGAATGCAGATAGACAGCGTTCGGAGAGGACGCACTCCACATATTCTCGGCGAACCTAACTCGGAAGGATAACAATTTACGGACTTAGAATTTTTTTAGTGGGTTTAGTAAGAAGTCGTGTGTTGCATCATTATTATAAGTCTGAATTCTTTTCTCATCATTATTATTACATTAGGAGTAAATTGTCATCACGTTATCAACTCTCCGTTATATTACTGGTGTTTTATAGTACTAAATACATAATTACGTGAACTCAGAAATTAGTCTACCAACTTGTAGGAAGTGAGAGCAGTAAATTATACACTTGGACGCTCATTTCTGCTAACCTGAAACGAACACTTAATAATAATAATAAACGTTCTCATAGTTCTTACCAACAACTTCTGGTGTGCGCCTACATCATTTCAATCTACGAACACGTCTCCCAAACCCCATGTCCCGACCGTTTTTGCAGCTGACCTGGGAAAATCTCATACTCTACCGGAGTAATCTCGAGGAGGCTGGCGCCCAAATGAATTAGTGTACATCTTTAATTATTTACATCAACGTGCCATCCTCGAGATTCTTTCCACACGACGGAGCTGGCAGCCGAGGGCAAGGAAAGGCGTCGTGGGCAGCAACAACGACGACGACCGCCAGCCGTCTCGTATTTTGGCGCCCCAACGACCACCGGCGACCACCGCATCATATTTTGGCGCCCCAACGTCGGGCCCGAGATGAACAACGAGCTACAAGGTGGCGTGAGGAGTCCATAGGGATCGACGCGACAACATCATGCAGACCCCGAGCAGCTTGCAGTGTCATGCAGTGTCAACGACCGACGGCCACAACACCGTGCAGACCCCAAACAGCTGAGAACAACACTGGACGGTAGGGGGAGACGATCAAACAGGCGTAACCTAGAAGACGTCGATACGTAAGCATAAAGGGTTTCATTTCAATTGTTGTGTATATATATATACATGTGTGTAATTCATTTTGGTAGGGTTTATTTTGTTTTTGAGTTACGGGGGTTATTGAAGATATATTATATATTACATGTTGCTAAGGAGCCAGACTAGAAGTGGAAAAATGGAGACTACAGCAGGGACGAGTACTAGCCAAGATAAAGGAAGTTCGCGAGGTTCGGACAGTGTCATATCGAATAGTGTGTTAGAGCGGATATTGGAACAGATGAATCAGACGAGGAACGAAATGATAGAAACTAGTAATAAATTGAAGAGTGAGATGGCTGAGAATAGTAGCAGGCTAGAGAGCCAGTTCGGTAATTTGAAGAGTGAGATGGGTAAATTGGAATCCAGAATAGCCGAGAATAGTAGTAGGATAGAGAGCCAGTTGATGGAAAGTTCTAAAATAAACCAGGAACAGATTGGACAATTGAAGAATGAGATGATAGAGAATTCCAGGGAGAATAGGGACCAAATAAACAGGTTGGAAAGTAGGTTAGTAGATAGCCTACAAGAGGTAGATGATAGAGTCAAACAAAGTGTAAATAGAGAGAACGGGGTATTGAGAGAGGCAATCATAGAGGAAATGGTTAATAAGATAGCCGAGAATAGTAATGAAGTGGATAGTGAATTAATTGTGGATATTAGTGAATTAGATAATGAGATAGCTGAGAATAGTAATGAAGTGGAAAGTAAATTAATTGAGGATATTAGTGAATTGGATAATAAGATAGCCGAGAATAGTAATGAAGTGAGAAATAAATTAGCTGTGGATGTTGATGAATTGGGAGATAATCTAGATGAGAATTGTAATGAATTGGATAATAAATTAGAAGAGAATATTAATGAATTGAATAATATGGTAGCTGAGAATTGTAATGAAGTGGAAATTAAATTAGCTGTGAATATTAATGAGTTGAATGAGAAACTAGATGAAAATAGTACTGAACAGAAAGTTAAGTTAGCCGACAATATTAATGAATTGTGTAATGAACTAGCTGAGAATTGTAATGAAGTGGAAATTGAATTAGCTGTGAATATTAATGAATTGAAAGAGAAGCTAGATGAAAATAGTACTGAACTGAAAGATAAGTTAGCTGAGAATATTAATGAATTGAGTAATGAACTAGCTGAGAATTGTAATGAAGTGGAAATTAAATTAGCTGTGAATATTAATGAGTTGAAAGAGAAACTAGATGAAAATAGTACTGAACTGAAAGATAAGTTAGCTGAGAATATTAATGGATTGAATAATACGATAGCAGGAAATAGTAATGAAGTGGAGAGTAAATTAGCTGAGGATATTAATGAGAATACTGAGGAATTGAATATTAAGGTAGCCGAAAATAATAATGAGCTGGAAAGTAAAATAACTGCGGATATTAATGAATTGGGAGATAAATTAGATGGTTATAGTCATGAATTGGAGATTAAAGTAGATAAGAATATTAATCAATTGAATAGGAAGGTAGCTGGAAATAATAATGAGGTGGAAAGTAAAATAACTATGGATATTAATGAATTGGACGATAATCTCGATGAGAATAGTAATAAATTGGAGTATAGACTAGCCCAGGACAGTATCAGGCTGGAGAGCCAGGAGTTAGAAAGTTATAGAGCATTCAGGGAGCAGGTAAATAGAGTAATCGAAAAATCTGATGAGTTTAGGACCAATTGTAGATTTGAGAAAGGGAATGTGAAAACCATCACAAACATGGGGCGGAGGGCAGAAGAAGAAGCCTTCCCACCCCACAGAGGGTACAATAGCAATGACCATAATGACGGTTGGAGCAGGGATCGGCCACACAGTGCTGGCGGTCATGGTTTACAACCCTACAATAATGACAGGCAGTATAATTGAAAGGATTTTCTAACAATGTTAGGAAGCGGTACTGCAACGATCAAAGGAGTGAATATAGGAAGGACTATTGGAGGCCTCATTTTTCTGCAGGAGGAGAAAAAGTTAAATGGAAGCATGCTGGTAGATTTAATGTGAGGAGAAGTGTGTCTCCACGTGTAAACTGTCAATTTAAGAATGGCACAATGACATATGAGGAAGGCCGCAGACGATCCCATTCGGAGAATGGCGATCCGATTCATGATAGACATCCAGGCGACGTACCAGGTTAATAGACGAGAATTTGTGTGAGGTTGAAAATAATATGATTTTTAATTATAAGAAAAATAAAAATGTGTTTGTTTTGTGCATGTAGTATTTGAGCGCTATAAGCAACTAGAACCAAGAACTAACTTCAGTGATGCAAATGGTACCTTGTGAAAATTTTGTTACTTTTGTTTTCTTTTTGCCACCTTCAGAATTAGTTGTTTTTGTGTGTTTTCTCATAAGATCACGCGACAAGGAGTATTCCCTCTGGCAATAATTTAAAGATAATATTAATAATGATTAATAATAATAATAAGATACCTTTTTTAATTAACTTCATATACGTTCATTTATCTGTAGAAGTTGAATGTATCGATTTGAATATGTATCTATTTTTTTGGAATCGATAGTAAGTGCCAGACCGTCATTTTTGTTCGAGATGGTATTCAAGGTTGCAACTAGTGTATGAGATAGGATAAATAGGGTCAATTAGTATTTTTTTTTGAAGTATTATGTATCATTTGGTATAATTTTGATTGTGGTTAATAATTATTTCGATTTTATGAATGTAAATGTGTTTTCAAGGTTGCAGCTAATGTATGAAGTGTGATATAAAGGGTTAATTGGTAGTTTAAAATGTATTGTGTATTATTTAGCGTATTTTTTTACTTGTGGTTCATAATTCTTATTTCTATGTTATGAGTATAAGTATGTATCAAGGAACCGATCATGAATGTGAGTGAGAGAGCGCCATTGTATTCGGATGTGCCCTGAATGTTACGATTGGATGCTGTATATAGGTCAGGTAGAGGTCAGTTAAACTGGCGTGTGAGGTGTAAGCAGGCGTGAGGTGTGTATATAGATTCATACATGTAAATAGCTGTAAATATGTAATATTTGTAAGTGTAAATTTGTACATTGTTTATAAGCTTAGCAAAAGGTGTATCCAAGTGTGACTAATTAAGGGGCACCGGAGACTAGTAGCGAAGGTAGTTTATGGGGCGTCTCATAACAACAAATATTCCCTTGGGAATATTCTTTGTTATGAGAGGGCATTTGAGACGGTTCCTCGTATAGGATAAGGAGGTTTTGATCAGATTAGTATTTCGTGTTAATATTCTTATATGGATAGTAAGCATGGACGTGTAAGAAAGTTTCAGAATGTGAGGCGGAAGTAACAGGTGGGCAGGAAGGCCGAAGCCAAGTTACGCGGAGAGGAAACATGTGTCCAGGCGTAGATTTGACCGATGAGGGAATGCGTGGACTTTGCCTGCGGATGGTCAGCAAGATGACGCCAAGCCAGGTTCAAAAAAAAAAAGAGATGATCTGGTATATGTCAGAGAATTGTCAGGACGCCGGAAGTAAAGGGAGGTTCTTGTTAACGAACAATTTTTGAAGAACGCGTCTTAAGTGACGTAAGTGTAATCATGGCCAATCAGGATTCTTAATAGAGACACGTGATTAATAGATAGGAGGGCGAAATTGTATGTTTGGTGGTTGAGAGTAGAGGGTAGATTTGGCAGATAGAGAGAAGGCAGATAGACAGCGTTCGGAGAGGACGCACTCAACATATTCTGGGCGAACCTAACTCGAAAGGATAACAATTTACGGACTTAGAATTTTTTTAGTGGGTTTAGTAAGAAGTCGTGTGTTGCATCATTATTATAAGTCTGAATTCTTTTCTCATCATTATTATTATTACATTAGGAGTAAATTGTCATCACGTTATCAACTCTCCGTTATATTACTGGTGTTTTATAGTACTAAATACATAATTACGTGAACTCAGAAATTAGTCTACCAACTTGTAGGAAGTGAGAGCAGTAAATTATACACTTGGACGCTCATTTCTGCTAACCTGAAACGAACACTTAATAATAATAATAAACGTTCTCATAGTTCTTACCAACAACTTCTGGTGTGCGCCTACATCATTTCAATCTACGAACACGTCTCCCAAACCCCATGTCCCGACCGTTTTTGCAGCTGACCTGGGAAAATCTCATACTCTACCGGAGTAATCTCGAGGAGGCTGGCGCCCAAATTAATTAGTGTACATCTTTAATTATTTACATCAACGTGCCATCCTCGAGATTCTTTCCGTACACGACGGAGCTGGCAGCCGAGGGCAAGGAAAGGCGTCGTGGGCAGCAACAACGACGACGACCGCCACCCGTCTCGTATTTTGGCGCCCCAACGACCACCGGCGACCACCGCATCAGGGTATACATACTTGAAGGGTACACGGGAAAAACAAACAATGTCACATTTTCATTAAGGGTGAGATAATAATCTATTTCAGTATATTACTGCTAAATTTATTGAGGTTTCAACTTGAAAAGAAGGAAATAATGTGCGTATCCGTGGTTTTAAATCTCCTTTACAACTTTTGGTAGATAGTATAGTATAGTAGATATTCGAACCTTGAAGGAGGCAGACTGTAATTCTGACTATTATTGGTAATTGGAGAATTAAGAGAAAGATTATCAGTAGCCAAGCGAGTTGAGCAACAAGTTAAGGAAATTATATCTTCCAAAATTAAAGGACGAAGAAACTAAGCAACATTATCAGATCGAATTTTCAATTAAATTTGCCGCTTTAGGAAGTTCCGACGAAGTTGAGGAAGAATTAGAAGTTAATAGCATGTGGGAAAATATCAGAGATAATATCAAAATTGCAACCGAGCAGAGCATAGGTTATTATAAAACTGAGAAAAAGAAACAGTGATTTGATGAAGATTATTGCACTGTAGTAGAAAGAAGAAAACAGACAAAATTGAAATTCTCACTGGATGCAGTTCAGGAGAATAAAGACATTTATTTCAATGAAAGACGGGAAGCACGTCGTACACTTAGGAATATAAAGAGACATTACTTGAAGATAAAATTCAGTGAGGTAGAAACAAGTAGTAGGAATAAAAAAATAGAGATTGAAATAAGGGCATAAAGGAAATTAAAAATGGAGGATATCAGGCAATGGTAAATGTGGTCAAGGCTGAGAATGGTGACTTGCTCGCAGATTCTCATTCATTTCTGAACAGATGGAAAAGCTATTTTGGCCAATTACTAAATGTACGTAGGGATGAAATTCAAATAGACATTGCTGAGCCATTTATACCCGAAACCACACTTTCTGAAATAGAAATTGTGATAGAATAGCTGAATAATTACAAGTCTTCAGGTATCAAACAAATTCTAGTAGAATTAATTCAAGAGGGTGAAAACGCATTATCTAGCGAAATTTTTAAGCTTGTACTTACTATTTGGGATAAGGAAATTGTACTAGAGCAATGGAAGGAGTCCATAATTGTACCTGTCTTAAAAAAGGGTGACAAGAGTAACTATAGTAACTTTAGAGGAATATCACTTTGTTGATGTACAAAATTTTGTCCAATTGTAGACAACTACATCTTCATCGTCTTTGCTGTCGAAACAATTGGCTCCTGATGTAAATAAACAAAAGACCTGGCTTCCGAAATTAGTAGCATTTTGGTGACTATTACTGGAGACCCTAACTGCACCAATTATCTACGGCAACGAATAGGAATAGCCATCCAACGTGGAAACGCATCCAGCATTTTGCGAGCCTTTCCAGACGCCAATTCTCTCGATGAGATTTTTCTTATTTAGAGACTCTCCTTATTTGAATATCTGAAGTGATTGCAGTTTTCTTTACCCTACATATTCGTATAAAAAATCAGGAGTTACACTGAAATATTTTATTTACATACTTTTAAACTGAAATTGTAATATTTTTCATTTGTAAATTAAAATACACCATTTGTAGGTGAAATTATTGGGGATCAATAGTGCGGTTTTAGGCGTAATAGATTATTGATAAGATTTTTTTGTATTCGACAGATATTGGAGATAAATGGCAGTACAAGGGCAGAGTACATCGGTTATTCATAGATTTAAAAAAGGCATATAACTCGGTTAAGAGAAAAGTTTTTTTTTTATAATATTGTTATTGAATTTGATATTTTCGAAAGAAACTAGTTCGATTAATTAATATGTATATCAGTGAAACGTACAGTAGAGAGTGCGTATAGACCAGTTTCTGTCAAATGTTTTTACAATTCACTGCGGGCTAAAGAAGCAGATGCACTATCACCTTTACTTATTAACTTTGCTCTACAATATGCAGTTAGGAAAGTCCAGGATAACAAAGAGGGTTTGGAATTGAACGGGTTACATCTGCTCGTTATTTATGCGAATAAAGTGATTATGTTAGGAGAAAATCCACAAACTAATAGCGAAAACACGGGTATTTTACTTCAAGCAATTAAAGAGATAGGTTTGGAAGTAAATCCCGGAAAGACAAAGTATATGATTGTCTCTCTTCACCAGAATATTGTACAAAATAGAAATATAAAAATTGATAAATTATCCTCTGAAGGAGTGAAAAAATTAAAATATATTGAAGCAACAGTAACAAAATATATAAATGACACTCGCAAGGAAAAAGGTTACACATCTGTGAAATTCAGAAAATCAACAATTTCTGTCCAATTCTTTTGAAATTTTTTGGGACATACATCTGATAGAGTAAAAATAAGGTACTAAATTTCGACGTTTTTTCTTAAGTAGTTTTTTTATAAATTTTTTTTGTATTTTTAACACGTCCCCACAAGATATGCCCTCGTGTCATGAATATTAAATGAGAACAATGAGACTCTAGTATTTTATAATATTCCTATACAATTATAAAAGTTAGTTATTTCTTTTTTATGAGCCTTCATGGTAATGTGAAGAACATATTTAATCTACGATACCCAATTTCTTTAAATCAACAAACTTTGAAATTCTTCACTAAATTAGACGGAATGTAATATAAATACAGAGAAAAACTAACCCAATTTTTAAATGCAATGTATTTGGGAATGTGTATGCACAATTTGAAATAAATATCTAAAAAAACTATGACATAAGGAACATTTTGAACATGGCGATGTGTTGGAAACCTGAAGTGAAGAAAATAGGATTTAATGTTAAACATAGTTACAGAACATTCTGATACCTCTAGAATTGCCCTCAACCATACAGTCTGTAGGTTCTTCAGACTTCTTCTTGGCTCTCTTCTGTGCAACTTTTTCATATTTAAGTCTATTTCTTGATGTTCTGTATGTGAATTTTAAATGCTTGGTATTTTCTTCTAAACCACGCTCGTCTTTTCTTCCAGATGTTTTTCTGGTATGAAAACCTACATCCTTACCTTGCATTTTATCTTTCAAATTTTGAGTGGTTTCACATCCCATGTTAAACTGATTTACTGCTGCTACTGCAGCAATTCAACTTTTCTCTTAGAGACAAAATTCTCCTTGGGACACTTTTTCCAAATAACGCTATGGATACTCTCATTAGCGTTCTGAGTCTTACCTTTAGTGCATCTCTCCAAAAGTTCATTGGATGCCAGTCTTTAATACGCAGGTATCACAGCTTCCACATGAGGTAAGAGGAATATACTCCTATTACCTTCATGTTTTGGAAGATCCTCCGCTTTGGCGAGAGCACGATTATAAAAACACCAATACTCCAGGACACTTGAAATGCTGAGGATGCTCATCTGTAGACATACAATGGTAAAGTGTGGCATAAACTGCTGTATTCATCTGCTCAACATTGGAAACATTTTTATGGCACTTCTATAATAGTTTCTCAGTTTCACTATAGTGGCTTCTGTCAAACTGCGAAGTCGCTTACCATCAAGAACTGTACCTTTTACTTTCATTTCCTTTACTTTATTCCTAAGCCCAGTGCCCAAACGTTTAGCAATGTGGTTCAGACATTCATCTTTAGTAATATTAATATCTGGACCATACACAGCCAACACTTGTAACTGCAGATAAGCTTTCGAATCACCATCAGAAACAATGGTAGTGTATCGCATTTCACACAAATCAACAGATCGCATCCACATTTCAACAGCAGCAGCTGCTTCCATTGAATTGGAAGATCCTGTGTAATAGCTTCACACATACCACTTTTTTATGATTCTGAAGCCACGCAGTAAACTCAACACTGTCCTCATCCCTTTCACTAGACTTCATAACACAGATGCCGCAATACTTCGACATAATACTATAATCTATTACTAAACCTGTTAGTACAATTCCAATACCATAATTTGAAGTGTGTCCCCTCTTATGTCAGGTGACATAGAAATGTCAATAACATCATTCTCATCTAGATCAAAATTAGTGTCGAGATGAGCTTGATATACAACATATATCATTTATATATTATTTTAATGTACCGAAGTACATATGATATTTCCATGCAGATATTCTGCGTCATCATACGATGAAAGAGTAATGGAACGGAGAAAAATTCTCTCCGGCGCCGGGATTTGAACCCTGGTTTTCAGCTCTACGTGCTGATGCTTTATCCACCAGGCCACACCGGATACCCACCCCGGCGTCGGACAGAATAGTCTCAGATTAAGTTCCAACTCTTGGGTTCCCTCTTTCATCGTTTGATATACAATACTATGTGCCATATTCAACACCTTACCTCGTAAGATCTGACTACCTTGTAATGATTCTAACAGATGGGAATTACAAATAGATGCGCTCATACAATTCATGTTCCGAGTCATAGAAAATTGTTCCATACCTGCATGTCCTTTACTCATTGCCAGAAAGGCTTCTACCATTTGGCTGCAAATGGAGGACGAGTCGACTCACCACTTACTCTTGGACTAGTGTATGTATCTACCTAACACTTACCACAAAAAGGGCACTTCACCTGTAGTTTGGCTACAAACCCTATTTCTCCAAGCACAGTAATGTGTAAAACCTGAAAACCACACTCGTTACAACTAAATTTCATAAAAATATTTCTCCACATATCCTTGTGCACTAACACATAATCTGAAGTGTAATTATTTTGAAAATTACACTTGATTTTCAGTTCTAAATAAAGATATTTTACTGCTACTAGCAGTTTCTTTACTTCCACCAGACGTTTCATAACCTGTGCCTTCATTATTTAGGTTTACCTAAATTTTCAGACCTTGTTTAGCTGCAATCAACCTTGCAGCTGAAACTTTCTTAGGTCGGCGTTTTTTTTACATTTATTACTAACTAGCCGTACCCGTGCGCTCCGCTGCACCCGTTAGAAATAAATATAAAGTAATTACATAATTGAAATAGGACATTTGATCCAGGGAACATTCCTGTTTGATAGAGGGATAAATCGTTTATTATGTTACTTAATTTAAATTGTATTAAAAAAATTAAAATGCGATCATTTTGATCCAGAGACCACTCATTTGGTCATAAAAATTATTTTAGGAAATACAGGAAACGAATGCCTATCAAGTTTTCTGTGCATAAGAAGCTATTTTAATCTTACCTGTCCTCGATTCACTCAGAAGTTACTGTAATAATATTATAGCATTATGTCCATCTAGAGAAACTACAATTTCCAATGGTAAATAATAATTAATTATACAAATCGGTTAATTTAACTACCGATATTACTTCATACAAACACAGAAACATTCTCTGTAGGCTACCGTATGTTTCATAGCTTTCGATTGTTGTTTTCCAAGGCCCCTTATAGACGAAGTTATTTGTTTGTTATTTCATTACACAGCCTTAGATGGCGTTGTTATTATAATGCTGAAACTCATTTATCTCATTAAATATCAGTCCTATCAAAATTTTGCATGGAATAAAATTTATCGAAAATAATTTTTAAAGACACTTTTGCTATGTAATATTTTTCATGAAAATTAATAGTAAGGGAGATATTTCGATTTATTTAATTCAAACCCCCTTATAACCATCCCATTCAAATAAAATATTTTGAATGACATATAGCCTAAATTCTAAGTTACGACGAACTTAACTTATATTCTAATTTTCATATAAATCGGTTCAGCCATTATCGCGTCAAAAGGTAACAAATATCCAGACATCCAGACAGACAGACAGACATACAAACAAGAATTTCAAAAAAGTGATAAACTGATATTCGGTTTCAGGGCGGTTAATTATATATGTTAGGACCAATTATTTTTGGAAAATCGAAAATTACCAGAAAAATTTCGGCTACAGATTTATTATTAGTATAGATTCTTTTAATTGTTGAAAATGTCTAAATGTCTAACTACAATATAAATAAAGTGAAAAAAATATATATATTTATACAACTGTTGTAATCCTACAGCCTAGACTTACGATAACCACCACCAATTACCACATTCCTGCTTATAACTAATAATTCAAACAAATAAAACTACTATCTACTAAAAAGTAAGTTATCATACTACTTATCTAATCTAAAACTTGAACCAAATCAAGAGATGTAAAGACGAAAGGCACGTTATAATCTCCACAATAAGCATTCAGCACGTGTGAGCACCATTCACAGAATTGCTCTATGATTCACAACTTTCTCTGCTGTTGAAAGGTGGTTGTGATCTGTTGACTTGTCTACAAAGTTATGTTCTTCAACTTGACCACAGATGTCTCCATAATACAATCCTGCCCTCGATTTCATCAAAATTTTCCTCCTTTCCAAAACCCGCGCAGTTTGAGTACAAAGAAATTAGACCTAAAAAGTAAGGTACCAGAAAAGTACGAATGGGTATTTAAATGAAAAGCCCACTGCTGCACCGCCATTTAAATCGTCCCGTAAGGCTCTTTAAATGGCGCGGAGACGTACAAGAAAATAACCATATGAAAGCAGAGAGTGTATAATTAAATTAGGCGTAAAGAATAAAATTTGTGAAATTTGGCCATTTTAGCCTAATTTTCACAGATGTGTTACCTTACGCGAATAAATATGGGAATTGGGTGCTATCATTCGGTTGAGAAGCTTTTATCATTCAGTCTGCTCTCAAAAAAACTGAAAGTTAGAATTTATAAAACGATTATGTTACCTGTTCTTCTGTATGGCTGTGAAACTTGGACTATGACTTTGAGAGAGGAACAGAGATTAAGGGTGTTTGCGAATAAAGTGCTCACGAAAATATTTGGGACTAAGAGGGATGAAGTTACAGAAGAATGGAGAGAGTTACACAACGCAGTATTGCGTCCATTTTATTCTTTAACTGACATAATTAGTAATACTAAATACAGACGTTTGAGATGGGCAGGTCATGTAGCACGTATGGAGGAATCCAGAAATGCATTTAGATTGTTAGTTGGGAAGCCGGGGAAAAGACCTTTGGGGAGGTCGAGAGATAGATGGAAGGATAATATAAGAATGAATTAGAGGGAGGTGGGATATGATGGTAGAGACTGGATTAATCTTGCTAAGGATAGGGACCGATGGAGGGCTTATGTGAAGGCGGCAATGATACTCCGGGTTCGCTAAAAGCTATAAGTACGTATTTCTTCATGGAAATGTTGATTTGTGTGTATGCCATGGATCGAAATGCTGTATGTTTTTGCTGTGTGGAGTGATCAGAAGTGTTGTGTAACATGACGTGTCACCGTGGTAGTGGTTTCCTCTAAATTTTGAACTTATATTTGTTGTCTGCTTTTGTTATTGTGATGTCTAAGAAATTTATTGATTTGTTGTTCTCTATTTGTAGTATGTTGTGTAGATTTGGATGTATTTTGTTTATGTGTTTGTGTAGCTTTTCAATCTGTCTTTTTTCCCTTGTATGTGTACCAATATATGATGACTACGTGTTTCTTGTTGTCCTTGTTTAGATAGATGTGGATTTACTTAGCATACAAAATACGTAACACTATCAGAATTTTCCCTTGAATCCAGTGCACGAGTCTTTTGAACTTACGTGCTTTGTAAAACATTTCGTTCATTTATAAATGCAGAGAGGATATTTCCGAACATTGAAGCTCAATCTTTTATTTCTAAACATGATTTATTAGACGTATTTTCACATTATGTCATGTATTTCGTCTATTATTTGATCCTTTTCGCCCCACACAACTCATTGCAACATGATAAGGCCATCTCTGCAATTTATAAACCTATCCTTTCTCTCACCCCTCTCCTTACTGAAGTCTGCAATAAAATCGCCCGTAAAAGTGATTGGCTCCCAAATACAATCCATAGCCAGAATTTTATTATCCTAATTTCCTTGTGAATTCCTCCGTTTTTAAGTCTAAACTCCTTGACACCCCGCAATTAACTTTACTTTGCTTCTTCCAATGTTAAGGATTTGTTGTAGTAAGTACGTTTGTATCGTATTTAATTTCGCAGCATTTTTCCAACCCAAAATATTTGCCCCATGCAATATAGATGGTCTAACCACAGCTCTGTATACTATAGTCTGTGCATTTCGAACTGGCGGATCAAGATCATTTCGTCCCCTCCACACTGTAGCCCTTCTCCTAGGCTCTGGCTGCTCCCTTTCTTCTCTAACATGTCACTGGTCCAGCTGACTTTCCTTGAAGAGAACGGTGCAGGAGTGAGGGTACGCACGCATGGAAAACGCAGTCCATTGCTTGACCTTGAGCCGCAAGTACGAAGCGCACAGACTACAGCTCGAAAGTTACTGCAGGGATATCAATTTCAATAGTTCCGTGCTCTTCACCCCGCACTTGCGTTTCGTTAAGTCAATATGCTTAGTCCATCTCCGAATCATTGACAACTTAACCCCTAAATACAGTATATGAAATGCTTCACATTTTCTAATGTGTATCCGGCGTATGTCCATATCTCATCCCTACTGTATTCCGCCCCATTTTTAAATGTAATTGTCTTGTTTATGTGTGTATTAACCATCATACTAAATCGATTACAATAACTTTATAAGAAGTGTAGTTCCTGTAGCAGTTCATTAAATTGATCGAGATATCAAATCAGATCATCTGCATGTAAGAGTGTTGGTATGGAGATGTCTAAGATTGTAGCTTCAGATTCGATCTTATCGACCATGTCTGGTATGTCATCTACGGATATATTAAAAAGGAGGGATGAGAATACGCACCCTTGTCTAGCCCCTCTACAGGTAACCTCATTTGCCGAAACATTGTCACGATCGTACTTTACACAAAACTCTACTTTCTCGCATATTGCAGACATAACTTTAATCTTTCTCGAAGGCATTCCTTTTTTCCACAGCTTGTACAGCAATGCTCACGTTCTACCGAAACAAATGAATTTTAAAGTCGACTAATGCTCAATGCAGTTTCCCACTATTCCCACAATTCTATGTTTCCTTAAACTTTAATGTGTTTAAAACAAATGTATTACCTGTTGTACTGTATTACTACCTGAAACCAGACTGAAATTTGGAGATACTATCTTAAAGAAGTATACACTTCCTCAGTCTCTAATATAATAAATTTATAGTAAATTCTTCCCATTGTTGGTAAAATTACCACAACCTATAGGGTAAATTAGGGTCCGTTGGACAGTCGGGCATGTTGGACACTTTGTACTTCAACGTGTTATCTCGCCACTGGTCCGTCATTGACTTCTAGCAGAATGTGGTGCCCACAAGTGGCGAGATAACACGTTAAAGTACAAAGTGTCCAACATGCCCGACTGTCCAATAGACCCTAATTTGCCCTAATTATCCCCTTTCTGTAGATCAGACATATAATTGCCGATTTGAATTCACTATCATAACTTTCTCCCAATTAAAATTCTGTTAAACATATCCGTTACTTTATTGTAAACATTTGTATGTTAATGTAGTCTACTCTGAGGATTTCTGAAGATACCCGTCTATAAATACCCGTGCTTTGTTACTTTTTAAACTACCGGTACTTTTAGCTTTTGTCACCTTGTCAGTTGTAAATTCGGCATCTAATATATCAATTTCTGTAACTTGCAGCACTGAATGCAAATTAAAATCTACATCCCCTCATATAGCCTACCATCTGAAAGTGGCTCTTCTACGCCTTCGGCGCGATGTTGTTTTCCACATATGGGCCCTTGCATAATTTCTCCAATAATCTCCATACCTCCGTCTCATTCCCTCACTCTGCGACCTGTCTGATTTCTTCCGCAATGTTACATTGTTATTGTGTCTTTTTTCGAATAAAATGCCCTTGTCAGTGCTAGTGTTATATTTCTAGCTCATCGTCGTCCCATATACTCTTAAAAACCCGCTATGCTTGATCCATTTCCTTTTTAACCTTCCTATAATCATTATCATAAAAATTATTAATTTCATATGCCTTCTTTCGACTTCCCTTTAACTTCAATACAGATCCCGCTACCTCAGTGATTAACATATTTGTCCTGCCGTGACTGAGACAATGTCCTTCGGCCCTTCTTCCAGTCTTTGTATATACACGTCTTTATGTTCTTCCCTACACCGACATCCCATGCTCTTCTTTATTCCTTCCATCCACAGTTACTCTAGTCTTGTCTGTTATTTATAGCTGCACACAATAAGGAAATGATTGCGAGTCCGTCTTTTCTCTTACCCAGAAATTCTTAATTAATGGTACTGTATCTTTAATGCTTATAATAAAACCTACAACACTCCTCCCATTAGAATTAACAAACGTCAATTCTCCCTTTAGGTCTCTCCCATATTTTACATATAATTTCGAAACTAAATTCATTACATAGGCTAATGCAAGTAGTTCCCTACCTACTGCATTAACCACCTTATCTTTACGGCATATATTCCTTTTCTTCTTTTCCTGTTTTTTCCTGTTCACTGTGTATCTAATCCCAGAAAAAATATTTTCTATTCTCATACTCGAATTATAATCCCCAATTAACAATAGTGACGTATCGGGATAGCTAAATGCAGGTCTACCACTCTTTCCGCCAGGTTTCGAAGAAGGGCGGGTTGCAATATTTCGATACTGATCGCTGATTGTATGAAACAATAATTATCACTAGCATAGCACCAGTCCTTATCCTAGCACATATCACACCTTCTAAATTAATTATAAATTTCTTCAATCTCCATTCAATAATGCGTTTTATAGAACATAATAAACCCTCCCGGCCAACACTCTCTCTTCTCTCTGTATGTACTACATGCACAGAAACTATAATGGTTCGTAAACTATACGTTATCACTAGCACTCAACCATATTTCAGTCATTGTCAAATTCGTCCAAACAGTCGTACAAGTTTTTGTTACCTATTTAAATTTTCAAACTTACAAACATTCCAATACTCGATCTTGAGAAGAGTTTGACATGGCCATGGGTGGGCAACTCGTGCTCTCAAACTCTCAACACAACCTCAGTGCAGGTAGAACGGACTCTGTAGTAGCTGTAGTGTCTGTATGCGGGTCTTGCAAGACGCAAGTTCGCTCGCGTCTGCAGTAAGTGTGGGCTCGTTTTAAGTGAAAAACATTATATTCCGATCAGAGCATTTCCCTTTAATGAGTGGGAAGAGAAAGTTTTTTTATTAAGGAGAGAAGTAAAGCTTGTATTATGTTATATTATACTTTTTTAGCATCACATTTAATGTTATACAGTGAAGATTTTAGTAAAGGAATTCTGTCTGCATCTGCTTTAGAACAGCTAGAGGTAAAAATGGGATATCAACAAGGTGAGACTGATATCAAATATCCTTAGCGTGTTGTGCGTTTGAGATACAGAATTGCACGATATATGATCGATTAGTTAAGAATATTTTTGGGCGAATTCTAAATGTGGCAGTATCATGTAGAATAGACAAATTCACTTTCCTTGCCTATAATCTATCTTGAGGAGTGATAAGAAAATCTGCTTATCTAATATAAGAAATTACTTCAAGACCTGGAGCAGAATTCACTGGTAAGTTTGGAGAAACAGTGACAATTGACAAGGAATCGAGATTTTTCTGAAATTCTTTTGGCTTACAGCTGATAGAAGATCGTGAAAGCTTGTAGCCTGAATTTATAAATCTACATAACAGTACGCCACTCAGATTCCAGTGAAATCAGGAATCGAATTTTTGTAGTGCTTCCTAAGTCAGAATTTTATATATGTGCTAGAGGCAGGGTTTAATAGAAGAAATATGTCTAAAAGCTCTCAATGTACAGAAAGAGCTCAAAAGTAATTTATTTTACTTGCCGTGACATGTAAAAAATTACTTCCTTGAATTTGTGATTGTTTGCGAATACAGACTATTACTTTTCTGAGAACAAATGAATACACTTTAATGTATGAAGACTTGTAAATTCGCTCGTTATACAATATGTTTCAAATAAGACATATCCTAATAAGAAATATTGACAGTGTAATAATAAATAAGTGTTGCAGTTATGTATGTTGTATCTTGAAAAGGTTGTATTCAGCTTGTGTTTCCAGGTACTAATCTAATTTACAGAGCTAGGAAATAATATAATTTTATTGTGTGTGTTTAGGTATAGTCTGTAAAGATTTCTATAATTATTGTACCATGCGCCATTCTTAAATTAAAATCATTGAGTAGATATCATGACCACCTGCATGAGTCGCCAGGGCGCACCGTGACAGTGAACTACTTCTTTAGCGTAACTGCAAACAACTTGTAACTGCTGCGGCCGGCTCTGACTGCCTTTGTTTCTTTCAACGTTGCTTTAGCACTTCGTGAGCACGAGTTGCCCATCCATGGGCATGGCTATTGACTGTCATTTACTAGTACTCCGTTTACTTTCCTTCTTGCGCCACTCGTTGAGATTTTCTTCTATTCGGCACTTTCATCCCCACTGTCTTCTGTCCTCTGTTTCTCGCAGTGTTGCATGGCGAGCCCGCATTCCCTACGCTTCTGGCCCGAGGGCCTCTCGGGGCTGCTTTTCCGGTATCATCGGACCTGTCCTTCTCCGGTGATCTTGAGTCTTTATCGGGGGGTCGCCATTACTCTAACCTCGATCTCAGGATTCTCCGGCTCGACACAGACACTTCCTCCTTGTCCTGCGAAGGGTTGTCCATACTCTCCATCTCTCCTCTGTCCCATACTCGGTCAATGATAATATTAATATGTCGTACTGAAGCACAACATGACAGCTCTGTCGTCTCGCCTCAAACATATGTCGTTTAAGGTAATTCCTCTCGCAACGAACTTTCTCACTGAAATCCTCAGAGATAACGATTCCCGTTCCCTTCATATATTTACTGTTACCAAGGATATAGCATTTCATTTTGTAGTGCACCAGTATATATGCGATGGGGCGCTACATATCCTGCTACTGTATATGCACCCACTCGTTGTCACTGTCCACCAGATCGATGCCGATTTCTGCCATGACGCGCCGCACCATAGGCTATCTTCCGTTTTCTCCCAACTTTCTCTGTCCTCTTAATGAACAGCCGTATCCTACGGCTCTGGTTCTTCAAATAGTCCACCTTCCTCTCCAACCTCCACTCTATTACCCATATAGTGCACAGATGACTCAAAGTCCTGCATTTTCTCGCTATCGTTACACTTTTCAAACCCCTGCTTTACGTCTTTCTAAAGTTTTTCTAATTTTCTTAACCTCTTTCATTACTTCAGTACTTCTGTACACCCCTAAACACTGCACTGAACACTGCCGGAGACACAGACCAAACACGTCCTAACTCTTCGACGTCCAGCAAAAAACTCTCTGTTCTTCTTTAAAATGTGTGTCTTTCTGTGTTGTGTATGAAAATATCTCTTAGGATGCTGGAAATGGTTGATTCTATGAGCAGGCATTCAGTTTGGGTATAGTATTTGTCCTTGTACGTGAAACAATTTTGTTTAGTGATAGTGTCTGTAATTTGGATGAAAATTAAATTATGGTTTATTTAACGACATTCACAACTGCAGAGGTTATATCAGCGTAGCCGCTATGCCGGAATTTTTTCCCGCAGGAGTTCTTTTACATACAGTAAATCTACTACCATGAGCCTGTCGCATTTAAGCACACTTAAATGCCATCGATCTAGGCCGGGCTTGAACCTGCAACCTCGAGCACAGAAGGCTAGCGTTATACCGACTACCTTACCTAGGCCGACAATTTGGATGATATCCTTGGTGTGTTCTTGTGGTATGTTGTTATTGTTAAGCATTTGTTCTAATATGTGTAATGTTTATTTTATTGGTATGTTACTGTATAGGTTGATTATATCGAATGTTGCTAGTGTTGCACTGTGTGGGATGTGTTTGTCCTTAATTTTATTTGCCTGCTTTATAGTGTTGTTTACTATTGTAACCATTGTACTAATGTAACTAATTTATTGGATTCGGTTCTATAAGAATCGCTTTGTAAACATTCAACTTTCATCAGCTTTTCAGCTATAATTTAGTCGCATGTTCCGGGGGTGTTAGGGAGCTTAAAATACCAAGGTAAAATCGTGGAAAATGAGGTAATTTATATATTCCAAAGTTAGGGATTATAGTCCACAATGCTTCATATAGCTACTTGTATCAGTTGACAGAAAAGCGTTAAAAGTACAAGAAATGTCATGTACTCTATTTCAATAAGAAATTTTAATAATTGCCCTGTTTCTGAATTCTAAAATAAAGTAAATGAATTCTCATTGATTCCAATATACATAATTAAGACTAATAAGAATATGCCGCTACATGAAACACCATAGGCCTATTAAAATTTGGAAGATATAAACATTCAAACAATTTCATCCTCATGTCCTTTCATATAAAAAGCCCACAAGATTGTTAGTGGAATGTCTCTTGTGTCTGAACCATCGATAGGTTTACCATGTTAATTTTCGAGTATTTCTGTAGTTTCGCTAGGTTGTAAGGAATTAAGAACATTGGACTGTCTGATGCATGCTAGCAAATTGTTCCACTTTTCTGCACACCAGGCTGACATGACTGTCATATAAAAACCAAAGAGAGCTGTATCATTTATGCAAATGAACGTAGGAAAATAACTACATGTATACATTTTTTCTTGCGTAACTCTGTGATGAACGCCTAGTCTGCCGTACGAAATCAATATTTGTGCACCGTCTTAGTGAAGCCCATGCTATTGTTTGCTGTGTGACCGCATTTTGCCTCAAGTGTCTTGGGGGTCTTAAATTGTGTTGCTTTATGTCTAGATTTCAGATAAGGCATGATCAGAGAAGAGCTCTGAAACTTGTGCTGTACAAAACATCGTTCAGAAATATGAAATCCTGTTGAAAAGAACATCTCAGTATGTTATGTAATCTGCTCTTTCAGCACGAATCTAACGCCAACTCTTATCTTTCTTCTTTCCTTTCTTTACAATATTAGTTTTATCATTATTTTATAATATATAAATGAATATTTGTAACCCTAATTAATCCGTAGACATCTTACTGCAACATTACTATACATAATATGTTTCAATAAAAAATTTGAAATAAAAGTTGTATGAAGTAACAGAAAGCAAGGATTTCTTCTGCTATACGTAGACTGAACTTATGAAAAATACAAGAAAATAGTAATGATTGTTATCTATTGTATACATACTGATAGTATGAAAATAAATATCTGCAGTAACAGTTAAACTTTACTATTTATACACAAGAATTTTATGAAAAAATAAACATAATAACATGATATGAAAAGAGAGTAATTTGTACTATCTGAGAATTTTAATTTAAATCAGTTTATGAAAAAACAGTAAAACATAGCAAGTCCTTAGAACAAAAAAATAAGGTGAAATTTGTATGCTATATGTAACTCTGTACTTATCTACTGCTATAGAGGTATACATAGGTATAAAGAGAAACATAGCATCTCTATGAATTGCACTCTAATAATTTTTATGCACCCGTGAAGCAATAGGCTTGCGTGCCGACTGGTTGCCTGGCTAATCCGCTCCATCATCACCCACACTACGCATTCTTCTCCAGTCTTGAAATCCATATACCATATTACTGGTGATTTGCTATTCCTCATGATATGAGCCGTCATATCCCCTTCATGCACGCAAGAATCTCTAGGTCGGTTGTGCCGCCTTAAGGAGGTGTCATTCGATTCGCACCGGTTTCACGGGACCGCTTTTTAAATTTGTCGCAGTTCGTAGAACCGGTTCTTAAAATTTTTAGTTAATTTTTTTTCTTTTACACAAAGGAAGAACATTACTTAAACACCAATTCTCAATGTGTCGCAATTAAACATAATGCAAAAAATAACTACAATACAACTCTAACTTTGCGGCTTTTTTTTCCGAATCAAATATTTCGAATAGCATTTATTCCGAATGTTCCTACTTTCCGAAAACAAATTCTCCGATTCTGTTTTTCCGAAGCGATTTTGCCGAATGTACAGAATGTACATATATTACGAAACCCATTTTCTGAATCGTGTCGCCAAGATACATATTGCACAATACCTAAATACAATAAAGAGTTGTTGCCATGTTACATTCGGCATACAAAATTCTAGTGAAGCACAAAGAATTTTCTCACTGTGGTTTTAGACTACTATCATGGATGTAAATCCCGTAACACTCAGGTCAGGAAGGAGAGGAATGAAACTCTTACTGAATGGGTACATTTATTATAAAAGCAATTCGGGTGACGGGGACAAAATCTACAGAGAGAGTACAAGGATGAAGAGGAAAGAGTGCTCTGCCAGGGCCATTATTGTTGGAATGGAATCCCATGTCAGGGTTCTGAAGAGCTGTGAAGAATCACCCCACTCACATCCGCCGAATCGTGAGGAGGCAGAAGCTGAACAGGTGTCAAACAATCTCAAACGTTTAGCGCTTAAACAACCTCATCTAAAACCATCACAACTATTAAGGAATAAGCTTCAAAGAATTCCTTCTGGTGAAGTAATCTTTTTACCCGACAGAGTTAATCGAAAGAATGGTATAGGAAAGGCGTCAAAAACAGCATCCTAATTGAACGTCTTTGGGAGAACTACACGAGATTCCTCACAGGTACGCAATTACACTACAGGGTACGAGGTTTCCATTGAGCGACTCTTACACGGACAGCGGGAATAATGAAAATCGGGTCATAATCTTTTCAAGTAAGGACAACTTACAAATATTGATGAGAGTGGTTTGTAGACGGTACATTTAGCGTTGCCCTCACTATCTTCATGCAAATATTTATGGTATTGGGGTTTCTGAAAAGGGCAGGAGACCAAGGAGGTCAAGATGAATTGACTCTGTCTATTCCTTTGGTGTGCGTTACTAGCAAACAAAGCAGAAATCTCTTACACCAACGTTCTGGAGAAAATCATTAGTAAATCATGACAATTATCTCTTGAGATGACACTTCCCACCATAGTGATGTGTGATTTTTAAAAATCTATTATCAACAGTATCACTGCAGTCCTACCAGCTGTATCTCTTTCCTATTGTTTCTTCCATCTTGGACAATCGGTGTATAGACGCATTCAGGCAGAAGGATTGCAAGAACTCTATAACTCGTGAAAATCGGCAACTCTAATGATCATATTTATTATTATTATTATTATTATTATTATTATTATTATTATTATTAATTTCCTTCCAACCAGGAAGGAGTAATTGTATTAAGAGTTCAATCTTGAAACGCATCTTCTATTACTTTGGTATTCGTGTACCCGTTTCCCTTACAGTGCTAATACCGCATACAAAACGATGAAACGTAGTATTAAAACATAATTCAATCACAAATGGACTTTCAACTACAAAATACACTATTAAGCACATAATAACAAATTTTGTTTCCCTGTTTCAATACTCCTCCTGCAACTTTTTATTCCATTTGAATCCAATAAATTATTTCTTCAATGAGAATATTGGCAATAATTGCATTATTGGTCATTGGGATGGTAGCGTTTTGTATCATTATTTCAGTTTCACTTAAGTTTAAATCTATAAACTAATATTGTATTCACATAGAGCAATCAGTGTAATCCTGTAATCCACTGAAGCGTCAAAGAGTTTGATAAAGTTTTTCGGTTGTGGTGGTAGCGGCACGTCTAAGGAAAGTAAAATACTCGTAGATGAGAGAGTGGTTGATGTTTAGGAAAGTGAAAAATTAAAATGAACTGTATGTAACAGTATGTATGTTAAGTCAACAGTCAGAAGACTGGTTGTAATCTAATGTGACACCAATAAGGCATCACTAATGGGGCAGCTAAGCCACGATATAATGGGGTAGAGAGGCTAGTTCCTCTCCCTCTTCATTGCATGCGTCCTGACTAGTAACATGATGTAACAGTAGAGGATGTAAATGTACGTGTAGGTATATCTTATGGTATTTCAAACAATTTGTCGGTGTGATCAGATAGTCGAAGTTACAATATATTTGATGTTGTGAATATTCAGTACTCCCCTTTTTTATGATGTAAGTCAGCATTTGTGGATTCTTAATATAGACCTACTCTACACATAATTCTGTAATACCATATTGCATTGCAATTTCCCTTCATTTGTAGCCGCTTATTATTAACTTATTTCGCATATTTGGTATTCAAATTTTAAATTCGCCGTCATTTGCGGAGAAAGCCAGTCGTTAAAGAATCAGAATGACACCACTGCTTTCTTATACAGACCAACGAGTCGTTTACAACTTACCATCACACCCATTTGCCAATCTTTGGATAAACCGCGAGAAATATCTGCTGCGGCGGACGGGAATCTTTCGCAGGAGATGCCGTATTTCTGAACGAAACGAATATGATGGTGAAAGGAGCATTGTGGAGAGACTTGGTGAAATGACGAGTAAGATCTCAAAGAAAAACCCTCATAACCTTGGCTTTGTCACTACAAATATAAATCCGTCATTGCCGAGTTTTGGAAAGGGTCCGCGGTCGTCGTAATCCAGTGTCCTCTCAACTGAGCCAACAATGCGCCTAGCAATAAAAGTCAGGAAGTTGAAGTCTCTTGAGATGAAATGTTGAATAGAGGAGTAGTACTGTTTCTATTTAAATATGCTTTCGACGCAGAAGTTATTTAGTGCCAAATTCAACGTGGTTGGATATAGTCGATGAACTTTTCCTGAAACTCTCTCCCTCTCTCTCTCTATTCTACAAGGAATCCACAGCTTTACTTCCCTCCAAGAGAAAACCATGCTCACAATTTTATCGCCCTTTGAATTTCCTTGTCCTCGGGTTGGTTTGAACCCGAAATCTCTTATAGAATGGTCAGCGTCGTAACAGCAAGATCACCGAGGAACACTGTACATTCAAAAATAAAGCGTTTAATTTCTCAGTAATTTTTTATCACGTTTTATTTTGGTGAGGTTTTCTTGTCAACATTTATTTTAAAGCGTGTACATACAGTATTACCATCGCAGGCTTACTGTACGTTTCTTCTTTGCACCAATATGTCTTCTTTAATATGGTTTATATTTAAGTGGTTTATGAGGAACGCATTCGTCTTATATTTTTGTATGTTGTATTTTTTCACGCGTAACAAATAATTAAATTACAATTAATAGATTTTTCCATTCATCCTCATTACCTAGTTGTACGAAATATGGAACAAAATATAATGAAATTGCAAAGTTAGTATTCAAGAGTTTTACGGAAAAACAAGCTTTCAGCACACCTTTGAATAGGGTATGCCGTGTGTCAGTCTATCTTTGTACAAATATTTCTCTTAAGCTATTGCATAGTTCTATACATATTTTAGTAATGTCAGCCCAATTGAAAGGGGAATGGTTTACATTAAATGGCATCGTGTTATGAAAAAATAAAATTACGTTTACTAAACAACTTAATTGAATTGATCTTCACACGAACTGAACTCCAAAAATTGTTTATTATTTTGCTTCTTACATAAAATAATGTGATAACTGAAAACAGTGCAGGCTCACGCTCATATTGATTATTATTATTGTAATTATGATGATTATCATTATTACTGAACCTATTATTATTATTAGCGTAATTGTACTTTAAATAGTAATATGCGGGCAAAAATGTACAGGGGCAATGTCTACAGGCATGTGTTACAAATTAACCTAACTCTAGAACTCTATAGGGAGTCAAAAGAAACTTATTTTCTGTGCAAACAAAGGCCTAGTATGAACTGAATTATACCTCTAACTGAAAACATCTGAAAATAATTTTCTAATTTTAAACATCCACATAAATTAATTTTTTTAAATATAACGATAACTGAAATGTTACAGTAACGAAATTAAAAACCCTGATTAAGTTTGTCACATCTTTACTGTGTTAATATGAGGAAATTACTTGACTAACTAGTTTGAAATTACTTGATTGACTAGTTTCTAAGTTATATTCTTCATTATATAAAGTCTCGTGAAGGTCCCGCACTATCATTCGATTCCCTGTTGTGGAGGAGTGTGTTCATGATTATGTGGAAAAGGATGTTTGTTTTGAAATTGAGTTGAGTGTTCAGGAGTGCTGGGGGTGTGTTTTTGTACGTTTGTAAATTTCATATTGTTCTGGTGTGTCCAGTTTCTGTCTTTTTTTTTTTTTTTGGCTGGATGTGTAGTATTTTCATGTCAGTGTCTATGTTGCTATGGTTGTGATTGGAGTTTGTGATGTGTTCTGCATAGGTTGAATTGTAGTGTCGTTTGGTTATGGCTATGATGTTTCTTGTAACGTGTTTGAAATGATCTTCCAGTCCATGTAGAAGACGTTGCAACTGTTGCATGATAGTTTGTATAAACTTGTTAAGTTGTATTTATTTGTGTGTCTTGTCTGTGTGTTAAAATGTTTATGTAGTCTTCTTTCTGTATGCATTGTTTACTAGGCTTTGGACAATAAAGAATGTCATCTTTGAAACCAGTCAAACAGGTAAATTCCTCATATTAACACAGTAAATAAGTTGCAAAGTTAATCAGTGATATTATTATTGTTAAAAGTGTGTATAGAACAATGAAGAAAAAAAGCAAAAAAGACAAAAAACCTAAAAAAAACTACGGCTTGATTCACTGATTGAGGCTGAAATATTTACTGTTCTGCCAATCGCAAAGTGTAGAATCGGGAATTTCTGTCTCACCGCAAATAATTAATTTAATGACCAGGCAAGACTAATCCATCAAAAGGCGTCGTCCTTTAAAATAAACAAGTATCTGATTTTCACATTCAGTTGTATTCGAAAGAGATTTTAAATTTAATATTTTCGCTTGAATGAATGAATGACTTGCTATTTGTTTTTGATTGAGTGACATGCGAAAGAGAATCCCAATATATTCCTCTTCATATTTCTATTAAGTACCGACCTACAAAAATGATAATATTACAGTCGATTACAAAATATGAGAAAATGCATGCTTACCAAAGTAGTTAACTATTTCCTAATATATTGACACTGTAATTTCCTAATATCCTAGTTACAAAGAAGGCATTGGAAAATTATTTAATAATTTTTTTATTTAATCTGGCAGAGCTAAGGCTAACAGGCCTTCTCTTCCGTGCAGCCAGACTCCATCTACATACAATAATCTATTACGGTAATAATTACAATAATATTTACATCTAATGGTCCTACGTACATGACTGCAAGAAATAAGAGTAAATAATATGAGTAAAAGTAAATAAAAAGTTAGAGTGGTTGTGTTAGTGAAACAATAATAAACATGGCTTGCAATAATAATAATAATAATAATAATAATAATAATAATAATAATAATAATAATAATAATGAGTTCAATTATTCTTGACGAAACTTCTATACAATACGTCAGAAAGATATAATGTTATAAAATCTGAAGACCTTACCTCTTCATTCTCTTTTCTTCCATTTTCAATTTTATACTGTGATTTGCTCAAACCTGGTTTTCGAGACTTCCGCTGAGTACGTATTAAGCTTCGAAAACAGTGGTTTTGGGTTTGCTGTCTGTATATGGACAGCGATTTTCTCTGAAGTAATTGACGGATTTTGTTAATTTTACTGTCTGTACGTTGATTTATCAGTGGAAATATAATACAATACTGTTTTTGAAAAGTGCAACACCCAGAAATAATGGCCCGAACTACTCCAAACTCTGGACGTGTGTAGAAAAGGGTACCACCAATAATTGAATACGTTTCCAGAGAGATGGCGCACACATAGGCCCAACAGTGACGTCTCTTGTGTCACCAGAAAGATAAGTGTTATGCCTTGCTCAGTCTGTGGCTCAGTGCAGAGCTTCCAAACTAAGTGGAAACGTGAAAGATAGTACAGTTATGCCTCTTGACGTGAAAGGGCGCAATATCAGCACGTGAGTGAGTTCGAACGGGGAAGAATGTTTGGTCTCCAGGAAGCAGGTTTGTCATACCGTGATATTTCTGCTCGTACAGGGCATGCTGCTAAGACAGTGATGCGTGTGTGGGACCAGTGGATAGAAGAGGGTCCTACGCAGAGGCGAGCAGGTACTGGACCACGTAATGTGACCATAGCATGGGATGACCGTCATCTTGTCCGCATGGCTGTGACGGACCTTACAGCTTCATCTACAGCAGTGCTCGTCAGCAGTCGCTGAAATGTGCAAAGGGTAAGCGGAGCCGTCCCGTTTGGCCCGTCGTGCAGTAGGAAGAGGTAGAGAGCATACCCGCTAGCAGCTACGAGTGCACCATGATGCACTGTGTTCTCCGCGGATAAGAGATGCTAGCTCCAGGTGCTCTGTGAAACAATTGTTTCATCTGAAATTTTTTTCTTTATTGGTTCTATATTTATATTTAGTAATGGATTTTCCTGTTATTTGTTGGTAATTTGAATTTTTATTAATATAATTGTCCATTGCCCAGAAGCTACTAACGCCTCAGTCTGTAATGGGCACGTGAACGCGTGCTGAGTGGCAAAATGTAGTGTTTTCGGACGAGTCCCGCTTCAACTTGTCCTACAATGATGGCCGCATACATGTTAGACGCTACCGTGGTGGACGTAATCTGAGAGTCTGCATTGTTGAGCGGCCTAGTGCGAATAAACTCCTAGTGCAGCCGTCGGAAAATTTGTACTCATTGTGACATCACTGGACGCAACCAGCAATACATAAGGTGTAATATCAATGGAGGAGTATAGAGCACTCTGTTCAGATCCCAGTGGCGGACTCTCAACACAAACATCCGACGCAGACTACGCAATATTAATTTATAGATCTACATATTATATTTTGTTTCGTCTTTATTTCTACTGTGCTACGACAACGTAGGAAAATACATTATAAATTGACACTTTGATACAACTCGTAAATTTTCACGATCACGATCTTTGTTTAGATATTACAAGTTTTCATTTAGAAAACAAGTGTTCCGAAATATATTGAATATAGAGCCAAACATAGCAGCTATGTAGGGTAGTAGCAGGCGACCTATGATAGGACAGGATTTTAAATAAATCTAAGCCAGTCTGAAGTCTAATACTATGACAATGTTTTATATCCTCACTTATTTCTAACTCTCTTAATAACACTTTACTCCATCTAGTAGACTTTTAAAGTCGTATTTCGAATATCGTATGTTACTACTGATAAAAGTCGCATTATGTTCAGATTCATTTCGTCTATAAATTTTTTAATGCTTGGAATAACTCCTCTTCTGTTGTATTTTCAGTGCAATGACTTCGAGCAAATATTCTTATACAGAGATATCCTTCGTAACTCCGCGAGTGAACATTACCAATTCTACTGTATCAATATCTGTGTTTCCACCTAAAGCGAGAGATTAGACCACTGTTTATTCACCTTTGATTTTATTTCTCGTTCAGCTAGTGTTTCAATATCCCGTATCCTCCTTTGTATTGTTCGTGTGGATAATTTCATACTGTTAAAAACATCACATTATTCGGGACAAATATTGTTAGCAACTTTATTCAGACATGTTTTAATGGATTGTCTTTTATTATAACACTTCAATTATTTTGCGATTTGCAAAGCAATAACATAACTTGCATGGCGTTCCGTTTGACGCAGCTTGTTTCGTCATATTTTAGTACCGGTACTGTTATTTGAATTTAGTTTTTTTCATGTTTTAATTGCTTCGCTCAGTTCAGCACTACGAAAAGAAAATTATGTTTATACTTATGTTCTACTGTAGGCCTATGCATTTCCGATTACAATTACGTTGGATATGTTGATGCTTACCTATGACTTCGTGATAATCTTATGACGTGCCGTAATGTCGCTAGATGCTAGATTTATAAGTGCCTATTAGAAATTTAGAACATAAGAGGCATCTAAAGTGTCACCATAAGCACAAAAAATACTGTTCCTCCAATTCTTCCTTAAACACACGTTTCCGAACAGATGTTGAAGGTTTGAGAAAGAAGCAATCTAAATCTTATCAGGTAACCCACCCTGATAGATTCCTGTGTACTTGAGTTGTAGAGGAGGCAGAGGGTGAAGCGAAAACTAATTTACTGCGCTGCCCCTGCGACGTCATTATTGCTAGTGATCACGGTGATATATTTGCTGATCCCTGGCCTAGTGTGATGGTTTGGGGCGCCATTGGATACAATATGCGATCTCGCCTCCTACGTATTTAGAGCAATCTGAACAGCAACCGCTACGTTAGGGAGGTTTTAGAGCCCGATGTACTGCCCCTCCTTCAGGCAATTCCACATGCCATATTTCAGCAAGACAATGCCAGGCGAGGATTGTGCAAGCCTTCTTCGAAGAACGATGGGTATTACTGCTTCCCTGGCCTGCACGTTCGCCAGACATGCCGCCCAACAAACATGTCTGAGATATGGTTGGTCGGCAACTTGTTCGTCATGGCCCTCCAGCAACCCACCCTTGACGCTTTGTGGATTCGCATACAAACTACGAGGAGGGAGATTCCCCAGGAACATTATGCAGGCCCACTTTTAATTAAAGACTCTGATTGCAGCACATGGAGGCTTCACACCATACTGGAATCTCACGGTCACAGATCAAGTAGGCCTACAGTTCTGTAATTCTAATCATTTGAGTATTGTCATGTACCTAATCTGTGGTATCAATTTCATTTCAGTCACATGTACCCTTCTTGGTGTTGTAATTTCCATAAACATTAGTGTCATACATTTCATTAACAAACGGATAAATTTTCAGTTGAATAAAAACAGGAATTTGAAGTTTATTTGGAATCGCTTGTAAAGTACTTTTTAAAATTTGTTTCTTATATGAGAGGAAGATAAAAATTATAAGGTAGATAATATCCCTGCAGATTCCTCCGTTCTTGAGGTATTAAATGAATTATCACGTCGTTCTTTTCATGAAAGTAGTCTTCGGGGGAGAGAAATTCCGTGATAATGATAATGATAGAGTAAAGCAGAAGCATATGATTAGCTACGACAAGATAAAGTTATTTTCTTTGCGGAAGTTTTAAATCTTGTTAAGCAAGAGAAAAATGTTTAAATTGTTAGGTGAAATACACCGATAAGTGATATTAATTTCAATTTTATTAAATAGGTACAAAATAAATTGTAATTCTGAACTGCGAAAACCCCACATGTTCATTTGAGTAAATTTGTCATCAGTAACAAAAGACGGATTATCTTCAAAAGCGTTTGGTAATTTGAAGTGACAATTTTTTTATTAAAGCATAAGTTCTAGTTTTTTTTACATATAAGACCATTAATTTTTCTTTTTAGTATATTCTGGGGAAAAACTCTGATTTGCCTAACACGTGGAGTTACTGCAATTTATGACCAGTATCAACCATTTTATTTCTCTTAAACAATTCTAGATGAAGAAGAGGGAGAACAATACTTTTTTTATTTCATAAAGATTTTTAATAAGTATAACACATTTATTTAAGTCAAGATATTGAAAAAGAACACAAATCTACAAAAAGCAAATTTATTTAAATAACATAGTAAATTCTTAAAATTTCTTTGATCACATAAAAAGACAAAGAAAAACAAGTGAAAATTTTTATTTACAAAAATTTTCACAAAATTCTTGGTTGTAAAAATTGCCACATGCCCTGGACTTGTGGTATTCCTGCAATTTCTTGCAATTCAATGTACATTAATGCCGCTGTGAAATGTACTCTGAATAATGGGCATGTCGGACTTTTTAAAACTTGGACGGCATATGTATGAATATGAAAAACTGATTTTGAGAAAAAAAATACTTGTGTTTCTGCAATTCACGATTTAATCATTCCGCTTTGTAATTTATTTATTGAACAAGACAATAAATATCATTATCTGACGTATGTATGTACGTACGTATGTCTGTCTGTCTGTCTGTATGTATGTATGTATGTATGTATGTATGTATGTATGTATGTATGTATGTAACCTAATGTGCTGTGATAGTTATGTGTACCGGTATTTGTCTGATTTAAAAATCTTCTCTTTGGAAGTTTTGTCTATAAAAATATCACGCTATGTGAAATAAAGTGAACATTTACTCGTATTTAATAGAGAAACAAGAAGCAAAGTAAAGTAGTATCTCATTTTACAACCAAAGCCATTATCGATATTCTAGATATAATCGAGATTCGCGTAATTCTGCATTCGCATTGTATCTTGTTTAATGTTTTGCAGAGGTTTTAATTGCCCAAGCTTTCTTTCTGGCATGATTCTGTAGGTCACGGTGGATTCTTTAGGTAATATGTTCTGAAAGTTTCACTTAAAAGAAATTCCTACGCAGTACCATAATTATAAATTCTGGGTGTGTACCAACCACAATGTGTGCACCGCTTGCCTTGAATAACTTCACCACTCAACTCTTCTACTCTCTCCTTGTGATTACATACTTATAGTGAAAAAAGTGAAGAATTAGGTTTTTGCGGTTGCCACTAGAATGCTCAACTGGAAACGTTGGCAAGAAAACTAGGAACATTCATTACTTTCAAGCTCTCTGGGAATCTTAATAATTTATGCAGATAGCAAGCACCCAGGCTCTATGATACACTCTTTATTATATCTTAGATCTAATTAAGGTTTGGTCACGGGGACTGGAAGAGGTGATGCTGACAACGAAGAACTGGAAGTAATTAATGTTCATCTAGTGTGACAGTGTCACGTTGCCGTGTTTGAGAAGATAGATAAAGCCAAGTGCATGGGCTTTATTAGCATCAGAGATGATGTACGCAAGGCCATTCCTACTCATAAGACACTTTCTTCTGTTCTTCGCGTTATATATGCCTCGCACATTAAGATCTCGCCGTGTAATTTGAGATTTATATGCTCCACATTCTTCGCAAATACTCGCATACAAATGAATAGCTATTATTGCCAGTTTTGTTACTGGGAGAACTGACGTCAAGGATACAACACGTCTTAGTAAATTATGACTAGAGCCCGAATTTTATGTAACTTAATATGAAAATAAGAAATATATAGCTAAAAATGATAAAATATGTAGGGAAAATGGTAAAATATGTAGATAAATATGTAATAATAAAAAATATATAACTTAAAATCGAAGTTATACTAGACGTGTTTTTGCACACTGAAAAAAATTACAGGTACACATGTGATTCAACTCATTTAATTTGTTTGGAGGCGCAACTATTAATTACATATTTCTCCACATTTCCTGCTGTCATTGATTGTCTTGTAAACAGTAACCCATACGTAGGAATCGCCAAGTTAAGCTATATTCGTTTCCATTGTGTCAATGTAGCAGACGTTCAAATAATTTTTCCGGAATGTTTATTCAACCGGAATATTGAAGTTGCGGCATTTTCTAGAAATGCTTGAAACTTTGACACTCCAAGTTTATACCATGGTATGTTTGCAGCAACCACTGCCATGCACAAATCTTTATTAAATTCACTGGTAGAACACGGAGAAGGTTCCAGCACCACTTGTGTAAGAAGAACTTGTTTTTTCAACTGAGCAGATTTCTTATTTGTTACATCAAGTTCAATTTTTAAATGCGTTATCCACACACCTAGGAACAGAATATGTAATTCTAATTACATAAAATCCGGGCTCTAATTATGAACAAAGAGGATATATCCTTTCCTATTTATGGTTTTCTATTAGAAGCACGAACTAGTGACATCGTTAGAAATCAAATGTAGGATGTGATGAAGTTTGTTGGAATAACTTGTACAGGAGTGCGTTGTAGGTGGATTAATAAAAGACCTAAGACCTTTAAACAACCAAGGGCTGCCAATGCTTAAGTTTATTTATCAATTTTGAAATACAAGGGGAAGTACAAGTGATGAAATGAAGATGATGATGATTACTCGTTGCCACGTGGGCCACCCGTCGTCCTCCCCAACAGTTCTGCTGACTGCAGAGCTATTATAATAATGAGTGAGCGTCCTCCAAAGATCGCCGCGCTATTTTATAGGCTCGCGTCAGTGACGCTACGGTGAACTTTGAAGTCCGCGTGATTCGCTTCTATTCGATGACGTATCCACGCCATGGCGAGTGCGATGACCTGCCGTTGGACTTTGACGAAAATCTTTTATCTAGTACATACATGACTCAAACTATAATCTCTAGGTCAAGTCTGCACGATTAAGAGGATGGAATACATTTTAGAATTACAGTATTAATAATGTCACTCTAAGCATTAAGTACCTACAATCATTCCAATTACAATCATACCAATTATGTCCCTACAGAAAGTGGGCGCTTATTACAAGGTTATTATATCGTTCTTTGTTTATAGTGAAGTGATAAGTGCTTATCCAAAAGATAATTGTGGCTTAGATTTTCATCTAACAAGAGATAAAATTCATAATTAATTATTTTAACTATATGCTTTATTTTAAGTTTCTTGATTGTGTATTTTCCATTTCCCCATGAGGTACTCTATATGGTCAACTTATATGTATAATTTCAAGGAAAAAAATTGTTCCGGGGCCGGGTATCGATCCCGAGACCTGTGGTTGAACATACCAGCGCTATACCAACTGAGCTACAAGGAACTCCACCCGACAACATCTCAACTTTTCCCTTTATATCCACACAACTCGCGTGGGCTGACGAAACGCCAGAGACCCACATCGAGTGCACACAATCTCTGTGTGACTTGGAATTGTGGTTTTCTGTTAACGTACACAGTGACGTATATACGTTATGCAAATCTGGTCTTTCAGATAAAGCTCCCTGTAAAGCAGATTTGAATAATTTCAAGGGAAAAATTATTCCGGGGCCGGGTATCGATCCCGGGACCTCTGGTTGAACGAACCAGCGCTCTACTAACTGAGCTACCCGGGAACTCCACCCGAAACCGTCTCAACTTTTTCCTTTATATCCACATAACTCGCGTGGGCTGACGAAACGCCAGAGACCCACATCGAGTGCACACAATCTCTGTGTGACTTGGAATTGTGGTTTTCTGTGACGTATATATTATGCAAATCTAGTGTTTCAGGTAAAGCTCCCTGTAAAGCGGTTGTGTGGATATAAAGGGAAAACTTAAGACTGGTTCGGGTGGAGTTCCCGGGTAGCTCAGTTGGTAGAGCGCTGGTACGTTCAACCAGAGGTCCCGGGATCGATACCCGGCCCCGGAACAATTTTTCCCTTGAAATTATTCAAATCTGCTTTACAGGGAGCTTTACCTGAAAGACTAGATTTGCATAATATATACGCCACTGTGTACGTTAACAGAAAACCACAATTTCAAGTCACAAAGAGATTGTGTGCAATCTATGTGGGTCTCTAGCGTTTCGTCAACCCACGCGAGTTGTGTGGATATAAAGGGAAAAGTTGAGACGGTATCGGGTGGAGTTCCCGGGTACCTCAGTTGGTACAGCGCTGGTACGTTTAACCAGAGGTCCCGGGATCGATACCCGGCCCCGGAACAATTTCCCTTGAAATTATTCAAATCTGCTTTACAGGGAGCTTGACCTTAAAGACTAGATTTGCAACTTACATGTAATATGCTCATGCACATTTTTTTTTTTTTTTTACTGAATATGGTATCAGGCACGTACATCCCTTCAACTTTTAAACCCTTTGACACGGAAATGGTCACTTTCCTATAGCGTGAATTTGTCTAAGTGTCGTTCAGGTTAGCGCGCGATGCACACTGGGAAATATTAAACATGGAGGCCCGAGAATGAAATCATGTCGTAACAGCGACGTATGTGTATGTCATGGTCATTACTCGACATATTCCCTACGAAGTCTTTATGGCTCAGCGATAGAGCTCTTTCTTCTCTTTGTAAAGACCGGTTTCGAATATTTCTATGTAAACCGTACGCTTGTAAACACAGCGCACACGATGATTCACGAGCTATTCCGAGGTGGAGTTTGGTCTCTGAACAGCGACCAATTTCCGTGTGAAAGGGTGTACAATAATGAATAATGGTACCGACCAAAATCCTAATACAGGACATGGCAATAATAATAAAACAACACCTCCATGCCCACACTGTGTAAATCATGATATTAAAATTGAAACCCACATTAGCAGTGGACATCCACAAGCTCACAGACAGAATATTGCAGATCGATAGCGATCGACACAACTAACATTATAAGTCGCGACGCTGTTATTCCCGGCGTGACTCCTCCTCTTTGCTTACGTCTTAGGAAGTGAAGGCTCTATAAAGTCTAGGTAGGTAGTATCGTTCGCCATTTATGTTCTTTTGTAGCCGACCTACCATACGAGGAATCTATTTCCCACACCGTTAAACATTATCATGTTGTAGGTCCTGTGATAATAAATCAAACGCACTGTAATTCAGCAAATAATTGAGCGGCAAATGTCTTCGTGTGCTTTCTGCGAACGCCAACGAACGAGCCAAAATGGCGGATGATTATATTAAGTATTTATCGAGCCTTAAGAAATGAATAACGTCTTCCTCAACGAATCACAAGACGGACACGTTTAAATGTAGCCGACCTGCAACGCGATTGGCTGCCGGAAATTAGAGCGACGCACAGTAGTTCCAAATACAAATCTAGCAGGACAAAATTAATAACTCTCCTCGTTTCTAACAGATTTTCATAAAATTTTGTAAACAGGTTACAAATGGCATTTTGCATTTGCATGTAAACTTTGATTACGATTGGATAAAATAAACCACCGTTTCACAGGGGTTGGATTTTAAAGAATTATAATAATTAAAAAAAACTGATTTTCGAAGCGATTGGAAGGAAATGACAAATGCATTATATATTTCTATTTAATTTTAATGTGTGAAAGATGTTAAAAATACACAACAGTCGTACATATTGAGTTAAATATCATTTAATTTTTTTAATGAAATAGCCTACATATTAATACAATTTTAAATGCTAACTCTGCTTAAATAAACCTACATTTGAAATATTTACAGATATTTTAGAGAGTTGTAACTCTATTAATTTTCAAACATAATCATCATCATCATCATCATCATCATCATCACCATCATCACCATTGTGATCCTGGAGCAGACTCAGTAGGTCTACAACAGGAGATACACTTTTTCTACTCTTTTGCGGTTAGATACGAAGACTGCTTACCATCGGGCCAGAGCAAATTCCATCAAATCCATCGTCGTATCGGCTCTACAAAACTTGCGCGCGTGATAAGCTTATTCCCTGAAATTCTTGTAATCTTTATATCGGACTTCTTGGGGTTCCTCGGACATCATCCCAACAGACATACGGCTTCCTTTATCAACTGCGCAACATGGATAAGTATTTTATGCACACTTTGCGCCATATAATACCACTTTTATTTCTGGATGTATAATTCTACAGTCCCCAAACAGTATTTTTTCAAACTCTCCAATATTAATGCTGTACCCACTGGTGATTGTTTTAAGCAGTGGTTGGCAAAGATTACGTCATATAAAATGCAGCCCGCAATATACAGCAAAGGGGAATGTAGGAGATGAGGATATCCATATTGCTTAACGTTGAATGAACAAGTGTTGGCTAAGGGGAGGGAAATGCCTTACCCCTCCGCCCTGCTTGTATATTAAGGGGTTGATTCGCGATTTACGAAATGAAAAACACTGGTTTTAAAGACGGTTCCAAAGCACCGAATAAGCCTTCATCTACGCCAGTAGTTTCTGATGCCAAACCTGAAGAACCTCCGCGAGCTAAACCCGTCATTAGTCGTACCAAATTCTGGTTTGGAAATGTCGACAAAAAGTCCCATTTCTTTACATAAGCGATCTTGTTTTCTTTTCTTCATTCATTTTCGTGGCTCTATCTGAGTAAAAACTTAACAGTTGCTTTCCCATTTCTGCTACATCAGGCTTGCCTGTTGATCTCAAATCCATTTCTGCGACAAAATCAATCTCATGAACCAAGTGTGTTTCCACCAAAGGCTTCAGCTTCCTCTTCTGACTTTCCTCAGCACATTCATGAAACGGCTTTTGTGGACGATCTTTGTTTTTTCGTTGCTAGACATAGTCTATTTTAAAAAAAAAGTCATTTTAACACTAACTAATCCATGTATTTCCTTAAGAAAATTTTATACTACATAGAGGCAATTAGTGCATTGCTCTTTAAGTTTCATTCAGAATTCAGCAATTTTTTCTGCATTAATTTACGATCATGTCCCTCAGAATCTCCTAAACCATTTTAATTAATACATACTCAAACACACAGGCTAATCTTGTTAAAATATTATTTTCTTTTCACGAAATGTCAACTAGTTCTCTCCTTAGAATTCCGTCCACCATTACTAAAATGTAAATAAAAGGAGAAGGCGGTTGAAGTTGGTTATATAACCTTTATAATTACCAGGGAAAGGATTTATATGTAAATACATATTTACTTATAAAGCTAATATAATTTATATTTTGCATTATCTTTATGTTTCACAATGTGTAGGGTTGAAAAATCCTACTTTTATTTTCCATATTTTTCCATATTTTAGAGTTTAGTACATATTTTCGTTAATTTCCATATATTTTCCATATTTCATATAAAACAGTCCATATTATATTAGGTTTAACAATAAAACAAAACAAAATTCCATTAACTTTTAAAAATACATTTCAACAATAGAGATTTAAACACATGTTCAGTAATCCCTTTAACATCAGAGTTATTTGAAAATTAGCAGTCCTATCAACAATGGGAAAGTAAGTTACAAAACTGTATTAATTTAATTTAAAATTTTTAACAGACTTCAGTTGTGCAGCTCAACAGTTAAATGCCAGTCAGAGTACACATAGGTTCAGTTTTGTAAATCATACTATAAAGACGGTAAATATGCCAAAAGTACGTCATTCAGTCAATTTAAAATCAAAACTAACAAGTTACATTTCAGAATTTAAAGAAGATGGTTTATCAACTGACAATAAAATATTATTTTGTAATTTGTGTCAGTGTGCAGTATCATCTACACAAAAGTTCCTGGTGCAACAACACATTACAACTAGTAAACATCAGGCCAACAAACAACTAAATTCCAAGCAGAGACAATTGTTTTTAACACAACCAACAACATCGAATGTAAGATCTGAGTTTAACATCGACCTGTGCCGTTCTCTCATCTCTGCTGATATTCCTCTCTACAAACTAAAGAATAAGGTCTTCAGGGAATTCCTTGAAAAATATACTCAACATACAATCCCGGATGAGTCAACACTTAGGAAGACGTATGCTCCATCCATCTACGATGAGACAATACAGAAGATAAGAGATGAAATTAAAGATAGTTCAATTTGGGTTTCCATTGATGAGACTCCCGACAAAGAAGGTAGACTTGTTGGTAATGTAGTTATCGGTTTGTTAAGTGAACAATATTCTGAACGAATTCTTTTACATTGTGATGTTCTAGAAAAGTGCAATAACAAAACTATAGTTAAACTGTTCAACGAAGCTATGGGTATCCTGTGGCCAAAGGGTATTATGTACGATAATGTGTTATTCTTTATTAGCCATGCTGCCCCTTATATGGTCAAAGCTGGACAAGCATTATCTGTTGTATATCCTAAATTGACTCATTTTACTTGTGTGGCGCATGCATTTCATCGTGTGGCAGAAGTGGTCAGAGACAATTTCCCTAAAGTAGATTTGTTGATTTCATCAGTGAAAAAAGTATTTCTCAAAGCTCCCAGTAGAGTTAACGTGTTGAAAGAAATGTACCCTGAAATTCCATTGCCACCAAAGCCAATTTTAACTAGATGGGGTACATGGCTAGAAGCAGTTGAATATTATGCCGAACATATAGACTCTATTAACAATGTTCTCCTTGCATTGGACTCTGAAGATGCAGTCTCAATTGATACTGCGAAAACAGTTACCTGTGACATAAGTGTGAAGAATGACTTAGCTCACATTCAGCATACATTTTCATGCATCATAAAAACGCTCAAAAGTCTCCAAAATAGGCACCTTTCACTATCTGAAAGTTTTGAAATTATAAATAGTACTGTGGAACAACTGAATCGTGGTAGAGGTAAAGTTGCAGATGCAGTAAGAGCTAAGGTGGACACTGTACTTTCAAAAAACCCTGGATATGAAGAACTACAAAAGGTTGTTGCTGTGATGAGTGGTGAATCAACAGTGAAGATTAACTTGGACTTATCCCCAGCAGACATTGTGAAATTGAATTATGTACCAGTTACTTCTTGTGACGTCGAACGCTCTTTTAGTCAGTATAAATCTATCCTCAGAGACAATAGAAGAAGATTCACTTTTCAGCACTTGAAAGAAATGTTTGTAACCTATTGTTATGGTAACAGACAATAAAAATTGTGTTTTGTTGAAACTACATTGGAAGATAAGGTACGTCCATTATATTTTTTGTTTAGTTTGATTAAAATGTACCAATATTTAACGTACATAGTCATTTTTTTATAATTTTAAGTCCATATTTAATTCCATATTTTGGTAAAAATCCATATTTAATTCCATATTTTGGTAAAAATAACTACATATATATTTACATATTTCATATATTTTTAGTCCATATAAATCCGTTCCCTGATAATTACATACCTAAATGAATAATGTAAATGCTGAACCTGCTTTGACAATGGCCTTTTGAGGCCTTTGCTTTTGCGGGCGTGCTATAGCAAATAAAATTTTTAAAATATCCATAAAACACTTCTCTGTGTATGAATGACTATTATAACTAAATAACACAATGTTTAAGTTCGAAAATGCACTAGATTTATTCATCGAAACTCGAAGGGGATTGGCATTATATTATATCCTCACACATCGATGTTCCGAAGGTAACTTGCAGGGCGATGCTAACGAGAAGAGTATGTCTGTGCTGAACACTTGACTTCTACCTGCTCCTGCGCAGATCACAATTATTTTTATGGAAAACTGAATACGAATCGTAGATACACGACTATTTAGGATTATAGAACTGCAGTATTTATATTGTTTTGAAACTCAAACATTTATACCTTTTGTCCAGTAAGATTTGAGTTTGGAACCATTGTGCGACGGGACTATAGTAGGAACAGATATTTTCTGCAACATATAAGTCATGATGATTTTGATACAATTGTAGAAAACTTTGCAATTTTCTTATCTAAATCTATCTACTCCTACCCGGTCCGAAGCATCCCGCAATCAAGTATTTCGAAGCTAGGATACCTAAAATAAAACTAAGATACAAAGACCTTATGAAAAACATTCTAATTCCCAGCGAACGTCTAAAATGGACAAGGAAAAAGAAAAAAATAAGTAAGTACAGTACAAAGAAAGCTGTTCCTATACTACAATCAATGGAGGAACACTATTCGAGAAGTCTTAAATGAGGGTCCGATAGTTTGTAAACACAACATAGCGGACGTCGATGAATATTTCAGATCTTTTTTTTCAACTCCAAAGGATTGTACATGTAAAACTTATGAGTCAAAACTTACCTTTGCTCAGAAATTAGAACTAAATGAAATTAGGAGATCACCACAAAAAATTCGTTTCAAAATATATTGTATAAAGCTTATGTAGAAAATCTTAAACAGTGGTACAGTGGAATCGTTCATCAATGTCATTCAGTATTTCAATAGTTTAGTGTGACTAACAAAATCGTTACTAAAATACAATGACTGCTATGTTTGTGTGTTTGAAATATCCGGGTTTAATAAAAAAAAAAACAAGGAAGCAAGGAACCAGCTGTCATCAGCAAAAGACCTGTACCACTAGGACAAGATGCCTTACTTCCGCCACTACCACTGAAAGTAACAAAGCATAATATCATCCATCTTGATATAGAAGATGATCTAAATTTTAACCAAACATCGAAAACAAGAAACCTCATATTTTCAGTCTGCTATGATTGAATGACTTGGAATGCCACTTAGGTCTTACTAAAGAAGAAATTTAGCTTGTAGAAAGAAGATTGTAATAACAATTGTTTTACTTCCTGAAACAATCATTTTTTGATCTTAGGATGTAGGTTTTCACGGCCGGTGTCTAATTGATATGCAGCTTCCGGGCTAAGATGCCGTGGTCTACTGGTGTAGAAATTACCAGACGTTTCGTCTACAACTGCGGCAATGCTGGGGTATCCTAGGTCTAAGTCTCCGTGGGAACTGATACCCTGACTGACAGAATGAATGAATGAATGAGAGGGAAAATGGGAGGAGAAACTTTAAAGTACGTAAAAAGAGCGTTGAGGCTGTGAAAAACTGAATATGTGAGCTCCAAGCCTTTGCCTCATTTCGGATTTTGCCGCTCCACGGAAGGGGCGCTAGGAAATTTCTAGGAGGGGGGAAAACGAAAATGGATGCAACTTATTAGCTAAAACGTAAGGGGGGAAATGGGAGAAGTACAACAAGTTGACCCAGAAGAGAATCAAGGTCAATGTAGATAAACGTCAGGCCTTACTCTTGTCACTAATAGCGAGGCTCGAAAACAGACCACCTCCACCCACACTTTTAGGACAAGCAATGCCGTGGATGAACCAAATTAAATACTTAGGGATAATCATGGACTCTCATCTCACCTTCCGAAATCACATCCAATCCCTTCTTCGTAAAATCAATGAGCTGGTAGTTAGGCACTATCCCATTCTAGCGGCCTTAACGCCTGGCAACCTGGAGGTAGGACTTACCATATTATAAGGTCCTCATTCGCTCTGTCATAACCTATTTCGCACCCCCATGGGGGTTTGCGGCAGTATCCCATCTCCGTAAACTCCAAGTTATCCAGAACCAGGTGATTCGAATCATTACTCATCTCTCCCGAGTCGCCTCGAGAAAAAGTTCCATGATGAACTAGATATACTGCATTAACCGTAGACGAGTTCATTGCTCGACTGGCTAGGAACCTGTATGCGGAAGCTCGTGCCAGCCCCAACCCGCTCATATCTGGCCTCGGCCGGTATGATCCTAGGTTACGGTGTAGACACCAAACAGGCCCATTAGCTATACTCTTGAGACAGGAGGACAGGGAGGCCGACGCCATTCCCAGGTTTTGGTAGTAACGTCTCATCTCTATGAGACTCCTTGGATAGTGCAACCGCTTTGAAATGACCTTGTTCTAACTTGGGCTAAACGAAATCTCTCCCCAACAGTACCCCCATTTGTCGATCGATGGAATCGTCATAGAGCTAATTGGCTAGTATACCCAACGATTCATACAGTTATTCTACCTAAGAGCCAACTGACTAGTATCTGAAATTGAGACAACTCATCCTGCCTAAGATTATTCCGTGGTTTTCCTAAGGCGCTAAGACAAATGTCGCTATGAGCCCTATATGAAATGGGCCACGGACCTGCATTCACTTCCCCATGACTCCTGGAATTCCTCTAATTTTAATAATCATTCCACATCTATGCTCTCTCGCCTATCTCATCCTAATTGAGTCACCATAGAGCTACATTTGGCTGCTCTCTATATTGAGACTTTTCAGCAGACTCAAGTCGTAATTCAATCGACTCTTACTGAAGAGCCAATTGGTTAATCTCATATATTGATACAACTCATCCTGCGTAAGGTATTTCAGTTGTTTTCCTAAGGCGTTAAGACAACAATGTCAGCCACCGGCGTGGCTCAGTCGGTTAAGGCACTTGCCTGCCGGTCTGAAGTTACGTTCGGGCGCGGGTTCGATTCCCGCTTGGGCTGATTACCTGGTTGGGTTTTTTCCGAGGTTTTCCCCAACCGTAATGTGAATGCAAGGTAATCTACGGCGAATCCTCGGCCTCATCTCGCCAAATACCATCTCGCTATCACCAATCTCATCGACGCTAAATAACCTAGTAGTTGATACAGCGTCGTTAAATAACCAACTAAAATAGAAAAAAAGACAACAATGTCGGGATGAGCCCTATATGAAATGGACCAAGGACCTATATGACCTTCCCTATAAAGTTCCCCAGTTTCTAATAAATCGATGTAAATGCCCTGGTTCAGCATCTGTAACATACCCGTTACATGGGCAAGGTTACTCGTCTAATCGCATTGCGAATGGACAGAGAACCTTTCAATTTGCAGGTTTAGGATTCGCGGCGTCTCTTCCAACGGCCTTCATCTGCATTAGTCATCGAACAACATACGACTGATTCTTCTCGACTCCACTTGCATTGCGAAATGGCAAAGCTTTTTTTCAATGTGCAAGCTTACACCCTCTATCGAACAGCAAGCAAACGATTCTTCTCGACTCCGCTGCACTGCGAAAAAACAAAGTTCATTTCAATGTGCAGACTTACACCTTCCGTCATTTCTTCTTTGTCCTGTCCTGTGATCAGCTTGATCACATTTCCATTCCCTCGCGTATGTGGTACCTAAGAGGCTACGTCTATTTTCGACTTTCTCCCTTCAAAATTTTCTAAAGCTCCTTCAGTGGAGTAGCGTAACCCGGAGTGAGACAAGTGGCCAACAGGCTTGAAGCTCATATATTCAGTTTCTTTCAGCCCCGAACTATTTGCGAGAACGCGTTTTGCGTACCTTTTAAATTTTCTCTTCCCACCTCTCCTCTTTCAATTCATTTGAATTCAGTCAGGGTATCAGTTGCAACAGGTACCCCTAGCAGAAAACTTAGACCTTGGATACCTCACCACTGAAGATGTCTACCGCAGTAGTAGACAAAACGTATGGTGATTTTTCTACACCAGTAGACCGCGGCATCTTAGCCCGGAATCTCCATATGAATATTTTATTCTTACAAGAATCGTAAAGGAGGGACAATTTATTTGTGTTCTGTTGCAATACTCTGGTTTTATTGCTTGCCTATGATTAGTATACTAACGAAGTATACTGGCGTTTATTAATAATTTATTGGAGCAAAAGAAGCCTGGAAGTTATTTTTTCTTCCAAATTAGATAAAACCAAATTGACTGTTAATCGTTCAGTACATATTCTTTAAAGAAACATAAATGTATATATATATATATATATATATATATATATATATATATATATATATATATATACATCTTTATTGCTTTATATATTGACTATTGCTTTGCAAATCATTATTACAATGAATATATGTGACAAGTGTATTGTGATTTCACAGTGAGTGATATTTTATTGAGACAAGGTGAGTAAAGTAAATATAAATTCGTTTTGTACGAAAGGCTACAGTACAGTCGGAGAAATGCACTAGATATTTACAAATGGACTCAGAATAGAATATTTAATGCCGGGACAAGAAAATATAACAAAACCTTCATTTATTTAATGACAAAATATTTTACTCCTTGCCACCAGTACTTCTTTAAAAAATTACCAATTTTTCGGAGCAAAAGTGAGGGAAAACATTTTCCAAGCACTAAAATTAGCCAGTTAAATATGCTGCATACATAAACACTAAGAACAACTTAGAATTACAGGTATGGAACTATTTCAATGGAGTCATGAACAAGTTTCTGGGTTAGCTATATTAGAAATGATCAATATGAGAAGATTGTAAAACCATGCTCACTGGTTCTCGGATGTAATTTGAGCTTTGAAGATACATTTCTGCACTCTCGTCTCGATTATATCCCAGAAACGTAGGGACAGTAAGTGAAGAACAGGGTGAGCGATTTCATCAGACCATAAAAGAGATGATAACGAGATACCGGTGTCAATGACACTTGTCCATGAAGACTCTATGCTGTTGATGTTTTAAGGAGGTAATATTTATCAACACTTCATTTGCAAGTGAACTCAGCGATCATTTACAACGAAGCAAGAGATTGAAAAATAGTAAGTTATATATATATATATATATATATATATATATATATATATATATATATATATATATATATTATTACAAATTTTTCATCTTTTTTCCAGTGTTTCACGTAATTAATAATGTGGTTGTTAATTAAAAATTACCTAAATCACTACAAAGAAGTGTTGTCGAATATACTATAATCGACAAGAAGAGAAACAAAGATACCTATCAGGTGAGAACTCAACATCTTCAAATGAACAGAGTAAAATACTCCAATACAGAAATAACTGGAAGGAACATAGAAGGAACGTCGCATTCTGAAATTAAGACTAAATTATAAACCCGAGGATATAAGAAATGTTGGCAGCCAAAACAGAAGTGGATACAACTCCAATGGGACGGAAAAAATATATGCTGCCGAGACTGACACGGTTGATTAAGAACAACTAATACACACATTGATTCAAAAGGTAAGGTCATCCAGTGAGGAGTTGGTTCAGGGCGACATTTAGAGCAAGGAAGTCCTTTGTCAGTTTTATTTATTTACAACCGTTTCAGAGTTACAACACGTCAAAAATTTACTGAAAATTAGGGTGACTTATTTCAAATAATTACATATTTACAGTATTTAATTGGAGCAGCTACTCAAAAAGTCTTCCGTTTGCACGCAAATATGTCTCGGCGCGTTCTCTTACTGCGCAGTGCACAAGATCTAACAGCCCGTTCATAGTCTGATGTCTGTTGCAGCTGCTGGAGCAGATGATCTCTGTCTGTAATTTCCGTAGCGTACACATTTTCTTTCATAAAGTTCCATAAAAAGAATTGCAAAAGCACTAAGTCAGGGGACCGTGCTGCCAATCACAACATTTCACGACGTGCGTTCCAATGTCATTCCATCAATAGTGGAAATCATGCTTTGCAAACAAACCTAGATCAAAACAACTGATGGTAAATTTGTATTTATTGTAAGTATCATGAGATTTGAATTAACTGTTTGACCTGATATAATTCTGAAACGGTTGCAAATAAGTAAAACTAACATAGGACTTTCCTGCTCTAAATTTCGCCCTGAATCATCTCCTCACCAGTTGACCTTATCATTTGAATCACTCTGTATATGTGTGTTGCATCCTTCTTCAACCTTTTCTTAATTAATTTTGTTTCTTACAAAGTGGTGTTGAAATGCATTGGCTTACACATTGTTCCTAAAATGAGTCTGAAAAAAAATTGATATGATTATTCTTTATAATCAAAATTACTGTCATATAAAGAATTAACCCTTAAGTACCGTACTTCCTTCGGAATAAAGAACTTCTCTTTAGTCGTCATCGAACAAAAGAAATAAGGAAGTTTTTCTTCTAAAATATGTTACATAACTATTTCTTGAACTAAAAACTTCAGACAAAAATATCAGACTTAAAGTTATTCTTGCGAATTGTAATACCACATTAAAGGACAATGGAAAGACTATTTTTCTGTAAAATCTTCACATCTCTGTAGACTAATTTTGAGAACATATCTTCACAATTCGTATTTGTCTATAATTTCAAAGCCAGATGGGACCAGATAGTGTCAGTTTAGTGTTGGTGTTGAAACCTTTCGTTTCTCAGACATTTAACTGAAGAAACTTTAAGATAATGCAGAAAAACTGCTATAAATGATTCCATTTCACGTCTGAACTTGTAACCATTAGAGACGTTTATTTTGTGCATTGTCTCCAGCCCATTCGATTTTAAAGTACTTTTGATTGCTAGATAAACAAATTAATGCACTTAAGATTCTCATTATGATGGAACTTATGCCTTCTAATATTCACATGAATTTAAAACGCAGTCTTTAATAAAAATTAGATTTAAAGAAGTCATGTTTTACAGCTATTGTGTGCTATGCACATATCGAGAGTAAGCACTTGTATAACATCGTATGTACTGTGTGAAAAGTAGAACATTTAATTGTGCATAACTTTTGAATCACAGAGTAAGAAAGGAAACCAACATTGTCAATAGTTTTTAAAAGTGTTTACACTTTCTTCCTTTTAATGAAATCAGAGTAGCCAGTGCTTTCAATTCAAGTCACAGCAACACGTCCGTTTCATGTGTAAGTAAATTTGTATCAGTCATTGATAGCTTCTTTCCCTCTGATCAATTCATATTATTCCGCGTCTCTAACATTTCTTCACATTCTGACAAAATACGTTTGTATGTATAAAAAAAAGAAAAATATAGACATTTCTTCTGCATAAAGCCGAAATACCCTTTTCTGGCCTAATTCGTATGTTTACATTTTTGTGTCACCTTGAAATGGTTTTAGTATGCAACGCAGATTTCGAAAGTACAGCCCAATAAACAGAAAATGGCCCGGCTCTTGAAGACCTTGCAGAGCACGATTGACACAACAGCGAATTAAGAACAGTTTTCAACCCAGTATTACTGAATAGTATTACAGGAAAGTATTTCATAACAAATGAAAATTACGAAATTAATCTGTAGGCCTATATGAGATTAAATTAATGTCTCAGAAGCATTAAGGTAGTGGATTTAAAATAATATTGCTATCTATTTGTTACTCTGTAATTTTCATGTACACATTTTACAACGCTTTTTTATAATGAGGAGATATGACCCAAAGTGAAATTATAATGTCAAGCAGAGTATTTGTCTTATGTTGCCATGTTAATTATTGTACCAGAACATTTAATTAGGAGTAGGTACCCAGCTCTGAAGTCGTTAGCCCAGTGGACTCACAGTGTATTTATGTTGCATTACAATATTCAAACTAATTATTGTACATATTTTATTTATACTATCTGTATTTATCCATTTCCAATTTTATTTTTCATTTGTATTTATATCTGCGTCTTGTATTTATATCTATATTTTTTATCTGTTTTCTTTTCTTTTTTCATTTGTATTCATACCTGTATTTAGCATTTGTATCTGTATTTTTATCTTTTCTTCACGTTTTCTGCCTTTTTTTATGTTATAAGCAAATATTTGTAGGCCTAAAAATGTCTATTGTAATTGGGGCTTTCCACTGCTATAGCGAAATAAATGATTAAACGATTCAGTGAATATATATATACATATTTTTTTAATGTTATTTATTATATATATATATATATATGTTAAATGTTATTTTTTATTTAACGACGCTCGCAACAGTAAAGATTATATCAGCGTCGCCGGATGTGCCGGAATTTTGTCCCGCAGGAGTTCTTTTACATGCCAGTAAATAGTAAATCTACTGGCATGAGCCAGTCGCATTTAAGCACACTTAAATGCCATCGACCTAGCCCGGGATCGGGCATAGTAGGCCAGCGCTATACCAACTCGCCAACCAGGTCGACTATATATATTATTAAGAAATTAATTATTAAGAAAACATAATACAGTACAACAACCTCGATTATGTCTACTCAACGCAAGCATTCCGATAGCTCTGTGCTAGCTTGTTTATTAGCAGACCACAAATTTCAGGGTTCGGATACTGTTGAGGAAAGAGTTTTTTAGTTATGCAGGTTAATTTCGTTTGCCATCATTCTATTTTACTGGGCGTTGGATAAGTGTTCATATACTACATATTAAGAATAGGTCAATTGTCATCGCATATTTTCAAATGTCTTTATTCTTACAATAACAACCGATATAAAATTAATTGAAAAAACTTCCAAATGATCTCGTATGTATCACTGCTTTCGAGCACTGAGAATCCGCAATGTGTTCATTCTGGAACTTAGGCGGGCCATGTTTTTTTTTTCTGAAACTGCACATATTCCTATACAGAAGGAAAGTACAACATTAAAATTTGTGCATATGTTTTAAATGATTCCACAGGAAATATCACTGGTACCATGGCAGAGAACTGAATTACTGTCATTGGTAACATGCTAAAGAACTTCAATTTTATGAAAATCATTAAACGCATATTTTAAAGTGTCACTTTATGTATTTGATATTTTATGAAATGAAATGACAAGATATTAAAGGAAATGAAACCTGATATACAGTATACTGATGTGATGAAAATTGTGAATTTGACAGAAATGCGGGAATCTCCGGAGAATCCTCATCGTTTGATCCTCTTAACCGCATGTCACTTCAGTCACCATCGGAGATCGAAATGAATCAGCGGAATAATGAAGACTGCATTCTACAACTGAGTCAACGGAGGGGCAAATACAACACTATAAATTGAAATAGTATTTAGTAACTGCAAAGCTCTGGCAGGTGCGGGTTCTGAAATCTGACCTAGCCAGGCCGTATAGCATCGGCGTTAGTGGCAGAGCTCACGTTTCGGAATGGGAGGACTGATAGCTAACCGGAACTCTGGTGTATTATTTATTCCCCTGTGCAACATTCTTCATTGTCACAGCTTCTCATTTCACTACATCATTAACGAGGTTCGTTGCGAATGAGATACATTTCATGCATTATAACTTAAATTCGATGGCTACTGAACACTTAAAAATGTGCGAAAATATTCACTGAATCCAGCAGTAATACTGTCAGTATTTGAAGCTTTCTCTTCAAGACTATTATCTAGAAGCGTAAGTTATTTAAATTAAACAAGTATCTGCACAAACAGACAGAAAAACGGCGTGCCAAAATGCATATTATTTTGAAACGAAAGCTACTATATAAATATTCCTTGAGAGCATATTGAACTAGTAAGTAAACCATTGAGATTCAACGGAATATTGGATATAAATCTATATTTATAATTAACGATATAGAAAACAACAAATTCATGATAAAAATATAAGAGCAATATTTCATTCATCCCATTTTTTCCTTCATTTTGAAGTTCGTCTAATAATATTACCGTACATCTAAAAAGGCAATTGTCACCCCCTTGTACGTTTTGAACGTAAAGCTTCTCCATAACTCCACGTGATTTCAAAATAATTTTGATTCACGCTTAATTCAATCTCTGTCCTGATGTAAAAAATTAAAAAATAGTTATGAAATTGATATAGTCTTCATTACTATCTAATGAAAGAGTGAAAAGTGTAATATTTTCATCTCGGTTTATTTGGGCCAATCAAACAATACAAGGGTGGAGGTGAAATAGCCTAGCAGTGTGCAACAAACAACTGTAATAACCTATCATATTGGTAGAAAGTTCATAGTTTCTCAGAAAAAAATTATTGTCTTGCCTAAGTGTTTAACAATCTCTTATTGAATTTAAACGTCATTTTAAGAGTTCAGATAAGTTTGTGATTAATAACATCAAATGGTTGGTTTTTATTTTCAGTCAATCACTTATCAAGTTAAGGCAGCAGAAATAGATTCTGTTACATCAAATTACAATTTATTAATAATCATCACGAATATTTTCGACTTTTTTATGGAAGTCATCTTCAGGTGATATATATTACTAGCAAACAAGTACAATTGAACGTAGGTGAAAATGTAAAGGTACAAAACACATATAAAACACAAGTAAAAGTGTTGCCTTGCTTTTTGAAGGGTTAAATAGCGTACATAGTATTAAAATAACATTCAGATAACAAACATTCCAGTAAATATAGTTATAATGTAAACAATATGCAAAAATCGCAGGCAATGTGCTGAAGTTGTAAGATTAAAATAGTTTAAAAATTATGTTAAACTGAAGGCTTATTCATTATGATGTTCAACATGTTGGAAATCTGTAGGAAATAGATGTGAAAACTTTTCTCTGAGAATAGCTCAGTCTACCATGTAACGCCAAGATGTGAAGGCCACAACTCTGAAAACCTCTACTGCACACCATTCACATTAATGCCTCTCACTGCGGTGAACAGACCGAGAAAAATTTTCACATCTATTTCCTACAGATTTCCAACATTGTTGAACATCATAATGAATAAGCCTTCAGTTTAACATAATTTTTAAACTATTTTAATCTTACGACTTCGGTACATTGCCTGCCATTTTTACATACTGTTTACATTATAACTATATTTACTGCAATGTTTGTTATCTGAATGTTATTTTAATACTATGTACGCTATTTAACCCTATAAAAAGCAAGCAAGGCAACACTTTTACTTGTGTTTTATATGTGTTTTGTACCTTTATATTTTCACCTACGTTCAATTGTACTTGTTTGCTAGTAATATATCACCTGAAGATGACTTCTATAAAAAAAAAGTCGAAAATATTCGTGATGCTTATTAATAAATTGTAATTTGATGTAACAGAATCTATTTCTGCTGCCTTAACCTGATAAGTGAGTGACTGAAAATAAAAACCAACCATTTGATATTATTAATCTCTTATTGGGTAACTATTGCGAATAGGATCGTGATTTTGTTCATATCAATAGGAAATCTAATAAAGAATAATTTATCCCTCTGGCGTATGTAAATAGTGTGAACGGTTTTCGTGTAAATTTAATTTAAAAAAACTCCTAAATTCAAGCCATTGGGCGAAACGAACGAGTGCAACGTCTCGACAGAATGCACCTTACATACTGGAACTCACCGAGTTCGTTGACCTTTTATATCTGTATCACGAGTAGAGTGTTGCCTGACTGCTCAAACTTCAAACTTAATTTTCTAATTAACCGTGCATTTAATCACAAAACGTGATATAGGTTTTCTATTCATTTACGTGTATGTAATTGTCCCCTTCAAGCTGCGAGGTTATTTCACTTTCATCCTGTATATAGATTTTTGCTAGGAGGAATGTCAAATATTTCAGGATAGTGCAGTTTGGATTATAATATATCGATTTAACCTTATATAGGTATGTACGAATCTAAGATTTGGGGAGAAATGTTGGAACATGTTGCGGTTTCATGTACTATACTTGAAGTGCTACGTCAGGTCTTTGCACATGGCACCGCCTGGACATCCTAACGCAGCCTATGTAATTGAAACTTGCCACATTGTATTATTTCTATCCTATAGTATCTAAAATTGTGGACATTTTCAACAGTAATGCAGTACTCTGATACTGATAATATAGACTGTAGTAATGGAATTTGTGAGCATTTTGTTAATTCACTGTATCTTGATTTTAACCTCGTGAATCCTGAGAATTTGTTGTTTTATTTTAGAGTTCAATATACGTATTTCTAGACTTAAAAAGAAGTCACCAACATGAGGGAAAATACTGAAAAAATTCTGCAAGTTACAGTTAGGGAACAAATACAAGTATGTTATACTATACTTCGGGTCTCTGCACATAATCATATATCATAATAAAATATGAAGTATGGTATAGTACACTATACTCTCAGGACTCGGGAAGCTACATTTATCCATGTGGTAATGAAGAAAAACATATCCTTGTAGACGATGTTTCCTGGCCATTAGTGTGAAGGTCTACTGTCACATAAACATGCCATTACCACACTATTTCTGCAGCTGTGGTACATTTCGTGGAATCCCTAAGCAGGATAAACTTCAGGTATTTGTATTGTGTAATAATTTGTTGCATTATATAGTTTGTGCTTAATGTGAAATAAATTTATTAAAATAGCATCAATGTACATATTTTCAATTATATATCATATCACATTGTACTAAATCGTATAAATGCTTGTATGATGCCTCTCTCTCCATTGAAAGTTTTTTTGTAGTTTTGCCTTTCTGGTCGTTGAACATTACTCTCACTCAAAGGTTACCGGTACGACAAAAAACAATTGCTTAACATATTAATGAATACTACTTATCCTACAAACATAACATTCTATACATTAAAAATTGTCAGAGAGATGAAAGAATTATTCAGCTTGTTTGTTCAATAGACTACCTGTATACATTTTTGCACCTTGTATCGCTGTTTATATACTGTATATTAGCAAACGAACTATTACAATGCTAGCTTATTATATAAATTTTCTTGACTCAAAATGGTCTATATAGGTATATTTCACTATCCACACCAATTCCGACACCCTCATTTCTCCCTTCAATTAAAGAATTAATTCTATCAGTACTAACCTTTTTTTTTTCTTTTCTTTTGCCTCACTTAATACCTGTCAATTTCACAAAAAAGAATATGGACATTAAGTAGTGCAAGATCTTCACTGATAATAGATGAAGAAATCGAGTGAGATAAAACTTTCTCTCTAATGTTCATGACCATGGATTGCTGATAGTTGAAGTAGTTTAGGTTGAGATCAGTTTCCACTATCCAGAGTTGATATTTGGACTACTAGGTTACTGCTCGATTCCATCCTTGTGGTATCTCCAGGGTTGAAAATCTATTCACTGAATTAGCTCGTCTCATCCATTCATGGCCATTACACAGAATGGATCAGAAAACCGTAGTGTTTTTGTTCACCTTTTTATTACAGAATACAAAAAATATAAATACAAGAATATGATAAAACTAACACAAACAAAATATAATAAGAATGTCATAAAAATAGTAATATAAATAATAGAAAAATGTAATTCAGGCGTTCTGTTTGTTTTTTCTCTAATTTGTACTTAGGCCTACATTTATAGAATTCATATGCAATTAAAATATACTGTATATTCATGTCATTTACATTTGTGTGTTTGTTTTGTAACAAGAATTTATTTTCACTCGCTACTTAGTATTGTATTGTATAGTACTGTATTATTTTCTTTGCCCAAAGAAAAAATTGGGAGCCTACATTATTATCTTGTAGATATAAATAAATGTATAAGTTTGTAAATTCACTTGTTACTTAGTTATGTAATTGTATTATTTTTCACAGTTAAAACTCCTAAAATTAAATTAAACCAAATAATAAATTAATATTACTCCATTTTATGTCTAATTCCTCATTAAATAGCATACGGTTATGTAAATGTGTAGGTAAAGTAACTCATGCATCCTAGGGTTAATTATGTTCCAAGTTGTTTTGATTTTATTATCAGAGTTTTGTATTGTTGTATTATAGTATAATGCTTTTGCTTTTTGGACTACTTTGTGTAATATTTTTTTTAAATATTTTTATAGTGTTGTTTTAAGTTTGTAACATTATTATTTCTGCTCTGTATGTAGCCTATAATGATCTCTTAGTTTTGCATGAGATTTTAACACCTTGTGTAATCCATCTATTGTTGCATATTGTTTCATTTTTATACTTTACAGGAAAAATGGATTCAAAAATATTTAGAATTTTTTGTGGAACTCGTTGAATTTATTGTTCATATCACTTTGACTATATGCTGATACTCATGTTTCACTTCTAAGATTTATTTTTAAATTATTTTATAATTCCCTGTTTCTATTAACTGAATCTCACTTTAGTTGGATTTTTGATGATGTGTTAATATTTATATTTAGGAGTTGAGCATCATGATCCGAAAGATCATTAATTATTGGGGTTGTCTGAGATATACCTATTCTTTCTTTTTCGATAAATATGTTGTCTATTGCAGTAGCAAAATGCCCTTGTATTCTGGTCGGAAAGTTTACTTTGTAAATTAAATTGAAAGATGCTAGCAATGAATTTAGTTGATCTTTCCTATTGCTTTCTGTTTGATACTCGACATTGATGTCTCCGCAAATAATGCATTCACGTTTCAATTTCTGTAAGTATTCCAGTGTCTTTTCCAATAAATGAATAAAGTTTTCGTAGTCTCCATATGGTGCTTTATATAGACATATTATAATGAAATTATATGCTTCATTTTCTAATTCAACAATACAAATTTCTAAATCCCTGTCATTTCAAAAATGTGAAATTAAGGTCAGAAATACACTCACACCTCCATCCTCAAGAGTTTGTCCCAGTAACTAGCACCTAATTTATATCCTTCCAGTGAGAAAACAATAATTCCTGTTGGTTCATATGGTGTTTGGTAATACATAGCGCATTCGGATTTAATAAGGTTATTCATAACAGAAAATTCCGTAATGGAAACTTATTGTAAAAAGAGACATCAATATCCTGGAAATACAGAAATGATTTGAATGCCGCAAGTTTCGTAGGTGATGTATAGTGACAAAAAGTAACAGTGGCTATTAAAACCGTAATGGCAAGTAAACACGTCAACGACAGAGTCAGATTAATGTAGATGGATGATATTCTGATCCTTCGTGAAAGAAACAAATTACAAGAAGCAAGTCATTCAACTGAAGGATTATAAAAGTGCAATTAAAAATTTTAACCTTCCTGCATACTGAAGAGCAAACCCATTCTATTAATCTCCACTGGCATAATTCGATTATAAAGATTTCTCTTGGAAAGGGATAGTTATCTAATCGTGCTTCATGCTTTACATAGTAATAACGAACGTTTACTTTTATGCTCGCATTATTCCCTTTGAATGACCATTCTCTTTTTAACCTGTATGTTTTGAAAGGTTCCCTTTATTTTCAAAGAGGGTTTTTGTGTAAAAGGACGAATCGACTGATTTGTATTTCACTTGTGGTTTGTGTACCTTCTGGGAAAGCCCTAACCTTACACAGAGACGAACAAAATCCTCTGTGGGACTTCTCTTACAGTATATACACGCTGCTTGCAGGCAGATAAACCCCAGACTATAGCTGACAGCCGTTGGAAGAAGTAAAGAAAACAGATGAAATTACTGTAGTCTCCTGGAGAGTGAGTAAGCTTGTAGGGGATCCACACTGCTTCTCGGCGATGTGTTTTTAACGATTTCCATTGGAACATCTCTGAAGAATTCATTCACAGTTACTGTTCTCCAGCGACACGAGGACTCTTTGCCTCTAGTGCTATCTGGCGACTGAGATGCAGAAGATACATTGCTGTTAACACATTATTGAACGGTGACTTCATGAAATGTGTTTGTAAATAAACACCCTAATTCTCAACGGCGCATTCTATTTTTCTAAATACCAATGGAGATATTATGTAGAAACAAACTTCGTATTCATTTGTTGTGCTGAGGATGGTGTAGTAATAATGACTGAATTTTGGGAAAGGTAATATTTATAAATGTAGCATACGCACATTTTTTTTCTTTTGTACGAAGGAGGAACCCGAATGCTTAGACTGCAGCCTGAGGCTTAAGCATAAGCACATAATGAAGTCAGGCGTGCGTGTATTATGTCTAAGCACAATTACTAGTTATTACCACAGTTTGTATTGTTCAAGAAAATCAATCCTTTTTACTGGTGCCACAAATAAGGGATACACATAACAAGGTCCTCGTTCCTGATTTCTCAACTTTCTACCGCTAACAACAACACTAATAATAATAATAATAATAATAATAATAATAATAATAGTAGTAATAATAATAATAATAATAATAATAATAATAATAATAATAACCAGTGGTTCCTTCATGAAAAGCGAAATGTCAAAGCGAATAGAAATATCATTAAGTTACCAGTGTGACTAAATGCAAACATTCCTTTATTATATAAAATGACTTTGATTAAGTAGAAATATTACTGAAAAAGTGTATTTGTTTCTCACTAGTATTATATACTTTCTTTATTTTAAGATTTTTCAATTCTATCTTTCTAAACATCACTTTTATTAATTAAAAGCAATTTATAATTGAAACACTAGCATGGCGCGAAATATTTAACTTTTTCAATGACATACGTAGAAACATTTAAAACTTTAAAGCAAAGTGCTATGTCCATCACCAAGGAAGGCAAAAGAAGGAAAATCTACCGTTTTAGATCCGTCATGAAGAGAAAATTGCAGAACTGGAGGTCAAAAGCAATGTGGAGTGAATGTGGCGTGGCGTGACATGTACACACAAATACACATACATACATACATACATACATACATACATACATACATACATACATACATACATACATACATACATACATACATACATACATACATACATACATACATACATACTTACTTACTTACTTACTTACTTACTTATATACGTAGGAGGGGTTATAGGAAGGAGACTTTCTTTTGATTATTACCAACCAAAATCACATATGAAGGCTCTTTTATGTATGGGACAATAGGTTAAAAAAGAAGAGCTGTATTGGATATAATGAGAAATTTCTACGTAGATCGATCGGAAGCGTATTTAGTGGCAAGAAAGTGCACAAAAAGTTAAAGATGAAAGAAACGGCACTAGCTACCATCCGGCACTGTGTCAGCCCTTTCTAGGACAATTAAAAATTTTTGGATTATAGAACAAAAGCTGTCGTTCCTTGACCAAAAAATACCGCTTATTTTTATATATATATCTCCCTTCTTATAGACTAATAAATCATTATTCAGGACGTGGAAGAACAAAAACCACAAAAATATTATTATTATTATTATTATTATTATTATTATTATTATTATTATTATTATTATTAAATATGATATACCGAATTTTGTGTAAGTCAACAATTTGATTCTATTATTTTTGTGGATTAATTGGATTTTCTTGCGAAAATATTACTGAACAAAAATATCGTCATGTAAATTTTCCTTACCCATTATCGTTATAAATTAATATGAGAATTATCCAGGTACCTAAAGAAGATTCTACATAGTTTGAAGTCTGAGGACCCTTTAGTCTGTCTTTATATGAGAAGTTATTAATTTGATTCCGGGTTCGTAGCAATTTTCACAATATAAAGAAATACTAGTAATAATAATGTTCCGCGCCGTGGCGTCGCGGTCTAAGGCAACCTGCCTAGGACTCGGGTTACGGAATGCGAGCTGGTTCGAATCCTCATGGGGGAAGAAATTTTCTCATGAAATTTCGGCCAGTGTATGGGACCGGTGCCCACCCAGCATCGTGATGCACTTGGGGAGCTACGATAGGTAGCGAAATCCGGTTACGCAAACCAGCTATAACGGCTGGGGTGATCATCGTGCTAACCACACGATACCTCCATTCTGGTTGGATGATCGTCCACCTCTACTTCGGCATGTGGCCGTGAGGCCAGCAGCCGGCTGGTAGGTCTTGGCCCTTCATGGGCTGTAGCGCCACGGATTATTATTATTATTATTATTAGTAATAATAATAATAATAATAATAATAATAATAATAATAATAATAATAATAATAATAATAGTCGGCTACATTAAAACCTGAGAAGGCTATATATATGTCCACACCGATTGCTTTACCACTTTTTGTTCTATCCGATTCACTCTTTACAGTTATATAACGTAGATCTCGAGCCTTTCCACCTAATATTGTAATCTTGTTTTTTCTAAATGCTGTTCTTTCATTCTTTCTGGAGTTATCTGTATGTTTCTCTGCTACAGTAATATTTTATTTCAATTGATAATAATTAATTATTTTATACAATCATCATTTTTATTGTAATATAGTAGAGTAGAAATCTGCTACAGTATCTAAGAACTTCATCTCTGCTGTTTAAACACCCAACCACTAAGACTTATTCTTTGCTTGTTTCAATGAGTTTTGTTCAGTCATATTTGCTTGTGTTCTTTTATCCATTAGACCGAATATTGTACTTATTCTCATTTTTTATGTCAACGCCTCTTCTCATTAGGTTCCCATATTTGATGTATGTATTCGTTTGTTTTATAAAGAATTTCTTGCAAATCAGAATAGTTTTAGTGCAATGAAAATTTTTGTCAAAATGATGTTTAACATTAAAAAGGCACAACTTCATTCACAACAGAATATTTTAATGTGAGAAGTGTATAATTTAAAATTCAAGTAACTCCGCTTTGTTCTCCTACCATTAATAGTCTCTCTTCTAGATCATGTACAACATTGAAAAGCGTACTAGAAGAAATCATCTAGATTTTCTTAAACATTTTTTAAATCAAGTTGAAACAAATCTCCTTAATGGATACATGAAGCAAGTTAAAACGCATCTTCATTTTAAAACAGTTAGTTTTACATGCTTTCTGAGATTTCGATAGGCAGCTGAGTTCCTCATCTGCAGAAGTTTAACAATATTTTTTATTTCCGTCATTCATGTTGTTCTACTTATTTTAAAACATTTGCAAAATATGTAGGACCTACTCTAATGATTATGATTTACCTGAACGCTGTTATCTGTCACGGAACAGGCGTCTTTACAAATTTCTTCAAACTGTTGTGGAAGGAAGGCAGATTTCACAGTCTCTAACTGAAAGAATTTAAAGTTGTGTTTCCGAATCCTAGAAAGTTCTCTATTGCATTCATAATAAAACTACGTAATAGGAATTTCAGTTTCTATGAGAGAAACAATTATTACTGTAAATAATTTTACGAATGAAATGCAATTTTCAACACAAGAATGGCTTCAATATATTTATTTTGTTACGTTTGGATACCGTATATATTTTATCAAAGCAACCAAAATTAAGCGATCTGAAAAAGTATCGTGAAATTGTAATATTTTCATCTTTAATTAAATTATTATTATATAAACTACTTCAGCAAATTTTCCCTATACAATATTGTAACATAATTAATATTAATTATGTGCAGGGCCTACTATTGTTAGTGATTAATACAGCCAGCACCCGTGATATTGATTAAATCTTCCAATAAAAATGTTATGTTGTACAAAGGAACTGCGATAAAAAAGCGAGAGGAGGAGGAAGTGAGTTGTGTTCTGGGAACGAACAATCCATTTTATTGAGAGTCGTTATTTATGGTTGGTTTCCCTCACGCAATGCTCATATAAAAGCAACATTTTATCGCAACTTTATCGAGGTTAAAATGAAAGCTTTTATATTCATATTTTAATTTAAACGTCAGCGTCCGGTTACTCAGAGTCCAAACTTTGTGTTTTGACAAATTTAAGCATTAAAAGTCACCCGGTTGAATCGCACAATACTTATTATCAGGGAACGGATTTATATGGACTAAAAATATATGAAATATGTAAATATATATGTAGTTATTTTTACCAAAATATGGAATTAAATATGGATTTTTACCAAAATATGGAATTAAATATGGACTTAAAATTATAAAAAAATGACTATGTACGTTAAATATTGGTACATTTTAATCAAACTAAACAAAAAATATAATGGACGTACCTTATCTTCCAATGTAGTTTCAACAAAACACAATTTTTATTGTCTGTTACCATAACAATAGGTTACAAACATTTCTTTCAAGTGCTGAAAAGTGAATCTTCTTCTATTGTCTCTGAGGATAGATTTATACTGACTAAAAGAGCGTTCGACGTCACAAGAAGTAACTGGTACATAATTCAATTTCACAATGTCTGCTGGGGATAAGTCCAAGTTAATCTTCACTGTTGATTCACCACTCATCACAGCAACAACCTTTTGTAGTTCTTCATATCCAGGGTTTTTTGAAAGTACAGTGTCCACCTTAGCTCTTACTGCATCTGCAACTTTACCTCTACCACGATTCAGTTGTTCCACAGTACTATTTATAATTTCAAAACTTTCAGATAGTGAAAGGTGCCTATTTTGGAGACTTTTGAGCGTTTTTATGATGCATGAAAATGTATGCTGAATGTGAGCTAAGTCATTCTTCACACTTATGTCACAGGTAACTGTTTTCGCAGTATCAATTGAGACTGCATCTTCAGAGTCCAATGCAAGGAGAACATTGTTAATAGAGTCTATATGTTCGGCATAATATTCAACTGCTTCTAGCCATGTACCCCATCTAGTTAAAATTGGCTTTGGTGGCAATGGAATTTCAGGGTACATTTCTTTCAACACGTTAACTCTACTGGGAGCTTTGAGAAATACTTTTTTCACTGATGAAATCAACAAATCTACTTTAGGGAAATTGTCTCTGACCACTTCTGCCACACGATGAAATGCATGCGCCACACAAGTAAAATGAGTCAATTTAGGATATACAACAGATAATGCTTGTCCAGCTTTGACCATATAAGGGGCAGCATGGCTAATAAAGAATAACACATTATCGTACATAATACCCTTTGGCCACAGGATACCCATAGCTTCGTTGAACAGTTTAACTATAGTTTTGTTATTGCACTTTTCTAGAACATCACAATGTAAAAGAATTCGTTCAGAATATTGTTCACTTAACAAACCGATAACTACATTACCAACAAGTCTACCTTCTTTGTCGGGAGTCTCATCAATGGAAACCCAAATTGAACTATCTTTAATTTCATCTCTTATCTTCTGTATTGTCTCATCGTAGATGGATGGAGCATACGTCTTCCTAAGTGTTGACTCATCCGGGATTGTATGTTGAGTATATTTTTCAAGGAATTCCCTGAAGACCTTATTCTTTAGTTTGTAGAGAGGAATATCAGCAGAGATGAGAGAACGGCACAGGTCGATGTTAAACTCAGATCTTACATTCGATGTTGTTGGTTGTGTTAAAAACAATTGTCTCTGCTTGGAATTTAGTTGTTTGTTGGCCTGATGTTTACTAGTTGTAATGTGTTGTTGCACCAGGAACTTTTGTGTAGATGATACTGCACACTGACACAAATTACAAAATAATATTTTATTGTCAGTTGATAAACCATCTTCTTTAAATTCTGAAATGTAACTTGTTAGTTTTGATTTTAAATTGACTGAATGACGTACTTTTGGCATATTTACCGTCTTTATAGTATGATTTACAAAACTGAACCTATGTGTACTCTGACTGGCATTTAACTGTTGAGCTGCACAACTGAAGTCTGTTAAAAATTTTAAATTAAATTAATACAGTTTTGTAACTTACTTTCCCATTGTTGATAGGACTGCTAATTTTCAAATAACTCTGATGTTAAAGGGATTACTGAACATGTGTTTAAATCTCTATTGTTGAAATGTATTTTTAAAAGTTAATGGAATTTTGTTTTGTTTTATTGTTAAACCTAATATAATATGGACTGTTTTATATGAAATATGGAAAATATATGGAAATTAACGAAAATATGTACTAAACTCTAAAATATGGAAAAATATGGAAAATAAAAGTAGGATTTTTCAACCCTACACATTGTGAAACATAAAGATAATGCAAAATATAAATTATATTAGCTTTATAAGTAAATATGTATTTACATATAAATCCTTTCCCTGCTTATTATACAAATGATAATGAAATCAAACAAGGCATGCAATTATGTATGTCCCATTACTGATCAATGAAGTAATTAAATGTAAGCGGATAAAAATTATACACTCACAACTAATGACGATAGAGGTATGAAACTCGAATTACAACACTGTTAGGCCTATTAGATAAGTACACAAAGTTTAGGAATGCTGCGATTTTTTAAAACATATTATTTCTCACTTTACCTTGATATAAATTGATTAGCGAACAGAATAACAGTTAGGGAATAGCTTTTATGTCTGACGGAAATTCTCAAAATTCAAAGCTTTATTTATATTTTACTCGTCATACAGGCCTATCGTTCCATAGTAAACTTACTCTTTACAAATCGTTTTTATTCTTTAACATGTAGTTGTGGTCCTCACATTTCTGTATTTTGTGACACCATCAAAGTTATTAACATTGTTTTTACCTTATATGAAACATTTCCCCATAACTTTTACACAATAGTCCATCATTTATTTCAATTCTGTCTACCATTCTACTTCAACTAGCTTAGCAACTCTCACGTCATAATTTCAAGCCACTTAATCGTTTATTAATTTATTGTATTCAGGACCGTTATCACTTTAATCGCCTATCATATATCTATATATGCTCATACCGTAGAAAAAATAGGGTAGAGTAGCATAAATCGCACCGCTTCCTAAATCGCACCACTGCTAGTTTAAAACAAATTACTATAGTAGTGTGGCATCTAGTGGTATTGTTACAATCTACCATATGAACTTCCACCATGTCACTTGATTTCTGCTACTTCTTTGTGTCAGCAGCGTGGTGATAGTGTAACTAATATAATCGCTCAGGTGGATGTATATTAAGCTAACAATTTGTAACTAAATAACTGATTTGTATGCAAAGGAATCCATAATCTTAAGATGTTATTCGAATAAAGAGGTATTAAAGAACATTCAACTTAGTAGTGTTATGCCCATTTCTGACACCAACACCAGTATTTTGTCGTGCCACTTGCCACGACAAGGGCGGATGGCTTATCTTTGAGATATTCGCGAGTTATAATCTACTATCAAGATAACACAAATGAATCAGACACTGCGTTATACTTCCTAACTGTCTGATAATTTATAAACTGTACTTTCTTATGGATAGGAGGGATTCCTACTTAGAATGTGATCTCAGGCTTTCGAAATAATCACAAGTGTAGAAATTCACTATTACTAAGCCTTATTAATAAGATATAAATTTACTACAGATAGATTATTAAATATTGAGATTGAACGATTTAGAAAGTATGAAAAATTCTGTTAATTTTAAAGTACCAAGATGAACTAGTTAAATGTAAAGTCTAAAGATTGAAATGCTGATTTTACTTACACTAGATAGTAGGGCGAACCCTGGTGCTGTTCGCAGATGATACCATTTTCTGAATTTTTTCCTGGACGTAGGGAAGTTACGACCGCTACTGCATGACCGCTGTCTTGACCAATAACTAATGACAACGTTTTGGACGTTTCATGTCTATTTATAAGTTCTGGAACCGCTTCCTTTGTGACGTAACAGAGTGACGTTATTTTACCCGCGAATCTTCTAAAAAGACGGTATTGCATTCACTAAACACCACGCTTCTGATTCTTAACCATTATTTCAAATCGGCGTTTCCGGTCGTCACTTAGAACAATACAGATTTAAGGAACTCTCACGACTGAATCTCTGTTTTTGCTTTACCCAATAGAAATCCCGAGTTCTGAATGATCGCCAATTAAAATGTCTCTCGCGACACGCTGCATAATATATGTATCTTTCGTTATACGTCAGCTGTTGCTAAAGACTGCTAAAATGCAAACGTACGCATTCCTGCCTTGTTCAAGGACTGGACTTTCAGCTTCTGCTGACGTCGGTAAACTGTACGGTAATCTGTCGAAACAGGAAGCGATCTCTGTCGTATGTCAAAGGCATGTCTTCAAGTGAATATTTTAATAAGTACGATTTCATTAATTTAAAATAAAGTGAAAATATATTGATTATGGTCATAACAAAGTTATGATTCCTTATCATAATCCTTGGGCACAACAGTAGGATTTTCGAACATGTGGTGATTATAGGCTAGAATGAAGGAAATAATAACTTATGGCGTAGTTTCTCAATTCGCACCACTTTGTAGGTGCCTAATTCGCACCGGTGCGATATGAGCAACTGTAGCAATTCTAACCGTACAAAAGAAGGCCCCAAAAATTTTAACTGAACTAGAAATGTATCAGGTGGGTGCAATATCAAGTGGTGAAAAGGGCGTTAATACAACAAGTGTATGTTGTACAAGCGCACCAGGTATTTTGTGCCACCTGTGATAATTTTCAGACGTCAAACAGTGCATCCTACATTATAAGCTGGTGCTCCTCCAGGATCGTTATTTGTTTGCTCTCATTCAGGTTACATCAACAGTGAACTATTTTTCGAATAGCTCAAACATCTTATTTGCCACTCAAACCTGCCATAGAAAAAATGCTGCTTCTGTATATCCACCTAAACGACCCATTCCAAAATTTTAGAAGCTAGATTATCTCGGGAAAATGGTATGCTCCTGTTTCAGCTTCCTCGTCATAATACTCATAGAGCCAGCCTTTAGATGTTTCTATCTTCAAATCATTTCAGACAGCTATATCATGAAGCAGTTCTTAGGTGGCTTCTTGATAATCACGGAGAAAAGGTGACGCATTTTACAGTCTGAACTGTCTGGTGAAGCACATGGCAAATGTGTAACAATAAAAAACGCATGCAGAAAGTTTAAATGTTACGTAATTTATGCTCTATTTTTTCAATTTAATTTCAAGATGCGTTACTCTCTTTCATTAATTTCAATAAACTTGTAATTTGCATTTATTGCATTATTCATTCAAATACTCTTCAATATGTTTAATATTAAAAGCTTTCCTTCGTCCTGTTCCCTGCAGATAAAGAGGTGCGATTTAAGAAACCGCAGGTGCTATTTAGGAAACTAGTTGCCTAAATGGCACCACTGACATGTGTTTCGAAAATGTCATTTGAAATAAAAAATATTAAACCAAATTCATGGATTCCTTTTTTACATCAAAGATAAATGTTCTGGGAATGTATCTCTGTAAAGGAATGGAGAAATAAAAACTGTATTGTTCAACAAAAATTATAAATTTTAAAGTGGTACGATATAGGCAACCTACCGCCTACCTTTCCACACTACTGTCCTACATATTTCTCTCTATCTTTGCACGGTAACTAAACACTATTTCCTTCGAGGGTACTTATCTAATATCACTTCATCGTACACTCTACATCAGCGATCATCAGCATAGTGCACCCTCGGACTAGCGTCTCTTACCCGCGGATAAAACAGGCATAAGCGTGCATCCGTGGCTGCTGGCGGGTATGCAGTCTCTCTCTCCCTTCTGCACGACGAAGCATATTATGATACACTTCTTACCCTTTAACCATTTCAACAAGTGCTGACGACGATTGCTCTACTGTGGAGTAACGGTCAGCGCGTCTGGCCACGAAACCAGGTGGCCCGGGTTCGAATCCCGGTCGGGGCAAGTTATCTGGTTGAGGTTTTTTCCGGAGTTTTCCCTCAACCCAATACGAGCAAATGCTGGGTAACTTTCGGTGTTGGACCCCGGACTCATTTCACCGGCATTATCACCTTCATATCATTCAGACGCTAAATAACCTAGATGTTGATACAGCGTCGTAAAATAACCCAATAAGAAAAAAAAAACGATTGCTCTACATCTTGAATTTTTCTCTTTGTTACTTAATCACTTCGCCTGTCACTTTACCTCACTTAACAATTCCTTTTTCCCTTCAGTGCTCCAGCAAAAACACTTTTAATTTTGTTCTCCACATCACTAAAATTCGCATATCGCTCATCATGCGATGTAATGATTGGATCGTAACAGGTTACTAGGACTGTTGGTTGATGGGCTGATGATGATGATGATGATGATGATGATAACAATGGTTCTCAAAAAAGAAAGAAAGAAAGAACGAAAGAAAGAAAGAAAGAAAGAAAGAAAGAAAGAAAGAAAGAAAGAAAGAAAGAAAGAACGTGGTCAAGGAGGAACAAAGAAAGCAAAGAAATACGTGTGTGTGTGTTTGTGTGTGTGTGTGTGTGTGTGTGTGTGTGTGTGTGTGTGTGTGTGTGTGTGTGTGTGTGTGTGTGTGTCCAGCGCCTACCCACTTCACTTGCGTGATGCAAAGAAATAAGTCGGTATCATGAAAATGACATATAGGCATTGTTGCATTACGCCTGTCGTAACAATTGAATTCTTTGCAGTGTTAGGAAACATAATTCCATTCCTAGTCTACTTACTTAAATGTTAACTGAAATAAATTTCCAGGTGAAATATCATGTCTTATTGTCAATCAAAATAAGAGCAGTGACAGTAGTAGTAGTAGTAGTAGTAGTAGTAGTAGTAGTAGTGGTAATGGTACTGGTAGTGGTAGTGGTGGTAGTAATGGTATTAGTAGTAGTAGTAGTAGTAGTAGTAGTAGTAGTAGTAGTAGTAGTAGTAGCAGTAGTAGCTTGCAACTTCAGAAATTATTCAGTGTCGAAATTGTAGGTGAGCGAGAAAAGTTTCAAGAATTTTGCGTGATTCCCTGTATGAGAGACGATACTCGTTTATTTCCCGTCCTCGGTCGGGTGACCTGCGAACCTTGCCTCACATGAAAAATAAGAGGATAAGTTTCCATTTTGCTTTACACATCCTAATCAAGGGGAATTTTTCATGAACGTGAAAATGTGAGACATCTAATCTCATTCATAAATTGTAAGATTTAAGCAGATACGCGTACAATAATTATTTTTTCATGAGCTTTACAGAATAGTTATTTGCATGTTTCAGTCGCTTGTAATAATTATTACTTTACTATCTATAGAAAACAACATTTTAAATTACGGATATGTTTGAAAGTACAGTAGGATCATTGTATAATGAGATTCTCAATTCAACTACTACGAAAGTAAGTCCAATATAGGCCTAATTCAAAGGATAATTCTATCTCTGCAAATTTTCCAACGTTAACCTATTTCCTCGAACTTCAAGAACTTTACAAATATCATTTATCTATACTCTCCATTTCACCCTATTCTTACCTCTATTGTACATCATATCATTTCGAAAATAAAAAAGAAAGGAAAATAACATGATATGACGTAAGAGTTTGGGTAATACCAGACAAAGATGGCCAAATAATAAAAATATAAAAACAAATTTAAATTCTAAGTAAGAAATATAAAGATTTCTTAAAATAACAATAGCCAGATATGTTGCACTCTCACGAATATAATCTGTACTTGCATTCTCGGAAAAAAATCGTAAGATCCATACGACATAGTCTAAAGACTTTTTTTGTGAAAACAGTCATTTTCCAGCCAGGACGATGGTAGCATTTACAAATAGCTATCCAATTGATATCATCTTGAAACATTTATCCATACAATTTTAAACTGGCAATACTGCTTCTTACGTGCGTGGTAAAAGCCACTTCAGAGAAAAATACTTTAGCACGTGAATTGTAGTATTAGGTACGGAGTCATCTTTAGCTGCAGTAGTAACCCAATGAAGGAAAAGAAACAGTATATAATAAAGAAAAAGAAGATTAAAAGAGAGGCACACTTCGGAAATAACAAAGAATTTTCCTTAAAACAACCATTGTCAGCACTTACATGCATATACACATGTATTTCTATGAGCCAACATAAGTTATAAACCTATTTCAGTTTTCCTAAGTTTCTACAATACCTTAAGAAATGGCATGACGAATTTGATATTTGAAGTGTCAACAACACCCATGCCAGATAGTTTTTGTTTCCCCTGAAAATTTATGCTTTTGGACTATGGTTGTTTTTCAAAAAGCCCTTGAACTGATCTTGATGCAGAAGAACTTTCATCCATTCCTTTCGTTGGTGGAATAAATAACATTACACTACAATGTGTAATATTAAAGTAAATAAGTTCAAAACGATTTGCTTCTGTCATATAGAGCAATGGAAATAAGTTATAAGCACATCAGCAGAATACAGATTTACAAATTTATATTTCACTCTATTATACATATTTGTAACATTGGAACTGAAAATAAATTAATCTCCACTCCTATAAGTATAAAATAATATTTTAGATATCAAAATAAAGACACTTTAACACATGAAATAAAATTGTTCTTTATGTCTCTGATAATGGTGGACATAAAAGTAAGCACAGTACAATTTTGATCAGTTTTTGTGCTTCCACGCGCAAAATTATCACTCATTATTACTTCGTTGGCTTCCCTTTTCTGCGAATAACCATCTTAAACCTGTTTAGCATGGAACCAACAAACATAGCTGTGACTCCAGCACCTATTTCTCGCCACTCTTTCGAAAGCATCTCCTCCAATTTTTGTTTGCTATTAATTGCGTGTTTATGCACTCTTCTGCCAAATCACCCCAAATATGTTCGATGGGGATATGTCTCATGACTGTGAAGGAGTTTGAACTTGATGTAGGCGATCCACAGATGAACTATTTTTTTAAGTATGATTAGGATCGTTGTTCGATGGGGTTATGTCTCATGACTGTGAAGGAGTTTGAACTTGATGAGGGGTGTTGTAGGCGATCCACAGATGAACTATTTTTTAAGTATGATTAGGATCGTTGTCCTGTTGGAAGTAACTAATAGTCCGCCAGGACCAGTTTTGCTTTCACTTTTCTCGAGATTGGTTTGGAAAATATCTTTATATACAGTATATATATATATATATATATATATATATATATATATATATATATATATCCATTGTCCCATCAATAAACACTTCACCTACCCCATTAGCTGACACACACTCCAATACCATAACGCCACCATCTTCAAGTGTTAGAGTGGATTCCATATTTTCCAAATCCCACTGTCTGTTCCTTGTTCTCCACACCAAAATTCGTCCATTAGTCTGAAAAAATGTTAAATTTGCTCTCATCAGAAAATATAACTTTTTTCCAGAACTCAAACTTTTTGGACACATATTCATTGGCAAACAGCACTTTCTTCTTCATATTTACTTTGCTTATATAGGACTTCTTTCTTGCCACTCTTGCATGGTACAAATTTGTGTGTGATACTCTTCTTATTGTACGGAGATGTACGTCTTTTTCTAAATATTCTTTTAATTCTGCTGTTACTTGTGTTGAAGTAATCATAGGTTTTTGTTTAGCTAGTTTTATTAGAATCTTTCTCCTCTCCATTTTGACTAGCTTAGATGGCTGTTCTGTACGCGGCTTGTTTACCAATGTTTTTGTTTTAATGAAATTCCTGGTTACTGTTCTAAACTATAAAGCGGCTTCTGTTTACAACTTTGCCAATTTCACAGTAAGACTTTTGTTGTTTATGTAGGTTCAATATAACTTCTCTTTCTTTAATTGCCAACTCTTTTTCTTCTTTTTCATTGTACTCAGTAATACTTAGTGTGTTTCTTTATAAAGTAATAGCTTGTTGGGTGTGTATTCTACAACAACGATGAAAGTAATGAAGCTTGTTTCCTGGTTTTAGTTTGCTTTGTCTATATTTTTGTTCCATTATAAAGCGCCCCTAACATATATTTAATGCATTATTTGATTTGATGTTTGAGTTTGTTTTCTCCGTATGTAGTATCTTTCATAATATAAGGGTGAAGTGACTTACCGTTTACACCTGTGGACTAACGGTTAAGCGCGTTTGACCGCGAAACCAAGTGGTCCATGTTCGAATCCCGGTCGGGGCAAGTTACTTGATTGAGGTTTTTTTCTGGGTTATTCCTCAACCCAATATTAGCAACTATTGGTTAACTATAGATGCTGGGTTCCTAACTCATTTCACCGGTATTATTATTTTCATTCCATTCAGACGCTAAATAACCCGAGATGTTGTTGCAATGTCATAACAGCAAAATTTTTCGATACCTATATATACATAAACGTTATAATGAAGTTAATTTTTCTGTCCGTGACTGTGTATTGATTAAAGAAATTTCTTATTACTCTATTTCATAAAATATGAAATACAAAAAATTCTAAACGTACGTAACAATTTCTCTGGGCTCAATGAATGAATTTCTGGATTATTTCATCATTAACAATTTCATAAATACTAATATAACATTACAACGACAATTGTTACATTTGAATACTCTCTGTAATGCTCGATATTTTGTGATATCAATTTTACTTTTTAAACACTTATTCTTTTATTTACTAACTCAGCCCTTGTGCTTATGTTTACATACGAGAATGCAAATTGCCTTCAACAGATTTATGATAACTGCATTACTTTCTCACTGTTGTCTTCAGAAAATATGTGTTAATCTCCTATTCCTGCTCTTAACATTTTAACATATCTTTTATTGAAAGTTTTAAAGAAGAATATGACATTAAAATGGCTTTTTTTAAGTATATAATTTGACGTGGAATGTCTATATTTGACTTAATAAAGAAAATGAAAGGGTTTTGTGAAATGGAAATTAAACTGATCACCATGGAAATACTTATTTCATATTAGAAAACTCGTCAATGTAAATGAATCCATCCCTATATATAAAGAAAATGTGTATAATATATACATAATCTACTTGGAAGAGTTTATTACAATTCATAGATGGGTTACAATATATATATAAAGAAAATCTTATCCAGTTTTCCTTGACATGGACGCGAATATAAGCGTGCACAATACATGCGTAACTATAGAAAGATAATACAAGGCTTGAAGGACCTATTACTCACATATAAATGTACAAATAACAATAAAAATATTTACAAGCTACTGTCATGTGAGTACATACAATATATTTGCTAATTGTTAATTGTCTCTGACTCAAAAATATTTCTTCATTTATCATCTTAAAAGCGCATACTGGTTTAATGCATTATTATTATTATTATTATTATTATTATTATTATTATTATTATTATTATTATTATTATTATTATTATTTTATTATTATTAATGTTATTATTATTATTATTATTATTATTATTATTATTATTATTATTATTATTATTATTATTATTATAGACACCTAATACAAGCCTATATAAACTTATACGATAACAAAATGTGTGATAAAAATTGGAACTAAAGCAGAAATGTCAAATTTTCACTAACCAAGTAGTCCAACAAGGTTGCATTCTTTCTCCAGTTTTATTTAATCTATACATGAATGAAATAATAAAAACTGAATGAAGAAACATATAAACGAATAAAATTGGGTAATGCAGATTACTTTATAACATTACTGCATACTGATGACCTAGTAACAGTAACAAGTACAGAAGACAAACTGTAAAGGAGTATTTTTAAATTACATGAAATATATCAAAAATACAATTTTAAAATATCCGTTGAAAGAAACAAGGTAATGGTATTCCAAGACAAACAACAAATTAGATTTAAAATAGCAATAGAAAACAAAATCATGACCTAAGCCATGTTAATTACCTAGGACGTGACATCTCATTTGATTATGACAGAGATATAATAAATAAGAGCAACATTTCAAGTCATACATGGAACGATAAAACGATCACTAAATAACAAAATAACAAGAAAAAAAGCAATTACAATTCTAAAAGCAGTAGCAGTACTAGTGGCAGTAGTCGGTATTTCTTAACTCGCCAGTAAACTCCTTAATACAGGGAGGAAGAGTAAGGCATGATCTCCCTCTTTTTAGCCATCATTTGGTCATTCAATGTTAAGCAGTTTGGGCATCCTCCACCTCCTTCCTTTTACTTTGCTATGTATTGCGGGCTGAATTTTATATGACGTAATTTTTGTCGACCTAGGACAACTGGTAGGAATACAGAACAACATGGACAGAGAACTAAAACGCAGAGTAGCGAGAACATGGAAAGCTTTCTGGGCCCTAAAATTCGTTAGACAAAAAATAAGCCGAAATATCAAGATGAAAACATTAGACTCCTGCACTTTCCCATCACTACTCTACGGATGCCAAACCTGGAACTTGACGGAACACAAAAGAAACGCATTCAAGTTTGTCGAAGAAAGATGCAGAGGAAAGTGTTAGGATTATCCCTTAAAGACAAAGTACCAAACACCATAATAAGGGAAACGACCGAATTGGAAGACGTACGCTATCCCAATAAGCCACCAATTTGAAATGGAAATGGGGAGGACACGTGGCGAGGCTCCAGAATACTAGATGGACGTACATTTCTACAATGTGGCCCCCGCACTGGCAAGAGACGACGAGGCAGACCAGGAACAAGATGGGACGACGGCTTCAAGAAGGAAGCAGGAGCACACTGGACTAGGACTGCACGAGACCGCTGCTGCTGGAGAGACATCCGAAGAAGGAGGCAGGAAGTGCGAAACACGATCATCTAGTGCCCGACCGGGAAGAAGAAAGTAAGAGCGCGAAGTGCGGAATGACGAACACGATCACACAGTGCAGGATCGCAAAGAAGTGAGAGAGGAAAAAAAGGGATGAAGTGCGGAAGTGATTCAGTGACTGCCCAGAATTGCGTGAATTCCAACGAAACTAACCACTTACGAGGACTAGCTCCCCATGTGAGTGTTACCGAGCTAACCCTCGCAAGAGGGGGCCTTATCTCTTCAGGGACAAATCGGCTAATCATTCATTCATTCATTCATTCATTCATTCATTCATACATCCATTCATTCATTTTATTCAATTTTTGCCGGCTACTGCTCTATGCGATACAGGAAAAACAAGATCTAAATAAGATAACATCAGCGGAAAAGAAAATTTTTACATTAGGGGAATTCGTGGGAATATGGGCAATATTAATTTTTCATGTCAAAACTCTTGCAACGAATTATGTTTCTTCGATAATAGCGGTTAGTATAAAGTGGGAGTATCGTAATGGTTGCTATGGAAAGCGCGCTGTGCAGTATTGTCTCGTATTGTTGTTACAACTGCAATGTAAATCGTTAGTATTGACTTCCAAGTGTAATAAAATTTCACAATACTTATTTTAGATATGTTATATGCAGTAGATTACACATGAACTTTAGAAAATAGTTTAAATCTAATAGTATACATACGGAATACACATCTTGTACTGCCGTTCTATTGCGTCAGACGTTGTTTTGTGAATAGTTTACGGTAGTGCCAACTGTTCAAAGTAAACCCTACATGTCGGGGTAATATGGGCGCTATTGTTCGGGGGAATATGGGCAAGCATTACAGTTCATAGAAATGACTCTTCAATCTTGATGAGAAAGGTCTACAAATGATTAGAAGAGCGAAAGATGTCATTGCACCCAAAGAACACAAAGTGGCGCATTAAATTTATCCTAAAGAAAAGGCAGAAAACATTATCCTCGTTGCCTGCTTCAATGTAGCAGGGAACTACTTTTCTCCAAGTATCATTATAAAAGGAGTGAGGACAATAATGACTGAAAGAACAGCTGCCTGCTGTCAGTAAGTTGTACTTCAACAAGCAGTCTGCCTACATTAACGGAGATACGAGGTGTAATCATTAAATTCCGAGACCTGTCCCATAAGTGGAAATAAAATTACCTCGTTTAAATGTGGCTGCCATCCCCTTCAAGGTAGTCCTCTTGGGCAGCTAGACACTGATCCCAACGTGTCTGCCATTTTTGGAATGCCTCCTGGAAGTCGCGTTCTTGAAGACTGTCAAGCATCTTCTGCGATTCGCGTTGGATCTCCTCCACAGTGCTAAAACGGTGACCCTTTGGCTTGAATTTCATCATCGGAAACAAAAAAAAAAAGTCGCAGGTGGCCAAATCTTGTGAATACGGGGGTGAAGAACGACGACCATCTTATTAAGACTGCAAAGCTGGAGTGTTGCGAGAGCTCTGTGAGCTGGCGCAGTGTCGTCATGGAGCACCCATTTGTTCTTTGTTCAGAGTTGTGGTCGTTCATATTCAAAATGGACGTGAGGATCATTAAGAACAATTTGTCGAATTTTTTCTACATTTTCGGCAATGTCTGGTCGACCTGGCCTCTCGTCGTCTTTCAGCGATGTTTTGCCATTTCTGAAGCACGAATGCCACTCGAAACATCTAGCCTGAATCACTGCTTCATTCCCTTAGGCTTGCTTCAACATTCCATGTGTTACGGTTTCCGATTTCCCAAAGAATTTTACGTTGGCTCTCTGCTCCAGTTCCGAGTCCATCGAATTTCGCAAGTACGGGGATGCACGTGCTAACAAAAACTGTAACACAGGTCTCAATGAAGATAGCGTTTCGAAACTTCGTGTCGCGTCTTTTCAAAGTCGTCTAGTGTCACTGCTGCGAACGCGTGTCGATCACGCGATCCCTTCCCCCACAGCAGACACAATCTCGGAATTTAATTATCACACCTCGCATATTTTTTTCAATAATCAAGAACTTCGTTGCTTATTTCAACATCAGTAAGCATGCACCTGCAATTTTGATAGTAGATGGACGTGATTCAGATTGTTGTAATCCTGTCACTCTTAACTTTGCAGTAGAAAATGGATTGTGCTTGTTTTGTCTTCCTCCACACAACACAGCCTGGCTTCATTCAGCAGATAGTAGTCTGTTTGGTCCTCTGAAGAAAGCTTACAACAGTGGTGCTACAGCTTTCTTCAGGCAATATAGGAGACATTTTACGAAGGTCGAGTTTGCTTCCATTTTCAAAGAAGCTGGAACAGATGAATATCTGGCTGTAAATGCCTTCCGAGCTTCAGGCCCTTTTCCACTGCGCATGAGTGTCATTCCTGATTATGCTTACATTGGCACTTACAATTCATACAATTCTTTCCACTGATTCAAATGTTTTAGAATCTCCAAACGTCATTCATCGCAAAAGAGTCACATCATCTGCCAAAAGCGTTACGCAATAGCCATCACAAATTGCATAGTAAATTTATATAATATACTTAATACATTTATATTTTCAAGTATTTTAAGTGTTTTTTTTCTCTTCTTTCAGTTGACTGTGATTCACATCATTAATGCCTATTTTACCCCCACACTCGGGGGAATATGGGCAAAATACATTAACTTGCATTTTCCAGTTTTAATTGCATACATTTAGGAGTAACCAGTCAGGATTCTTATATAATCTAGCTAAATTGTTAAGAAACATATCCCTGCTGTAAAATTATTTATTAGAAAAAACCGAGAGATATTGCACCCAAAATAGTTCTAAAGTGCCCATATTCCCCCGACTTCCCCTATGCTAAAGGTTGTACTAGGGAAGACAGAATTGTAAACAAAATATAAAATAGACAAAATCTTGATATATTTACATTAACAGACAAAATGGACACATCACAAATACATAATGAATGCAGAAAGAAAATCTGAGCAAATAACGAAAATCAAACCAACATTCTTCTTGTCTTCTAACCAGATGTAGGCAGACCTATATAGCGGCGGGAGGAAAAGTCGGAAGAGGTCTCAAGACCTAATACGTGAATGAAGATTATTATTATTATTATTATTATTATTATTATTATTATTATTATTATTATTATTATTATTACAATTTTTATTATTATTTCTAGTGCAGGATTGCTATTCGCAGCGTATTTCATTCTGTTCGCTAGACATACTTAAATATTATAACAAACTGTAATTTTATATCACAATTCCACCATTCTAATTCCTAGATAAAGGTTACGTGCGATCATACTGACTTCCTCAAATTCTCTGTCATTTTTTATCTATGTATTTTATACAAAGGTCAAATATTTCTCATCTTTTCTTCTTAAGTATTAATATATAATTTTAATTTTCGGCAGTTTTCAAACCAGAATCCTGTAGCCTATTAAATAATCACCTAATTATATCAAATTATCTGAAGAACTTGGTTTTGTTAGTAGTACCACCGGCTGTTAATTTGCTATGGTACTAAGAGAGATTTTATGTTGAATAATATTTATTATGGAAACAGCTGGCATTGTCCAGACGGTAGGTGCATTTACCTACCGATCCGGATCTGCACTCGGACATGAGTTCCATTCCAATTCTTGTTAATTACCCACTTGGCTATATTCCATCGTTTTCCTCAATTGTAAGACGAATAGCCGATAACCATATCGACAGGTGCCTATCATCTCGATATCACCAATTCCATCGACGCTAAATAACATAGTATTTAGTATGGCATCGTCAAATAATAAAATAAAATATTAGGTATTCCAATATAGTTTTGATTATTACTTACGCAAAATGCATAAGAGTTATGAAATTTCACATGAGTTTAAATTGTCAGATTTTTTAGTTGTCGACTCATTCGTATTCTGTTACGGCCTTCTCATTAGGCCTACGTAATTTCGACGTCGGAATCCCAGTAGTTCAGTCTCTTAAATGTCATAGTTGCTATCACAGATAACTGAGATATTCGTTAACTGGAGGGGATATATCTGTAGGCTAATTTGTCATAGCTCATCTTAACCCACTGATAACCAAGCGGTTAGAACGCATGGAAAAAAAATCAATACAAATTTACTAATATTTAAACTGCAAATACACAAAATGTTGCAATCATAATTTGACAAAAATTTTCTATGGATATAGTAGATCACTTGTAATAACATAATTTTAGGTGCATAGCTTTTTTTCTTTAAAAACGATTATTATAAGCTGGAAAATCACTTTTACGTCTGTATATGTGCAAACTGTCAAAAACAAATTATGATAGAAGCGTAGTATTTTGTGTAGACATTTGTAACACATTTACTTTAATATATTGAGGTAACAATTTCAAGTTATTACAGAAATTGTAACTCACTTCTTAAAACAGTCCTAAATAACCCATTACAATGCATTACAATTACATCAAGTTATTCCTGCAACTTCTGTGCATCTGCAATTTAAATATTAGCAATTATTTTATGTCATTTTTCCGTGCATGAACGTGAAGGTCCCCTTGAAGGTTAATAAGAAATGAAATAATAACTCTTTAATGATTATTTGTAATATAAGATTAGGCTAGACCTATTTATTTCTAGATTGGAGTTTGTACGGAATAGCAGTTTAATATTATTAAATGAACATCATTTCCAATTGTCTTCGCTCGTTCGTGACCTTTGCGAGTTTTCTTATTTCTAAAAGTTACGGGAAACGATAAATCATTAACATTGCTACCGTGACTAAAGGACAGAAATGAACTCTCGACACTAAAACTTGGGAGCATGGCACCAATCATTGGATCAAAGTGGCTGATAGCGAGAAAGAGTTCCTTCATTTGTGATATAGTTGCTTTCAAGTAGAGCGATTCCATTGATTTCCGAAACAGGCGTGACATTTCTTTCCAGAAACTTTGGACGGATTAATTTAATTTGTAGCTCTCTATTAGAGTCCAGTGGTAACGCCCTCCAGACATCCGGGTTCCGTTCCAGGCGTCAAAATGAGAATTATTTCCCTTCAAACTTAATTGATTATATACACTAAATCTTCTATTTTTATAAATCGCTCTTTTATAACATTGTAGATCTGACTTTAATAAAATCCTACAAATGTTTATAGCTAGTTGTCACTTCGGTGAGATGACTTACAGGATTGGTTATGAGATTGCCTGACAACCAGTTTACAGTCAGGAAAGAGGTCGGAAGAAATACAACAGGTAATCATCCAATTCGTTAATTAGAACCCATGTCAAGCGCAGGATCATGCACCAGAATGAAAACCAGAGAAATGGCTTACAAACAAAATCTACAAAATTTCATTCACTCAGAGCCATTTGAATGAAATAAAGTTTCCTGCTGGGTCTGAAATAGATGTTTCTCTATTTACTATAATAGTATATTATGAAACATCTTCCTAATGTTATTGCCTACTGAAGGATGCACTGGAAGGAATGGTGAACGGGAGAAGAGTTCGGGGCAGAAGAAGATATCAGATGATAGACGACATTAAGAGATATGGATCATATGAGGAATCAAAGAGGAAGGCAGAAAATAGGAAAGACTGGAGAAAGCTGGGTTTGCAGTGAAATACCTGCCTTTGGGCAGAACACAATGAATGAAGGAATGAATGAATGAATGAATTAATTAATTAATTAAAATCACGCCATCTATATTTGCGATATTCTAGTTATATTTACTTACTTTTATCTGTTTTAGTTTCGTCATATTTCCCGATAATGGTACATCTATAATGTGATAACTTAAGCTATAAATAATGATACTTTTCCTTACTTTGTGTAACTAAAAGTATTGTGTTCATTGTAGGCCTATGTGTTGTGCGGGACAACTTAGGTCGGATGACTTGCTGAAAGGATGATTACTGCTTTCGACTCCCGCTCACACTTATCGATATTGCTGACACCACCATTACACTTAACCCTTTGAAGCATAGTGGTTATTCAGAAGAGCCACCGTTTTCTTTCTTTCTAAATTTTATGGCACAGATGTTCCACCAAGGAACCACCTCTTGAGTATACATAGAGGTGTCATTTGTATTTTGAAATTGTGTGCAGAGATAAAATGTTGAAAAAAATTGATTGAAGCTTTGATATGATCCATGATATGAAAAACATAAAAAAATAATTTGTGCTTCAAAGGGTATAATGGAAAAGAAACGACTTTACTGAAAGAGCTCGGGCTCTCAGGTTAATATAGGGAAACTACATGGTTACTGAACTTAGGTTCTAGACTGAATTAGTTGTGAATGGAACTATACTTGATTTATTATATATATACAATCCTGCCTTCGACTTATTTCTTCCTTAGACTCTGACCACCACTGACTGTATCACTGTCTGTCTCCAATCTTCTCACCATCACTTTTTATGTTCTCTTATCGGTGTCCCGGCTGGGGTACCACCCACACTGTCCAACAGGTGAGATGGGCTTTAAACTCCTTTTGACTATACCTGCTTAAAAACGTCATCTTAATCAAACATCTGTTACAATTAATTCGATTCAGTGCAATACAGTGATAAGTCGCTTTAATGAGACTACGCATAAGAAAAGATTTCGAACAATGCATGATTTAATTTAACCAATTAAAATGCCTGCTTTGTTCCACTGGACCAATACAATTAGTCCAGCAGTGATTCGTGGCGTAAGAATACTTTTATCGTAGGCAGTGATTTACAGCACGCGCGACATAACTCTATAACGCTGGCTAAGCATCTATCTACTTCACAAGCTGGGATTACATTGCGCGTCTACTTAAGACCACGCATTCTGGTGACACTGTTCCTGAACTGTTTCAAATTTAACATCCCACAGGAAATCATGATACAGGGCGTTCTTAAGCCCTGGGGCATAACATATGCTTTGTACTTCACTATGTTATTACTACTACTAATACCATTACTACTACTACTACTACTACTACTACTATTACTACTACTATTAATACTATTATTATTATTATTATTATTATTATTATTATTATTATTATTACCAATATTATTATTTTTGTCTTATATTTTTATACTTTGTATATCTCATTTATTTTGACCTACTGTTCAAATTTTATTATGCATTTTCCTTTTTTTTTCTATATATTAGATATTATATCTAGTTTCTACTGACTTGTTCTTTACATTATTTCATGATTATCTTCTTCAGTTTTGAATATGAAGTTGTAGAGTATTTTATTTTGTAAATTTGTAGTTTTTGTATCGCGGTTTTACTCCTGGTTGAGTGTTAGAGAAGGCCGTATGGCCTTAACTCTGCCAGGTTAAATAAACCATTATTATTATTATTATTATTATTATTATTATTATTATTATTATTATTATTATATAATAGAACGTTTAAATTTGTCTCCATATATACTTTGATTTCTAGATCAATAAGGTGTTTACATTTTTCAACATAATTCATATAAATGTTAAAAAGGGTTAGCGAAAGGTTACAATCTTGTCGTAAACCTTCATTATTGTTATTTACTCCTTGTCGTACACCCTCATTATTGTTATTTACTCCTAGTCGTACATCTTCATTATTGTTATTTACTCCTTTTCGTACACCCTCATTATTGTTATTTACTCTGTTTTTTCTTCTCCTGTATTATTATTTTTTTTGAGTTTACATACATGTTAATATCTACATCTATTGGAGATGTGGATACTACTGGATCATAATTATTAGTTTTTGTTTACTCAGGCTGAAACGTGACTTTGAATATTAAAGTATTTTCTCTTTCCAAACAAAATTGATGAGACAGATACACTATCACTTTATTATTGAACGCCTATTTTGCTTCTCTTGCTGAAGAACCTCTGATATTATTCTCAGCTGTTTATTTATTATTCTTGTATAGATCTTGTGCAATGCATTGAGGAAGCTATCCCGTAAATTGCATTGAGGAGGCTACCTCATACAATGCATTGAGGAGGCTATCTCATAAAATGCATTGAGGAGGCTATCTCGCACAATGCATTGAGAAGGCTATCTCGTACAATGCATTGAGGAGGCTATCTCGTACCAAGTATTGAGAAGGTTACTTCCCCTGTAATTTCTGCAATCTTTCTAGTCTTTTTTGTAAAGAACAATATAACTTCAATTGTTTTCCATACTTCAGTGATTACTTTAGTCCCCAGCACTTATTAATTAAATGCAGTAATGTCCAATGCATATATATTTTTTTCAAGACCTCCTTGTTATCCCATTAACGCCGGACATGATCATATGATCACGGCACGCATGTGTTCATTTAAACTGTTAAAAAAATAATACTACGTTATGGATTTGAATTTTGGTAGTGCCTGTTGGTTCAGAAGATATGTGGCAACGCTGTCATTGCGATAAGTTCATTGCCGAAACAGAATTAGGAGCTGTGTACTGTGTTAGTTAACTGTGTGCCTTCATCTGCTGGAATACGATGGTAGTCTTTGTGAAAGTATTGCTTTTATCGCATTGATTGGAGATATTTATTAGAATATTTATATTCGCCGTACTCTAGAATAATCATAGTTTCTGCTATATTGCTAATAATGTTTAGTCTTTCATTATGAGGCACGTTTACTAATTATATGTGTCGTGATCGTGTGATAACGCTAAGCGTTGATGAGGTCTCTACATACTTCATTCTATGAGGTGCAATACATCTGCATCTCTGTAGCTTCTAATACTCGTATTGATTTAGAAATTAAAATATGTTATACAATACTTATACATACATACATAGGCTATATATATATATAATTATTTTACATGAACCTGTGCATCATGACAATTGATCCATAAAATTAATTTTAGGCATGTTCATATGAATGCATACTGTATATCTGTAATTTGAAATGAAGATTGTATGGGCAGAAAGAAACGGTTATATAATATGCGTATATATCACTAATATTGCTTCATTTCAAATATAAACATACTATTCTCTTATATATTGACATTGGTTTCGATATTGTTGCTTTTTTTTATTAGGGGATTAACACTGAAAGAAGCCATCGATATTATTGAATCAGACGAAACTCCAAATAATGTGAAAAAACATATTTATTGTACCTCTGCTGTGCACATCGATTCTGATGAAGATGCAGGTGACGAGGATGGCAGTGGTCTTGTCGACAATCTAACTGGGCGTCAATTATCTAGCGGAGCCGAAATAGTTGTCTAATAACAAACGTGTTGGGAGAGTTGATATTGGTTTACCTTCTTCCTCAGTGCCACCGCCTCTAAACAAAAAACTAAGAAACAGTCTAAAAGCAACATTTTGTGGAGTAGGGAGGATATTATCTATAGAAGCAATGTGTTCCCTGAAGCGGACTACAATTTTTGCTTGGAAAGTCACCTGTGTATCGTTTTGAGATAATTGTAAATGATTGAACTTATAAATTTTGCTAATAGAAGGATCAAGCAACTATGCATTATTCAAGACCTGCACGGACCCCAAGATAACTTCCGAGAAGATGAAGATATTCTTGGCACATTACTTCTTTCCGGATACAACACTGTTCCCAGCAAGAGATCATATTAGGAAGCAGGAGGTGATGTACGCAATGAACTACATAGTTGTGAACATCATGAGACGAGATCGCTTTTTAGAAATCTGTCGTTTCGTTCATTGCATCGACAGCAATAAACTCGTCAAAAATGATAAATAATCCAAACTTCGTCCAATAATGAGCCACTTGAGGAGTCGATTCGTGGAATTGTCCCACCCAGAACAGTGTCTTGATTTCGATGAGTGCATTACGGACAACAATTTATCCGCGGAAAACCATCCAATTTGACTACAAAATCTAGTGCCTCAATACGGCAACTGGATATTTGATAAATTTTGATGTTTATCAAGGGAAGAACCATAATGGCAATGTCGAATACGAAGAAAACTTTGGAAAATATGCTGCTCCAATGGTATCAATGATGAACGAGCTACCTGAAGAACTCGAGTCGCTACCATTCCGGATTTACTCTGACCTCTTCACAGGAATTAAACTACTTTAGAACCGCGGTTATGGTGCCACTGGGACAATCTGTGAAAACAATACCGAAAGACTGCCCACTTACGTCATCCAAAGAGATGAAGTAAAACACACGTGGCTCTTACGAAATGGTGAACATTTCAAGGAAGGAATTGGTATTGTGCGTTAGACGGACAATTCCGTGGTGACCATGACGTCCACTTGTCAAGGAGCGCAGCCTATTTCGAATGTGTCTCGTTACTCACAAGGACAAGAGAAGAAAGTGAGAGTTCCTTGTCCTGCACTACAAAATGTGACTGATACATGTTATTTATTTCTTGATAATTGATCTAAGAAACTCGTAATTATAGAAAATTCTTTCGAAAGGAATGTTTTTATAAAGTATTTTGTGATCTCTAAACATAAATATTTCGTGAATATCGTTCACAGACAGCTAGAAACTTAATTCTTACTGTAGAAACAAATTCGGTAATTTTTTTTATTTCCTTGTTAAAGTGTTAACACCATCAGGACGAGTGACTTTATTGTTCTTCGTGTTTCCAAGGGCTTCTATAAGTTTTTCAAGCGTAATCCAGTGTAAATCATGCATTTCCATTTGCCCATGATTTGTTTCAGATTCATTTTCATCTTCTTGTGACCATAGTTCTTTGTAAAATCCTATAGGCCTACAGTCTGCGTTATCTATTACGTTTATTATGGTTGTGACCTTTTCAATTTAATTCAAATTTTTCATTACTTTTTATACAAACTCTTGTCTGAATTGAATATCATATTCCATTTTGCTTATAAATTATTCCTAACACTTTTGGTGAACATTTCAAATTATTGTCTTTGCCAGGTTTATTCTCTCCCATATTTCTTCCTTATAATATACTTGCTTAGAGTCCTCGTTATCTTGTTGCAGTTATCGTTTAAAATATTTTCGATTTCTTTAATTTCATTTTATATTTCTCTACTCCAAATTCTCAGAATGTTCTTTCTTCTGAATTTATTTATATCTATAACGTCTTGTAGGCTGCTGGTTTTATATGTAGTTCTTGAAGTTCTGTCACTCTTTAAGAGTTCGTTCAGTTGGAATGTTTAATAGGTAGCTTGCGGTCTTGGCTTTTCTTTTTCGAAAATATGTGGTGGAATATTCTGTCAATCAAATATTTCTAGAGAACATTTTCTTCTATACAGTATTCAGTAAGTTGATTGGCCGATATTTTGTTATTTAATGGCACATCTCTTTTCCTGCTTTGATTATACGAAGTACAATTGAAAGTTTTCGGAGTTTGAGGAAGTATCCTCTACTTAGATACTCATTTTAAATTCTGAAGGGTACTAAAAAAATCAAATGCTGTAAATAGGCCCTACTGTCAGGAAATTTTACTGTATATTCCACGTTCTCCCCGAGCTTACGTTGGGTCCTATTTTATTAAGAGTGCCATAATATCCTTTTGAATGAACTGCACGTTAATTTGAAGTTATTTTTATATTTTAATTTTTCTCATATTTGTGTGAGGTTTTCAACATTGCCGCTATTTCCTCTTTATTGTGAGATTGTCTGGCAGTCAAGGAATTTCTCTCCCATAAGCTGTCTTTGTATTATCTCCAGATTTTCGGAATGTTATGTTGCAGGCTTCCGTTAAACACGTATAGACATTTTGCATTGTGTCTTCCATATTTACACAGTATCCTGAATTGGGACGAATGGGAATGCTGGGGTAAAGAGTAATTAATTTTTAATATTGTCCTTTTATTTCTTAGTGTCAAAGAGCACGTAAGTTATAACAATAAGAGTATCTTTGTTGACAAAATAAATACTCTCATTATTATATTTAACCGTTGACATTAAGAAAAAAATAGTAAAATTGTGCAATCATACACATTCCATTTTACATTATTTCCCTTTGATGGTTCTTTATCAAAACTAAGCAAATTATTTCTGCTTATCACTCGCTTGAAAGTAGCCAAGGCATTAGGTTTCTTCAAATTGTTTATATAATTCTGCTTTCCTGTTGTGTCTAGTACAAATGTGTATCACCGCATTGTAATTTACGTTCTCAGATTATGCTTAAACTGTGTTATCTCTTGAATAGAGTAACTTAAGTTTTTGGCCGTAGGGCCAGTCACAGATGACCTTTGTAGAGTGATGATTGATAATAATAATAAAATCACTTTATCAGGTTCCTCTTATAATTTCGAATATCAGGTTTCCTGTGTCTTCCTTCGCAAATATAGATCTGTCATTATCATCTACTATTCTAAATTTATTCCATGTTGGTTTGTTAGAATATCAAACAACAATTTCCTCCTTCTTTTGCTGTGTCCTGCGATGATTATTCCATTTCCTTCGGAGTCAGTTAGAATGTCTTCTTCTTCCTTAAAATATACTTCGATGTCTCTGTTGTAGTAAAGTTACATGCTTGTTCCTTAGAGTTTTATGTTTTTATACCTAATTCCTAAGTCTATAAAATAGTCTTCAGAAAACTAGGTTGATTATATGTGTGGCCATATAATTATTATTTGCAATAATTATTACTGCTCTCTTAGTGTATTTTCCTCATGTAGTGTATATAATGTCCTCAAGCAGTCATGTCGTCATTAGCTCGCTATGAATAAGTCGCCCGCAGTGTAAACAGTCCTGCTCACGGGCACCTATTCTCTTCCCTCTTTCGCCGTAAGAGGGTGGTAGAGGTAAATAAGTACACTGATAAGACGAAAAATATGATTTGTTGCTTTATTGTATCTCTTGAAAACAACACGATGGCGAAAGTGAGTGAGAACCCATAGACTTATAGAATTTTGTATATTTATATAATATGATTGACTATTTCATTTTAAAATGTATAATTCATTTTGTAAGAGTGATGGGAGAAATTCATTATCTTTTTTATATTCATACGTTTATTAATGGGAAGATGATCCATTTTCGTCCATTGTGAGACTAAATTACGTTCGTGATATCAGTGTAATTTTGAAGACTATTAATTGGCATTCAAATCGCACTACTAATTTTATTCTAGAATCAGCAGTAGCTAGTTTCAATCTTACCATGAAGATTGGTCATTCAAGCTTTGAAGCCGCACTCATGATGAGGAGCCACAATTATTCAATTATTATTGAACTATAAGTAGTTCAAAATCTTACTAAAATATTGAAAATCTAACTAGAAGTTATAACTCTATGTTTTCAACTATTTTAAAAATTATACTGATGGGTACTATTTATTTGCCTAAATTCCATCTTTCTCTTAAGTGTAATGCAGAGAATACTTTGAGATGATGATGTAGATTAGAAAGAGAGGAGAAACCAGCGAATAGGAATTACAAAGAATGGACACAGAGCGAATTTTCCTGACCCGTTTTTCTGCGCGCATGCGCTCCGCTAGCATATAATTCCACTTTAAAACGCTATAGATTACTGTAATCGAGTACCCGCAGACGAAGTAACAGCAATCCTGATTTTCTGGCAAGGCTGCTGAAAAGAATTTCTGCTTTCGACTAGTGCGATATCAACGCCAACTCTAGGGAGAAAGGCAGAATATCACGGTGATGCAGATAGAGCTGGTTTGGAGGTAACTGAAGTAAGGCACTGCTACATCAAAGGTACCGACGAACAGTGTCCTTACTTATAATGCCCTATAACCTGGGGAAAACCAGTGTCTGCTAGTAGCCTACTCCTGTCGAATAGTAGTACCAAAGGGCACGAAAGCATATTGGTGCACAATCTATTGACGAGAAGTTGCGAATCGCCACCTCTCCTAGGCCCGAGGTATAAATTTTACACGAAATTTTTTCATACCGTCGGGAACCGAACCGGAGACGGCTAATCTGGAGGCAGACGCGCTATCCCAAGGCTAATTCGCGGTTGTTCAAATTCTGCTCGTCCCTGTAGTCTATGTATGCATGTATGTATGTGTGTATATGTGTATGTGTGCGTGCGTGCGTTTGTATGTATGTATGTATGTATGTGTATGTATGTATGAAGTCCATATACAACAGCATGCTCCACCACTAGTTCCTGCAGTACTACATGCCTTGGTTTACATTTGACAATACGAATATATCTATATACAATATTAACATGTGATGAATACTTCCTTGCTTACATTTAACGTTATATACTCACTAATCCTGAGCTATCTAGTTATTATTCCTATTTACATTTCATTGAAATATATATTGTTCATTGATTATAACATTGACTTAGCCTAACAAGTTATGGTTCTTATTTGCACTTACTTAAATTATAATTGTTCGTTACTCATCCTAACAAGATGTGATTCCTATTTACACTTATAACACTGACTAATCCTAACAAGTTGTGATTAACATTTACACTCATTTAAATAATATACTGTTCATTACAGTCATCTTACGTTATTTCTATTTACACTTACATCACTAATTCTAAGAAGTTGTGATTCCTATTTTATGTCTTTGTTATGTCTTTTATTGTAGTTTTCCTAAGTCTATACTATTCGCAAATTTGATTAATTGTTTTGTATACTTATTAGCTAATTTGTCTTTGTCTATGGGCCACCTTTCACCACTCCTATGTATACAATTTGCTAGAGTTTTTCTTTCATTTTTAAATTTGATGCAGTCATATATTACATGGTCCACTATTTGTTCGCCTACACCGCATACACACATAGCACTGTCCTTGATTTTGAAACGATGGAAATAGGCATTTATATTTCCGTGTCCAGTCACAAGCGTTGTCAAGTTGGAAGACATCGGTATTTTCTTCTTTAATCTGACGCTGACCTTCGGGAAGAATGATTTCGTCAAATTTCCTTTGGTGGTTGACTCCCATTCCCTTTCCCATATTTCCTCGCTTATGGTTGCCAGTTGTTTCTTCACGGCACTTATTGGAATCCTGTCGTAACTCGTCTGTAGATCACCGTCTCTCCCTGCTTGCTTCGCCAGGCGATCCGCTAACTCGTTGCCGTAGATCCCAGCATGCGCTTTAACCCAACTGAATTTCGCTGTCCAGTTGTCTTCTTCTACTGATTTAATCTTATTTCGAATTTCTTCAATTAAATATTTGTGATTTTTTTTGTTCTTTAGGAAATCTAACGTGATTTTGCTGTCAGTGTAGATTGCCACTTTACGCTCGTCAATCGGCACTTCTCTGATGTTGAGACCTTTTAAGCTGTCCAATGCTTTCATAATTGCAAGTTGCTCAGCTTGATTATTTGAACATTTTTTGTACAACTTGAATTTCAGTTGGTGTGTTAATGCCTGATTTCTGAACATGGCTATTCCTGATCCAACTCCTTCATCACTTTTGCTTCCATCTGTGTATATTTCGTATGTGTATTCTTCGCCTTGTCTTGTTTCGTGAATTTCTACTGATTTTGCAGGGTGTGTCCAATTTTTGTAATTAACTATCTGGTCAACATTATGAGTTTCGTAATTATTACTTCCTTTTACTTGGTGGATAATCGCAATTTCTTTTAGTTTTAGATGTACAGGAGTCAGTCCCGTCAGAATGCAGAGAGCTTCATAGGACGCAGTACGATATGCCTTTGCCATCCGTAAGCTTATTAGTCTCTGTACCTGTTTAAGTTTCCGGATATTGTATTCCTTGTCCAGAGCGCTTATCCATACTGGTGCCCCGTACGATAAAAGTGGCAGAATTGCACCATTATAAATTGTCCATAGGGCTTTGTATGTATGTATGTATGTATGTATGTATGTATGTATGTATGTATGTATGTATGTATGTATGTATGTATGTATGTATGTACGCACGTATGTACCTATGTATGTATGTATGCATGTATATGAATATATGCATGTTATCAATATGAAATATCAATGTTAAGTTTTAGAAAATAAACTAGATTGTTGGTCATAGGAGTGCCGGTACTAGGACTTAAATTGCTAAGGAAAGAAATATGGATAATAATTAAAGTACCAATCATAACCCATAATGTACTCTTGCCGCTGTACTGCTGACAGAGGACATCTTTGCTCTGCAAACCAAGTGCATAACCGAAGTGGGCGTATTTGTAACATACTATATGGGTTGCCGTCACTATCTCATTCTACTACTTATGTAGCATTTATATTGTTGACTCTCAGCAAAATTGGGAAGGGAACATTGACAGATACAGCAGAGTGTATACGAGAGAAACAAAATATATTTGCACTGTAAAACTGGAATCGAGGTGGAGTTTAGCCCTGCACATTTTGTCTCAAACACTTAAGGAGTATTATTTTGTAACAGGGTTTTATTTCAATTATTCTCACATCTTTATAAGACATTGTAACGAAATGATACGAGTATTATGTTAAAGCTATATTATATTAAATATCGTTTCGTTGACAATCTTAGTTAATTTACAAGTGGTTTAAAATGTATAATTTAATTTTGGGCTATGACATAATTTTCTGAAATCCTAGTTTCAAGAATTTGCACAAAATTTATTATTCCCAAATGGTTGTTAACAACTCTGTATCAATTGGGACATTATCTAATGTCGGTGAAATTGGTGGTAGCGTTATGGTACTATGACGAGGTGAGACCAAGGAATAGCCACATAAGCCTTAGAGTTGGTGAAAACCTAAGAAGAAGCCGAAGCAGGTAGACAATCAGTTGAAGGGGATTCGAATTTATGCCTCTGTTCGGAAGACCAGCTCCTGTGCCTGAACGCTGGTAGCTAAAAGAGAGGATTAAAGTAATTTTCACATGATGGTAGTAATATTGGTAATGTGTGCACGCAGAATACGTGGCATTAGTATGAACGTGTTAAATAACATGCACGTGTAATTAATTTAGCAAGACCGAAGCCAGAGCTCCGGGGAATACAGGAGCAGATCAATAAATCGCATGACTAGTTTTGTAAGCTACTCCACAGCTAGAAGTGATCACCCAGGAATGCTCTGAACAATGACAGCAATAGCAGCTCTCTTCTATTGCTGAAGTGTTTATTTAGACGTTTGATATATCAACATATTATTGGTAATAATGGTAGTATAATACTATAACAATAGCATAAAAATTAGAATCTTAATTACATTTCAATTTCTCTAAGACCTTATGACTTACGAATCCAGCAGATTCTTCGAATGATCTTGCATTGTAAACAAATAAACTGTATATTAGTTGTTATAACAGCATGCCATTCGAAACAAAAATTCCCTTTTACATACTTCATAATTACCATTACTAATGTTGTTATCACAACTGTCATCTTTAACTCGGTCACCATCATCACTGTCTTCATCGTTATCATCATCCGAACAGTAATCACAATAACATTTTCATTATTGTTATCACTACTCTTACTATTATTGTTATTATTATTATTATTATTATTATTATTATTATTATTGTTATTATTTCATTATTAAATATTTTAACTTATAATATTATAGTTTCCCCTCACCCAAAACATGTATTACTAATCCGTAATGTTCTAAGTGTTTCATCCTCTTTTGTCAGTAATATCGATCCATACACCTTCGGACGTATCATCCATCCATTTCCATTTCGGGAACTGAATTCACTTGATCTAAACTTGTTCCTTATAACTTCTTATTTGACATTATTTTAACACCATGGTAGTAGTAATGATATAATAATAATAATAATAATAATAATAATAATAATAATAATAATAATAATAATAATACTTTATTGCCAGAACAAAGATACATATTGGCCTTTTATATAAAAACACTCTAGCACCCCAGAAAGTATTATTATTATTATTATTATTATTATTATTATTATTATTATTAGTGATGTTCTTTGAATGATTCTGGTCATTTGTAATACTAAAAGTAATGTTATGAGCTTATGACCAATATTAGAAAACTAACAATTGAATTCTGAAGCAATTTCATGTTTTATGTAGAATTTTACAGCCTGAAGACAATATTTCATTAATGTAAGAAGGTTTTTTATTTGTATCCGTATTTGTTACTTCCCTTATTACTTGTCAGAATTTTTAGTCATTTTTATTAGTTACTAATCTCTCAGAATAATATTTAGCTTTCATATTTTTTATGATTTCAGTTAACATGCTTCGATATTTTTTGAAAAAGTTAATTAATAAATAAATTAAATAATAATTAAATAAGCATTAATTAAAGAATATGCATACAAGTGACAGGAACATAATAACGGCCATCTGCACAGAACTTTCCTCAAGATAGACTACATTCAACTGTGCCAAATACAATACAAAAATCTTACTATCGGCTTGTAATGAAGTAAGATGCAATCCTGTACAATTGGCCTATTACAATAATTGTGATATAGAATCTGTAGTTTTTTTTTTACTTGTGAATTCTAAATGAGGCAGTAGAGCAATTCGACAGCTTCAAATACTTGGAGTGTACTATAAACAGTCACATGAACTGCTGCCAGGAAGTCCAAAGGAAGATAACAATGGCCAAGGGAGCTTTTAACAGAAAAAGGAGCATTTTCTGGGGACCTTTGGAAAAATAAATAAGGAAGAGACTAGTGAAGTGCTTTGTATGGAGTGTGGAATTGTATGGGGCAGAAACGTGCACATTACGACGAGGTGAAGAGAAGCGAATATAAGCATTTGAAATGTGGATTTGGAGAAGCATGGAACGTGTGAAGTGAACAGAAAAAATAAGAAATGAAGCTATGCTGGAAAGAGTGGGTGAAGAAAGAATGTTGCTGAAAGTGATCAGAAAGAGGAAAAAGAATTGGTTGGGTCGCTGGCTGAGAAGAAGCTGTCTGCTGAAGGATACACTGGAAGGAATGGTGAACGGGAGAAGAGTTCGGGACAAAAGAAGATATAAGATGATAGACAACATTAAGATAATATGGATCATATGAGGAGACAAAGAGGGAGAAAAAAATAGGAAATATAGGAGAAAGCTTGGTTTGCAGTGAAAGACCTGCCTTTGGGCAGAAATGAATCTGTAAACGAGAGGAATAAGTTTCTATCAAGTTACATCACAAATATCTATATTTCATCACCGGACGAATCATAAGTTACGATACCCCATATTTATGTCCCTGCTCCGGAACATTCGAACTGTTCAACTCCCTTCCGATTACTGGCTCCGTTACTATCCCGCTTCCGAGAGACTGTCCCGCTTGCTGTCCGCCTTCCGCGTACCTGTAGCTTACAATTTAGCTATCCAAGAACACTAGGTTTTCCCCTCTCCTCGCTTACCTATGTATCCATGCTGCTATAACGTAATGGATATGAAAGGAAAAGTCCGTAAATATGCTGATGAAAGGAATGGCGTTGATGACCTCGCTGACTGAGCTGGCATACACGGCTCAGTCTTTACAGTATATTATTTAAACTTAAATTCATAAAAATTATATAAATATCTTGAGCCTAATGTTAACAATAAATTAAATAAATATCCAAAGAATTAAATCAGAGAAGATAATTTGTTGTAAAATCAAATTTCCCGAGTAGTATATTCATATTCGTTTTCTGAAGTATCATATATGCCCCTGTTATGAAATTATCTATAAAAACACTTGTTTGTGCAAACATATTTTTATGTATCAATAAATTATGTGTCATTGGTTTACTTTACTTCTGTTTAATAGTCAACAGGCCCACACTTTTTGAATGTCTCTCGTAAACTGAAATTGTCTATCGACTGAATGGACTGGTAATAAATATTATTACTCAGTGTTTTCAATTTTTTATAAAATAGTTTTTCAATAACAGGCACAAAATTTTGATAGAAATTACATGTGGAATATCAATGGCTTGTGTTCAGAAACTCGTCTGCCGGGAGTTCTGGTTGCGTAGCAACGACATGTAGAATGTGATGGAATATTTCCACTTGTCGTTTCATTATGGACCACGAGTATCATCACATAGCTGTCAGCTGCAGGTAATGCGCTAGAAATATCAATAAATGCTACAAGGTATTAAACATTTTATGCACGTTATATTTCTTTCAGTACAAAATTATGCACAAAGGGACAATTTTAAATGAATTATGAAGTTCGCTAACAATAAATCACGCGAGAAGTTTACACTTCACAAATAAATTAACAATGACATGTAATGTTCTACATTGAGGCCCTCAACAGATAACGCATTACGGAAGATGCCAAATCGTGCTGATAGAGCATATCGTGGTCCCTTTATGATAGCCTACAGGTTAATTTTTTTTTTTTTAAGATCAGTCTGATAATTTAATTATAAACTTACATAACTTTGGTATCAATGAAAAATAATTGCAGGCAGAGTGTAAAGTTTACGCATTTAGCAGATTTTCTGTTACTGAAAGAAGCATGCCTCTGCTCAAGCACTGTTTATGCGAATCAGGAATGGTAATTCTGCAATTTTCTTCTTTCACAATTATTATCATTATTATTATTATTATTATTATTATTATTATTTTTTTTTTTTTATTATTATCATTATATTAGCCGCTTTGTCTTAGTGGATAGCGTACGTGCTTCTCATTCAAATGTCCGTAGCTCGAATCCGGAAGTGAGCAGTGCAAAATATTTGTCTTCCTTCTATGAGACTGGGTGTTTGCCTTTCAATGTGTGCTGTCTTGTATTGCCTCTGTCATGTAATGTTTCGTTCTGGAAAATAATGTTCGGATGAAATTTCTGCATATTTAAAGGACAAAACTAAAATTCTTCAATTATTTATTATCATAATACACTACTAATGATGTAAAGCCGACTGTTGTTGAAATTACAGTATCATTGAAAATTTGGTGCCGTTTCATTAAAAGTTTCAGTAAATTATTAATACTCCTATTAAAGATGGTTATTTTTCTTTTAAGAGCAGTGTTTGAGCATGCTATTGTGGTAACCTAATTGCTGACCTACAAATTCTCGCAAGAGTTGATCTCACTAGATGTTTACTCAAGAGCATTGTTGATTGTAGAATCAAGATAATCATAGTTTTCGTACGAGTTATACCTGAGGTATTGCGTCATGCATGAGATGAATTAACCTCATGTTATGATTTCAGTCCCATACTTGACATGACTTTCCGAAGGACCGAGTCTAAACAGATCCTTGCACTTATGTTCATTTTGGTCATTTTGCAATCTAATAGCTTGACGAATAGCTTGATTAGTCTCAGTACCCGTAGCCCCAAGCCCTTCCCTTATCAGCATCGAAAATTTGTAGTACCCCTCCTCCCAAAATCTTCGTCCTTTTCCATTTTTAACTTTTGTGCGTGATAGATGAAATTTTGGGAAGACAGTGTGTCGGTGTAGTGACGAAGGGGAATTTAAATACTCCGAGAAAAATCCTCTGCAACGTCTCACAAATTCCATCGCGACCTGGCCGGAGATGGAAACCGGGCTACATTTATGGAAAACTAACACTTGCATGCTAACACTTGAGCCACAAACGCGGTTTTGTATCCTATACGCAATCGTGATCACGTTGAGGTCGAATGTGGGAGAACAGAACAAAATCCTCCTAATATATAGTAGGCCTAGGCCTATTTTCAAAGTGCAGTATAATCGTAGGCCTGATTTTTGTTTTCAGTTTTTGTATTAGGCTATTCATACCAAACGGATAATCCTATATTACCTCAATGGGTTCAAAGCGCAGAAGCGGAGAATGCACTCAGGGCAGCTGACCGCTAATGACGAATGATGCAATCAATCAATGAGTTTCGGTGCGCATCCAAGTACACACAGTTAATCACTTCCCTACGCTGCAAATAATCGCTAATAAATTCTTTTCACTGCAGCGACGACTTTACGAATCTACACATAAGAAATAGGCCTACTAGTATAGAGTAGAATTTCCATAGTTCCAATGGGAATGTAAGGAAAAAATCTACAAATTCAGTAAGTAAAAGATTATAATTAATTTTACCTTGGTACTATTTATTCAGTGAGGCCAGCAGCCGGCTGGTCGGTCTTGGCCCTTCAAAAGGCTGTAGCGCCATGGATTTACTTTACTTTACTTTACTTTTACTATTTATTCATTAAAGTAGGAAAGAAAAACGTTGATATAACATAATTTGAATCGCAAGTAAAAAGTTATCATCGCGCATGTCACATTATATAGGATTGTACAATAGGGTAAACAGTCGGGACAATCGGGCATGTTGGACACTCTGTACTTTACCGTATGCAATTCAGATCTCACTAAGAATTAGCTTGTATTTTACTTTAGTTCTACGCTACAGTCACACAATACAATGTTATCGTATTATTTGACACAAATCTGAAATTAATCTGAAATTTTCTTTGTTTCACTTGATAGTGAAGAGCTTAGTGGAGGTGTAGCAATGTATATTTTAATTATTGTGAAACATATTGGTGAATATTCTATTCGTTTGTTTACTAAGCTGTCAATCACTGAAATACGTCAAAAATAAAATTCTTAAAAATACTTAAATTCTTCCACGCACATGTTGTACAAGCCTGTGAACCAGCAGTTCCCAACCTACGGTCATGTATGGTACTGCCTAATGTTTACAGCAGTGGTTCCCTAATTTTCAGTGTCATGGAGCCCTCTCCTTGAAGTTCATACTTCATTTTGACTGACCTCCTAAATTGTTTTGCATAAATTAATCCCATAAACATATTTTACTCAAACATTTGCGTGATGTAGTGAGTGAAACTTACTTACTTACTTACTTACTTACAATGGCTTTTAAGGAACCCGCAGGTTCATTGCCACCCTCACAGAAGCCCGCCATCTGTCCCTATCCTGTGCAAGATTAATCCAGTCTCTCTATACGTTCTATCAGCTTTTGGACTTACTACTGCCATAAAGTTGTAAATCGGACAGTTGATATTATCTTACAGCTGTCAGTTTTGAGAAGTCTGGTTCAAATTGTAGATATTCTAAATTAATCGCAAGTTTAGCTTATCATTACAAATATAGGTTGATTAATTCATACACATAGGCTATAAATTTATTTAATCAAATTGAAGATATTAACACGTTTCTAACATATAACAAGAAAATTAGAAACGTGTTAATATCTTCAATTTGATTAAATAAATTTATAGCCTATGTGTATGAATTAATCAACCTATATTATATTTGTATTCTATAATTTTGAAATATATATTAGTCCTACTTTTCACGTGCGATATTATTCTTCTATAGTGTTAATATTATATTATATAATTCCATTGCCGCTGTAATTATATTTTAGTTCCTATTTTATTTTAGTTCCTATTTTATTTTACTTATTTATTTATATTATTATTTTTTATATTAATATTATATCTGAACTGCGACCGAGCACGAGCGCTGCTCATTCGGTCTCAAATTTTGTTAATACTACTGTATCTTCTTTTTATATTGCTTGTATTATTTTATTTGTATTTCTCTTTGTTTGTTTTGTAATTATATTTCTTTATTCTGTATATTTGAAATACATAAAATACATAAAAAATTGTGTGTTTGACAGAACGTAAAAATCTCTGTACTAAGTATCTTCAGATTATATTCAAAAGTTGAAATTAAAATTTAAATAACGCTATCAATTTATTACAGATGTTTCATTCACTACATTATGCAAATATTATCGAGTAGAAAATGTTATGCATACCATTTTAGAGGGTCAGCCAAAATGAAGTATGAACTTAAAGCAAGGGTTCCATGACATTCAAAAGATCGGGAACCACTGCTGTTTACATTAGGCAGTATAATATACGACCGGAAACTAATATATTTTGAGACGGTGAAATGGGTATAGGCGAGAAAAACGTATGAAAATGAAAATAAATCATTATAGGCTATGTAGAATTACTTTTAGATTTCGTTACGAATTCAGACTCCACTGTAAGTGACTCCGGCCAGATGACTTAAGAGGTAGCCGACATTTACAAAAAAATTGAAAAGGAACCATTCTCAAAAGATTATTGCTTACTAGTGTAAAATTATCTTGCATCGACACTTAACATTTTGCAATATATTTCAAATTACGGTAGAAGACAGGAGTATGCCTAGAATTTCATTAAAAACTAATAATAAATTTTAACTTTTAGATCGCTTTTAAATATTCCCTTTTAAAATCTGACAAAGTACTATTTGAAATAATTATAATATACGAATATTTAAATCTTTTAATTACTGAAAATATGGCGATACAAAATTATGAATCTAGTGAACCTAACATAATATTAGGAATGTTAAATGCAGACGTTTGAATTGGGCAGGCAGGGCCTGTAACACGTATGGGCGAATTCAGAAATGCATATAGAGTGGTAGTTGGGAGGCTGGAGGGAAAACGACCTTCGGGGAGACTGAGACGTAAATAGGAGGATAATATAAAAAAGATTCGAGAGAGGTCGGATATGATGGTAAAGACTGGATTAATGTTGCTCAGAATAGAGAGCGATGACGGGCTTATGCGAGGGCGGTAATAAAACTCCGGGTTCCTTAAAAATCATTTGTAAGTAAGTAAGTAAGTGAATAAGTTAAGTATACTGTCTTAATTTGGGAATAGAAAGAGTGACCTTTGTTTGCAATCCAGAAAAGGAAAATTATCTTCTTTTTTTGCACACAGCATACTAGGGCCTATTATGTCTTTTAAATAAAACTTAAAGAAAAGCTATAAACGGCAATACCATTCACAAAACATGATAATAAACTGAATTGTTGCTAAACATGAACAATGTGAACGCGGAAAATATGTGTCATCTTTTTATAAACATTGTTTAATCGCTTGAATTATTTCAAGGGAATAAGTGTTCCGTTGCCGGGCATCGATCCCGGGACTTCTAGTTGAACGCACCAACTGAACTACCCGGGAACTCCAACCGACACCGTCTCAATTTTTCCGCTTATATCCACACACCTCGAGTGGGCTGACAAGACGCCAGATACCCGACTCCGGAAAAAAAATTTTTCCCTTGAAATTATTCAAGTTTGCTTCAGAAGGAGCTTTAATTGAAAGCCAGATTTGCAGTATTCAATCGTGTTCAATTTCAATTGTGCTAAGTGTTCCTTAAAATGCTTTGATATTAAAATATTCATAAACCGCATACGATATGAGGACTTTTAATTCTTCAATGTAGAAAGTTATTTTATTTTCTCTCAACACACGTACGTAATAGGCCTATGAACCGCTAACACAGACGTGCGGAGTCTAGGGTAATTCCGGGTTAGATGGCAATAGTTTTTTAAATCACTTAGAACAGGGTAACCGATTGGTAAAGAAATACGGAACAAATCAAATACGTTCCTTCTAGGTTATATTTCTCCACTACAGTGCCTCAGGGCGCACAGAATTCACTGATGTAATAAAAAAATACGTTTGAAATATAATAGGCCACTGGCCATCTCACCCAACATATGTGGGTGAGATGGCCATAGGATATAGGGATAGATGGCCACCATAATTTTTAAGTAAATTCATAATAATTTTTTGTAAAAGAATGAGGTTTTATGCACTGGACACATAAATATAGTGTCTAAGTGCATAATTATAATTGTTTGAAACTTTTCAACAACTTCATTTTTTGTTTTTTCCTCTTTTAGTGACTTTTCTTTAAAACAACACAGAAATAAATTGAAACGCTTATGAACACATTATAATAATAATCCGAGGCATGACAGCCCATGAAGGACCATGATCGACCAGCCGGCTGCTGGCCTCACGTCCACATGTCGAAGCAGAGGTGGACGATCATCCAACCAAATGGCGGTATCGTGTGATTAGCCCGATGATCCCCCCAGCCGTTACAGCAGGCTTTCTTAACCGGATTTCGCTACCTATCGTAGTTACCAAAGTGCATCACGATGCTGGGTGGGCACCGGTCCCATACATTGGTTCAAATTTCATGAGATAATTTCTTCCCCCATGAGGACTCAAACCAGTGCGAATTCCGTAACGCGAGTCCTAGGCCACAACGCGGGACCTTATGAACATGTTAATGAAACAAAATCCTGAAAGGTCAAAGTAACAGTATCTTTTCCAGTTGGTTTCTGGGATAGGAAGCGTTGTCTCACAAGCAAACATTCTGATGGGAGCAAATAAAAAAGTTATTTTTTTTCTTCCGCCATATTAATAATGTCAAAAGAAGTGCTTATGCAAATTTTGGCCACTCGACCGTAATTACGAGTCTATCCAGAAAGTGATTTTACCTGGGACCGTTTACAGAAAAAAACACAATTACATGGAAAGATTTATTGAAACAGATACAGCAATTGTTGCGCTAATTGTCAACGTATCTCCGACTGGAATTGAGACATTTGTCATACCATGGGATCAATTTTTGTACCATTGTGTCGTAGAAGTCAGCTTCCTGGGATCGAAACCAGCGTTGGACAGCCGCCTGCACCTCTCTACCGATCCCATGATATGACAAATGTCTCATTCCGGTGTGGAATGTGTTGAAAAATAGCTCAACAATTGCTGTGTCTGTTCAATAATTTTTAATTAAATTGTGTTTTCTTTCTGTTAACGACCCATGGCGAACTTTTTTTTACGGCTCTCGTAATTGCGGTCAAGTGGCCAAAATTTTTATAAGCACTTCTTTTGACGTTATTAACATGGTGAAAAAAAATAACTTTTTTATCTGCTCCCATCAGAATGCTAGCTTGTCAGCCAGTCAGAGAATATTGACAAGTTCTTCAGCAAAAATGTAAGCGAGACTATAGACATCGGTCCCTGTAAGGGAAAATCCATGTTCCTGTGTATTTAATTTGGCGAACAAACCTACATCCATTGTCATTGCCTATGTGTCACTTGGTCCCATTGCACCCTTTGTAGAATTGTCTGTTTTAACTCTACTTTCCAGGGCTTTTCTTGGAATATGAAATGTAATGAAGGCTTGACGTACAGAAGTGCCATATTTAATGGCTTCAAAAGCACGGTATAAGTCATCTTCATTCCAAAGACACGTTTGCTGCCGGGCTTTGCTTTATATTTTATCGGAATCTAGAAATAACGATACTTTTAACATAATAATATTCCTCAACTGTAGGCCATCTATCCCGGAAAAATGCTGGCCATCTCTCCTTTTTTACGGGAGAGATGGCCATACCGCGTAATAAAACCTGGTAGCAGTGAAGAGAACAAATACAGTTAAGATAGAATGTTTAAATATGCCTTACCTCTTTAATAAAGTTTCCAGCAAATTTCCTCACAAAATGCAGTATTTCTCTATTGTTATTTCAGAAGGTGAAAAATTATTGCTTGCTCACAGACTCACGAACGGCTACAAAACGCGGAAATAATAACCTTCCGTTTTCGCAGGTGCAACAATTACTTCGTTTAATTAACATCTGGCGGCAAACCGATTTTCATTCGAAACAGATGATTAGAATAAAAATAAGAGCGGTTGGTCGTCTCACCCGCATGGTTATCTCCCCCGGAATTACCCTAATACCGCTGTTGTCTTAGTACTGTTGTCGGCACAAAAACAAAGCTGTGAAATAACTTGGATAGTATTGCTTTACATCCCTTCGCATAATTTAAAAAGCAGAGGTAAAAGTAAATATGTATTAATGTTCAGTTTTGATTGAAATTAGCGGAATAATGCATTTGAGGAACTTACGTCCAAAACCAGACAAGTCAACCAATGCAAATTTTTCAGGAAATGAAAAAACTGAAATCGACTCTCGCATTAATATTATGAATGTAATATTTTGTGAAAATATTGAGGGACTACCTAAAATTTAATATTGTAAATCACATTCTGATTTGCACAAAATGCCCTCGAGCTACTGTAAAAAATCTTTAGGACTTGTTCAGTTTTGATCGAAAGAGGTGGACTTGTTCAGCGTTGATTGGAAATTGTTTGGAAGTGTTCAGTTTTGGTTGAAAATAAACATTACTAATTTATGGAATATAAATTTGTCTCAACTATTAAGAACAGAAAGCCACAATTTAAGTCACACAGAATTGTGTGCACTCAAAGTTGGGTTTCTGGCGTCTTGTCAGCTCATTTGAGTTGTGTGGATATGAAGGGAGGAATTTTGACGGTGGCGTGTATATTTCCTGGGGTAGCTCAGTCGGTAGAGTATTCGTGCGCTAAGCGAAGGGTCCCGGGGTCATACCGGGACCCGGAGGAAATTTTCCCTTGAAATTATTCAAGCCTGATTCAGAGGGAGCTTCTACCTGAAAGCCAGATTTGTATAGATCCATCTGGTATTCTGGGATAGGTTACTGACCTCTACACAACAGATCCATTTGGTATTCCGAAGAGGAGTAGGGGTAGGTTACCTACATCTCTACAAAGGTTTTTTTAGTTGGTTATTTAACGACGCTTTATCAACTACTAAGTTATTTAGCGTCGATTGTATTGGTGATAGCGAGATGGTATTTGGCTAGATGAGGCCGAGGATTCACCATAGGTTACCTGGAATTCACCTTACGGTTGGGAAAACCTCGGAAAAAACCTAACCAGGTAATCAGCCCAAGCGGGGGTCGAACCCGAGCCCGAGCGCAACTTCAGACTGGCAGGAAGCGCAAGCGGATAGGTTACTGACCTCTACACAACAGATCCATTTGGTAGTCCGAAGAGGAGTACGGGTAGGTTACCTACATCTGTACAAAGGTTGTTTTTAATTGGTTATTTAACGACGCTGTATCAACTACTAGGTCATTTAGCGTCGATGGGATTGGTGATAGCGAGACGGTATTTGGCTAGATGAGGCCGAGGATTCACCATAGATTACCTGGAATTCACCTTACGGTTGGGAAAACCTCGGAAAAAACCCAACCAGGTAATCAGCCCAAGCGGGGGTCGAACCAGCGCCCGAGCGCAACTTCAGACCGGCAGGCAAGCGCCTTAACCGACTCAACCACGCCGGTGGCTACAAAGGTTTTTCCAAGACAATATGTAAAAGGGATCTGTTTAATATCGGTTGAAAAAAAAAGAGTACATTGGATGATGTTAGACAAGTCTGACCCAAAATCAATGCAGATACCGATAGAGTCCAGTACAATTTTAACGAAAACATTATAAACTCATTTTCATAAAATTATGGATTTGTCTGAGTTTGGACGCATGCTACTCATTTAATAATTAAATTAAATAAAAACTGAAGTAATATATGTTTAAAAAATGTAAATACTAAAAACACTACCTATGTACTATATATACAATACACTTTCAATATACAGTCATTGTTGATCACTCTCAGGAACGAAATTTTGCTCACCTGTAGAGTCAACGTCACTATCTTCATTCTGCATTCACTCAAGCACTGTCTCGTCAAAGGTTTCATCACTAACACTAACATTTTGCGAAGGGCCTCATGCGAGAACGGAGAAAACAGTCCAATTACACAGAAGTGCGGCCTACGAGACCGCTAGCAGTATACTATTTGTGATAACTCCAATAGTACACGAAATAAGTGAATGCCACTAAGTTAACTGCGCCACCGGCTACCCGCCAGAGAGTACACAAACGGTCACAGTCGTAAAGTGGCAGGAATCGGTTCATTTCCACATAAAAAATTTTGGAGCTGTTTCAGAGACCACACCTCTGTGTTTGGGGGAGAAAGTACCACATCTTTCATGAAACTTATATTTAAACAAGAAAAATAAAATATGGCATTCTGCATTATTGCATTATTAGATAATGCAGTCAACATGATCATCAGAATTAGAAGATAGCAGATTGAAACGCACATAGATGCAGTACTATAGAAAAGTAAACTTTATAATAATGAAACTTTTATTCAGCTAAAAATGAGTTAGGGTGTCCTAGAGCTTACTGCTTAAGAACTCAATATCATCATTTAACACCGAAATTACTGTACAATATCTTGAAAAGTTGGGTGTTATAAAAGAAGTATTCTTCATTTGCAATAGATGAACAAATGACATGTTATATTCCACCAATCCAGGTGGCAGGGATGGCTTATATGCACACTTCACGTCATATATCATGTATGAGCGATTAAATGTAGTACCTGTATAACAGAGGCTCTGTGTTCCATCGGAATGTAACATTTGAATACATCATATAAACCTTAGAAGTAGGAGGCCATGCCTGATGTTGGAATTCAATGTGTGTTGTTCTGACATATTTATTGATTTTTTATAGTATTATTGCATTATTAGAGACTTATAATAGTGTTTTAATGTGAATTGGTGATTGATACATCTTTAGAAATGTTAGTAAGGCAAGATTATATGTGTGACTTGCATAATCTTAATCAGAATAATTTTGTTCTGATCTGAAGAAGAGTTTGTTTACTTCACTGCATAGTTACTAAAAGGAATACAAGGGATTTCTTTTCCTGGATGATGACTGATTCTGTTAATTCTCAGGTGCTCCAAGACGAGTCTAAACAGCAGTGTACATTATGTGGTAAATATTACAAATCTGTTAAAATTCACATAAGTAAGGCACACCCTTCTGAACACAGACAATCTATAACTGCCAAATATTCAGATCCCAGTATTACCAATTTATCTGGTATTGATATTCTAAATACAGATGTGTGTTCTTCGAACAAGACTCAAAACCAATCTACCACAACTAGTAATAATAATATTACGCCTACAAACTCATCCGTATCTCCTTTGCAAAAATGGGAAGATAAATTACAGCACATTATAACTAATAATTTATATCAAGATCTTGATCAAGTTACTTCTGAATCTTTCCAATTCATTGTTGAATCAATTTCTTCCCTTCCTGGACCTCAACACCCAGCCGTCAAATATTTTAATCTTCGCCGTAATGGGAAACTTAACAAACGATACACCTATACTGAAACTTCCAACCTGCAAAAGCGGAATAAAAGACAAAAAGATAAAAACAGAGAAAGATACTCTTATGATTTAGCGCAATATAATTTCTACAATAACCGAAAGAAGGTAGTACGACAAATAATGAACACTGAAAAACAACGGTTTTGTTCCCTTTCTAAAGATATAGTTGAAAATCATTTTACTGACATATTTGGCTATTCCAATAATATGACTTCGATTAACCTTCTCCCTTCTTGTGATACATCCGAATTTTCTGATTCTATAATGATTACTGAAAAAGAAATGAATATAGCACTCACCAAAATGAAGTTTGACACAGCTCCAGGACCTGATCGAATTACTGTCCGAGTTCTTAAACATCTCAAGTCAGCGAAATTTCTGTCACTGCTAGGATCAGCCATGCTTCACTTCGGAGTTGTACCTGCTCCCGTTCGGAAGGCAAGAACTATCCTGATCTACAAAGGAGGTGACCATAGTGATTTGAAAAAATGGCGGCCTATTACGATCTTCTCGGTAGTGCGACGCCTTATTGAGAAAGTGCTAGATTTTAAGTTAAAACATTATATTTCCACTTCCATTCACCAAAGGGGTTTCGTATCTATACCGGGGACCCATGTTAACACCTCATTAATTAATGGTTGTCTAAAGCACGCGAAAAATAATAAGTCTGATTGTTTTGTTGCTTTTCTTGATGTAAGCAAAGCGTTCGGTTGCATAGGACATGAGCATGTTAAAAGATCACTAGCTATGAATTCTATGCCCTCTAACTTACGAAATTTAATAATTGAATTATTAATAAAGAACCAGATTCAAATTGAAATTGCTAACGGGAAAACTAAGCCCATTGAGGTAAAAAAAGGTGTCCTCAGGGCAGTCCACTTTCTCCTACTCTATTCAACTTAGCAATCGACGGTATCATTAAGGACCTTACTGATAATGAAGTATCGCAAGCCCATGGTTTTTCATTAGATCCTACTCTACACAATCTCTCTGCCGTTGCTTTTGGTGATGACATTGCTTTGATTTCAAGTAGTGAAAATGGAATTACATCTCTGATTAGTCTAGCAGAAAGTAACCTTTCTACCCTTGGTTTGGCTATTAATCCTAGCAAGTGCAATTTAATAGCGATTAAAAGTGGTGTCCTATCCCAGTTTAATGTCATGTCCGCTAATGGTTCGCTCATTCAATCCATTTCTAATCCTAATGACCGCATTAAATACCTTGGTATTAATTTTAATGATGAAGTCGTTTTTGATAAATGTGCAGTTTTTACCACATTCAGTAAAAATATCTCTAAACTCTGTCTCTCCCCTTTATTAAAATCTGATCAGAAGGTAACGATTATGAATCAATATCTCTGGTCCACTCTTACTTATCCCTTACAGTGTGCTCCACTCTACCAAATCAAAACCAAATTTCTTAATGATTTAGATAAAGTTACCAGAGGAGCATGCAAAGAGCTTATTGGTCTTCCTCATGACTGCCCAGACGGAATGCTTTACTCCCCTAAAAAATATCGTGGTCTTTCGTTAATGAAAGCATCTTGGGAAGCTTATGTGCAACACATAAATATCTGTAATACTCTTCTTCGTGTTGATGACTCCCATCTCCACAATGTTAGGGACCTTGTAAGTGAAAAAGGTACTGCTCTGTCAAAATTGAATATCACAGCTATTGATGCTATCAACTGGTCAGGTCGTAAAATTCGTAAACACTTAAGAAATGACGCATTCCAAACTTGGACAAACCATACCTTGCGTGGTAAAGGGGTTATTGTTTATAGTGATCTCCCCCAAGGCTAACTCATGGGTAAGCAATCGAAAGGGCCTATCTTCCTCAGAATGGACCAATGCTTTAAAAATGTCAAGCAATATTTCTGCGGTTCGCGCAATACCGGGCAGAACTCTAAGCACAACCCGCTGCCGTCATCCAGACTGTAGCGAGCTTGAAACACTTGGACACGTGCTTGGACAATGCCCCATAGGCGAGCTGCTGATCAATGCTAGACATCATCGTGTACGACATGCTTTGGCGATATCGTTAAAAACTTTAAATTGGGAGATTCATGAGGAAGTACATTGTGTATCATCAGATGGTTCTTTTAGACGGGCAGACATTATTGCTATCAACGGACGCTTAAAACGGGCTCTTGTTCTTGACCCTACTATCCGTTTCGAAAGAAACCTAAATCAGGCCACCGAGGTTGATATTGAGAAGAAGTCCATATATGAACCTTGTCTGCCGTATCTTTCTCAAAAGTACAACGTCCCTCTTAAACAATGGTCCGTCATTGGTTTGCTGTTTGGCAGTAAAGGTTCAATCACAAAATTCACATGGAATTATTTTAAGGAACTTCACATTCCTTTTGATTATGTAATGTCTATTCTTATAAATATTATCAAGGATTCTCTTCAAATATTACATCATCATCTCTATTTCAATTAATTAACTTATATTTGCCTTCAACAATTAACTTTCTTTTTTCTTTAGTGTATCACATCACATTATTGTACATGTTTATTGTATTCAGGACCCTTGTGGTCACTCAAAATTCTTTGAGCTGATGTCTATAACTTAGGAATTTATTTCAGTCACTGACTTCACAGCATATATTCAAGGTACTACACCTTTACATTACATATTTAAAGGATGTATGAACGTTTTCGTTGGTCTACGCCAACATCATCAGATACGATGTACATTTTAGCAATATCAGTGCTCTCTACATAATATCTACAAATACAAAACATATTTAGTGGCATGCAAAATGAGACATATTAAAATACAACATTGCTGTGATACACATTGACATTCATATATGACTGCCTTGATTGTCACTACTTAAAATACACTTATAGATTACAAAATATATTGATTCACACACACACACATTCGTATAATCACCTGAACTAAGAAGGTGAGGTAACGTTTCTCTCCTGCACCATCAGAATCAAATCAATGTTTATCATGTAGTGATGAGATTGAACAAGTGACAAATAAATCTAGGGATAAGAGCGATCCCACGAGATACAATATTGACATGCGATTAAGTTGCTTACGTTGTCATATGAATGAATAGGACAAAAGTTTTTTTTTTTAACCCGACATAAAACACTAAGTACGTTAATCCAGAGAATGGTATCTTTGAAAACATTTTCCTGAACATACTGCTGTTTTTTTAGCATATCTTGCAGTAGTAGTAAGTCTCTTTCCTGCCTCCCTTCATTTTCCTATTGCTGGATACAACATAGTCTCTGTGTTTCTTCTGCTCGTAATGGTAGATGAAGTAGGGCAGTTTGTTTAGTCTTTCTACCCTGTCACCTGATCCCTGGTGTGACCTTCTCCTCGGGTTGCGGAAACCTGCTACTCAACTCTCAACCAGAGACCGACGAAATTTTATATGAGCCATTGGGCCATATGAATAAAACTGAATGATTTCCTTCGAAGCAAGAGGTTGAAGTATAAGCATATGCTTCAAAGTGTAAGAATAACCTCTACCTTATCCTTCGACCTTATGCTTCTAAGACAGGAGCATGTGCTCATGAATGTTGTTGTGTCGTTTCATGTTGCAGTACTGTGTATTTGTCGGCGCTCTTTGTCAGCTGAGTGCGGGTGTTTGGTTTCATAAAGAAATGAGATAAGCAGCAATGGTAGGCATCCCAATGACATAGCAAGCTTCCTTCTGATGCTAATAAACCACGCTTATTTCAATCACAGTCCCGCGCCGAGGCGTCGTGGTCTAAGGCATCTTGCCTAGGACTCGCGTTACGGAATGCGCGCTGGTTCGAGTCCTCGTGAGGGAAGAAATTTTCTCATGAAATTTTGGCCAGTGTATGGGACCGGTGCCCACCCAGCATCGTGATGCACTTGGGGAGCTACGATAGGTAGCGAAAATCCGGTTTCGCAAACCAGCTATAACGGTTGGGGGGATCATCATGCTAACCACACGATACCTCCATTCTGGTTGGATGATCGTCCACCTCTACTTCGGCATGTGAACGTGAGGCCAGCGGCCGGCTGATCGGTCTTGGCCCTTCAGGGCTGTAAAGCTATGGATTTACTTTTACTTTACATTTCAATCACAACTAAATAAGGATTCCACGTGGTTAAAACTGCATCATCCGATTCAGACAGCGGTAGCTTTGTGCCCCTTGAAAGTACAATTACATTTTTAGCTACATATCCTGGAATATTTAAAAAAGTGACAAGTTCCAGAAGTGAAAAGGAAAAAAAAAGCGGCAGCATTTCAGAAAATGATAAAAATTATTGTAAGAAAATTCGGCATAGTAATCAATTCCTCTTAACATGCGTCTTTGAAGTGCCCATAATAGCATTATTAAATATTATAAATTAAGCCTACTATAAGAAGTATTGATAGTTAATTAAAGTTTCTACGTTAATCTGTGTGCATCAATAAAATTCGAGTAGTAAAATTATACCAATGCAGTGACGTGAATGTATTTGAAATCCTTCCAGTGGCAGGTTCCTCTTGCTCTTCAGTATTTTCATTTTCATTTAAATCCTATATATTGTCTGTAAAGTCATAATTATGATCATATAGGTACTTCGCTAGCTTACATAGTGAAAAACAAACAATATGATTGTTGGAATGTTTGAGGCAGCAATTGTACAGAATGTAGAATGGGAAACCTGCGTCTTAGTTAGCCAAAGGAACGTTCTATGATAAATAACTGTCTCTTTATTTAAAAATCCGATTTCGATATGATACCATGAGCCATGGTTCGAAGCCATCACCCAATAGGACAGTATTTTTAAATCCACTGAACACATCACGAACTGATGAATTTTTCCATATTCTACAGTCAAGAACGGACTCCAGCCAACTAACTGCAACACTAGTCAAGCATTCTTTTGCTTTGCATGGAGCTTGCAACATAGGCCTACTCATAATTTTATCACCATACCACCATGCTGTGTATGTTTAGCAATACGCACGAGTGCAGTCTCATACACTGATTACACTCGGAAAATTTAATTTATATAACTATTCAGGTTTTGCAACAGTTATATCTTGTAATGATGATGACAACTTGAGCCATTTGTTCGCTTTTTCCATTATATTTAAATACATTAATAACAGTTTTACTCATAGTGGTCCGACGTATACCCATCTCTTCTGCAATACCTGATTGGAATCCCCGATCGACCATGAACCGCAAAAAAAAAAAAAAAAAAAAAAAAAAAAATCTTCATCTTTACTGTATTTCCAAGGATGGCTGGCTGGGTGGCTGACTGGCTTTACGAGGGCTGGACCCGAGACAGATTCGTACACTTGAGCATGCTTTGGTCCATTGTGCGCCCTGTATATGATGATTGTCCAAATCCGACAGGTGACCTGAGTGGCATTCGTGAATCTGACACTGACAGGTTGGCCAGGTCCCATTTCGCGACGATAAACTCCAGCGGCCGGAGCTCCAAGCCCTTCCTATATCAGCATCGGAAACCCGTACTGCTCCCAAGAATTCACTCTAACCAATTTTTACTATTGCAGATATAGATGAAATGGAATGATAGAGGGAAACGGGAGTATCCCGAGAAAACTCTTTGCAACATCTAATTTGTCTACCACAAATTCCAACACGACCTGGCCGAGGATCGAATCCGGGCCTCCGGGATTGCAGACAGCACGCTAGCACTTGGGCCCCTCCTCTTCTCTCCTGTGTTTCTTCCAGAAAATGAGATGTAATCCATTGGATATTTTCTTCATTAAATGTATATAAACTCTTATACTGCTCCCTAACAGTACACCAACGCAATTTGTAGTATTTTTCACGACGTAATGCGACTGGTAATTCAACCACATCACTAAACCACAGAGATGAGTCTGCTCCTGACCAGACTTCACTTTTTAGAAGGATATGCTTCACTTTATTCATACATTTTTTTCTAATTCTGAAGCAAAAGGTTGCGCTTCAAGCAAATGCTTCTTCCTGTGAAGCAAGTGCTCTTTTCCTATTGTGTCATCAAGAGCAGAAGGTTTTGCTCTGCATTTTATTATTAAAATCTGAAGCACATCCTTCAAAATAGTAGAGTAAAAGGATATGTTCAACTTTATTCTTACGGCCCATTGATTTCATTCCATTCTCTGATGTGTGACACAAATATAAGATGTACGAATTTACAATGGAAATTCCAGACACCAGAAAAATCTTTCTCCTTCACTTCAGTGACTTTCTTATAAATGCATTAGCGGCACAGTAATGATCACTACGATCAACACCACACACATGTTTTGTATAGTCCAGCACACACACTGGCTTTTTTATTTCTTTTTGGGCATTTCCCTTTTGTATAATCTGGACTGCTTGCATGGATATATCATAATACGTGGAGATCATGATTACTATGCTCTTGTCTCTCCACCCCATTACCGAAACATTGCCTTTTCTATAGGCTCTGTTTTCTGCACTTTCCAGTTTTCTTGAAGCCCTTGCCTCACAGGCTTTGGATTACCTACCCTCCCGGCAATAATGGTCCCTGTTGTGTGACATTGTCTTTTGTCCTATTCCTATCACAAATATGTGCTACTATAATAATTATCAGTGAAGAGGTGGTAACCACTGATATCTGATACAGTAGCCGCTAATTTATCCATCAGGCAGAACTATTCTTGTTGTGAAGGCTTTGTCAGGATATGGTAAATTAAATTATGTGTCCTGTAAGTTTTCCGTAGTAAGTAATTATACTATTTACATATCCTGTATCGTTGTCGGCCAAGATAAAGATCCTGAGACCCCACTTTGTAGGTTTCTTGGGATTATAGGTCTCGAAAGTAATGTTACCTTTGAATCCAACTGTTGATTCGTATATGAAATGTTTCTACCGAGAACAAAATATTCCTGAAATTGTTTTTAAATATGTTCTATAACCCCATGAACCTTCCTTGTTCTTCTGAAGATCCCTCTTTTACCTAATGTGTCATCATTCCCCACGTGTAACATCCAAAATATTTGCAAAAATCGGTCCCTAGCAGTGACATCACCAAAGAATTTCACTTGAGTTATCCACTGACGTGACCAATAATCTTTCAGGTCGGGGACATTTACAAGCCCCATATTTATTATTATTATACTAAGAAAAGCCTTCATTTCAATCAAAGTAACATCTGTCTACTTATGCCACGTTGAGTTTGGACTAAGCACACACTTTATTATTATTTTTTTTCATTTGTGTATCTGTTAGTTTCGGTAAGAATTGAAACCATCACGTTTTCATTGAAGAGTAAATTGAAATATTCAATGGGCTGTGCATCTACTGAAATATTTAATTTTGGCCCCGAATTTATTACAAAATTGTGTGTCTTAGATTTTCTGTCTTTACTCACCACTATCCATCCATCTAAAAGCGCGCTGCCACTTGTGTCGTTCTTGCTCTCACTTTCTGACGTATCGTCACCAGAGTCCGCAGGCGAATCTGCAGTTTGAAAATCCAAATATGTTCCATCGTCACTATCAAAATCCATCACTTCATTAACCATAGCACTGAACGAACCTACCTCTTCAATATTGTCAGGATTATACGTCTTTTTTTTTTTTTTGCAACCCAGAAGGGCCTGGGAACCTACCAGTAGACGACATAATCAGAACTCGTGACTGTCTTATATTGTAAAGGTGCTCATTTCTTCACGGAGTTCACATTATGATACCAAGATTCAGCACAGGCTAGACACGTATCTCGTCATCCCCTAGACCAAACTGTAGCGAGAAAGAATGGCACAAGTACGAAATACAGGAGCAAAAAGACAACCAGTACAATGTCGACATGTTTATAAAAAAATACTTTCACCCACTCACACTCCGCTGATCCCTTTACCTCACAAACTTTCTTATATCTATTATTAATTGTGTGTATCCAATGCCTACGCACTCCTCTTGAGTGATTCGGGTTCCGCAAATGCGGATAAACGGCAGAACTGTGACTCCATTTTCAAGTTCTACATTAGTTCGGCGGGACACGCTGTACATGGTGTGTATCTGTGGAGAATTACGTCGTGTACTAGGATGAGAGTATGTGTAAGTGTTCGTGCAAGCATAGTGTAGGGAATGGGTGAGGATTATGATGAAGATGAGAAAGGGAGAAGGGGAACCCACGAAAATTTCTGACTCCGCCGGGAGTGGATTCCTGGCTGGCTTGTCTGGAGGCAGACGTGATACTAGAGAGCTCAATCAGCGAACTTCATTATCAATTTAGATGGAAACATTTATAATGAAGGTCGCATGTCTAATATTATTGTCGAGTTCGTTGTTGGAATGAATTTGAAATAAGCTTAAACATATAGATTCGAATAGGTTCAACTAGTGAGAAATTAATACTAAAATCCAGTCCATTATGATAAAATAAGTAGTTGTGAGTAATATAACATCCTATTATCTAATTGTATTTTCAAGAAGAGAGATAATTGAGTGATACTGCATACCAGAACACAAGGATCTTTGACAAAATCACTTTTCAATTCAATTTTCTTAAAAAAAAATACTGTTGAATTTTTCTATTGCATCATTTACGATACGTTCCATGTCATTGTGAAGAGAAGATGCAAATATAGGTATAGGATTGTACGAAAAATTTCAAAAGTGATTAGTTAAATAAATATAATCTTAACTTGTTTTTCTATAGTGTTTATTAATGAAAGTAATTTTATTAAAATGAGATATTCCAAGTTATAATTCATAGAACACTTCATAGTTTCAGTGATAAAATTTTAACGCGAATATATTATTATTATTATTATTATTATTATTATTATTATTATTATTATTATTATTATTATTATTATTATTATTATTATTTATTGACATGAAGAGTTTGTCTCATAACTCAAAATTATTCATGAATAAAGAAAATATTTCAACATACAGTACTTGGTAGCAGCTCTTCATTCTAAAGTAGAAACGGATGTTCACTCCAACCAATTCTATCATAAATATTTATTTGGACAATGCTATTGCTAAATAAGAAAGTATTTAGATTATTTTATTATCTAAGAGATGAAGATTAAATTATTTTGTTACCGATGAGATTAGAAGGAAATTTGTTACATTTATTGATGAAGTTGTTATCACTAACAAAGCAGTGTCAACCGGAAATTGTTTCAAATATACTTCTGTTGATTTAAATTGAAGCAAAATAACATAACCACATTGCTGTTGGTGTAGAAAATTCAACGCACATCAGCATAAATGAGGAAACGCACTAAGATGTGAAAAGATGACCTTTACTTGGAGTGGAAAAAAGCAGTAAGCCATTAGCTGTTTATTTAATCATGTCTTCACTAAGCATTTGGAAGGCATTTTATTTCCAGACGGACTGTTCTTGGGAAACAAAATTCAACGAAATAATAAATGTAAGTCCTTTTCACCATAGCATAGTGAATATTGTATTTGTGTCAGCATGTTATGTTCACATCTTTAAATAAATAAACCAGTGATGTCAACGTTCTTGCCACCGTTATGACGTTGTGGCACAAATGGCATGTCGCTATATGAAGTGCGCGGCTATCTATCCAGCAGGCGTATTGTTGTCACTGTACACGAGAGCCGTGTTTTGTCTGATCCTTTCTCTGTTGTTATACTTTCAGTTTCTTCATTCGTTTTTATTTTACTAAGCCCTTGAAATCGGGATGAATATTATTAGCAACAGATATCCGCAAACTATTTCTCAGGTTATTGTCACTCATACTTACTATGTGTTGACTTTTTAGAAGTTTCATAACAGAAAATGCCTACACACAGACATATTGTACTTCCAAAGAAGGCTATTATTCTTGCAGCAGTTTGCTTCAGGTTTGCGAATTGTAAATCCGGAAGTGCTCTGTAATATTCTATTAGATCAGTTCTTGAGGTATTGATAAACTCACAAAGCCTACTGTCGCATCTTAGGTTGATCAATTACATTTGCAATGGTGCGTCCTGAATACCCTTAAAATGTACTGTGAATGTGGCATCAAAAACTGAGAACCAGATTACCATTTTCTCCATACTCTCGTAACGTATTTTGAAGTGTTTCTCTAGATATCTTAGAACACCTACAAATCCTTCGAGACAAATATTTTCACAGTTATCTAATGCTTTGAGCTTCGGAAAGTGCAGTAAATTTCCGCATGCCAACTATTCTATTCACAGTAGTAGTTTCATTTTGGAATGATCATGTTAAATCCCACATGAGTGATATCAGCTTATTTTTACTTGTAGTGTTTGATTACATAACAAACTTTTACTATACTGTATGTGCCGAAATTCTCATATGAGGAACACTTTTCCTAAGCAGGGTCAAAATATTTAATATCACTTGACGAACAAGTTGATTTAGATGCAAACGAAGACATCGCTATCATTGAGCAAAGCATGGAGTCAACAAAACAAATTGCACATATAACACTCATGCGCGGATACAAGTAGTTCACGTTCAGCCCTCGATAGACGCTGATAGCTTCATGGCTTGCCACAGGGCCTTATGTGAAGCCACTGTCACAGGTAGAAGACATTAACATCGCTGAAATTAATAAATATCATGCCAAAGGAGGATATAATATATGATCGTTTTTAGAAAAGAGAAGGAAGTAACATAGAAGGTCATTTAGGCACATTTCGACACCGTGTGAAAAATGTTAAGTTTGGGACCAATATATGCACATTTTATTCTAATTTTTCCCGTAATATGCATGAACATGTTTCCCGTACATTTCTTATATTTGGTGCCAATGCTATCATTTTCTATCAATATATTTAAAAAATATACGAAGTGTCGACTTTTCGCATAATGGGGCAGATTTCCACATAGCATTACAAACATCGGAAACACTTTATAACCCAAAATTAACTACACAAATTTTGCTCCTGATATGTTTCTAAATATTTTATAATACCTCTACTCGCGTTGGTTACATGTGAATATTTGAACGGTGATATTTTCCACAGATGCCTTGTGAAACCATTTTTGGTATTCTCCAACACACTGAATACAAAGTTCTGTAGTATTGTCATCGTAGTAATACCCATTACATGCAGTAAAATTTTTTTTATTGTCCATTTCATGAACTAGCTCCCTCCTCCTACACGCCGAGCAATAGATGGCTTCCTTCTGTGGGAAAGCCTAACTTCTTTATGTTGTTTAGTCTCTTTCAGCTGTTTGCTATAGTTTTCAGACGTTATCACATCCGAATGCGGTTTTCTTACTCTTTTGTCACTAGATGGAAGTGTCAGCAGCGGAACTGGTGACAGTTCTTCAAAGAAAGTATCAGTAGGTGAGGAATTAGGCAAGCTTATTTGTCCTTGTGCAGATGGTGTCTGTGGTGTTCTTGGTGGTGTGGTAATGTCTTCTTCAATGCGAATTTCACACCAATTTTCAGCTAGAATCAGATCATACTGAAACATTATCCTGCAGTCCGTCAGGATGTCAATTCTCTTACGACATTAATTGTTAATTCATACTGTCTTTAGAATGAAGGTGAATGATATGCTGAACTAATAGCTCTTTCGTGTTTGTATCGAAAGTTGTACCTTTTTCTATTTGTCCGATATCAATAAAAATTAAAATATAAAATTTAATGAAGATTGGTTCAATGAAAGATGAGTAGTTTCATACATGCAGGCAGAAACTAAGAGAGAAAAACAGATAGACATACAAGTGGCACTAAAATGCTCTATGAAGGATTGTGAACTCTCCTAAGACGAAAAACACAAACATTTTGATACAAATAGCCCCCCAGAAGAAACATAAGCGAAATCAGGGGGAATTTGACATATGCCGAGATCTCCCCAAAACACAATGTCAAAATGTCCCCGAGATAAATCTTCATTTAAAAGATGACAGCACAATTGAAATAAAGATAATTGTTTGAGGTTAATCGCTTTGGCGCATTTTATAATCTGTAAAATATATATGCAGTAATTTGTGAATCTCTAATATTACGCACATCGAGTCAAAATACAATTAACTCAAGGTAGTATACTATATGTCAGGACTGAAAAGAAAAGTGTAACTCACATTTATTGCGTTTGTTGTCTTGTGTGAACGTAAAACACAAGTTGATGTCATGAGATTCACTTACACAGAAATTAAAATCACAGTCACACAGATATCATATAGTTCTACTTTTTTCACTAGGACCAGTGCTCACAATGACTATTTTTTTTTTAATTGTCGAGATCTCTAAAATGGCCCTATTTGTAGTTAGATGTATGCAACTCAAATCAAATATTGCAAAGACATCTGTGATTAAGAGAGATAGTAAATAGAAAGGATCGCGTACCATCATAAATTGAGAAGTAATCACACAAACATTCAACATGAAGTTATATAGATCAGTGTCAAATAAAACCAAATGCTTCAGCAAATATGTGGCATCTGTAAGTAAAATTTAAGGAATTATTGTGAGAATAGCCACAGCGGCTATTAATATTGAAGTGTAAGAAGCAACCTATTACAGTATATTTATATTAATAGGTTGAAATGGACTAGATATAATACGCGAATGAATAATGACAGAATGGCAAAAAAGAGTGTTTAAATTGAAACCAGTGTGTAAGTGAGAAATTGAAAGGGCTAAAATGACACAAGGTGATAGCATTAATCGAGATATTAAACTGCTTGGAAAGAGGAAATGGAAAAGTAGACCTCTAAATTCGGAACAATGGGAGAAGCTTCTGAAGAAGGTCAGGGCTCACGCTGGGCTGTCGAGTCGATAATGATGGTGGTGGTGGTGGTGACGACTAAGTGATGATGATGATGATACAACAAGCAATTAATACACTTTAGAAATAAAAGTTACGTGAAATAAATCGTAACCACAGTTTATTATAAATTACCCATCATTCCTGAAGCACTTCGCAATTATTCATGATAATAAGAGATTTCCTTCGTTGTTATAATTCCAGAGTATTATTTTAATAGTAGAAGTATCAATATATACACAGTGAAAGAGCATCGATTGGCAATAATTTATACTATATTAATATTGGATGCAGCAATTAGCAGAACGCAGATATTAGAGGGAGGGAATCGCAATGTGACTGCTGCAACTGTAATTGAATTGCTAACGAAATTATACAACAGTAACGCTTCAAAATATATTTAATAAAAATACTCACTCCCACTCCAATAGTCCAAATTGACATTCATTTCCTGTCATAAAATCATTTTAAACATTTTATCATGTAAGTCTTCCGTGCTGCCACCACTACCACCGCCAACACCACCACCATCATAATCATCATTAGCATCATCAACATAATCGACATTTTTTTCTTATCTTCATCGTCATGATCAACATTTTCCTTTTTCCCTTCATCAGTTTCTTGTCCTTTCCATAATGATCACTCTTCTTCCCTCTCCATGTTCATAATATTTTCTTTTTTATACGGTATTATGTGACACAGAAGTCCTTTGACAAATGGGAAACATTACTAATATTGTGAAACTGAAATAATTATTGTACAAAGTAACATAATGACGTGTTCCCTCTAAGATGTCCGTAATCTGAGTGATATTTTTCATTTGTTCTGTTAGGTTGGCAATATATATTCCCCTTTTGTATGGCTAGAATTCTCCACCTTTGGTCTCCTTATCAGTTTTCCTGAATTAGTTTCTGTGGAATACGTAAAATTAATACAGTATATAAATTGAAGTAGTAGGTTGGTCATGGTACGGTAAATAACAATGCTACAGTTAGTTTGTGTATTGTTTCGTTTAATGTTTGGAGCTATTGAGTTGTTAATTTGAGTCGATTAAGAGTTGAAGAAGATAAAATTATCGTTTATTGTTTTCAGTTGTGATTGAAAGTTGAAGAGATCATGTTGACTCTTGTGAATAGCGAGTGGAGTAGTATTACTATGTGGGGACAATCATATGACAACAAGAGAATCTGCAGACGAGTTTCACCTTCGTCATCCTGACATTCCTAAACCACCATACCAAAATGTAGCCAAATTATTATAGGCATTTAAAACAACTTTCAGTGTAGTCGACAAGAAACGAATTGGTCGTGTCAAATCTGCATTCAATAGACGTGACTGCGATGATGACAGCCAGCCCTGAAAGGTCAGTGCGCTATGTAGCTCGAGAAAGTGGTATCAGCAGAGAATCTGTTCGCAGAATATTGAAATCTGCACGTTTTCACTTCTAAAGATTACAGCATTTACACATCTTGCTACAAGAGGATCCACTCAATAGGCGAACATATTGCAACTGGGTCACACAGCGTTTGCGTACTGATCGATCCTTCCTTCAGCATGTCCTGTCCAGTGACGAATGCTTATTCTTCCTGGATGGGCACGCTCATACAAAAAGTGCTCACGAAACTGAATGAAATAAATAGTATTGAGAAACACATGTGTCAGGAATTGATCCCGCAGATAGACATACAAATAAACATGAATAGGACGAAGTAACAGTGAACGTCCAAAAATCAGATATACTGACGAATTCAAGATAATATAACTAGTTGGCCAATCGACTAGAGTGGGACGTCAATGTATGCAGAAGAGAGGAGGAATGGCCAAATAATAATGAAGTGATAAGACTATTGTCTTATATATTTTAGTAAGAGTCAGATAGTAAAAGTAATTACATAATTGTAAAAGTAATAGGTTCTGACAACCGTGGTTTGAGATTTTGCTTACACGATCACAAAATTGTAGGTCAGATATTTTTGAACGTCAGTGTACTAGCAGACTGCTCATCTAAGGGGTTTCCTGACCGGCAGTATTATTTACTGTCATTACCTCGCAAACTTTCTCTGATCACAGGAGGTCTTATCCCATTGAGGATTTATGGCATAAATAAGTAAATAAATAAGTAAATAAATAAATAAATAATAAATAAATAAATAAATAATCAGATGAACAACAACTTTGCCAATGTAATAGTGTATATCGTATGTTACTCATAATATTAAATCCATAATTGTTTTAAAGAAAATCTTTCATTACTATTGTATTGGCAGCTAGGGACTTCGTATCGTAATTCTGATGTTGAATGAACTTGAAATGTAACGCAACTGAATGCTTAGTAACACAGCAGCAAACAAGTATTGACGCCAGGTAAATAAACTTGTCTTTCAATGAACATTTAACGAAGAGTAATGAGGGAGAAATAAATGTGTTATATATTCCTGTCCGCACAATTAATTAATAAAAATGAATTTACTTTCTAGAATCTTGCATAATATTAACGTTACGTAAATAATACAGTAATAACAGAATAACTTATTTTGTTCAAAACCTAAACTATTAATATAAATTAACAGAATTTTTCAAAATATTTACGACTTGCACAGCTTAGCAGAATGATACTATGCGTTCTTTATGTGAACTGCATATCGTTATGTGAACTGCATATTATTGTAGTGAGCGAGGCGTGAGTGACATCTATCTATATTCCTCGCTGTACTCAACTGAAATCTACTGATTTGGTGAGAACTTCCTACGTATGGTAATTACACTTTTCCTTTCCATTTAGAGACTAAAAAAATATAAACGTCCACGAAACACTAGATCAGGGTTAATGTAACTGAATTTCATTTTACATATTTTATAGGTTGCGTTGCGTTAAAATGTTTGTTTTATGTAAGTAATGACACTCTCAATGTGGAATTCTTAACAATACACTTGCCATGCCTCCTTGAGGATGTAGGCCTACTGTCAATATATATATATATATATATATATATATATATATATATATATATATATATATATATATATCTTACTTTCTGAATCCTCCAAGCTAATGCCGTAAGAGAAGGATAATTTCTTTGGATCACACAAAGAGACGTGGACAATAGAAGGACTTCTTTGGTGAGGGATTTACTTGACGCAAGAACCACCTCCTAGAAACACGAACACATATATACACTTTCGTGGTAGACGAAAAATAAATTCCAATCCGGTATTCGCTTTGTGATTGGGGAAAATCTTGAAGAAAAAAAATCACACTGAGATTGGTCTGTATCAGAATTTGAATCCAGACCTTCCGAATGCGACTATCAAATATAAGAAGATAAAATGGCTTTCACACGATGGGAGACTGCCACACGTCTTCCAGTGCACTGGATATCAAAATGAACAATTCATATAAATTTATACATAGGATCAATGCCAATTTCCTACTTTTTTATTTTTTATTTTATTGGGTTATTTTACGACGCTGTATCAACATCTAGGTTATTTAGCGTCTGAATGATATGAAGGTGATAATGCCGGTGAAATGAGTCCGGGGTCCAACACCGAAAGTTACCCAGCATTTGCTGGTATTGGGTTGAGAGAAAACCCCGGAAAAAACCTCAACCAGGTAACTTGCCCCGACCGGGATTCGAACCCGGGCCACCTGGTTTCGCAGCCAGACGCGCTGACCGTTACTCCACAGGTGTGGACAACTTTCTACTTCTAATGAAGTGCGTCACATATTCATTAACAAGAACGTACTTAATGACATTACTTTCCTGCTTTAAATTGTAATAATTATGCTTTAGAAATCAATAACTTCTTCTGAAATATTGATTTGTTAAATGTATCAATACATAACGAGAAATATATTAACATATAATCAACCATACAATCGTCTGTTACTGGATTAGGGTAATTGTTGACGAAATTATGATGTAGCCAAACATCTAGTTTAATTCATTTTAATAAAGGAACGTGAATAAAACTGAGAGTTCAAAATAATGTTAAATATTACTAAATAAAAATAATATGCCTATTATAAGATTAGAAACTAAACGGAAAATTTACGAGAATTTCATTAAAAAATCTTTGAAACAAAGCTTAGATTTATTATAAATATAATTTAATTAAACTTTTATTCATGCCACAAGTCCACCAGAGCCGACTTTTCCATCGCTATGTTCTCAAGTGTTGCAGTGCCAACTTGAGAGCGTGAGGAAAGGATTCTGTGACGTCGCAGATTATCCAGTTGAATATTACAAAACATGTGCAGAGGCAGAAGATAGCAATTTCGTCACTATGTGCCGATTGTTTTTCGGCACCCTGTTTTTTTTCTTTTATTGATTATTTCTCGGTTGATTCTTTGTGATTAGCTCTCATTTTTTGTTCGTTCATATTCCTAACCGTGTTTGTGTTTTCTTGGGGCGACATGTTTAGCCCTGTCGAGGAGGCGAGATTCTGCTAGCCTAGAGAGAACATCGGAAGTCGGCTGAGAGCTGAGATCGCGGACCGATCTTGCGTGTTCGTATCCCTGCCTGCGGAGAGGAAGTTGGCTGCCACTCGCGAGGAGAATGACATTGTACTTGGTCTGGCATGCGAGTGGAGACTTGGTCGGGATAGCCTCGATGGAAGTTGTTTTTCGTTTTGATCTGGGGTGTAGCAGACGAACCAGGTTTGATGCTGTTCGGGTTAATTTTTGGTTGGGGATCACTTTCGCTCGTTGTTTTAAGTGTATGTTTTATACGTCTAGTCAATTTGTGATCCTGCTATTTCTACATGTCTACGCTTGGAATCTGATTTGATACGATGGACATATTTTTTGTAAGTGCAAGATATTGTAAGTTACAGTAAATTGTTTTGAATGTTTTCTACTAACTCAGTATCGGTTGTGGACTTGTAACGTAAAACATCTTGTGAAGGTTAATGTCTTTAGTCTGTTTTATTTAGATAATACCAAAGCTGGTTGACTAACCTAATACTATTTTACGTAAAGTGGGGTCTCCTAATGCCTATAGTGAACGAGAGTGAGCGATTTAGTTCCCCTTTCCCTGTTGTTCTGTTCTTTTGTGACAGTTGGTTTATTTTGATATACGTAAATGTTTCAGCTTAATTTCGAACCCTGTGCGGGCCTGGTATATATAATGGTATTTTAATGCCTGGTTTTTATCCCATTTTTTGACGTGTATTGAAACGCTTGTGTGCGTGTGTGTATTTGTGTTTTGGTTATATGGTTTTTGTTACGATTTCTCTTCTTTTAGGAATTAAGTCACTTAATTTTTATTTCTTCTTCTTCTTCCTCATGGAATTAGGTCTTGGACCTGTTTCCACATCAAGAGATTGTATCTTTCCATCTTGTAATTAGACGTCCTACTTTCCTTTTGCCTTTAGGTTGATATTGAAGTGTCAGCTGTGGAAATCTATTATGTGACATCCTTTCAATATGTTAAAACCAGTTAGTTCTTATTTGGTTTATTCTGTCATTTACGTTGTAGGTCTATATATATATATATATATATATATATATATATGTATATATATAATTGTGTTCTTCTGTCTTCATTATGTTCTTTGTCTAAAAGTATATAACCCGCTACGGAAAGCAAGAACTTCATTTCAGCTCTTTCTATTTTTCTTCTGTCTGATCTATTAAGTGTCCAGTTCTCACAAGCGTACGTTAACATAGGTACTGCCATTGTTTTGTAAAATTTTAGTTGAGTGGTTTTAATGTTTTATTTTTTAACGTTCTTCTTATTGTTCCACACATATTATAGGATCTTTTTATTTTTATATTGATATCATTTTTTTGGCAGTAGGACATATTGCATCCTAAATAGTTAAGTTATTTACTTGTTCTATTATTTTTCCGTTAATCACTATTTTGCATCTCAAGTGGTTTGTCCTTTCAAAAGCCATAACTTTGGTTTTTTGTTCCGAAATTCTCATATCATACTCGTTAGCTATTTGAGTTAATTTAAATATAGCAATTTGTACATCATCTTCTGTGTTGCTTTATATTACTTGGTCGTCCGCAAACAATATAGTGTTTAAGGCTTTGTCATTTATTTTAAAACTATTACTTAATTGTTTCTGCCATTGTTTAACGACATCGTCAATATACGTTCCAAACAATGCTGGGGACATTGGGCAGCCTTGTTTGCAATCTTAATTTGTTTTAATTATTTTATTACTACCATTGATTGATACATTTGTAGCGTAGTATAGACTTGGATTGCTCTCAAATGTTCTGGATATCCTCTTCTATGCATTATTTCCCATAGTTTGCTTTGTGATAATCTATCAAAGGCTTTCTCGTAATCTATAAATAATATATAAGTTGGAAGGTTAAATTCTCGTCTTTTCTGGATAATCTGTTCTATTACGAATATACAGTCTGAAGAAGAGCGCCCTTTTCGAATTCCATTCTGTTCTTCTGTAAGCATATATTCATTTATTATATTTAATCGACGAGTTATTATCTTGGCGAATAGTTTATAGCTTATGTTTAATAAACATATGCCTCTGTAGTTTTGACAGTCATTCCTATTTCTTTTTTAAATATTGAATATATCTTTCCTCTCTTCCATTCATCTGGAATTTTACATATCTTCCAACAGATATTTAGTATTTATAAAAATCTTATCTTTGCTTTATCTGGCATATATTTTAAAAGTTCTATATTAATTTTATCTACACCTGGAGATTTTTGACTTAATGAGGGCATTATCCAGTTCATCCATCTCAATAGGATCGATTTCCGCCATTGTGGGTAGTGTAGGACTAATATCTTCTTCGTCTTCATTTGTCCATAGATTGCGATAATTTGCAAATCAATTTTCTTGTGATATATTATTTATTTTTACAGTTTCTCTCTCTGTCGAATTTAGGTGTCTCATTATTTTATATGCAACATCTTGAGTTCCATGGCAATCGTGTTCAATGGTGCTTACATAATTGTCCCAGCTTTCACGTTTCAATTTTAGTACTTCTCTCTTCGCAATAACACTTCTATGTTGATATTCTATTTTATCTTCATCAGTCTTTGTTTGGAGATATTTCATATACGCTTTTTTTTGTTATCTATAAGTTTTCCTATATCTTCGTTCCAGTTTCTTATTCCTTTCTTTTTCCTTATTAACGGTCTTTTTCCTAATACTTCTTCTGCTACCTTCAAAAGCAACTTCTTTTTCCTTATTAACGGTCTTTTTCCTAGCACTTCTGCTACCTTCAAAAGCAACTCTGTAAAGTCATGCCATTCTTCATTTATATTAGTGTTTATTGCTCTTTGGTCTATATATTCATTCAGGCGCGAGCAGTATAATCTCCTTATACTCTCTTGTTGTAGCAGGTGCACTTTATAACTATTCTTGATTTCTGATTTCTTCTTTTTCTTCTTTTGTATCCATCTCTTTGGTATTTTTATTTTAGTAAGTACTAAAAAGTGGTATGAACTGATGTCGCAGCCTCTGTATACACGTCTGTCTTCTACATATGTAGATAGTTTTTTATTAACTAAAATATAATTAATTATAGTTCTTGTTCCTTTCCCTGTCCAGGTGTACTTATGGATATCTTTGTGTCTGAAGAGGGTATTGGTTATTTGGAAATTATTGAAATTTACTAAGTTAGGTTTTACCGTTTTGATTTATGGTTGGTTCTCCATTGTTGCCTATTAATTTCTCCATTATTTGCTTCCCTACGCGGGCGTTCAAATCTCCTCCTATTGATATATAATCTGTTTTGTTTACAGAATTTAAATGCGTCTGTAATGTTTCATAAAAGGCCAAACTTTCATCTTTCCTTCCTTCTTCAGGCGCGTATATACCAATAACACTTAAGAGGCCTCCAGCTGTTTTCATTCTTGTATTTATAATTCGGTCATTCACAAAATTATAGCTATGAATTCTATTCTGTAGAGATTTCTTTATGAATATTCCCACTCCTGACCATGCTCTTTTGTTCTGAGGGACATCACTGTATAATAACATATAATCTTTATATTCTATTCCTTTCAGTTTTTTCTTCGTTTCTGTTACTGTACAAATATCTATGTTCATCTTTTTGAATTCATTATGTAATTCTTCATCTTTATTCGCCAGGCCCCTTACGTTCCATGTAGCGAGTTTAAAATTTTCCATGTATCTAGATCTCGTTTTCTTGTTCATTGCTGTGGTCTTCATCTTTTGGTCAATCCGGCTTATCTCTTGATGATTTTCAGTAAAATTAATGTCCCCTGGCCACGTTATGGGCGCTGCGCAGGGTAAGGTCGATGAAGGGCTGCCATCTTAGAGTTTTCGACCCAGCTCCTTTGTGTTTTAACCCCTACAAAGAGGGCTGCTACTTCCGCTCCTCGAGCCTTGATGATCACATGGTTGTCATTTATCTCGTTGACCGTTGCAGTCTTCACACGTTTCCCTGTGCAGGGGATCTCGATATACCCCCGGATATTGGGTCCTTGACAGAACTTTGTCACCATATGTAGTGTCCATCCCCGCGACTTGGACGCGCCTGTCAAGATTTATCCACGTGTAGATAGTTATAGCTCATTTGCTTGCTCTCTCTACCGTGAACCGGTTACTAGTCTTGTTTGATTCCAAGACTAGAGGCTAATTTTTATTTATATTAATAAATTGTTTTTGTTCAGGCGAAGGAAAATTTTTATTCATTTACCTATTATCCAACAAGGTTTCTCCGACCGTTATCCATGATTTAGACACTTTTCTTTTGGGGAATGGGACCCGAATACGTCACAACAAGATTTTTCTCTTAATGTGCAAACAAGACAAAGACCTTAGTTATCGGAAGTAAATTAAAGAAGGTAAAATTACGAATTCGAAATGAATAAGTGGAACAATAGGATGGCCTCAAATAGGCTACTGGGGTTGTACTACAAGTAGTAACATAAGCTGCTGTCAGAAAGTGAAATGGCAAATGGCAAAGGAAGCTTTTAATAGAAAAAGGAGCAACATCTGCGGACCTCTGGAAAAATAACTAAGGAAGAGACTAAAGAAGTGCTTTGTGTGAAGTGTGGCATCGTAAGGGTAGAAACATAGACATTGAGAAGAAGTGAATAGAAACGATGAGAAATAATTGAAATGTGGATATGGAGAAGTAGAGAGGTGTGAATCGGAAAGTTACAATAGGAAATGAAGCTCTGCTAGATAGAGTGAGCGAAGAAAGAATAATGCTGAAATAATAATAATAATAATAATAATAATAATAATAATAATAATAATAATAATAATAATAATAATGGCTTTATTTAACCTGGAACAGTTAAGGCCGTAAGGCCTTCTCTTACACTCATCTTACACAGTTGAACATAAAACTGGATCGGAATTAAGTAATTACATACTGATACAATTTAGGCATATAATGAGATCAAAAGAGGTAGTTACATAAAATTTACCTCATAAAATAAAAATAAACATAGTGAAACACATATTAATGTTGTTAGAATCAAATACGAATCACATAAAACAGAAGCCGATAATTCAATAAAAAAATGTACACAGTAAAATTAAAAATAAACATATGAGTATACATATTAGTATTAGTTTACAATTAAGTAGGATTTACATAATTAAACCAGAAACCGACAATTGAATAAAATGTACACAGAAAATAGATTAATAAAAAACAACACAGTGGGATACATATTGGCGTTAAGTGATAAATAAACACGATTTAAATGATAAAAATAAGAAACAAAAAAAAATAAATAAATACAGTGGAACACATTCCAATAAATATTTGTACGCGTTAGGTCTGGCAACTCATCATAAGATATTTTTCTAATTTACATTTAAAGGAAATTGAAGTTCGGCAGCCCTTGACTTCAGGCGGCAGAGAATTCCAGTGACGAGAAGTATAAACAGTGAAAGATGAAGAATAAAGATATGATGTGAGCAGTGATATTTATAGCGTTTTATCATATTGTGACTGAGTATTTAAATTATGATACCGAGAAAGACTGTGGAATCGGACAGATAAGTAAGAGGGAGTAGAGGTGTGTAAGAGAGAGAGGGAATTTACGAGGCGCATTCAGAAAGTAAGATTCCCTATTTTTTTTTTAAAGAATACACACTTTCAGGAAAACATTTATTGGCAACAGATACAGCAATGTTTTAGATAGTTTTCAACATAGTCACCATCAGAATTGAGACACTTGTCGTATCGTGGGATCAAGTTTTGTATCCTTCTGTCGTAGAACTCTGCCGCCTGTGAATGGAATCAGCGTGTGACAGACGTCTTCAGCTCTTCGTCGTTGCCAAAACGCTCACCGGACGACAGGAATTTCTTGAGGTGCAAGAAAACGTGAAAGTCACTGGGAGCGAGATCAGGACTGTAGGGTGGGAGATCAAACAACTCCCAGCCAAATTCCGTCGAAACAGCTGCTGTGCGCCGAGCCGTATGTGGACGAGCATTGTCATGGAGGAGCACAACACCTGCAGTAAGCATCCCACGCCTCTTCTTTTGAATGGCACGTCGCAATTTTCGCACTGTTTCACAGTAACGGTCAGCGTTCACTGTTTCACCTCTTGGAAGGAAGTCAATGAGCAGAATGCCCTTCCTGTCCCAGAACACCGTGCACATCACTTTCCGTACCGACAGCATCTGTTTGAATTTCGTCCTAACCGGAGATCCATTATGCCGCCAATGCATTGACTGCTGCTAGGTTTCCGGGGTGAAGTGCGAAATCCAAGTCTCATCGCCCGTGACGATCCTGTCGAGGAACTCGTCGCCGTCATCGTGATACCGTTGCAGAAATGTCAGTGCTGCTCCTAAACGCTGCATTTTGTGTTCGGGTGTCAGGTATTTCGGCACCCACCTGGCATACACTTTTTTGAACAGCAGGTGCTTAGTGACAATCTCATGCAACAAGGATCGTGATATCTGCGGAAAATGGCTCCTCAGCTCCGTAATCGTGAAACGACGGTTCTCCATGATGCACTGCCGCACCAGTTCAACACGATCATCATTCATGAGGGACGGTCGCCCACTGCGCTCTTCATCATGGACACTTTGACGACCTTCGGAAAACTGCCTACACCAGCGACGCACCATCTGCTTACTCATGATGTTCGGCCCATAGACCTGACAGAGCTGCTGATGAATTTCAATTGGCGCAATGCTTTGTGCATTAAAGAACTTTATCACAGACCGAACCTCGCAGGCGGCGGGAGAAGGAATAAGATCTTCCATTTCGGACCACTGCTGCCACGCTACTGGCACCAGGCGGGACCTGTCCGCCTGGCATATGATTGATACGTCATAGATCTGTTACGCATGCGCAATTGACACGACTATTTACGTTTACTTTCAAGGGGAAAATTCGAGAAACTTACTTTCTGGATGCGCCTCGTAACTTTCTCCTCTCATTTAACCTGAGCCACAATAATTTATCGAAAAAAGGCGAAATGTAATTGTAGTAGCGGACATTACAAATGAAACGAACACACGCATTATGAACACGTTGCAGTTTCTGGGATAAATCCACCCTGAGATCACTGAGTAAAGCGTCACAATAATCAAAATGAGGCATAATAAGAGTCTGTACAAGCGTTTGCTTTAATTTAGCTGGATAGTGGTACAATCCTTTTAATGAGTGAAGAGTGGAAAATACTTTCTTGCATGTGTGTTTGATATGCGTGTCCCAGGCAAGGTTAGATTCAAAATGAACTCCCAGGTTTTTTACAGTTGAACTGAATGGAATGATCGCTTTATTCAGAGTCACAGGAGGAAGGTTCAGCTTATTAATATCGGGGATTAATCTTTTATTCGAAAATAAGATAGTTTGTGATTTATCTGTATTTAAGTTAAGTCCGAATTGTTGAGACCAAGATGAAACGGATTCGAGATCTTTATTGAGTCTATTAATACAGTCTCTTAGTCTATCAGGACTGGCGGAAATGTATAATTGAACGTCATCTGCATAAATATGATATCTGCAATATTTAAATGACTTGGCGATATCGTTAATATAGAGACAGAAAAGCAATGGACCCAATACCGAACCCTGGGGAAATCCTGACTCTACTCTCTGCCAGGAGATTATTAAAGACAACACGTGCTGGCGGCCAGTGAGATAGGAGTGCATCCAGGTGATAACGCTGTCAGAAAAATTTAACACTCGAAGTTTAGTTAATAGTAGATCCATGTCAACAGAGTCAAATGCTTTGCTATAATCCAATAAAATTAATATTGTTGCTAGTCGTTTATCCATAGTCTCTCGTATATCTTCAGTTAAATTCAATAAAGTGGTGGAAGTGCTATGCCCGCTTCTGAATCGAGATTGGAAAGGGTCGATATTATTAAATTCAATCAGATATTTGCTTAATTGCTTATGGAGAATACGTTCAAGAGCCTTTGATAGAACGGGAAGAATGCAGATTGACCGATAGTTTTTAGGAGATATAGATGTGTTTACTTTAGGTATTGGACGCACTAAAGCCGTTTTCCAAAAATTTTGGTAGGTAGAAGTAATGATGGGAGAATTAAAAATATGTGTTATCACAGGAAGCACGATATCGATTAATTTATTAATAAAAACAATGTTTATGTTGTCAGAGCCTTGCGCTGTAGATCTAGTGTTTTTAAGAGCCTGCCTAACTTCAGTATCTGTAATATCAGAGAAGAAAAACTTTTCACGAACAGGAAGAGGAATGGCTAAGAGGGTATTCATGGTGTCAAGTTTTTGTTGTTTATCTGGTTGTGAGGTGGGTGGTGAAGTAAAGTACTGATTAAGTTTATCAAGTGATATGTTTGAGATTTCAGTTTCTGTAGTTTTACTTCCTATTCCTATGTCACGTAAATGCTTACAAAGATACCGTAGGGAAATGGAGGGTCGACAAGACTGAAAGCATGACGGCGTTTGGCATTTCTAATGTTTTGCGTTGTTCTCTTCCTAATTTTTTTATAGTTGTAAAAATTTTCCTCAGATTTATTGTGTCTATACTTCCTGTAGGCAGCGTCACGTGACGCCATGAGGTTACGTATGTTATCAGTCATCCATGGAGTAGGACGATGAGTGGCACGTCTTTTCCTTAATGATGCATGTTTATCAAACAATTGTATCACCATGTTATTAAAAGCGGTCAATTTTTCATCAACAGTGACTAAGTTAAATATTGTATGCCATGGCAATTCCATAGCGTCGGAAATTAATTGATCGTCGTCGACATGTTTTAGATCTCTGTATGTAATGAATTTCGCTGCAGCTTTCGGGCACTGGAGAGAATACTCTGCGAATATTAAGTCGTGTGCACAAATTCCAGGAACAGGCAACTGCCCTGATGTTACAATTCTGTCAGGATTTTTTGTAATATTTAGATCTATTAGAGTTTCAGTAGTAGCTGTGTGATGGGTGGGGTTAAGGGGAAGGATTTTTAAGTTAAACGCTTCCAACATGTTACACAGTTGTTTAGTCCCATTTGATTTAGGAGCTAGAAGATTGGTGTTGAAATCACCGAAAACTAGAACGTGTTCACAATGCGGTAAAATATTAGTTAGTGGACTTGCTAGGTCAGATAAGTGGCCTGCCTTAGGGGGCTTATAAACAACGGCTACAAGACATTTCTGTAGGCTTGCTTGTATTTCAATGAATATGTATTCGGGATGTGCAGCATCGCCTTGGGATTTCAGAAGAACTTTTGGTTTGCGGTCATTCCTAATATAAGCGCAAACTCCACCCCCTCTGATCAGGAAGAGATAAAGAAATTGACTGGGTCACTTGTTAGGAAAAAGCTGTATACTGGAGATTGCACTGGAAAAAATGGTGAACGGAAGAAAAGTTTGGGATAGAAGAAGATATCAGATGAGAGACAAAATTATAAGAAATAGATGATATGCGGAGACTGAGAGAAAAAACGAAAAGAGGAAAGACTGAAGAATGCTGGATTTACAGAGAAAGACCTGACATTGGGCAGAACACTATGAATGAATTAATGCTGATAATCTATTTGACTTTATCTGACTGAATAATCTAAAAGGAAGGGTATTTTTCAGTTCATTTCTAATTTTCAGAGAAGTCTATATTGTATCTTAAAAGTATTTATTTCAGTCACTGACTTCACAGCGTATGTTTAAGGTACTACACCTTTACATTACATATTTAAAGGACGTATGGACGTTTTCGTTGGTCTACGCCAATATCATCAGATACGAAGTACATTTTAGCAATATCAGTACACTCCACACAATATCTACAAATACAAAACATATTTAGTGGCATGTAAAATGAGACATATTAAAATACAATATTGCTGTGATACACATTGACATTCATATATGACTGCCTTGATTGTCACTTACTTAAAATACACGCATAGATTACAAAATATATTGATTCACATATATATATATATATATATATATATATATATATATATATATATATATATATATACATATATAAATGCAAGTCTTCACATATGAGATAATAAAATGACATGATTTAAAAGTGATAGAAATAATAAAATATAAAACTGAGATAAAGAGTATTATGAATGTGAAGAGTTGCAAAATTACAGTAATTACATTTATTAAATTCCTATTTCTGTTTCACAATAATATATATATTTTCACCATTCAGAAACGTATGTATCATGGTTTGTGTCACGTAATTATTTGAATATTTTTAAAATTTATATGGTTTTATTATAAACGCCAATATATTATACGTTGGGTTGTTTGGTGTTGATTAATAATGTATATTTGATTTTGTCGATAATGCTGTTCCTCCAATCTGGAAGTAATTGAAATTAATATGTTGATGACCCAATTTTAACGGATTTAACATTTAATTTGTATGATATGTTAAATGGAAGAAACTTACATGGCGATGTATTGTCGATATCCAATACTGTAATTGTAATGAGCGTGTGGTATGGCGTAAGTCAAGTATCAGAATTAACTGAAAAAGATCAAATATTGAATAAATTAATCACTACTAATGATATTGATGAAGCAAATATTTAACTGGCATCATATGAACTTAAATGAAGGTCAAAATTCGGTGCTGTTATTTTGGGTAATGGAATAGTTACGAAAATAAATATTTGTTTGCGGTTATTATGTATTAGTAGCAATTTGAAATTATAATTTAGTTGAGTGAATGTATAAATCAAGCTTTTTAGTTATATTATCCAAAACAGCATAAAAATATCTATATAGACTTACTCAGTGTAGACGTGCCTTCTTAGATGTTGATTATGTGGTGGTTGTGTGAGGACTGTGTGACGACTACGTATATCATGGTCTGAGGAAGATGTGGACAGTACGCGCATGAATACATCACGTTATATGTTGTATAGTGTGTTTTCTGTGAGTTAGGTAAATTTTCATTAATTAAAGATTTATTTCTTTTATAATATTTCGAAATATAATACTCTTCCGCTGTATTTATATGAATATTATCTTTATATGTTTTAATTATTGTTAAAATATCATTTACTGAGCCAAGTTCGTGTCCGTTTTGAATGAGATGGGATGCATATTTTGACTTTGCTCTGTTATGTTTAAAATCGGAGATGTGTTTTTTATATCTTACTTTGAAGTTCCGTTTTGTTTGCCCGATGTATTTGGCATTACAAGTTTTACAATTTAACACATACACTCGTTTCTTATTAAGTTTATCAATATGGTGCAAATGGTTATTAATGTTATTGTTGAGTTTATTGTTAGTTTTGTATGCTATTTTTATGTTTTCTTTTTGGAAAAAATGTGCTAATTTGTTAGAAATTATTTTATTATAAGTCAAAGTCGACCACGTTTTGTTGCTCTCTTTAGTAGATCTAGATAAAGTGGACGAACTTTTCATTTCCTGTTCATTTTCTTTCTTAGATATTAGTTTTCTAATTAATGTTCTATTATAACCGTTTTCATGCGCGATGTCAAGAATGTTCTGTATTTCTTTTCTGTATTTTGTACGGGATAAAGGAATCTGCAATGCTCTATTAATTAAATAGTGAAACATACTTAATTTATGGGCAGGAGGATGCTCTGAAGTTGCTGGTATAGTATGATTAGTATGTGTTGGTTTCCTATAGATGTCGAAGGATAGGTTACTTTTTTGTTTTATTATTTTTATATCCAAAAATGGTATGGATTTGTTTGTTTCCAATTCAACTGTAAATTTTAAATTATTGTGAATTTGATTGAAATCGTATGCAATGGAATCACTGCTCGATTTGTTGTTGTGTATTATGATAGTATCGTCTACATATCTGCGATAATATTATTATACCGTGTTTATTTAGTAAGTTTTGAATGTGTTTTTCTTCCATGTGTTGTAAAAAGATTTCTGTTAATATGCCCGATAACGGACTGCCCATTGCTAAACCACTGTTCTGTTTATATGTATTTTTTTATTAAAAGTGAAATAATTTTGTGACGTGCATAGTGTTATTAACTGAACTATTTGTTTGATTATTGAATCGTGAATTTTATTTTCAATAAGCTTTGTTTTAATTACTTCTATTGTTTCTTGAACAGGAATGTTCGTATATAAATTTTCAATGTCTAATGACATTAGTCACCGGGAAGATCGACGGTGGACCAGCTATTCATAATGAGACAAGAGACGGAAAAATGCTGGGAACAGAACATCGATTTACACTGCCTCTTTTTAGATTTTGAATCTGCATATGATAATCTAATACTTAGGACAATATGGGGACACATGCATCAACTCGGTTTTCCAAGGAAACTGATAAATGTATGCAGAATTGTGTCATCTGAACCAAAGGCAACAGTGAAATTAGGAAAGATCACAACTGAAAATTTTAAATTGGAGAAAGGAACCAGGCAAGGAGATGGGCTGGCACCTCTCTTGTTTAATATAGCCCTACACATTGCAATAATAAAATCAGAAGTCCAAATTAATGGAACTATTTTTAATAAGACACAACAGATTTTAGGCTATGCGGATGATGTCATCATCACCGGAAGAAGGATACAAGATGTTGAAGAAGCCTTGATAGCATTGGATAAGGAAACTCAGAAGCTGGGATTTAAAATAAATACAAAGAAATCTAAATTTATGTCAGTCACCAAAAGACAAAATGATCAAGTGAAGGAAGTTAAAATGGGAACATATAAGTTTGAAAAAGTAAAAGAATTTACATATCTCGGATCAATATTGACAGCAAATAATGACCTAAGGAATGAGGTACAAAGAAGAATAAATCTGGCTAACAGGGCATATTATTCACTTTTACCAATTGTTAAAAATAAAATAATATCTAGAGAAATCAAAATCAAGATTTACAAAACCCTAATAAGACCCATTATAACATATGGTACAGAAACATGGGTTCTGAATAAAAATACATGCAAACAACTAGCAGTATTTGAGAGGAAAATCTTAAGAAGGATATTCGGAGCAATTGAAACAGTGGATGGATGGAGAGCCAGATATAATAATGAGATATACGAACTGTACAAGGAATCGGATTTGGAGGCGCACATAAGATGTCAAAGACTGAGATGGTTGGGACACGTCACAAGGATGGAAACAACAAGGAAAGTGAAGATTGTCTTCAATAACAACCCAGATGGAACCAGATTAAGAGGAAGACCGAGAACAAGATGGTGGAACTGTGTACGAGTGGATGTGAATAGATTAGGAATAAGGAATTGGAGGGAGTTGGCGATGGATAGAGAAGGATGGAAGAGAGCCATAGAGGAGGTTAAGGCCCACCTGGGCTGTAATACCAAATAAGAAGAAGAATGACATTAGTCTTGTATCTTTATCAATTGAGATATTTTTCAATTCATCAACTATATGTTTTGTAGTTTTTACTGTATATATACATTGTTCATATTAAGAATCTGTTGTAATCATTTCTGTAAAAATTTACTAAGTTTATAATTAGGTGAATTCATATTGTTAATTATTGGTCGCATTGAAAGAACGGTTTTGTGGGTTTTAGGCAAAGCTTTTAAGGTTGGTATTGAAGGATTCATATTTATATATTTATTAACTTCTGATTCTGGAATGATGTATGGTGCTGACTTTAATGCTATTCTAATTTGTTTTTGTTAAGAGTCCGTTGGGTCCTGCTTTATTTCTTCTATTTTGGATTTTACTAGACAATCTGTAGTTTTCTCATTATATTGTTCTTTAGTCATAATTACAATTGCGTTATTTTTATCTGCCTTTACATGGATCAAGTTGTTTTCTTTTAATTTCCGTTTTAATTTTGTTATATTGCTTTTCAGCCTCTTTGCATTTTGTATGAGATTGTTTGTTCTGGGGTCATTTTTGTAATCATTTATAATTTTAGATGCGTTATACCTTAAATAATATTTATTTTCGTGAGAGCTGTTTTGTATTATGGTTTCGGTTTCAATTAATGTATCTTCTACTATTTGATTAAGGTTTGCTTGAGGAAAGTTAGTTTTATATCCTTGATTAAGAATTTGAACTTCATCATCCGAAAATGTGACGGTGGGTAAATTGACAAATTTTATCTGATTCTTGTTTCCTTTTTCTTTGGTCAAATTATGTTTAGGAATTTTATTTCTGTTTGCCAACATCATTAATTTACTTTGTAAGTGGTTATAGTTTTTGTCCATCAAATGCTTTATTTTATTTTGAACTATAGTATCCAAAATTGGCCAATTATTTCCGAAGGTTTTTCCTGCTAGCAAATGTATTTAATATAATTTGGTGTTGATGTAATCTTTTTTCTTATGGAGGAATTTTATTTCGTTTTTTATCCAATTTAACTCAGCTTTTGATTTTGTTAGTTTCACTGTAAATGATTTGTTCTTAATTTTGATTTTAGCATAATTAGGTATTGTGTTTTGTTGGAGACATCTTTGATTGAACCAAATATTGGCTTTTGTATTATGTAATTTTACTTTGAGATTCAGATATTGCCTATACGTTTTTGCCTGACTGGCATGTAATATTTTGCAATTCATTTTTAATTTTCAGAGAAGTCTAGATTGTATCTTAAAAATATTTATTTCAGCCACTGACTTCACAGCATATGTTTAAGGCACTACACCTTTATATTACATATTTAAAGGACGTATGAACGTTTTCGTTGGTCTACGCCAACATCATCAGATACGAAGTACATTTTAGCAATAACAGTGCTCTCTACATAATAGTAGTAGTAGGGTTTAAGAAGGGCGCTACACTGTCATTTAGACCAACACTAAGCTCTTCCATATGAAGGGCATATCGATTCGTGTGAACAGCACGAGTGTGGTCCACAGCGAAGACGTTACAGAACAAGTACAGGACGCCCAGTCCTATATATGGAAATAAATCTCTGCCCTTACCGGAAGTCGATCCTCGGACTACTTACTTCTGAAGTGCGCACGTTAGCCAATGATCTTTGGCGGCGGACGGTATTCAATAGGGTATTTTCTTTATAAACATGTGTAAAATGTAATATTAAAAGTCGTGCACTATATAATTATATCCTTAATTATTTTCTTGTATTTTAAGCATGTTATAAGGATTTTGTGTTGGCAGAAATGTGGGGAAAGTTTACCAGGTAAACTTACGCAAAAATATATTATCCACTGATAGGGTTAGCTTAGCAGTAGTTGAATTATTGGTCACAATGTCTGTATCTTTTATGCTGCATGTCACTGCTTGCAACTAAATACACCTGCCAGAATTCGACACCCAAAATAATGGCGGTTTTGTAATTGCAAGGCAATAAATAAAATACGTGTACTACATGTAATCATCAAATTACTAGGAACTTACAGCAAATAAGCTATAGATGCATCACTCCAGCATCCGCGCTTCCTAGTCAAAATCGCTGCTTACGTACCACTTCATTTCCTGTCTTAACGGTTGATTGACCCATTGAAGGATACTCAGTCCAGGAAAACGGATGTCTGTTGAGCCATGAAATGAAATGGAGATGGTAGCAATCCGATACAAATAACATAGAGAGCGTATTCCCTAAGGCAGAATCTGAGATGCGGGATCCACCTCCTACACGAGCAACTGGATTCTGAACGACGTTACTGATTCGTACCTGCCGTCTATTCGTTGTTTGTTCTATTCTATAAATCACAATGAAACATGGAAAACTTGGTGAACCAACATATGTCGCTTATATTTATTTTTATAATCACGCATTAATTTTATATACCAATGAATATATGCGTACATCACAGAGACGTTGACTTAATTTGCAGAAAATTAACCATAAATATTGAGTTAATCCAAGATGAAGATATATTTTTATATCTCATGAAATTTTTAAGATGAAACTTACAATAAATATAGGTAAATTATTTTATGCAGAAAATAATGTGTTTTATTTTACAGAAGTACATAATAGGCAGCCCATTAACATATGACCGCTCTGTTCTACACTCGAAAGAAAACGCTGCGAAATGTCCTTGGTTTCCTGAGTAATTAAGCGCTTGATCTGTGTTTTGCATCCAAAGTAATACATTCGATATATCACACATCACACAATAACCTGTGTTATTTCTCAATATACGAGTATTTTGAATAAGCCAGGCTTCGTGACACCTCTATGAGAACTTCAAAACTTTGGAAGACCAAAAAAAAAAAAAAATGTTGGATTCAGACTGCAACAGAGCATACGGTGTAAAACATAAGAGATCTGTGACAACCCGTATGGAGTTGGACGATATCGACGTTTGCTTGCTGGAACATCTTATATTTAATTTTTCTCTCACTACCTTTCACTTTTTCTGTTAAGAACTTCACGTCATATTCAAACCGTGAATGGTTACGGACGGTAGAATTCGAGCTTTCATAGCTATTTCTGTGCAACTTTCTGGTTCATATGATGTTGCGATGGATTGCGTATTTCCATTTTATATTAGTATTAATAAAATTAGAATATTATTAAACCACCTGGAATCGAAGTTCGAATCAAAAAGTGCGAAAGGAAGTACTAAATATCGAACTCTCTCAGGCAGTCTAAACCTTCATATAAACACTTCACTCTAAAAGCCATGAACTATCTTCCAGAGATCCGCGTATTATAAAATATGTTTGAATCTTAACTCAGATATATCGTATGAATTAATGTATCAAATAGTCCACTGAACCTATGCCTACTGTGTCTCTTATTTTAACAGTTCTTTACTTAAACTAAACTACAAGCGCTGCGGGTTAGAGAATTTCAACGACGAAAAGTTTTGTCTGTCCACCCCTAGTCGTGTTGTGCTTGATACCTAAAACGATTTATGAACGCCTTGAGTCAGACACCCTGCACATGTACGATTTTGAATAACTAACAAAATGTTCCTTTTACATAAAATATGATAGAATAGCCTAACTTAGAAATAACTGCGTTCGCCTATACAACTTTCGAAACTGCTGCGATATTACATCATTTTGATCGTACTAACAATGCTGTTAGCGAAAATAAACCGTTTGAGATAAAATTTCGCCAGAATCTCTTCTTGGATTTCCGCCTCACACCAGCCTTATTAACGTCTCGCAAAATATTACATAAAGAAGCAAATCTAAGCATAGGGGGCTTATCATGATCAAATAGCTTGGCCTTTAATCTTGGCTTTGTTAGGTTCATGAAAACTACCTGTATGTATGTGCTGCTGAAAATCATAATATACTAACTTTCGCTACGGATTTACGAATCCTTGGACTCAGTTCATAATTGAAGGAATTGTAAAAGCTAAAGAAGTCCTTATCATTATACGCAGATTTCAGCAATGCAGTATTTCAAAAATCTATTAATTTTGGCTGCACCTCTGGAGGCAAATTTCCTGGATTGCGGAACGGGGGCGACAGAAGATCTCCAATATTTGTTGAATCATTCCTAGTAATACTTCATTTCTTAATAATGCAGTGTTTTCCACATATTAAAGATAGTACGTCTCCTTCTCATTCTACACATCGTGCTATACTTAACGTATGTATGGATAACCCATCTTTCGGTGTGGTCTAGTAGGGGAAGAAATGTAAACCGCGTGCTTCATCCTCTAAGGGCTTGAATACGCACTGCTGCACTTTGGTGACCACATATTCTCTGATTCTACACTTAAAATTAAGTTCATAGCATGATTTTTGCTTCTTGACCGACTTGTGTGACCATTTAAATCACTTAAATATTGTGTTACAAAAATAAAACCTGCTAATCGTCGATATATTCCAAGAAAGATTTTATGAATAATTTAAAAGACTAGAAGAACCAACTCGAAATACAGATTCGGGTTGTTTTCGATATTTGAAATTTGTCTTCAATAAAAGTGTCCATTTTTTACTCCAAAGTAACAGAGATATTTAGAAACTCTTTATTGTGAGTTTTAAATAATATTTGCTGATTTAATATTAATGGAGATGTAACATTGTATTTATAGTAACTCATTTTTTGTCAGTCCAGAAAGAACCTCTCATGACTTAAAATTAGAAATTACAGAATTTAGGGATAATACCTCTCTACGAGACTGCTGAAAGTCGGGGTTTGATTTTATAAAATATGAACTAAACAATTTTTCCGGAATTTGCGCAATTTTTGTGTACGTTTGGAAACAATTATCGGTGTGAACAATGTTAATAGTTGGTCTAGAATATTAGTGACTATATAATTGAAATACTGGACATAAAATGGCTGTTAGCGCCAAAGAGGCAAAGCGTAGAAAACGGAGCTTCCTTGAGCGACTAGCAATGCAGCCTAATATCATACATTTTACACATATAATGGAAAACTAGAGCCTAAATAAGATTACATGGTAGTTATTATTTTTCTTAGTGGATTGAGGCAGAAACAAATACTTTTTTTTTTTTTCTTTTTTTTTTTTGTAAATCTGATTTTCAACGATATTGGTACTTACACCCTTATTTACGTTCAGTCTTCAATTTTTATCTTCAGCGCTGAGGTTGGATGTATCTACGATACAACCTACAGTCGCGCTCAAACCTCCTGACGTTTGCAGGTGTGTCTGCTTATCGGCGATAGCCAATAGCGGCAGTGCTGCGTTGCAACATACGGGCTACGCAGACCCGCCGCATAGTCGCCGCTTAGAAATCTCAAAATCAAATAACAAGTGCGCTGGGAAATTTGGTATGTTGTTGGGACCCTGCATGTATATATGATGAATGCTTAATGCTTTCTGAACACATAGAAACAAAAATCACGTTTCTACCCCCAGTGGTTCCAATTTTATGGGTTAATACGATAAAATCCCGATAAGACGCTGTTCAAGGGACCGCGTGTAAACCTCGTATTAATCGGGACGGCGTATTAGATGGGTATACTTTGTAATTTTCATTATATACAGTATCTATTAGCATTTTTCTTTATGGAAATACATGATTCATGAAAAGTAATGCAGTATTACTCCATTATCTAATTACTGTATTGTACGTCAAAGACATTTACAATATGTACTGTACTCAATTCTATCGAAAAAAGTAATTTATAGTTATTTGTCGTGTGCATGTTTCCAAGTTCTCATGTTTATCACACTTCACTCTCTTGCGCTTACATTCTTCCGACGTCGCAGCTGTAGAAATTTTTTATTATTGTCTTTAATGTGGATGATGGGATTTCTAATGAATCAGAGAGTTGTTTCTGATCATCCTAATTTCGTAAGATTTTTTCGTCACAGTTGCCTCTGTCTCATTGCTTTGTGCTGACTTCCAGCAATGAAGTAGTGGACGATGTTTATACAGCTGCGATGCGATAAGGAATGTTTATCATATGTAAGAATTTTGAGAATCATAAACTTACAGCTTCAAACAAAGGGTCCCTTCAGAATATAAACAGAGTTATCTGTTTGTGAGAGGAGAGAAGAGAGACTACTAAATTGAAATGTCAGTTCGATTTCTGATGGTGTTGTGTGCAGTTGGCTCTGTTTAAAGTACGGTATATGAAAGTGTAATGTAATATCTTTTTCGTGTGTTGGCAATTTGGCATTCTCAAAACAATTATGTCTCTTAGTGAGCCCAGTGCAAGTGGGAATGGTGGATCGAGTGGATATGGCAGTAAAATTCGGAAAATGGTGTTTAGTTTATGATTTCTTTAGGAAATACTCTTCTGAAGAAATGCGTAAAAATCTTAACTTTTCAAAATGTCAAGCTCTGACTGCCGAGGCGTGTTCTTTAAGTGTGTCTACAGTATCCCGTGTATGCAGAGACGTTAAAAGAGCGCAAACACAGGGTGCCGATAAATTGTTCCATTCTCCTAGAAAGCATATGAATGTTCCTAAAAGAGTTACAAATCTAGACGACTTCCAAAAAGACGTTGTACGACGTACAATTTTTTACTTTTACGATAACGGAAAATTTCCTACAGCTGACAAACTAACCGTACTGCTTAGAAAAAAAAATTAATTACTCAGGTTCAGTTTCTTCCACTAAAAGATTATTGAATCGGTTGGGATTCCGCTACAGGAAAACCAATGATTGGCAAAAATATCTAATGGAACGGAATGATATTGTTGCCGCAAGACTGACGTTTCTGCGCAAAATGCACATGATCGGATCATCAGGTGACACTCGACCCACATTTTACCTTGATGAAACGTGGGTCAACAAAAATCATTCTCTGAAATATGTTTGGCAAGACTCAAATAGAAATAGAGGTCTTAAAGTGCCTTTAGGAAAGGGAGGTAGACTTATTGTTTGCCATGTAGGATCAGCTGAAACAGCTTTCGTTCCAGGTAGTAAATGGGTATACAGATCAAAGAAAACCAGTCATTATCACGAAGAAATGACGGCACAATCATTTCGCGATTGGTTCTTAAACAGATTTCTAAATCATCTAGAGGAAGGGAGTATGATTATAATGGACAATGCTCCATACCATTCCGTTAGCATTAATAGACCACCAAATACCTCCTCTAAAAAAGATGAAATCAGTGAATGGCTGAAAAGTAAAGGTGTTAGTTTTTCTCCCTCAGACACTAAGTCAGAACTTTTGGAAAAAGTGTTGCCTTTCAAGAGCAGTGAAAAAATGTATGAACTTGATCAGCTGTCCAATGAAATGGGACATGAAGTGATAAAACTCCCACGTTATCATTGCCAGTATTGTGCAATAGAACTAATTTGGGCCGAGGTGAAAAGGGAGGTCGCTAGAAACAACAAAACTTTCAAAATGTCGGATGTGGAAGAACTTGTAAATAAGGAACTTGAAAATGCGTGAAACACGCGGTGAAATTACTAGAGGAAGATTTCGCTAAAGTGTTAGGCCGGGAAAGCATTTTAGAACCAGTGGTCATTAATTTACAAGAAGACAGTGACACAGATGACAGTGAAACTGATGGTCAGGGGGCTGACGACGACGATGTTGGCTCACCATTAGCTCTGCCACTGGAGTAGAAATTTGCAGCACAAAAGGTACGTTTTATTAATTCATAATTTTCCTTAAACGGAACACAGGCATATAATAACCGCTATTATTGTAAGAATGTGCTCTGACTGCATGGACATAATGCTATTTAGGGCCATGTCAATTCAATCAATTCATTTGTAGGCTACAGAAAATTAGGGCCTACTATTTCAAATTAATCCTATCGTTCAATTTATTTGATCAAGCTGCGCCTTTGTGTTATTCGACAACTTTATTAACCTTAATAAAAGTAAAACTTTCAAAACTTATATAAATTCAGCGAGTTACGTCTGACTCAACTAAGTTTTCTATATTTGGTGACTTTTAATGTCATTCGAGGCGATCTGAAGATAATAATAAATATTATTATTATTATTATTATTATTATTATTATTATTATTATTATTATTATTATTATTATTATTATTATTATTATTATTAAGTCTTCTGCATCTCCCTATCAAACCAACCTCAGGTAAAGGGTCGCGCTCCATAGTTTTAAAACTACTGCCGCTGAGTGACAGAGACGGAGAGAGTAGTTGTGACAACATCGCTCTCGTATGCTACTGGCTTTCGCGAAACGTCAGGAGGTTTGAGCGCGACTGTAATATCAGCAAGGTACAGAGTGAACCAATCAGGGCTAAACTCCTAACAGAACTCATGGCGGCTGATTCATACCTAACGACGCTACCATATGCGGAGGTTTCGTTCTGCGCTTTTGCGGTTAGTATTGCATAATGATGTACTTACCGGATTCACAATCATGTTCGAAATGACGTCCTTGTGATATTGTGATGTAGTTTATGCTGTGGGCAATTTTATTGTTTATGGTGGCTGTACTGTTTACTTTATTTTTCCTGAACGTACCCTGATCTTCTCCTCCGCTGATTGGAGGAACGACACGCATCGCCGGCCTCGGCTTGGAGACCGAGCGAATGTTCAGTTGGTGAGAGAATTGGACGCAGTTACGACTTCAAGAGAGAAACGGGTAGTCTCCCGTCTCTGCTGAGATAGTCAACTCATCGTATTACGTGGTTCCGGTGGTCAAGGTGACCCCGCTGATTTGGATAGCTGCGACTATCGTCTGTGTGGTATAATTCATCGGTGGAACATCGTTTGGATATCATCGCTTTACAGACTGAGGGATGGTCTGTTTCATTCTCAGCATTCCTGATTTTCATATTCTACACTACGAGGGATCATTGACGTCCATAAACCTACAGGGAAGTTCTCTGGAGTCGTTGCGCCATTAATGTATATAACGGCTTACTTGGTTACCGTGTGCTTTCCATGGATTTGAACTTTGATTCAGCTAAAGGTTGGAGACTACAACTTTATATGTCTTATTTGAGCCGAGTCTGTTCAGACTGTATTTTCAATGAGTGTTCAGTTTACTCTGTTATACATCGCCTTTCTTACATTCATTCTGATGGCAGACATTAATTTTCTCTCTTTCTTTATTTCACTATTTTATAATTGTTATTAGATTTATAATCCTTTGTTTTTGTATTTTTACATTAATTTATCTCTCTCAGTTTGTTAATATTAAATTGTTATAATTATCATGGTATTTGTACTATTTGTGAAATGCACTCAAAAATACCTAGAGTTACGATCCTTTCCTCTTTCCCTGGTTTACTCAGGCACGCTGATACAATAATATCTAACAGGCTGCACATCACTTGAAGACATGTCCAGCAACTCGCCGCAGTTCGTTCTCCGAAATGTCTCGAAGTTCGTGCCGGATATTTTGTTTCAGTTCCTTAAATGAATGCGGGTTATAATTACGAGTAAACTTTATTTTTAACCACTGGGGTGGAACCATGTTTCTTCACTGTAAAAAAGTAAGGTGGGGTCAAGTAAGCCATCATACATTGACTGTTGGAACCTCATGCAAAACCAAAGTCTGCTCTGATAAAAAATTGGGTTCCATTAACCTCTGAACTACTACATGAATTTTATAAGATTATAGTTTTAATTGTTTCGTGCCTCTTATCACTGAGGACTGACAGCCTTAACTGCTGATTGTGAGCAACACAGCGGGATAATGTAGGACTTCTCTCTAGTCGGTGACCAATTTCATCTAACACCTCCTCAGTAAGAACACGCTTCACACATGTTCGTTTTTTATCCAATACAGATCCAGTTGTACGAAATTTTTTCACTAAATTGTAAACCACTGCTTTAGAAGGCTCTGGCGAATCAGTGGAATGACTTACGGAAGTATGTTGCAACTCTTCTCTAGGATTCGAATTTTACAAAATTTTCGTAAATAAATACTTTTTGTTCAAGGCTATGTCTCATAATGAACACGCTACTGCACTCTAAATTTACGTTATACAACTGTACCTCACTGTGTGAACGTGTTTGTGTAACTAAACACGAAACGTACGCGAGCAAGAGGTCTGATCACTGCGGTAGTGCAACAGTTACTATGCATGCGACTTTCCGCTGACACCGGTCTAGCCTTGGTTGACTCACTCTGTAGTAGCTAGAAATAGTTACTTCTTATTTGTACACTGGCAGAAATATTATGCATGTTTCAGATAAAACTACTCGTAATTTGAAAACATAACACATTCATTTATCCCATAAAACAGCAGTCCATGACTGAAGCACTGATTTTACCCTGGCGTAAGCATTACACTCCCTAATTTATCTTGTCTCCTGAAAAACGTGTGATAAGCTATCATTGTACGGATAAGCATATTTCCCTTCAAAGACATCTCTTGAGTAGACAGAAACTTAGCCCAACGGTAAGCGGCAAGCACAGTTCATACTGCTGCGGCGTAATTGTATAAATTTGCCTGGGACCAATCTCTGCGCTTGACGACGGTTGCACGACCATTACATTGCTTGGGCGAGGGGGTGGAGTGAGGCAAGAATGCTGCGAGTAGGTAGTGTTCTGATAAAAAAAAACACAGCCTTTCACGGGGACGGACCAACGTGTAACAGATAAACTAACTCACAACCAACGTTTTTAGTTTAGGTAATCCTGCTAGTGCGGTTATGGAGATGTGATGGCTGTGACGTACGCCAAGCGCAGGTTGGTCCCGGTGTCTGTACATTGTGCAAATCCAACACTTTCAAAACTGATATTTCAAAATTGAGATCATTAACTTTGTTTGTGTAAGTAATTTTATCTACAATTTCAGCCTTCTTGAAATCTCAGATGTCGAATAATTGCTCCAGTGTAGTACTGTATAACGCGTAGCATCGTTTGTATTCCGCTCCGCAACTCATAGGAAAACGAGGAGTTTTTTCCGACCAGCTGAAAGTTGATATGACTCGCTTTGAACGTACACTGAATGGTCTGTAATTCCATTCGGTTGAGAACTCAGTAAACAAGATACAAATTTAAAACAACGAAATTTATAACACATTGAAGTTTAACCCTTTGACAAAGCTGCCCTGTGGCATAGAGGTGTGTACTACTGTATATCTGTCTGTTGCACTGAAGACCACAGTTTTATTGCTGACTCTAGCGCTATATCCTTGTTTCTCTGGAGTCTGTACATCCAGTAGCTTGCGGCTACAGAGTGGACTTATAATTATTATGTAGACTCGAGTTCGATCTTTCGCTGGATCAATAGTGGTGGTGGTAGTGGTAGTGATAGTAGTAGTAATAGTAGTAGTAGTAGTAGTAGTAGTAATAGTAGTAGCAGTAGTAGTAGTAGTAGTAGTAGTAGTAGTAGTAGTAGTACTGCAGCTGGCTGGTTGGCTTTACGAGGTCTGGACCCGGGACGGATCCGTACACTTAGGCACATTTTGACCCACTGTGCGCCTTGTACAGGGTGATTCACGAGGATTTACCGTCCTTTACGGAGCTTATTTCTGAAGACATTTTGAGCAAAAATGTCATATAAACATAGTTCCTATTATCAATATTTTCAGGGTTACACTAATTTAAAGTTGTTTGTAAAATACTATTTTTTTTTAGTTTGTAGGTAAGAGAATAATACAAATAGATAATGATCCATTCAGAAGTATCATTTATTTAATTGGCAAGTATTATGAAGCTAAAATTGTGCTGTGAACTCCTTAGTTGCTTCGTACAGACATCTTTTTAACTAGAATATTACATTATTCGTACGCACTTATTACAACAATTATTACAAATCACTCACCTCCACCGACTTAATTATTTCCAGTTCAATTTTGCATCCTAATTTACCGTTTTGGAGAGTATACAACACATTTTAAAAAATGTCGCCGTCCGCTTGAGTACACTTGACAGCACACTTGTGAACGGCACTCGTCGCACTACGTAACTGCATACGGCTATCTTTGATTTCCGTAGCGCTCGCGCTGGCTGCTGACTGCACGCTGACCAAGATCACGCGTTCACAGCAATGCGTTCCAAAAACGAAACGTAACTCTGTAAATATTGAGAATAGGACCCATGCATATATGACATTTTTTGCTCAGAATGTCTTCGGAAATAACTCCGTAAAGGACGGTAAATCCTCGTGAATCATCCTATATATGCCAAGTCCGACAAGTGGCCTGGGTGGCATTCGTGAATGCACCGCTGACAGGTGGGCCATCGTGTCTCAGCTCCTGATAGAGCCACGTCCCGTTTCACGGACGAGTAGCCTGATAAGTCCCAGGGGCCCGGAGCCCCAAGGTCTTCTTGATCAGCCGACGATGTCAGGTGGGCCATCATGCCTCAGCCCCTGATAGGTCCAGGTCCCGTCCGCATACGAATAGCCTAATGAGAAACAGTGGCCTGGAGCCCCAAGCCCTTCCTATATCAACATATGAAACCCGTACTACTCCCACAATTTGCTCCAGTCTATTTTTATTATTGTAGATCAGAGGTGCCGAACTGAGGCTCTCGACAGAGCCGTAGTAATGTTATAGCTGCTGTCAAGGACGTAGCCGCGTTGACAGAAGGTAGCCGAATGGTTCTCACCAGCGCGAGGGTAGGGGAAGCTTGCGTATGCGCTATATTGAAAGAGAAGTCAACTCTGTATCAACAAGCGCTTTTTTGTTCAGGGATAAATTTATGTGAGAGAAATGCAATGAGTGTTTGCCGTTGAAGGGACAAATGCTTATTGGAATAACAAACGTTTTTCTTTGCGTCAAAAAAATTTATTTACATCTTACATTTTGGAGGAACAAACTGCTTTCGTAGGAAGCTGACAATGCGTTCTCTTCACAACAAGTTCATGAATGTTTAGGTTAATTTTCTTAGCCGTCATTAACCGAAGATAATTTTAGGCAAGTGTTTATCCGACATTCTGCTGCGAATATGAGACTTTGTTAATTTCATTAATAAAAATGCAGCTTCACAAATATAAGTCGTCGCGAACACTAAAAACACATTTGCAACATAAGCATATAATGTAAGAAATCGTTTTTCCCTGAAAAACTATGTCTTGCCTCTTTGTTCGCCTTGCCTCTTTTACGCGAAGGATGATCGTTATTAGGGTGTAAGCCTACCCTCTTCAATCATAATTTATTAGATTTCAATGTTAAAGTAAAGAATACACTATTAATCGCGGTTAAACGTCATGATTTTTTTACCTAAAATGTACGCAAGAGTAGTAGCATACAATAAGCACAGTGGGTTATATCAACTCTACTCCGTTGAACAAAATGAATGCGCTTTGTTTATATTTCTCTGCTTATGTATTGCATTCTAGGCAATAAACGGAGTAGCGATTAGTTTGTAATCTCCACCATTACTTTTCCTACTCATGAATCTTCTGTCCGAAACCCGTAGCTTGTTTTTAGATTCGTCACCACAGAGCAGCGCCGCTCGCAGTTACATGGCTCGCGCTCTGTTCGCTACAAGAACCGAAACACCTCACCTTTCAGTAGGTGGCTCCCGGGAGATCCTCGACTCTGATTGTCAGAGCCTCGAGCACCGAAAAAGCCTCAGTCCGGCACCCTGCTATAGAAGATAGATGGAATGAGGGGAAGGTGGAGAAACTTCTTGGAATGATAGAAGGACACGGGAGAACCCCAGGAAAATTCTCTGGAATATCTGCTTTGTTCACTACAAATTCCATCGCGACCTGGCTAGAGAACGAACTCGGACTGCCTAGATGGAAGACCAGCACGCTAGCGCATCAGCCACAGACGCGGCTGGTAGTAGTAGTAGTAATAGTGGTAGTATGTATGGCACTTTCACCTGCAGAAATTATTTATCATCGAAATTCAACATGAGCAAGAAAAACTCGACTTAACTACCTCGAAATCCTCTATAAGGAAGAGGTTCTATTTGTAAGTACATAAATGAACGTTACAGAATTCACAGTTAGTTTGTTTAATGTAATATGTAACTATTCAATGATGTATGTAATGGAAGGGGAAAGGAACTTGACACCCTACCCCCATTATCTCCTAGCTCTGTTGCCTCATGAATGATGCCTTATTTTGTCACTTATGAGGTTCCGGCCTGTCTTCGGACAATTGACTAAACAAAAGCAATATACACTTGCACTTCTTTTCCAGAAGAGCCATGTCAAGCATAATATTATTATTGACTTCATATTATTCTGTAGGCCTATATCGTCGTTGGCAAAGTTTGAATTCTCGAACCTCAGATGCTACGGTCAACAAGTAATCACTTCGCCATTCAGAATTACTCCGGCGAGTACATAATTTACGTAGTGGTTATTAGGAGACCTAGTAAAAGTAGTGGTATAATAACAATAGTGATGGTAGTGGTAGTAGTAGCAATAGTAGAGATGGTGGTAGTAGTAATAGTAATAGTAACAATACTTGTGGTAGTGAGATTATTAGCAATAATAGAGTAGTTGGTGGTAGTAATATTAGTGGTAGTAGTAGCAGCATCATTTTGGCGGTGGCAGTAAGCTTAATGCAATAGTAAAGCATTGGTTGTGGTAGTATTAATAGTGGTGGTAGTAATAAGAATAGTGGTGGTGGTGGTGGCAGTGATAATAATAGTAGTGTCGGTGCTGGTAGTATTAATAGTTACTTCCTTACTTTTAAGGAATCCGGAGGTTTATTGCAGCCCTCACATAAGCCTGCCATAGACCCTATCCTGAGCAACATTAATCCAGCCTCTACCACATATCCCACCCCCCTTAAACCCATTTTAACATTACTATGACATCTACGTCTCGGCCTCCCCAAAGGTCTTAATCTCTACGGCCTCCCAACTAAGAATGTATATGGATTTTCAGATTCGCCCATACGTGCTACATACCCTGCCCATCTCAAACGTCTAGATTTAATGTTCCTAATTATGTCAGGTGAAGAATAAAATACATGCAGTTCTGCGTTATATAACTTTCTCCATTCTCCTGCAACTTTATCCCTCTTAGCCCCAAATATTTTCCTAAGGACTTATTCTCACACACCCTTAACCTCTGTTCCTCTCTCAAAGTGAAAGTCAAAGTTTCACAACCATACAGAACAACCTGTAATACAACTATCTTATAAATTCTAACTTCCAGATTATTTTAGAGCAGATTGGATGGCAAAAGCTTCTCAACCGAATCATAAAAACGTATTTCTCATATTTATTCTGCGTTTATTTTCCTCCCGAGTAACATTTATAATTGTTAACGTTGCTCCAAGATGATATTTCAATTTTTCCACCTGCTAAAAGTATAAATTTCCAATTCTTATATTTCCACTTCGTATAATATTCTAGTCACAAGACATAATCATATACTTTGTTCATTTTAGAATTTACTTCCAAACCTATCTCCTTACTTGCTTCAAGTAAAATTTCCGTGTTTTCCTTAATAGTTTGTGGATTTTCTCCTAACATAGTCACGTCTTCCGCATAAACAAGGATCTGATGTAACCCGTTGAATTCAAAACCCCCCTCTGTTATCCTGGACTTTCCTACTGGTATATTCTAGAGCAAAGTTGAAAAGTGAACGTGATAGTCCATCTACTTGCTTTACCCCGCAGTGAAATGGAAAAGTATCTAACAGAAAGTGGACTATACGGACTTTGCTGTAAGTTTCACTGAGGCACATTTTAATTAATCTAACTAGATTCTTGGGAATACCAAATTCAGGTAGATTATTATATAAAACGTCTCTCTTAACCGAGTCATATACCTTTCTGAAATCTATGAATAACTGATGTACTGTACCCTTATGCTCTCATTTTTTCTCCAATATCTGTCGAATACAAAAAATCTGATCAATTGTCGATCCGACTGCCTCCGTGGTCTATTGGTCAGCATGCTGGCTTTTAGATGTGGAGGTCCCGGGCTCAAATCTCGGTGAATTTTCTTGAAAAATAAAAATTCCCTGGGTGTCTAAAGTCTGGAAATTTGTATAAATGTGATGTGCCGGGTTAACCCATACATGCCCAAAATTTTTTTTTGTTTTAAATTTATATTATACTTACGTAAATGTGTGTATGGATCAGTACAATTTGTTATAACATGTTTCTGAAAGAAAAAAAATTGACCACTTCTTCACAAATCAATGTTGCGAAAACGCAACACTAGGGAGATATGTATAATTTTTTTTTATCCTGTAATGGAATGATGGCAAAAATATAGCTGAGAATAGTTAAGAGTATTTTCATGGGTATTATTGCAAATATGAAGCAATTTTATTAATCAGGAACGCCATTGTTCACGATTAAATAACAATAAAAGTGACAGTTTACTCAAGTAATATGGCAGATACCTAACAGAAAATTACATAGTTACACACAAAAACAGAACTGCAATTCAGAATTAGAAAAAAAAAACAGTCAATTATTCTTGCCATAATGTTACATGAGTAGATCACATACTTTTTTTTTTTTTTTTTTGCATTTTCAGTTACGTGCCCGAAATTCACATTATTTTCTAACTGCAACAAAGCATTTATTGTGGAGAGCTACTTTAGATTTTATGCAATGGCTATTTGTTGTGGATCTGCAGAGTGCACATCTTGTACGTTTTGCTTGAGAAGCAGGAAGATGGCCACGGTTATCAAATTTTACATCTTCTATTACTCGGGAATTGTTTGGTGTCTTGACTGGTCCCGTTTTGGATCTTGGTGTTCCGTAAATATTCAGAAGTGTCAAAGCAACTTTTCGTCGAAATTCCAGCAAGTCAACGATATTAGTTTTCACATCGCCTGTTGTGCGTGACACTCTATACAGTACTCATGCATTTTGGAGAGCAGCATCAAGTCCCCAGATAAAAAATTGGCCACCACTACTTCTTGGATCGAATATTTGTTCTGTAGGTACTAAAGTTTTAATCCATGCGATCCGTACCATACATGTTGCAATTGTAAGATTGGATAAGATGTGGCTGACTGATGGCTATCTTTCGTTTCTCATTTGCTGAATATCTAGTTTCCTTCCCTATAGCAGCTATTCCATTAGAATTAGGTACAAGGGTAATAACGTTGTTATCGTTTCATCTACAATCTAGAAGTCTATCATTATCAGACCAAAAGTCGTAGGATCCCCGTTTCTCCTTTTTCAGCGCAGCATTTTCTTTCATAGGGCACTTTTCTAATCTGTTGCTTCTCACTGTGCCAGTTATTCCAACACCGAGATTAGTGAATTCCTCCACTACTTTCAAGCTCGTGAAATAATTATCGGCAAACATATGTGTGGATAAATCTTACCCAAATTGTCCTTAGGAAGAATTTCAGAAAATTTCAAAAGCACACTTCCACCAAGTCCAAACTTTTCTTTGTAAGAATTTTACGGTCCTTTAGCACCTAGATATATTTCAAAATCTATCAGGTAACCAAAGATTTGGTTGAGACACCAGACTTTATATCCGAAACCTACAGGCTTGCCTTTTATATGCTGTTTCATACCATGCCGACCGAAATACGGTATCATGGCTTCATCACCAGAGGATTCTTTTTCCCAAACATTATGTTCAAAAAATGAATTTTTTAGTGATGTTAGGTATGGTCTCAATTTCGAAACTTTGTCATTCTTAGCAAGTGCTGTGTTGTCGCATTATATCTTCGAATCTGCTTCTCCGCATAGCATTCGATATAGCTTCAATTCTAGCATCAGGGTTTTCTTCCCAATACATTCTCCTGCGGGGGGCAGGCACATAATCACTCACTAATAAGATTGCAATAAAAACATCTGATTCATCAACAGAGGTTCAAAATTTGTTTTCCCTTTCTGTGTGGCGTAAATTACACTCTTTTTTACAATCGACTCCAACAATGATTCATTGAAAAACAACTGAAAAAACTGAAGCTGAGTATGGGATTTTTCAATAATCTGGCGCGGATCGGAAATTGTGTCACTGTTTTTCAATTTTGTTTGGATGTCTTTTTTTCTCATAAATACTCTTTTTTCCATTGATGACCACTCTTACTACTATGAGTTTTGTCAGATTCATGTACAGGTACCGCGGATTCTTCAATAACACTGTTTATCGAGATATCCTCTTCTCCTCCACTAAAAACCAATTTCTGCATCTGAAAATAGTTGCCTACCACTTAGATTATTATATGTTCCACCCGAAATCTTCGTCTCCACCGTCCTCATCTGTGTTTTCTTTGACATCAGAAGGAGTATAAAGACATCTATGCTATTAATATTATTATACGTTTGAGTGTCATCCTCTAGAATTTCAATAATCTCCTCTGAAGTCGTGTTTCTGAAAACAAATTGTCGTCCCATAATGTGTATAGTGAAGGTGTCATATTAGCTTAGTGTTACGAAAACGCAAGATACAAATTTGGAACGTAATATTTATCAAACAAATATATATATATATATATATATATATATATATATATATATATATATATAAATGGCCTGGAGTAATGTCTGTGACAAACTACACTAATACTACATGAAATATAATGTGATATGCTGGGTGAGAAATTACCTTTTACGTGAATGATCCTCTATTTTCTTTTCCGTGATAACAGAAGTTAAAATTGAACCTTTCACCACCGCTTTCATTTCAAAACCAACAAGGAAAATCCAACACAAGAATACATTACCATGCATATAGTAATCAGAGATTTAATAATTCCCATTGTTGTCTTACGTCTTACGAGGAACAGCCAGCAGAAGTGGATAATGAAAAAAGGAATATCTACAATCCTACCATTCCCTATTACCTCAAAAAATACCAGCTAAAAGAGCTTGAAGTAATCGGACTTCTGGTTGGAGCAAGAGATACCGCTACTCTCTTCATGAAAGATGTGTTTAAGAGGCTTGGAATACCTACATCTATTATTCCGATTGTAACCTTAGCTGCATTGAAAGGGTAAATTGCTCTCCTAAAGAATCACCTATATTCGAAATCAAACTAAGTTCAGTAGCATTCTTTACCTTTTTGTAACACTTACCTTTCTAAAAATAGGTATATTTTCACTAATCTAAAAAAAAAGAAAAAAATATTTGCAGGAAATTACTTGTAGGAATTTCATTGTTAAAACAAAATCAATGGTTTTTCATGAACTTGTAAAAATTTCTGTGGTTAAGTACTCTTCGTCCCTTGTGGCAGCTCACGAATGGTGAGAAGATATATAAATTAAAAACGTACATATGTTAATTGTTGCGAAAACGCAACACTAGGCAAATATGAGTAGCCATTTATCAAAAACATAAAACACATCAGGACTGTTCTGGGCAGCAACCTGAACACACGTTTCAGCGTCACATTGTTGACAAGTAACTCCATCTGCCAGCACAACCATGAAGCATCAATAGATGCTCTATAGTTATCAACAAAGAAAAGAAATAGTCGATATATTATGCCTAAAATAACACTGATGATCCCCAATAATTTCACTTACATATGGAGTTAAACTTCTGAGTGAAGCTCTAAGGAAGAATTGCAGTGAACTATCTGGAGTTGTGACGTCATGACTACAGCTGGTGTATCATTATACACGCAGTTTTCAGAGAAAGGAGCGTCGTAGAAACTTCGGGTTTTCACTGTTATATTTCTCTAAACAAAAGCTTTATTTTGAGTACCACCTTATTTTTAAGTTGACAAGGCCTTTAATATTCTTGAAATCATTCTGCATATTCGAAATTCTGTGGAGTACAATTGGACTAAATAGTGAATAGGCAGAGATAAAACACAACATTGTAATAAATATAAACTCTTTTAAATTCACACCAATAACATCATGTGATATCGAAGAAACATGTTCTTCTTTGAGTGACAGTCGAAACAGGATTATATTTGACAATTTACGAATGTACATAGTTGTGTATTACAAATAAATTGACTCTTATAGTACAAGATTTTTATTTAAAATGTATCACCATTTTCTACAAAGGAGAGAATGAGGTAAGCCGCTTTCGTGAATGTGTATTATACCCAGTTTGTTCTAGACACATGATTATACCGAGCAATGTTTCGATTCAAGCATAGCAGAACTCTGTAGAAGTTTCTGTACTACTCTGAGTTGATGTAAAGAAAACGACTTATATAATAAGCGACGTAATTAACTGCATAGTAGCAGTCCGATTGAACTCAAAATTTCCAGACAGCTTGTTCGTAATCCTCTTAACAAATAGTCAAAAAATTAAATAAGTCAAGTTGAAATTGTAAAAATTTCTAAACTCAGTCCTAGTGTCCCTTAATTTTACCTCATAAAAGGAGCTGGAAACTTGATTGTGTCGAATAAAGACATTGTGTATTGAAAACATTCTTCTTCAATCGTTGAAACTTGGCGAATGGAATGTTTCAATTTGGCGCGGTATAGTGTCCCTCCGTTCCTCCAATAAATGGGTGCTTGTTCAATACACATTGTCTTTCAAACTTCCATACAAGTACAATAATTTATTATTATTATTATTATTATTATTATTATTATTATTATTATTATTATTATTATTATTATTATTATTATTATTATTATATGATCAGAAATTAATATGTTTACAGCTTAGAGATTTCGTACATTTCCGTGACAAATGAAAGATATTTAAAATAATGCAATGTATTTTAAATTTTTGAAGTCCCACTTTCAGTAACTTACAGTGCATTGCCTGGTGTTAAGTGTAAAACCATTTCTTCCGGTTTTCTTTTGTTTTCAACGCAGTTACTTAGTTTACTGCAAGCGGCACTGTACTCAAAATTGACATTTTCTGGTGCTAAGAAAACATCGAGAGAAATCATTGCTCTACGCAAGTGCAACGCTCATTTCGGACTGCATATGAAAGGAAGACCCCGACTAGGAAATCTATTATGAAATGACAAGAACCAATTTGTCACTTCCAACTGTTTGTGCCCATAGAAAAAGACCAGACTTCAGCTGTTCGATGAAAATTTTGAGCGTATATAGCAGTTATTTCAACGTAGCCCTCAGAAGTTCTTGCGGAAAGATTCTCGTGATCTAGAAATTCCTCATGAGACATTGTTTAAGGTCCTACGAAAACTGTTGCACCTGATGCCTCAGAAATTGCAAACTGCATCATAAACTAACAGATCAAAACAGAAACAAACGCTATCGCTTCGCCTGTACTTATTAAGAATATGGGCACAAACTTGGGTCTATATTAAGTTTCCTCACATCACCGATGAGGTAACATTTCACGTCAGTGGAAAGGTAAATCGTAGAAATTGCCGAATCTGAGAGACCGAAAATACAGACACAACATGACAGAACACAAGCGTGATTGACCCAAATAGAATGTCCTTTGTTCCATGCCACATCGCAAGTTGTGCGGCCTTCTTTCTCGGGGATCACTGTCACTAGCATAACCTATCTCAACATACTCGACAAATGGTTAATGTCGAAATTCAATGAGGATTCTGATTACCTATACCAGCAAAAAAGAGCACCATCCCACAATCATCGTCTAGTTTGTGCCTACTCAATCGCGTCCTTCAAGAATTTTGGAGAGTACGAATGAAGATGAAGACAATGCCTACATGACATGGCCCCTGCGATATCCTGATTTAACATCTTGCGATTTTTCTTGTGGGGAAATGAAGAGAACAATGTCTTCATGTCTCTTCCACGTGACCTTGGCTAACTGCGAATGATGACTGAAGAAGCCGCAGCCACGGTGACACCTGACAGGTTATCCATAATCTAGTAGGAGAATGAATACTGTGTCGATGTTTTGTCGCATCACACGAGGTACTTACATCTAGTCACTGTAATGTCAAGTCTATGAAAGAAACCTTGACTTCTTGTGTATCGTATGAGTCATAAAACTTAACCTAGTCCCATGCTATTTGAATAATAAAGTTATGAAAGTGAACCTTTCTTTAATAGCATCAGGTGATAGTTAAAACGCTCCTTATTTTTAACTGTACACTGTATTCTACGATGCAGTATAGCAGTGTCTTCCGAAGGAGTAGCTAATTGCATTGTGCATAACATGAGAATGTTAATAATAAAATTAATGATTAAGAAGTATATGTGAAGGCAATATAAACGATATTATAGCAGGAAGAGTAGTGAGTAAACACCACTGCTCACTTATAATACTCTAGAATACACATTTCTTTTAAGTGGAAAAGGCATTGTCTCCCTTATTTACACAAAATACGTTGGCATGTGCGTTGCGTATTTATAGAAGTAAAAAAAAAAGGAAAGAACTTACTAGCAGTGATTTTTTAAAACCATTTCCTGCCCACATTTTATAAAGATTTAAATGGATGGAACACACCCACCCATGCTCCTAGACAATGAACCTCGTTTATGTAAGAGGATTAAATTTTTAAACCGCGTGAATCCATATTAAACGTCCTCTAGCCGGTTTCCCACAGCAGTAATTGTTTATCGATTTCCCATTCTAGAGGGACTCCATGCGCTCTACCTCTCAATTCCACCCCCAACGAGTTGTGAAAACGAATCTCCAGTCCAATTCTATTCGCAATGTAGCCCACGATATGTCTTTGAGTATGTTTTAATTTTGTGCTCCAATGGAAACAATACAGAAACTAGACTCGGCCTTATCGCTGGTTTCTTTGAAGATAATTATAACGCGAGGATTTAGTTGCGTTGTTGCCTGCTCGACAGCTTGCATGATCTGAAGCTATGTAATTAAAATCTCAGATACCTAACACAAAGTTATCTTTCTCCGTTCAGAAATCCTCCGGAGAAAATAAAAAGAAAAGGATCAGGAACTGAAGCTTCGCAATCACTCATCCCTAATCAAGCTTTCTATTCATCTCGAACTCTCTCGTGTATTACTCCGGATTAATGTTATATTGGGATTAAATACTTCTCTTTTATTCTTCTACCTCTCGTCTTTCAATTGTAAAGAAGTCAAGAGATTGAGAACTGGCTTCGGGCACTCATTTATGCTTCTACTATTACCTTCTTTAAACATTGAATGTGAAATCGAAGTCTGATTTTTACTTATATTAGAAAATACTTCCTTTCTTAGAGAAAGAACATAAAAAAACTTCGTGTTTCTTTTCTCTGTTTGCATTTTGTTCTTATTCCCAATATTTGTTATTGTTTATTGTTGTTGCTGAGCTCTTGTTGCTCGCTGCCATTTGCGTTTCCTGTTGTTTCTTATATTTATTCTTTAATATTTGAATATTATTTATTATTGCGTTTTATTTGTTATTATTTTCTAATTGGTTATTTAACGACTCTGTATCAACTACTAGGTTATTTTAGTATCGATAAGATTGATGATAGCGAGATGGTATTTGGCGAGATGAGGCCGAGGCTTTGTCATAGATTACCTGATATTTGCCTTACGGTTTGGATAACCTCGGAAAAAACCCAACTAGGTAATCAGCCCAAGTGGGGATCGAACCCGCTGATATGTTTTATTTCATATTGTCCGTTGTTGAGTGTTGTTTTCCTTAATGCCTCGTTTTTGCACTGCTTGGTTTTCCTTGTTTGCTTGTTATTGTTCATCATGTCGTGTTGCTAGCTATTACGTGTTGTTTGCTGCTGTTCGTTGTTGAGTATTGTTTATATTGTTCACTGTTACGTGTTGCTTGTTTTTTTTCGTTGTTATGTGTTCCTTGCTATTGTTCGTTGTTACTTGTTGTTTGCTATTGCTCGATATTGCGAGTTGCTTGCTATTATTCATTGTTGTACCTTGCTTCCTGTTGTTCATTATAGTGTCTGTTTGTTATTATTCGTTATGTGTCGTTTACAATACTTACTCATTGTATGTTATTTTATTTTTGTCGTTGTGGTTTTAATATTGTTCATTGTTGCATGTTTCTTTTTTTCATTTTCGTTGGGTTTGTCGCTTGTTGTTTCTTATTGTTTCATCGTTGTTCCTTGTTGTTCCTCATTGTTTGTAGTTATTTGTTATTCGTTGTGAATTGTTGAGTGTTTTTTATATTATAGTTACTTTAACTACAATGATCATATCGCGGATTTACTATGGATGGTGACATCATTTGTCTGACGTTTGACGGTCTCTCTAAAGCACGGAGACCTTTTGACCTAGAATACTCTCTCGCCATCACGACATTCACCGCGTCGGCTGGACACTTGAACCCCGATCGGACCGCAGCGGCTGAGATGCTCTCTCACCAACACGACATCTGTAGTATTGGCTGGACACTTTCACCTATTATGCACTGTCGACCAGTCGCCGGAGACCAGGTCGCTTGCGATCACTTCGCTCAAAGGAACATAGTGCTTGCGGATATGGTCGCGGCAACCAGTGAGTTTCCGGTAGAGATGTGCATGGGCAGACCGTGGGCTTCCAGCCGACTACCTGTATAGCAGTAAGCCCAACAAGCCTGCCCGCGGTCCTTGTGAACGAGGAGTTCGAGCTCGAGGCAATGAACTCTAGCCCTACAGAGCTCGAGACCGCCAACCGCGGAGCCCACGCGTACCTGCCTGTGGACCGCAGCGATTTCTTCACAGTTCATAGTCGAAAGCAGTGCTCCGAGCCCGTCTCAAAGACAAAACAGCCTTCCTCTTTCTGTCATCTTTGATCGATTGATCTATTAGGCTACTATTCGCTTATATAATATTAACCTTTGTTTCTGCAAATAATGTGTTACAACACAACTTTATGCATAATATATCATATTTCTGTAAATAATATTATCCATTACTCTTATTATTTTAAAATAACAGTAATATCTCACTAAATGTGCTCATATTCAAATGAAAAGTAAAGTATAGAAAAACACTTATTTAATATAACATTGCATCAAATTCTTCAATACCGAGTTAACAAATAAATGAAATTGGAATTTTCTGACACTACCAAAATTCATTCTTATTATTAATTTAATAACAATATACATTCATGTTTCTTAGATGTGTCGTCACATATTTCGTCTTTTACCTTTCCGTCTACTCTTATTTTCCGTTTATGTTTCTTCCATTGTATGTGGGATGCATCTTTCTCCACTCCCTTTTCATCTAACTACATTTATTCGTCCACGAGAATTTTTCGTCCATATAATATCACGGTTATAACTCTCTCTCTGTACCTTAGTTTAACCTCTCCCTTTTAGGTTCATTTACACGACCCACGCCACACAGGCCTTACAGGGCCGCGAACTGTCGGGAAAGGAATTAAGCTATTGGATCACATACATACTTTTTTGACCACACAAGGACATGGAGGGCCTCCCCGAATGAGGGATCAGCTCTATGCCAGGGCCACCTCCGATACAACACAAACATATAAGACAGTATACAGCATTCACTCACACATATGAAAGAATTAAGGGAAGGATCGCCGTCCATGGCCGGACTTTCAAGAGGTACAATAATTTTAATAATAATAATAATAATAATAATAATAATAATAATAATAATAATAATAATAATAATAATAATAATATTATTATTATTATTATTATTATTATTATTATTATTATTATTACTATTATTATTATTGTAACGGGACCCTCTTGGTTATTCCCGCCGTAAATCGTTGGATAAGGTTGATCATCTCGCTGGGTGAGGATAATAAGATAAACACTACAAAAATTACAATTTACCTGATAACATTTGTTCAGTTAATCCCAGGTAATAATATAAAGTATATTCCAAAAACAACAAGAATAGAAATATGAATCATATAAATATAAATAAAGTGACTTGAATATAAATGGATTTAGAAAAGCAAGCGTCCAATGGAAAACAATAAATGACTGACTAAAGTCATACAAAAACGTGCGATATCAATCTACTACCATACTATTTTCCCCACCGGAAACTGACTTGCCGACTAATATGAACCTTGCTGACATCCGCCATTACAAGTCATTAATTAGAGTAACAAGCTTTACACCAATTTCATATTAAATAACTAACGCTCAATTCTACTATCAGCTGAGCCAAAACCAAACTTAACGAAATTAAAAAAACATAAATAAGTACCAATGAGTTTTAAGTTAGCGAGTGTCAGCGGAAATTACTAAGCGAAGAAAATTTAATAAAAAAATAAATGTAGGAAAATCTATTAACAGAAACAAAGATCTCACAAATGGCCAAATCCAACTTGTAGTCACCGACAGGGCAGTTTCCGGATCAACTTCAGCTCATCTTTCCCGTACTCGTTACCAAGCAGATAGCTCCAACATCGCGTGAGTTAGGCACAGCACACTTCAAAATCCACGTCGTCAGGCAGTAGACAAAATATTTCCCAAAATCTGGATCAGGGCCCACCTGCCCATACCGAAGTCACTATGCCAGGTCTTAATGTGTATCAGCGCACGACTGCGCTACAATCTCCCACAGGCTAACTTCGAAGTATCTCGTTCGGGCGCAGATCAGTCTAGTGCTGCTCATCGGAGTGACTACTACCGCGGAGGAATAGGAGATTACGAATAAAGCTCTCCACCGGTGATCTCCGGTACTACCATAGGTGGAACAGGGGACATACGGAGGGATGCGGTGGTTCTGAGCGAAGCGAAGTTGGAGGACTTAGAGCTCAAGGACGACCGGCGCGTACGGACTGAGTGTAGTTGGAGTGGACTAAAATGGCACCAAATCTTATATCCGTCGCATGGAAATTCTTTAATTTAGTTGAAGATAATAATAAAGCCGCACGCTGTGAACTTTGTGGGCGAATTTACTCTAAGAGTGATGGTACTTTCAATTTGTTAGACCACTTGAAGCGATCGCACAATCTCGAACTTGAAGAAAATAAGTAAGTAAATTTAACTGTTCAAAACACTTTTGAACTCTTTTAAAAAGCGTGTTTACTTTGATTTATATATAAAAGTTCTAATAAATAATTTCGTGGTTTTGTGTGCAGACAGAGTAACATTACGAATGAAAATCTGAAAAGCATAAGAATTTCAGCAAAAAAGGACCCTCTAAGATTGATCCAGCATATTGTTACGAGATGAAACTCCTAACTTCAATGATGAGCCGCTTACTTCAAATGAAATACGAGTTAGTGATTGTGTTGCCAGAAAAGCCAAATTTTCCTAGGACGCTAACAGGTCCCTATTTGGAAATCTCTATGGCGTGGACCAGGTTAGATAAATTCTCTGAGTAGGTCTAAATTTTAAAATGTAGGTATGTAAGTGTTTAGGCTAACATTAAGAGCCGCGGTTGTGGTACTCGTACTTGCTGTCAAAAATAAATTATTACCATTCAGATACACATTGACGGTTAATTAGTGATATAATCGTTTTCGTAGTTTTAAAATTACGCAAACACTTGATACGATTTTTTAAAATTGCTTTAGTGCTATTGTTCCAGAGGTCCACAGCCTAGAAAAAAGTATTGAAAATTCTATAAAACGTAACTTTCGAGGCAACAAAAATCATACATAACTTATATGGAATATTTGAAAGGCAACTTGAGTTATTATATTAAAATACTGAGTTTCATTCAGAAACTAAAGAAACGTGTGGTAATAATATAATTACAATTATCCCTAAGTTGATATCCGCTTATATTTTTTATTACAGGGGAAGAGTGACGCGTTTTAGAAGAGACAGTTCAAATACTGACACTCTTTAACACAATGATCACAATCCTATCTGGTGAAGAATCTTAATAAATTACTTTGGACAGTAAACTTTAACCCATTGATACCACACGTTTCTTTTGTTCCATTCTGAAACTCCCTCAAAATATTTTATGTTAAACTAACCGATTAGAATAATAATTGACAAAAACTGTTTGTGAATAAACGAGTGTTTCCAGGAAAATTATAAATGTTTACATTAGCTACTTGAAAGCTTTACTTCTGCGTTAGTTTTCAGTTAATTTTAATATTATTCATTTGATCAATGATATAAAACTAATACGCCTTTCCACATACACTATGAATTTCAAAACTAAAAAAATGTATATAAAAAATGTGTCAGCTTACATATTACTTCAACCAGAACAAGAAAAAAAGAAGAGCCGAAGAAAAAGAGAGAAAGAGATAGAGAGAGAGGTAAATAAAAAAGAGAAAATAAACAACAAAAATTACACACTTGTTTTAAAAGATACGCGGGACGTCAGCGGACTCCAATCACTGCCTGATCCGATTAAAGGAATGCTCAGCGGAAAATGTATGTTTGCGCCGCAGCACATATACAACCTGCGCGGCATCAATCGGAGGTAATCGGAGGTCTTCGATTGAAAGCGTACAAATAACCGCTCCGGAGAGAAACCTAATCATAAACAGCACTATCTATATCAGTCACTGCCTCACGCTCCACGTGTCCCGGCCGAACAGCAAAACGACCGTTACAGAAAAATATTTAAAAAATCAAGCACCAATGACAAGCAAGAAATATTAATCCACCAATGGAAGGATAGTTCATGGAAGTAATACACTCGCTCTTTATATAAAGAAGAAGTTCGACAAAAGAATGGCGTAAAAAGGAGCGCCATCTATGAAAGGAAATAGAAACTAAAATAAGAAAGTGAAGGAAATAAGGAAAAGGAGAAAAAATCAATACAGAAAGACAGGGTGCCGGATAATAAACAGTGCATTATTATTATTATTATTATTATTATTATTATTATTATTATTATTGTTGTTTTTTATAATTCGACAGTAAGTATATTCTTCTGTTCGTAAAAGATTTGCCTATAGTTATTAATGTTCTCCTTCTTCTTGTGCTTCTACTGAATACAATTTAATTTTGTAAGCTACGATTCTCAAATACAGATTACTGTTATGTTTATAATATGTTTGATATCTACCCACAGTTTGTTCTAGTTACCGTTGCTTCAGGATGTACCGTAGACTCCTTTTTAACAAGGTATCGGATGTTTACATGTCCTGGGGATAACTGTGAAATCGCCGTTTGGATTTCCGAATAATCTTTCTCAATGTGTTCCAAAAAACGTTCCAATGATAATTATATTATGTGCTAATGACTTTTTTTTTGAAAACGGAAGTGCTACCCTTCCACAAAATTGAATCAGTCTTCGGAAGTCACTATAACAGTCAGCTCTCCATAAAAATGACCTTACTCCAGGAATGGGGCTTTTATAAATATGCTAAAAAATATTCAGCTTCTCTACATCTTAATGAATTCATGGAGTAGTGTCATTTCTTTACTGAATTATGTATTCAAGTATGACGAATACAAAAACGTTTGCAAATGACTTTATAAAAATAATGGAATAAGGCCCTTTCTAAAATGACTGATTCAATTTATTATTATTGTACTCTGCACTCTGTTTATCTCTTGGTCATAGAGATTCCAAAGTGCGGGGAAAAAATCTTGAAGGTTGCCCTCTTCTGCCTCTTCTTTGACTGTCTCTTGCAAATATTGTATCGATATAACTAATGCAAAAAGATCTTGGACTCATCTTCGAAAGTGTCTAATGTTTGGTTCAAATCATCTTCTACATCTTTCAATAAAACAAGAGGAAGGGGTCAGTAATGTTCTCGAAGTCTGAGATTTAGTACGTGACACCAAATGTTTTAACAAAAAAGAAATAGATATTCCTTTACCGTATTATTTTGAAACGAAACTTATTACACTAATTCTGAATTCCACTAAGAGGAATTATAGATTTAAATCCGAGTTTATACCTCAAATCCTGGAATATACTTCTTTACATAACTATCATCTTTTCTAACCGAAAGTGCACATAGGCCAACTGAACAACCGGGAAAATTTGCTCAAATAAAATTCCATTGACTATGTTTAGCTGTAAAAAATTGAGAACATATTTTATTACTTACAGGCAGTAGACAACTAATAAAATGGACGTAGGTCCTAATGTGGAGTGGACGTTGTATCTATGAACGAAAAATTGAGGTTAAGTTGTTACTCGTTGTAGTGAATATTATTTTTTCCTTATCGTTGTAGTCATCTTTTATTATTATTGTCCTTCATATCAGTATCACTTCACTTCTGTCTTCTATTTCTTTTACAAACGCACATAAAAACACATTTTGTATGTAATAATTGCATTATGTTGCTTTTTAATTTACAACTGCATATTTTACATTGCTTGAAAAGGAAATAGATAACATTAATAACATTAATTATAATTAACATAACTTGAAACTGAACTTTTATGTAGACACTTTTTTATTTGTGAATACATTATTTTATTCTAATAATAATTTAACATATTTAATCTAGGTAACTTTCGTTCATTTCAAGTTACTGTGAAGACATACTGTTTATGTGTTATTGCCCGTACTACAGAATTTACACAAGAAATTGCAGCTCTTTATCGATAAGCCACCCCTTTCAGATATGCAGTGTGCTTTACTTAGGCCGCGGAGTAAAAGGACGGTGCAAGACTACTTTATATGATGATGCAACTTACACTAGCCGCGTAACGAAAGGCCAAGAATTAACTCGGATCGGAACCAGAACACTCTCATCTCTAGTTGGTAAATGCAGAAACAAGAGTACCGTAGTTTCCCCTAACTATGGTTCACATTTGTCACATTTTTCTTTGTATATTCAGTACTATTAATCCAGATTAAGTGAAATTTTGGCTTCGGACTCTTGCATGTTTATATTAAATAAATATTAACATATGTGTTTGAAATTATTTAATTACAAGTGTTAAAAAAATAATAAGCATTGGTACATAGTTGTATTCTGAGTTGCCCAACTATGGTCCACTCATATATTCATGCTTGAAAGCATGAATGGACTATAGCTGGAGCTGTAATTATTCGTAAATCAATACATTCAGTTCCTAATTTAAGGGTATAAACATAATCTAGCACAGAAATATTAAAAATAAATGAAAAGTACATGGATTTTTTTTATTAGTACACATTACATAAACACTCAATAAACAAGTGAAATCTGAAAGTCATTTTTCTGCAATAATGATCAAATACACTCACCGGCAAAAAAAACCGGGCCACCTAAAATTTCTCAATTTTTATGAGGTGAGAATCAGAAAATCCTTTATGAAAAATGAAGAAAACATTGGTTTCCAGAAAAAAAAAAACTTATTCATTATCATTTGCGCTATTATTTTCAACGCCAAACAACGGACATAATTAAAAGGTGTAAAAACTTACAAATTATATCAATTTTCTTCCAAATGTTCAACTGATTTTGTGGCCACCCAGATGTTGGTAATAGCGGGTATTACCTCCCCGTGACTGTATGACTGTTACCATTCGCCGATTCAACCCTTCGATCAGATTCTGGATGTCAGTCTGGTCGATTCTATTCCATTCTTTACTTAGAACAATTCGGAGCTGCTGTAAGTTGCTGTGAGGAGTTAGGCGACTTCTAACTTGCTTCAATAGCGTTTTTATATGGGGACTTCTTGCTGGCCATGCCATCCTATTCAATCCAACGTCGGAAGGAACTCATCCACGATTCTTGTAGCATGAGGGCGTAGATTATGATGCAGTAACAGGAACGTTTCACCAATAAGTGGGGCATATGGTACCATATGTTAAATTAGACCTTCTTCGATGTATCTTGGAGCAGTCAAAGCACCTCCATTAATGAAAATAAGTACTGTGCGAGCTTCATACGAAATGCCACCCTATACCATTACTGATCCACATTGGAAACTGACACGTGAACTGAAGGAACATGAAGAAAAACGTTCTCCTTCTCTTCTCCACACTCGTTCACGTCCATCTGTAAACTAAATCTCGATTCATCTGTGAAGAAAACTCGTCGCCACTCCCCCAGGTTCCAATTAGCATGATTGTGAGCAAAACGTAATCGTTCAACATGATGTTTCTGGAGCAATTCTGGGCCTTTAGCTGGTCTTCTGGAATCAGCCCACATTCATCCAGACGTCCTCTTACAGTTCTCTCACTCACGTTAACTTGTCTTATTTTCTGGAAGACTCTTCTGGTCTCAATAGCTGTGGAATGGCGATTTTTTAATGTGTTTAGGACAATAAAATGGTCACGAGCCGAAGTTACTCGTTTTCTCCCTGAACCGGGTCTCCTGGAATAACCTGCTGTCTCTCTAAACCGATGATACACTCGCTGTATGGTCGATCGAGGAATCCCAAGAACTGCAGCCATATAACGCTGACTATTCCTACCTTCTATCATGCAACCACTTTTGCTGAATCGGTAGGACTTGGTGACATTTGTATATAATGAAGTACTCCAATACTGCCTCAGAAGAGCTTACTAGTCTGTAGAAATCTTCAGCTTGGCTCGAAATGAGTCCGAGAAGTTTACACACAATATTACAAAAAGAATGAATCTTCTTTTCAGATCATTGTTGGCTATTACGTATTCAGTATTACAGTCTTACGTATCACAAAATTAATGAATAACTAAATGAACCTCAGCACACCTACAATTATTTGAAAAATCCTACAATTTTCAAAAATTTTAAAGAAAATGTAGTTGGCCTGGTTTTTTTACAGGTGAGTGTATATCAAAGAAGAAAAGTACGGTATCAGAATAAACTAACACATTCTTAGCAAAATATTATGCAAATAAATTCACTGATAATGTTTATTTATCGTACTGAGAACTACATTCATTAGGCTTATTTCGATCCTTTGAATCTCCACTTCTCTTGTAATTCTGAAATTGAATCATAATCTGTATCCAATTCGATTTCATCGCTCTCATAGTCACTCTCAGGGTTCGGTTGTTTTCCTTCTACCCTGAAGTTTTCGTTTTACCGGACCATCATTCGTGCTAGTACTATTGATGCTGAAACAGCCTGTCTCTTTGTTTACTTGACTATAATGTTAAACGGTGTTTTAGAATATACTGAGATACCGTATTTGAAGAAGTAAATAATCACATTGATCACATTTTATTGAAACAAATATTTCAAAATGAAATACAACTATGGTCTACGAAAAATTGTGGTACATAGGTGAGGACTGACTCCTAGCCTTGAAGTTAAACATTTTTCACGCAGAGTCCTTAACCTCTGCCAGTGTAATTATTACGTGAAAGTAAACACTATATAGCCAGATTTAATTGTAGAAAGAATCATATATCTATAACGTACCAGTTCTACAGAGGAGAGCTTAATAAAACAGTTAATCACAAACTGAATGATTTCGTGTCTTCACACATTCAATAGAACGATGCACACTGACCTTGTTAAGCATCCATATCATTTCCACGTGTAATGGTAGATAGAAGCATCTATGGGGAACATAATTCCATCACAGTGGCGCCTTAAATGGCAAACACTGAACTTTTGGGGGACTAAGTAGTACATAATGCGTTTTGGACCATAGTTGGGTGCCTGGACCATAGTTATGGGAAATTACGGTAACACACGGGAGTCCAGCTAGTTCCGGCGAGAGATGAGGTGCTTTGATTCAAGTGCATACGTTTAAACTGAGATAAAATTTTGTGTAGACCAACAGAGCAATGAGTTTCGGCACTGAAACATTTATTTCAGACATTTTTCTTGCTATGACAACATTTGTTGCCTGGTTATGTTACATAACACAACACTATATATTCTCTTCTTTGCTTCTGGCTCAAATGGTAAGAAAAACGGTCTAATTTTATAATTGGATAATACAAACAAGCTCATTGGCTTAAACGAATTTATGATATTATATTAAAGACATTAAGAGGCACAGTACCGGTAGCCACTGCTTGATAGGATAGGGGTTAACTTTAATTTAATCTAATGTCACGTATTATAATTATATTTGTTCAATGAATGATATTTCAATGTCCTGAATGTACTCGTATCAATGTAAACTATTAAATAAGTTGTCTGAAAGAAATAAATAATTTTTGTTCAAGAGAAATGCAAGGACACCTATTCGTATCCGTTCTAGTTATTTAGAATCTCAACGCATTTGACAGGCCATTAAAATATTTCACAGACATTAATAACAAAGTTGAAAAAAGTATTTTTATATTTCTTTTGTCTTTCAAAAATACAGTAAACATTCGTTTTCATGACGTTCTTGCAATAAATGGAACCCAAAATTTCCTTTTCTTCTTTTTATTTTTCTGCGCATATCTCATTATGGTAATCTCTTCCATATCCATTCTACTTGACGGTCGATACAGAATGTCGGTCGCTCGATTTCCGGTCTCTTGTCGACCAAGTCGCCAGCGACTGATCAACAGTGCGTAATAGCCAACGAGTTAGAAGAGAGATTATAGAGTGGCCAATCTGTCCTGTACACCGCACTTTGCAGTGCAGCCGCGAAACATGGCAGATGTGAAATAAGTACCTACCGTTGTAAAAATTCGTCTGCTTACAACGTTGTGTATACGGAGATAAGAGCTACGAAAAAAAAAAACAAACAAATATGCCTCTTGTGTGTGCTGCATATAACTGCAATATCAAAAGAAAAAAAGACAACTGATATATCATATTTCAGGTAAATTTTATGAAGTTAAGTCCATGGTTTGGTTAATAAGCAGCATTTTTTTTTCATGCGTAAATATGTAACAAATCCCGACATACCATGCGGTGGATATAGTATTTTTCTTTTTTTTTTTTTTTTTTTTTTTGCAGATTCCATTTGAAAAAAGGAAAGGAACTGTTGACACAGCGGGTAATAAATATAAAATGAGACAAATGGTGTACTCCATCAAGACACTTGTTTAGAATTTATGATGCAGTTTCACACAACCTAGTGTTCAAGACCTTAAATTATTTACTGTAGTTTTGGTGAACTGCATTTTCTGAAAAAAAAAAAAAAATGAAATTAACACTGTCTTCATTATAAGTTTTACGTTTCGTAGGTGAGGATCTGGAGTTCATGTTCTGTAAATGTGCAAGAAAATTAGCAATTATTGTTTGTACTGCCTTGTGAACAACTGCATTTATTGTTTTTCATGTATATATATACTGTATATATTTATCTTCTGAATGTGAAGAATATAAGAAATTGTGTTTCGTACGATGCCATTTAACCCTTGTCGTGTTTTTTACCCACTGATTTAATAAACCTTGTTTTCTAAAGGAAAAGTTTAGGTTTCTCTCTGTTCTATATACTTAATGCAGAAGTAATTGCAGTGTATTATTATTATTATTATTATTATTATTATTATTATTATTATTATTATTATTATTATTATTATTATTATATTTTTAATTATTGTAAAGTATTTTTTCCTTTCATTTAATATGTAATTAATATATTTTCTGAAGAAAAAATCTTGTATGTTTCTTAATGAACAAAATTGTGTAATATCCTTTTTTTCTCCTCCTTGTGTCCTTCCTTCTTATACAAGAAAACGATGAGCTGTAACTTATAAAAAGTAGGCCTATTTCGAAGACAAACGATAAACGAAATAAATGATTCACTAGTAATGGATTTTAACTCAATACGGATAAAATCAGTACAATTCCGTTTCAAACCCAGTTAAAAACTAATAGCAATAAAATATTAAAATTGTATTTCGACACTCGCATCCAAAATTCCGCAAAACTCTGGGATAGGCCGTATTGTTGTTAGTATTTTGACTGGAAGGACATGACAGAACATAATTGAGCACCCAAGTACAATAATGTGGTACGTATGAATGTATTTGGTAACTGCTTACCCCATTATTGCACGTGGGTACTCAATTATGCATTAATAATAATAATCTGTAGTGCCACAGCCCTTGAAGGACCCACAGAGGCCAGCCGGCTGTTGGCATCACGTTCAAATTCCAATAATTATACACTACTGTAACAAAAAAAAAAAACTGAAAGCATGTTTTACTCAAGTTACAAACTTGGAGGTAGAGATTGTTTACTACAGTTAGGGCCTACTTTCATTCTATATCTTACTATATCTTATGGTATAACAAATAGTTTTGCAACGTGTAGAGACTGGGGAAACAATTTAATAAAATCATTCGGATCACACTCGTTCATTTTATAGGCAATCTTGTAAGTCGCGTTAAAAAAACCTAAGAATATTAACATTTTCTTCAGTATATTTGCTGGAACTCTTGTCATACGTACATGACAATTTTGTTCAGGTTATTCTTTTAAACTTTCCTTCTAGGAATAGCTCAAGCGTAAATTTAGGGTACATAATTTCTTCATTTTAGATTAAGTTACTAGCACGTATTTTACGAAACACCAGGTTTTTCCACTTCAATTTAACTGATTTATGCAAACGAAATTTTTATAGCCTCAGGATTCCATCCTTACTTATCGCCACGCCCAATTTGTTTTGGGCGCTTATGCTAATGGCGGACGGTCTTTCAATGTTCTTCAAACATGGCGGCGCAATCCACTCTATAATCTCTTTCTAACCCGTTGTTAATTGCCCTTAAATCCCGAACGCACCACCGAGGTGTTCTCTCACCAACACAACATCTCTCGCGACAGCTGGACGCTTAATCCCTAATCACTGTATTAAACCCCAGACCGAACCACCATCTATCTCCAGGCCGCACATTAAAAACCCTAACTTGACAGACGCAATGTTGCATGAATTAGGTGATTTGCTTTCTGAAATCAGTAGCCTCTTGTCAGAGGTTTATGTGGCTATATTTTGTTTGTGGAAATTGAATACCAATCCAGTATTTTCGTTTATTACTGGAAATGTATTAGTATACTAAATAGTACGACATTCGAAAATTAATGGCAAAAAGGTTACTATTTCTCTCTAAATTTATTTAGGTTGCTTTTGGCATTACATACCTCAAATATAGATCCCTGCCATGTCAACGCTACGTTGAAAAACCCATGGAAGACGGCGGACTCCATCTGCAGCATAATTTCTGGATCTTATTTTCACTGATCGATCTAAAGCTCGTTCGGATGCCAACTCTCGATTGAAAACGAATGCCTCGCTTCCCCCATCTTGCAATAGTTTAGTGTGGTAGGACTTATCTCCCACAGGCTTCTTGTAATGAGTAAAGCACTGGGTTGCATTTTTCCTTCTTCCAACTTGTAATTTTAGGAAATCTTTGTTCATGAAATTTTTAAGACGGCATTACTTAATACAAATCAGAAACAGTCCCTGTATTCACAAAATATGGTTAGTTAAAAAGACTTTTAATATTCCACATTTATGCAACAATCACTCCTCCATTACTTACTAAAATATTCCAATGCTCATCGCCAAGAGCACTGATTTATAGTATTTTCGCCATTACTGATTTAATGCCCTAGTTCCTAGTAGATTGAGGGAACCACAAATTAAACCTCAATGAGGTTGGCTGGCCCCGGAGTTTGAACGCGGGTCCTCACGAATATGAGTCTGAAACGGAGGAATCCAAACTAACACGCTCGGTTTTTGCGTAGTGTTTGATACAGTTTCTAGATATTCGTTATTGTTTAGAGGTGTTTCTTGCCTTTATTTTTACCATTTCTCCGGTTGATAATAATGAAGCCCGAGCTAAAACATTTATTATTTATATCATTTTTATATTGATTATTCGGAAGAAAGATGTTTACTTCTTTGCTCCTACATTATACATACATAGCAATAACATTTCATTAAATTACCTTGTAGAGTTTTAAGTAAAATTCCTGAATTAATTCTAAATTTTCTTTTAACTTTGTTTAAGTGTGTGATTTTCAATAGTAATTAAAATTAATGCTGCTAAAAACAGTAGTTACATCTTTCCGCAACTCATGTGTAGAGAAATATTATAGAATTGTTAAAGAGAGGATATACCCTTATCTGATTTGATTTTTGGAATTTCTAGTTGCAGAAGGGAAGAGTAATATACGATAGACTTTCTAATACAGTAAAAAACAATAAAAGAATTCAATCAACACTAAAATTTCAGTAATTCACAACGTACAGAATTGTTTTGTGATTATCTTACCTGTGACACTACTTCCCAATTTCTTAATTACGCACATTGTTCATGATAAAATTAATTAACTCCGAATTATTGTCATTCTTCTCAGTTTACGATAAATTTACCACGCACAATATAATTTTCATTTTAAGTAAGTTTACACTTAAAAAATAAGTTGCTGATTTTTTTTTTCAATAGTCTACGCAGCATTCCTCATGATTCACCAAAAATATCTTATTATAATATTAGCAATGAATGTGGCAATTTTGATACACACTACCAACAAGATTATGAAACATTTCCTACCTTCTATTTTCACGTTGTACTGCTTGTCCTTCATCAGATTCTATTCTTTGGAGAAAAATTCATGCTTGTACAATGTTCTCCACTATTCTGTAATATTTCTCTCCATATCCTTGTTTACGAATTACTCAGTTGAATGAGTACTTAAATTTGTATGGCAGAAAACAATGACTACGTACTATGCAACTTCATTTAAAACTATTCTCTTACTGAAATAAAGATCTAAACAAAAAATTTCCTATCAGCTGAAATAATGTAGGCACGATACTCATTAGAAAATAAAACGTATATGTTATTGCTCTTATTACAATTCATTTATGTTTATTAAGCATCTGTCCTCTAAATGTTACATGTAGATACGAAATTGTTCTTCAGTCAACGATTTAATATGCGAATTCCCTCAATTCCACGCGTGCGACGTAGAATTTGATCATAAATATGCGCCTCATGTATGTGAACGCAGTATCTACTTTAAATTTATACAATAAACACTGTGAAACGCGCATACCCGCTGCGTGACACTTGTCGCATCATCGTACTTTCGACCACGAATGTAATCTCATGCCACGCCGCAAATCTGTCCACAAGCTTCCGCCATTCCCAGAGACAACAATAACAGCGGTTCATGTCGTTACCATTGGATACAGCTGTCGTCGGGCCATCCCTACATCACGTGTACAGGTAGTCCACTTGTCTGTTTGGCAGGGCAGCGTAATATCGCGGTGGTGCAGTGAATTGATATGAGAATGACCGCCATGTGCCTACATTATCATTATACATGACTCCAGCATCTGACCCCATGCAGGTTTATGGTTCACTTCAAGTCATTGATCGTCGTGTGATCTTTGTGCTTAACGCGATTTAAAATGTATAGCGAGTTTCATACTCTTGTTATTACAAATATAACTACAATCAATAAATTAGTTCACTCACCTGTATTAACGTATATCCATCTACCAACCTACGTAGCTATTTATTCATCTACTTGTCTACTCACCTATACATCAACCTATATTCCTTTTCTATAATCCGGAACACTACAGTCCATGAAGGGATAGGGCTGTTCAGCTGGCTATTGACCTCACGTCCACATGTGTCATTAGAGGTGAAAGATTATGTGACCAGAATGGAAGTATCATGTGGTTACTTATTCTATCCCCATAAATTAATCCCGATAGAGGGTGGGCACCGATACCATACATTGGTCGAAATATTATGAGAAAACTTCGTCCTCTTGAGAACTCAAATTTTCGCATACACCGTAACGCGAGTCCCAGTCATTATATGTTACAGATATACCACTACGCTACGACGCGGGATATGTGGACATCTATCTATCTATCTATCTATCTATCTATCTATCTATCTATCTATCTATCTATCTATCTATCTATCTATCTATCTATCTATCTATCTATCTATCTATCTATCTATCTATCTATCTATCTATCTATCTATCTATCTATCTATCTATCTATCTATCTATCTATCTATCTATCTATCTATCTATCTATCTATCTATCTATCTATCTATCTATCTATCTATCTATCTATCTATCTATCTGTCTATATGTCTATATGTCTATCTGTCTATCTGTCTATCTGTCTATCTATCTATCTATCTATCTATCTATCTATCTATCTATCTATCTATCTATCTATCTATCTATCTATCTATCTAGCTATCTATCTATCTATCTATATATCTATCTATCTATCTATCTATCTATCTATCTATCTATCTATCTATCTATCTATCTATCTATCTATCTATCTATCTATCTATCTATCTATCTATCTATCTATCTATCTATCTATCTATCTATCTATCTATCTATCTATCTATCTATCTATCTATCTATCTATCTATCTATCTATCTATCTATCTATCTATCTATCTATCTATCTATCTATCTATCTATCTATCTATCTATCTATCTATCTATCTATCTATCTATCTATCTATCTATCTATCTATCTATCTATCTATCTATCTAATCTAATCTAATCTGTCTGGTCTGCCTGCCTGCCTGCCTGCCTGCCTGCCTGCCTGCCTGCCTGCCTGCCTGCCTGCCTGCCTGCCTGTCTGTCTATCTATCTATCTATCTATCTATCTATCTATCTATCTATCTATCTATCTATCTATCTATCTATCTATCTATCTATCTATCTATCTATCTATCTATCTATCTATCTATCTATCTATCTATCTATCTACCTATCTACCTATCTACCTATCTACCTATCTGTCTATCTATCTATCTATCTATCTATCTATCTATCTATCTATCTATCTATCTATCTATCTATCTATCTATCTATCTATCTATCTATCTATCTATCTATCTATCTGTCCATCCTCCATCCGTCTGTCTGTCACATTTATTTTATCTCAAATCTACATACCATTCTGTCTTTTTACTGCCTCGGTCTGTCTTTCTCTCCGTCATATCTGTAGTGTTCCCTTGTATATCCATTACAGCAAACTCAAATTTTGTAATGCGTCAGATATGCTCAATCTATTCGCAGTTTCCATCTGTATTATGTTGTATAATTATCAACAGGTTCCATGAAGTCATAAAAAACATTTAGAAAGAAAAAGAATTCATTATTTTTAACAAGTTTTTAGGTCAAAAACTTCTCTCACTGTTATATATAATCCCATTTATTTGAGTCAACTCTCTCTTCAATCCTTTCATAGCATTTCAATAGCTTCGCTTTATTTCCCTTAACGGAGGATACAACTCGGTACTGAAAGTTCCATCGTGTTGCTGAAACGGTTGGCATCCGCTTACTGCACAGAGATCGCAGTAGGTCACTGAGTTTAGGTGAACTGGAGAAGAATGTAGTGAACCTAATAATACTGTATTTGCAAAAAAAAAAAAAAAAAAAAAAAAAAAAAAAAAAAAAAAAAAAAAAAAAAACTTCGCTGATGTAATGCGTTTTGAACATGCACTTTTTGTGACTAAATTATGTTGGTGGGCGTTGCAGTGAACAAATTTCACATAAGGAAATTTTTTCTGCATCTAACTCTGGACCACCACCCTGGTTTCTACTCATTATTGCAGCACCATCATATTCTTGAGCTATGACTTTATTTTCAAAATAGAAAGGTTGTAGACTTTGTTTTAGAATTACGCTCAGACTTTTAGGGGTGAGATTGTTTACCTTTTTGAAAGAAAGAAATCAATTCCACAACCTTTTATGTACCTCGAAATAATAACAAATTGGGTTTTGCAAGTTATGTCTGTTGCTTCGTCAGCCTTCACAGCAACAAAATCTGTAGAATTAATGTCCTGCTTCAGATCTTCGATATTACTTACATTAGGGTGCCCCTTATTTTTCAATTTTATAAAAGTTTAACTCTCACCTTTCTATCTTATTCCAATGAACAGAAAAAGATCTGTGCAAATTTTCAGCCCAATCGGACAACTGCGAGCCGACCCTCATCAGTCATGAAATGTTGAAATTCTAGCCCGGAAAATATTTTTTTCTAATATTGTTAGATAAACTTATATTGTTGTTATTATTATTACTATTATTATTACTATTATTATTATTATTATTATTATTATTATTATTATTATTATTATTATTATATGTGCTTTATTCACTTACTTTGCAACTAAACTTGATATTGTCTGCATCATGATGAATAATCAGTTTGTGATGTACCAAGCTGATGAGTAGTAAAATGTTGTTCAATTTCTTCATAAGTCCTTTTTTTCCTGACAGTTTCCATTGCAGTATGATTCAGTGCTATTCCTTCCTTGTGTATTAGTTTTTGATCTACATCAGACATGCAGCCTCGTTGTCCTTTTCGGCGCTGAAGCATTAAGAAATTCTTATTCTCTTCATTTTTCGTATATCCCAAAGCATCTCAATGAGCTACGTCAAACAGATCATCCATAATTTCCACAAAAGATCTTTTAGTTTCTTTTTCCTTGCCAGCAGTTCTACTCAAATTTTTCTGTAAACGCTTGAAACTTGCCAGTTCGAAGGTAATTTGGATCCAACGATTTGAATGGAGATGTAGCCAACAAGAGAAATATAAAAGTCTTTTCTTAACTTGTGTGACGAACTACCTGAAGTGGTTGATGTCGTTCTAAACTCTAGGAAAAAAAGTCTTCAAAGTCACTTTACGCCAGCAGTCAGCAAGTCAGCACAGACAGTTCTGAAACAATAATTGAAAAATCATTGATCCAGAAATCAGTAAGCCTGCAGGAAATAAATTTTCTAACCGTTTAGTTCCCGAAACTGTGGCTCTATTCTTAATTGATGACAATGTTCCAACAGTGGTTAAAGCAAATATGGTATACTGGAAGCTGACGAACGTGAAGAAGAGAAAGAAGAAGAAAATCAACTGAACAGGTGCACTGTGCAACGAAAATGATTTTCATTTCTTTACAAATATTGGTACTAAAATTTTCTTCACGAGATTTTCTATTAGCACTGATTTCCTCGACAAAGATCCTTCTACTTACAAGGATGATCCTGTTTACAAAAGTGGAACTGAAAAACTTGAGAAGATAGTTGCGAATGACGTTGCAGAAAGAGGAGTCAAACTCTTTCAAGATTACAATAACGTTCTCACAAAAGATGAAACTGAGAAACAATTTGTTTTACATATCTTTACCAGAGACTGTAAGAAATACCCTACTGCTACTAAATCCTCTCTTAGGAAAAAATAATGTTCAATGTTCGTTCGTTTACATAATGTTTTCATTCTATAGAAATTATTGTTGTAAATAAAAATGTATTTCTCTTATAGTGGTTGTGTGCGTTACAAGAAGTCCTAATATTTCTTCAATTTTTCACCTTATTTCAGGAATTTTTACAATTACCTTTTTGGAAATTTAATTCAAAATATTTTTAGACAATTGCTGGGGTTGCCAGGATGTCCACATAAATTTCTCTGAGAAGAAAAAAGGAAATGGTCAAGATAGGGAAGAGTATACTGCATTTGTATGGAATTAATCGTTGTGCATAGGACTGTGTTCCAACTCCAAAGCGTTTGAGGGCCGCCAAGCAGTTGTCCGATTGAGATGAAAATTTGCACAGATCATTTTTTTTTTTTTTGATTGGGACAAGATAAAGGGGTGAGAGCAGCACAATTTTAACTTACAGAAAATTGCCTATAGCTAAGGACCACCCTACCTAACCTACGTACTGTCTAATAATTCATTTTGCATTGTGTTCATCCAATACATTATCAAGACCGGCAAGTAAAGATAACAAGTTTAACAAATTTCTCCGATTTACCGATCCCCGATTTTAGTTATGACTCCCTCAGAGATAATTCGTGAGTTCCGCAAAATACTAAAGAATCAATTATTCTCCCTAGTATATTCCTGTTTTTTTACCTGTTCGTTGTGTTTCTGGATTGAGCTTTTGACCGCAGAATCAATTTTGCTGCTTTATTTACTGTCCCAAATATTTTGAACTTAGAAGACAGTATTTTCTATAATTAACTCACTGAGACTCACATAACAAATATCTGCGACAGTTACTTCCGTCCGTCATGTGAGGCGGGCCAGTTTGGTGGGCCCCAAACGAAGCATATACTCCTAACAGTAACTATGTAACACTTCGTGAATTTCCGTCGGTAACGAATGCGACATAATTATTATTCTCAGTGTCTATATTTGATAACATTGTAACACAAGAAACGTTAGGGTTATTCAGTTAGCCTATAATTCACATAGCAGTGATTTGTATAGGATTATTTATTAAGATGACTTTTATACAGCATTTGAAAAATATATATAAATATTGCAGTAATATCGAAACAACAAAAAACGAACTCAGTATTTCATTTTACGTAGTAGGTACTAATTATATTAACATAATACTCTTTCATTGTTCGTCGAGCATTATTGGGACTATTCATACATAAATGTTAAACAAGATATTACACTCCCAGTTACATGCAATAGGACATTGTGAGTTTTTCACATTGAAATCATTTCCTTGCTCTATGTCAATATAATATAAATTGATATTAATAAATACTTAATTACTTACTTACTTACTTAAATAACCCAGAGGCTCATTGCCACCCTCACATAGGTCCGCAATCGGTCCCTGTCCTGTCCAAGAGTAATCCAGTCTCTAGAATCATATCCCACCTCCCTCAAATACATTTTAATATTATCCTCCCATCTAAGTCTCGGTCTCTCAAAAGGTCCTTTTCCCTCTCAAAACACTCTAGTCTATATGGATTTCTGGATTCTCCCATATGTGCTACATGCCCTCCCCATCTCAAACGTCTGGATTTAACGTTCCTAAAATTAACATTAATATTAACAAATAATATAAATTAAGCTTAGAATTTAAATTTACATATTGTTTATTTGGAAAACGTTGAGACCAAGTATCGACAAGTTGCGAGCGTTACTGAAAGTAGGGGAGACTCATCTAATTTGGCAATACTTTGTATTTTGACACAGTTTGTAGTTACATATTCTGAAATTAAATATTCCTCTATTATGGAATGTGTTTGAACATTAAATCCCAATAAACCTCTGAAAGAAAATTCTACAAATCCAAATTACTTTACACATAACACACTAATAAATAACAAGTTACATGTTTCCGGATTTCGTACTTCATCAGGGTAATTTTGCAATAGTACAAAGGTAATTTGGCAATACGATTAAAAAATAAATTTTTCAAAATAAAACAGTGGTACAAGGTTTATAAGACATAATTTACTGGGACAAGAAATCACTAAATACCATAAACAGAAAACAAAAGCAAGAAAAAAAAAATTGAATGGATTTTTCCGACCACTCTTATTAATTATATTGAAGGCTTTCTTCTAATTTCTGTTGTCGATAGCCCAAACCCAAGTTCCTGCATTTTGCTTACATATGTCACCAGTTTTTGCTCTTCCTCAACGGTTAGAGGTAGGGGTCTTCCTTTCTTGGTAATGATAACGTATCAACGTATTCGGGTCTCGAGGATGCATACAGAAACCTCTTTAAGTTGTTAAAGTGCACATTGTACTTCTTAGAAGCCTTATAAGTCGACCATCTAACTTTCAAAACATTCCCAACAGCAGCCCGCAAATCATCTTTGGAATATTTTTCAGAATAATGTCCTCGTTCCCTTGGCATATCTACAACACACCACACACAGTGCTGCATTGAAGACTGTAAAAATCCCTCATACGTCCCTACTTTTCAATTTTACCATCGAGTGCACATTATTGTTCAAAGAGAGGAGCAATATATCAATATATAGGAAATGGCTAATTTACACTACCCTGTAGAAGACATTTTTTGCTAAGAAGAACATAAAACAAGCTAAGGCCTGATGAGTTATTAACAAAAAATATTAATTATATAAATGGCTTACCTTATAATATGGTATCTCAGCTTTTGATATGTAATGCACAAACAAACATAGGTAATGAACAACACTTTTCTTCCGTCTTTCTATACACACGTCCACAAAACCACCACGTCAAAAGGAAGTATTCAACACTTCTTTCTATTAGTAACAATATGTGCCACTATAATGCGCGGATTCGAATGAAACGAAAACTAAAAGTACACTCAGATATTGCACTCTATGATCCTGTCATTGAAATTCTTAAAACTCCGGAGGAAATTTGGCAATAGAAGAAATACAAGAATATTGCCAAATTTTTCGAGTTTCCCCTAATTAAAAGCGTACTTCACAAGCTTTGAATCGATGACTTCTTCTTTTTGTAAGGTTCAAATATTAATTAATGTAAGTATATTAACATAACATAGTGACGTGAGATGTAAAATTTGCCATTATAACCTACATTATTCCGGAAGATGTTTCCGCCTTGCAAATAGCTGCTTTCTTCGCTCCCTTACAGCTTCAAGAGCCTCGCATATATTCCTCACTCAATATCGTCATCACTTACCAGTTTAACAAATAGAAGTGTTAAGTCGTCTAACTTTTGATGGCTCTGTTAGTACAGGCTCCAAAACAATGCTCTTGACGCGTTTATTTTGCCATGAGGGTACTAATTAAAAAATAAGCGCTGGCCAATATCATATTTTGAAAACTTTATTAATCTGATCTAGACTGTCACAAAACTATTAACTCGTCATGGGCTGATGAAAGCCTTTCATTTTAAAATAATTATTGTTGGCTGAGGAAAACAATATAACAAATATTAATCGAGATTTCTCTTCTTCGTTATATCTGTAGACTCCTCACTTTATTTTCCATAACGCATTCACAGTCACAGCTCAATCAGCACCCATACTGAAACTGTATTGCTGAAACAAAAACTGATCCTCTACTGCCGGTACTGTACAGCCCTGTGGCATTCTCCTCCAAGCCGAGTCACTCCCTCTAAGTAGGGGAATAGAAACTCACATCGCACAGAGACAAGTGGAAAATGTGCTCGACGGCACAATGTGCAGGATTTTTGCATGCCTACCCTAATGGACAAAAATGCTCCGTCCGTAATCAGATGTGTCTTCTTTCGATAGTTCCGAACGAGTTGACCTCAAGTCAAATCTAAAAAATACCGTGATTTATTTGAACCGATTGCAATTTGGGATACACCACTTTTCTGATCAGAGAAGATTCACTTCTATTTCTTTGGATTCAGAATTTTCAGAAATGCATCGAGATCTTCTAAGCACTTGAGACAAATACAGTGATGACACGCCTTTTTGCATATGGAGAAGGACCAGTATTGTCCCGAAAAACATTCTGCTGTCTGCGCCTTCAAGTTGTTACAACATTAGTAAGAACTACTTCCCACTTCGTCCAGTCAAGAACCTGAACCTCTGTGCCGACAGTGAATTTACTTCTTTGTTGTAAGACCGCGACGTCTTTCGCTGAAGCTCATTGTAAACGCTTGGTTTTTACTTTAAACGCTTGGGGTGCTATTCATAGACATTTCGCATCACGCGCTACGAGCGTACTAAGCTAGCCCTGGCTATCCACTGGTTACTAGTACAGAATTCAAATCATATCCTATCGCTAACACTGGTTTATGAATACGAAAAATGCTGATAATCCACCGAAAACCCGAGCTAAAAATGTCTATGAATACGGCCCTTTGTTTTTACAAGACACGATGTGCCAAAACGAGCTCTTCGTCCCCACACTGCCTCTTAACACAGCGCCACGACACGCCACGCTTTGCTATGCTACGGTCATATTCTTTACATACGACTTCCCAATCATGTTCTTTCTATGTATAATCGTCAAATCTAACGACCGTTAATAATGAATAACGACCAAAAACGCTTGTCCCGGCGGTCGTTATAGGTATTTCTAACATTTTTTTCAGAAACTATGCGTTCAAGAGGGACAACTTTTTTTCAAAACGGACTACACCGAGAAATATTAAAAGTAAGAAATCCCCAACTTCCCTCGAAAATAATTAGAAGAGGGAGAATTTTTTAAATTTTGGAATGGGACAAAAATGTCCCATGGGTCGTTTTAGTGTTAAGAATAGTCTCACGATAAAATAAAAGTATTGGAGCTATTATTTTCCTGGCACTTATTGCACACCCCACATCAATTTGATGATTATAATGGGGAGGAATAGCCGAGTATGTTCATTTGACGGATATATTTCGACAAAGATGGAAGCGCGAGGAAGTCACCGTTTTGTCTAGATTGATGTCTGAAACTAGAATGATTTTAGGACGATGAAGTTGAGGAAATTTAAACTGCAACAGATGCTATTAAAATTGAAGAAAGTAGCAATCAACACTTGAGAAAAAGTTCCAAGAGATTTTGAAATGTTCTTGCTAGTGGATTGAATCACAGCCTTCTTGATGCACTGTCGTTGAATTAATATAAATTCGTCTGAAGGATGTTTTATATTCAGGGTTCTTTAAAACAGTTCCTTATTATAGCCGAAGCAAATATAATTATTGATAGCTGAAATTTTGAAATGCAATTAATTGCAATTGTTTCATCTGCGAGTATAAACAGTTCTGTATTATGAAAGAGCAGCATTTCTAATTCATTTGAACTTTTGAATGTTTAATAATAGTAATAATAATAATAATAATAATAATAATAATAATAATAATAATAATAATAATAATTTTTATAAATTTCTACAATGCAATAAGTTAGGTTCACAGAAAAAATTTCGCTTTCCCAAAATTTGCATCAGTATCAATTTGAGATAGTAGAGTAATCAAACATAATTAGTTTAATATAACACCGTCGGCCAGTGACTTTGTTTGCTTTTGGATAATAGTAATAATTAATTCGTTCATTTATTCATTCAATCATTCAATTATTCATTAACGTCATAACCAACATTTTAGAAAAGTGACAGGTTAGCATACAGAGTACACACTGTCATATTTATAATGTGTAACAGTCATAAAGGCTCAAGAATCTGAGGTAATCTATATTTAAAATTCTCCTTAAGAAAATTTTAATTTTATCACAACATACGATTGTGATTGTGTCGCATCGGACAAAACAAAAACGTTTGTTTTTTCCGACAACATTAGAGTCATGGCATACTAGAAGCAGAAACATAAATGCAATGGCGGTGGAGGATGATGGGGTTGTAGTGTTATGGCACTGGATGGACTCGGGTTGAAATTCGCTATGCTTGTCTGGATTGGATTGGGCTCGGCCCTTAAAGAAACTAAATATTTTCTTTTCGCGAATTTTATACTGATTAAAAATAAAATACGAAGATTTTAATACCAGCACGATTAGATGTCCACTCAGTACCTATCCAGAACAGTAAACTACCGTATGGTACGTTATTATTTGGTTCGACTTCGTATTTGTAATGACATTAATTTGTATCATAGACACAGATGGTAGATTACTCTTTCTCATGTTCCTACTGGAGTGACATCTCACATCTTTATCAGCTGTACCTGACCCTTTCGGTCTCTGACCTCTGCTCTATCTGCTCTGCATATTCCAAGCGCATGCGCTCAACGAAATGTTTTGCTATCAAACAATGGTTAGTGTTTGTGCGACGAGCAATCCCAACTCTGCTCAGACTAGATGTATTGTGCTGTACAGCGTTTTGGCTTTGCTACTTAATCATGCTTAAATTGCTTAATCGGTGGTACACATCGTTCTTGCACTTTGGTCAGTCATGTTTAAACTTGCTTAAACATGCTGTACGGCGTTGTTTTCGTATCGTGCTAGATACGTGTGCAGCATTCCTATATTAATCATTGAAAAAAAAAACATGTTTGAGCATGTTTAAGCAAAAACGTTTTCGCTTGAAGCAGTTTTGCTAGATAAGTGTGCGCGCAGCCTAAGAGTCTTTCTCCGGAAAACAGTGTCGTCTCTGACTCTTCCTCATGAAGCAACAGATTTTTTATCGGCTAAACCTTAATTTGTAATTTCAAAATATCTTATCTTCTCTTTCATTGTCTCGGATGTCAAATCATTACATAACTTGAGGCGCCCGAGATCAAAATGGGCTATGTGACTTTTTTTTAGAAAATGAGTTATTGATGTCATTGGCAAGTTTGGGTTGAAGTCTTTACACAGTTAAAGGTTCAATTTCAAAATGGTTCATTTTAGACGTGTAAAATGCATGGAGAAAATCAGTACATAAATCAAAGTGGTATATATTATTATTAATGAATTAATCAAAATGGGATATGCCAACCGTTATTTGAACAGAACAAAATGGGCAAAATTTCATATTGTTATGTAATATTTCCAGAGCACATGAAACAGAATGGTTTATGTTTGCCAAAGTGTGTGTGGTTATAGTTTTTTCGCCAGATCTTTCAGAAAACCAATATTGTTGAGACCTTAGTTACACAGTAATTATACGTCTACACTTCTCTTCTCATTTACGAGTCTAAGGCCAGGACTGTATTGCTATGAAAAATATTGGTGTAAACTAATGTAATAAGCGTTATTTTATGAATTACGACAATACTACGTCTGACAGAAGATTACAGGCTATAACTGCTCAACGTATTCATCTGCTGAGAGTGAAAAGTTTTTATGAAGTCAAGAATGAGGTGTCTCCAGGCCTTCTCACTTTGATTGTCAGTAGAATTTGGTATTTCCACGTCTTCCTAGCCAAGCAACATATTAAGCTAGGCAATATTACATGTACAATGAAACAGTAGTTGAGCAGAGACAAGACAAAATATTGATACCAAACGTGCATTTTCTTACACATGGCTAGAACAGGAGGCGCCTAAAGGAAGTTTTGTTCATCATAAACTGACATAATAGAATGACAAGAATGAAATTGAAAACATTCTTCTAGTCTCAGATGGATGCGAGTCACAAAAGTACTATTATGATATCGATGATCTGTTGATGGTTCTACAATGAAGCTCCATCATTCCTGAAATATGACAGGGTTTTATTCCCTGTTGTAGGACACAGTTTTCTACCCTGTGACAGGATATTCGGAAAAGTGGAGAAGCAAATAAAGAAAGAAGAGGAAATTCTCTTACCAGAAGAATATCTCACTATCACTGGGAAACATGCAACTGTAATCAAGGTTGGCTATGAAGAATGTCCAAGCCGTAAATGAAAGAATTTTACAAAAGACAAGGTGAAACCGACCAACTCCCTTCCATTCAACAGCACAAGGGAATCAAGTCCACTTTTGGTCAATTGGGAGATATTTCGTCTGTGCATAGGCTACTTTAGATGAGGTTACTTTCTGATCATAAAAGAATCATGTCCCCACAATCCTTGCAATGGTGCAGTTGTTTAAAATCGCACTCACTTTTAATGGGTAATTAACTATACATAGAAAACTTTTTAGTCTAATTTCCTGAAAAGTTTACTTTTGTGACTTCATTCCCATGCAAATATGCTAAAATTTGCCCCTTAGCTGTAGCATTAATTGTACCCAGCTCTCCAGTCCCGGTACACGGCTCAAAGGAAATAATAATAATAATAATAATAATAATAATAATAATAATAATAATAATAATAATAATAATAATAATAATAATAACATTAATGTCTTTTAAGGACTAGTCTACTTCTTGAGTGAAAATTTTGTAATGATGGAAGGAAACTGCTATGTTGAAGTTTTTAACCATCCTGCACGGTCAAATGTCAAGAAAATATTTTTGAATATAATTGTAATAATAAGATTATAGCCAAGCCATTCCTGAACGATAAATTATTTTAGTAACGATGGAAAGTAATTTTTCTGTCTATGTTTCTTTGGCAACTTTTAAGATTTACTTCATAATCACATATAAAATCAATATATTTGTTAAACAGTTTTCATAATAATAAGACAACATCAAACTCACATTTTTAAATAAATATTTTAGTAACGACGGAACGAAATTTTGTTAAAGAATCTTGAACATCCTCCACTCGTCATGCCACACTTCAAACCCTGAATAATTTTAACCTCACACACGACTAGTCTATTCATTATTATATTTTGATTGAAGAAACTGTGCACAGTGTTTTATCGAGACCGTGATGTGCATGACATTAACGACAGTTGCATCACTATTGATTCATGTAATTTCCATACGAACAAAATTCTATACATATTGAATGTTTCTAGCCACGCTTACTGAAGCATCTTGTTTATTGTATGTTTCGGTAGCAGATTGACATGTGGTTTCCAAAGTAGATGAATATATTCCGGGCTTGTGGGTACATTGTTTTCTATACAAGCGTGTGGAAAATAATGCAGAGTTAGCCACACAGATTCCAATGATGGCTGGCTGACCGACCACACGCGATTCATCATAGAGCCATTCAATGTTGCCAAAACCTTACAAAAAATGTTCAACATGCATAACATCTATATGTATACAATTTTCTAAAGAGATATAATTCAGTTTGTCATAGGTCTCTCTTAGTAGAATTTTGCTATTCTTATACCAGTTTGCTGGTCAATTTTTGGAGTACGTATCTACTGTGTCTTGCATATGGTTGCATAATTGAATAAATATTAAACTTGATTAAGTACAGTGTTGCGAGTACTGTTCTTTGTGATATTGTTAATATTTGAGGACATTGTATATCAGTAACAGACGTGAGAATATTAAAAATATACGTAGTTCGTCTGGTAAAAGACGCAAAGTAAAGTGATAAACAGCTAATGGAAGAACTCAAATACTCAGTTTCACGACACGAAACAGTTATTCGACGGAATAATGCCTTCGAAATTGTTCTGACATTACTTCTAATTTTGTTCATCGTTAACTAATACTGAATTGGTAACGCCGATATATTTCACACTTGCATTTCATTAGTAATTACTAATATTACAGTAATGATTTACTTACCAACGAATCAGATATACTTTTTCTGCTTAATATATGCTAGAGAAAAGATTGTCTCTGGAGAAATGTTGAATTAAGAACAATGTTTTTCATCTTCAGGAAATATAAAGTAACAAACTAAATTATGAAAGCAATGGCTAGATTTACGAAGATAAGGAACACATTAGAAAAGATAAGATGAATAGCAAGACATTGACACATGTTTTCTTAGTGAAATTTGTATGCTTGTCACAACAAATGAGTCCTTTATCACTATTATAGCTTATAGCTATTACTGTAGTTACTCAATAGACTATATACTTAAAGATATTCATCATATATGGATCAGAATAAAAAGATTAAATAGGTTTCCTTGATCACATAAAATGGACAATATTTGTAATTCTATAAGTAACAGATTTGACTTAACATAAATTGTACGCTTAAGCTAGATATATAATAATAATTATGCTCAAATGAAAGTAGGATAATTGCAAGTATAACATAACCACTTCTAATAGACTTACTATTTTTTCTACGAAACAACATTTGATAGTGATAATACTAAAATATAATTCGCACCCGCCAGAAGAAAAGTGTCGTAACTAAAAAAATGTCAGTTTCTCAGAGGAGCGTTTTAAATGTTTAAAAACTGCTTATCGAATCAGAGATTGCGATTTTACAAGAATATCTTTCTCCTTGTGAAAGAATATGAATTTCTTAATCTTATTTATAAGACTTTCACATGAAATAATGTTTTAAAAGTATTGAAAATTGCATTTTTTGAACTTACGGTAGTTTTCTACTGGAACGAAGATCCAGTGAGCGACAAAGAAGTGGAAACTGATGAAAATATGCTAAGACGTAAGAAGAAAACAGAAAGTATCAACACCGACACTCATGGAACAAAGCATTTCGAGGCAGATTTAGTATCGACCAATCAGCCCGCTCCGAGGATGATATGTGTCGAGTCGAATTGGAACAACGAACATCAAGCACATAATATCAGCTAAACTAAGACGAAGGTAAGGAAGACAAACAACAATATACGCAAGCTATAGAATACCACACATTACCACGGGACCCCCGCTTGAAGAGCACCAAATCAGCCAAGAGTTCCCCGGAACACAAGACCGCAAAAGACAAATAAAAACCGCCCAGACCTCATCTATATGCCATATACGAACGAACCAAAGAGATAACCAAAAATAATAATAACAATAACGAAAAGAACTGATTAGTAGGCATTAAAATCTCACCTACCATTCCAGCTCACATGTTTTCGGCACATAATCTCCCTTGGCTTTGATCGTTGTTGATTCTAAACTGTTTTTTTAATGAATACCAGTCGCACATATGCCACAATAAATATAAACTGCATCAGAAGCCATCACAAACAATTTTTATTGAGAGATGTTGTGTATAGTAACGATATCGATATACTTCTCCTGCAGGAAGTAAATTGACAGAATCTCGATTTTCTTGGTCCCCGTTATAATTATATCTGCAACGAAGATGACGAGCATCGAGGTACTGCAATAGTGTATAGACATGGCATAAATATAGTGTCATGTGAAATGCACCCAAGCGGACGACTAACCTCTCTACTTACAGACATGAACACTGGGTATGTAAATGTCCATTCGCATTCAAGTACGAATCGTAAACGTAAACGTGAAGATATTTTCACCAATCAAATGCTTTTTGCTTGCGATACCTATACCACAAAATTATGCTGGCAGGCAACTTCAATTGTGGCGTTACAGCAAAAGACCAAAAGCCAGAATAGCATCCTTCTCCTGCACTGCAACTCATGTGTCAAGATTTAAACTTTATGGACTTATGGGAAGTAGTTCATGGGAATGCCGATGGATTTACATACTTTCGTAACAACTCAGCTTCCAGACTTGACAGATGGTATAAAGGTTGCCAAGTAGACTTACAAAATATAAATAACGCTTCAGTGTCCTTTACCGACCACTATTGTGTAATTATATCCTGTAGAACTGACTATACCTTTCCACTATATGGCCGCAGCTATTGGAAATTGAATTCCTGATTGTTACAGATGAACAAGCAGCTACACAAATTAAAGAGCTGTGTAAGTCAGTACACACGGACACAAAAATCCAACAATGATGCATTTCAGGCATAGACTTCTATATATAAACCCGCTATCCAATCCTTTTTCAAATGGAAGGGCATCGAGCAATCACGCGTACAGCGATCAACATTGAATTTTTATTATTCTGTAATGCATGAGCTGCATAAGAAGCAAATGGAGGGGCAAAATGTTTTGGTGGAACTTAACGCCTTTAAACAGATTATCTGTGAATTACAAAAATACATTATTGAAGGAATACGAGTTTCTTCTCGAAACAAAACAATCTCGTTTTATTAAAAAAAAAAAAAAAAAAAACATTCTCTTGCCCAACAATCAGGTCGCCCATACAACACTCTAATTTCTTACAGAAGCGGTGCGCTATTTTGGCGATCTCTACAGATACAAGGACAATGATTTTTGCAGGTACAACATAACTTCTATCGCAAATTACACCAAAAGTATATGGGAATGTAAATAAAGCAATGACGAGAGACATCTCTGAACTTGAACTGGAAGCTGCCATTAATGAATCTAGAGGACATTCAGCACCAAGGCCGGATGGATTGGACTACAACTTTTATAATGTATTTTAGAAACTTCTAAAATAACCTCTCCTGTTAATGTTTAATGTGATCCTTTGAGAAAATCTGCTATGTAATTCCTTTAACGAAGGCTTAATAATTTTAATTCCTGAAACAACGACGGCGAAAAGAATGTCAGATTTCCGGTCTATAACAATGTTAAACAAAGATTATAAGATCCTGATGAAAATACTAGCTAATCGCATAAATAGAAGCATGAACCACTTAATACAGGAAGGGCAAACATGCGCGGTACCTAGCAGATCCATCATTCAGAACATTCAGCTCATCATAAATTTCATACAGCATTATCACATCCGGAGGGGAAAGCGGCTATTTTGTCTTTAGATTTTCAGAAAGCATTCAACAATATCTGCCAGCGATATCTTATGGCTTCCATCCTTGTTTGGTGAAACAATTCAATCATTATAAATAGTGTACAATCCAGAATCCAAATTAATGAGTTCTTATCCCAACCTATCAAAATAGATCAATTTTTCCGTCAAGGTTGTCCTCTTTCAGTGATCCTGTTTGTTCTATTTCTGGATTCCTTTATGAGACTGGTGCATACAAACCTTTCTATTCTCTCTAACCCTATGGAAGTAAACGCCAACACAGCATATGCAGATGATGTCACAATAATATAGAATACAGCAATCATCTTCCTAAAATTATTGCACTATTTGAACGTGCCTCCAATGCAAAAGGTAACTATAATAAATCATCTTTACTGCCTCTAGGAACATGGCATAATGTAAAAATTCTCAACATTTTACCAAAACAAAGAATTGAAGTGTTGGGATTAAATGTGCACTCGAACTTTAAAGATATGATCAATTTCAACTAGACGGTTATGATAAACAATGTACGAGATGTAATAATGAGACAGTTGAGTCGTAACCTTTATATTATCCAGGAGATAAGGCACGTGAATACCTTTGCCCTTTGTAAAATGTGGTACATCGCCCAGATACTTCCGATTCCGGCAAGATTTTCTCAGCAGATAGAGATAACAATTGGATACTATATATGGAGAGGATACATGTTTAGGATACATAGAAATCAACTACGTCAGTCAACAGACAGAGAAGAATTTGACCTCATCAACGTCCAATTGATATGTAATACGTTACTAATACGACACATCCTTCTAGTACTTCACTATAACAGTAGCCAATCAGATATACAGTTTCGGAAAACTTACGTTCAACATATTGATCCCTTATTTATTCAACTCTGTCCCTTCAAAAATATGTTTAATAACATTTTCTCTCCTAATATTATCCTACCAAAACAGGAAATCATGAATTCAAAATTCATATACCAAAAACTGCTGGAATCCACTACAAGGAATGTAGACTACGTATTATGGCGAAAAATCCAAATCTGAAATGGGAACAAATCTGGAAAACTTTTAAAATCCCCCACATTACCACAGATTGGAAGGAAATTGTGTACGCTGTGGTAAACGAAACTCTGGGGACTGAATTCAAAAAATTTCAACACAACTTAACTGTATCACCTATCAGCAAAAGCTGTGGTCTTGGATTCTATATATCATTGTTTAATATCATGCCCAAAATAAAAAAACATTTGGTTATGAATGAATGAACGAATGACACAACTGAACCTTTCGGCAAACTTAAATACTGTACGCAAACTGCTACTACATATGAGGAGGGAGAAGCAAGACGACAATCCAGTGATATTTGCGAGTACGAATATTCATACGGTAATAAATACCAACAAAGTTAAAGAAACAAACTTAGACAAAACTATAACAACATTATAATATCATCGCCCCACATATGAATAATACAACGGCGACAATATACAGTGAATTGATGAAATAGTGGCTTACGTTTAATAACTGTTCTTGGAGAAATGTAAGTTTTTTATCCCCGTTTGTAACTATTGTTTTTTTATCTTGTATAGTCATATGCACTATCAATAATTTGGCAGCATTATCCAACATAATTTGTTTTCAAAGAATTGTTGTCTAATAATATTGTACTAATACGAATGGGAAAAGTAAACGGGGTGGGGAAATTGGTTAGCGTCTTTTATGTTATGTACCCAAGGAAATTTGAGTCTATTATAATTTATGTAGTAACACAAATTGTGCTCAATACTATCAAATGTAAATGATTAAGGCTAATTTTAGTGCAAACTTTAGTACAACTATTGTTTTGGTAGCGTCTAATGTTCTATCTCAATGTAGAGTTTGAATAATCAATACATCCAATGTTCTGTACCGATATGGACACTAGATGATATTCCTAATGTAACGTACCATTAGAGTTTGTAGTAGTTGTTCAAATTGTTATGCATTTACAGTGGCAGGTTATAATTTTCAATGTTCAAATATCATTTTTAAATGAAAATTAGCTATAGAACTACATGATTTAATAGAATTCGTAGTACAATTTTTCAATGCTATGCATCACATCAGTTTGTACCCAAGGAAATTTGAGTCTATTATAATTTATGTAGTAACACAAATTGTGCTCAATACTATCAAATGTAAATGATTAACGCAAATTTTAGTGCAAACTTTAGTACAACTATTGCTTTGGTATCGTCTAATGTTCTGTCTCAATGTAGAGTTTGAATAATCAATACATCCAATGTTCTGTACCGATATGGACACTAGATGATATTCCTAATGTAATGTACCATTAGAGTTTGTAGTAGTTGTTCAAATTGTTATGCATTTACAGTGGCAGGTTATAATTTTCAATATTCAAATATCATTTTTAAATGAAAATTAGCAATAGAACTACATGATTTAATAGAATTCGTAGTACAATTTTTCAATGCTATGTATCACATCAGTTTGTACTTGATAGTGTCCATTGTCAGGTTAATTTGTTCTTTATTAATACAGATTGTAATTGAAAAAATTATATTGTTATGTATGAATAAAGGTTAAAAAACTCTTAGACGATTCGTTACGGACTAATTTACAAGATAAAAGTCCAAAAAATAGTGAACGAGAAATTACTGAAAATTTGCAAAAAATAAAATATATATAGACTTCATTTCAAAATGTCGAAACATTTACAAAAATTTCTATAAACTAGGGGTTCACAAATGTGGCAAAACGAAATACTAAAACAAAACATTCCTAAAATTCATGAAGAGACATTTCGATGTGGATTCGGCATAGTTTTTACGAAGAAGATTAGGCGCCTCGTGTTCGGAAGGTCGGACACGATCCAGTTCCGACCTTCGAAATATAGACCTAATAGGCGAACTCGACATGCTGCGATACATGGTTATGTGATCGACGATGCTCCTCTGGAAATCTCGTTTGCTTAGGCCTATATTTAAGGTATGGGTTGCACTACTTATTTGTGGATATATGTATAGGCGTAATTAGCACGTTAGAAAACTTATGCAATACAGGTATGAATGATCAGTGATTCAACATAGGGCCTACATATTAATTCTTGTGGCGGAAATTTTATTTTGTCTATAATTATAATATTTACAAATCAGAATTCTCTTTGAGGTTATGTATAATGTATAATGACAACAATGAAAAGTCATAAGTCGTAACCTACATTGACTCAATTTAATGCTAAAACAAATGAAAGGCGTACTTTATTACAAAATACAGGAGTACCACTGCCTTCTTCGTCATCATGAGTTGCAAAATATGTAATAAAGGTGTGAAAAAACAACATATGAACAAGGCAATACGTTGTGTTACATGCAACCAGTTATTTCACATTAGTTGTGTCGTTTTGAAGGATGAGGATATTGAACGATATGAATCTGAAGAAAATTCATGGGAATGTAAATTCTGTAAAGAGCAAAATAACAGTAAAACAACGGACACTGATAAAAATGTTACTGAGTGTGGGAAACCTGAAGTTAGTGTAAAGGATGTAAAGTTACTTGTTTCTTTGTCTGAGGAAGTGAAAGAGCTAAAGAGACTAGGTAAAGACAGGGAAATTGAATTAGCAAAGTCTTTGGATCTTGCACATGAAAAACTTGATGCAAATATTGAATTACTGCAAAAGCATGCCGATATTATTGATGCATGTATGCAGAAAGTGGAACAATTAAAAATTGCAAATAATAATTTACGTGAAGAAAATACTGAATTGAAAATGAAAATCATTGATCTTGAGCAGTACTCAAGAGTGAACATGGTTGAAATACACGGAGTGCCTGTGAAACCTGCAGAAAATCCTACTACTGTTGTGCAAGATATAGGAAGAGTTCTTGGTCTTGAAATTAAAGATGAATTTATTGATGCTTGTCACCGTCTGAAGTCCAGGTCTGATACTCTAGTCCCTGCTATTGTAGTTAAATTCACTCATCAGCGGTTTAAAGAAGAAATTCTGAAGCAACGAAGAGTCAAGCGTAACCTCAACACCCTTGATTTAGGCTACAACTTCAATAATCCAGTCTACATCAATGAATCTCTCTGGAGTGACAGGAGGAAACTCTTAGCCAAGGCTCGTGAAGCAAGAAGACTTAAAAACGCCAAGTATGTATGGACAAGAAACGGAAATATATTTCTCCGTCTTCATGATCAATCTCCTGTTTTCCAAATTAGAAATGAAATCGATATTACTAAATTTATTGAATCTCATTGAGTGCAGTAACTGATTTTACAATTTATTATCAGAATGTTAGAGGTCTTAAGACAAAAAGTAATGATTTTTTTAGTAATGTGCTTTGTAATAATTTTACTGTAATAGCATTAACTGAAACTTGGTTAAATAATTCATTTTATAATTCAGAAGTAATTGATGACAGGTATATTGTTTTTAGGAATGACAGATCTCCTAATACTTCAAAGAAAAAACATGGAGGGGGAGTACTATTAGCTATAAAATCCTCATTCGAAGTTGAACGTATTTTCTAAACAGACAATACTTTGGAATGTATTTGGATTAAATTATTTTATAATCATACGAAATATTTAATTTGTGTAGTATATTTCCCACCCAATTCAACAAATGAAATTTATAATAACTTTTTTGAAATCGCTTATAAAAATTATAAAATTTTTTCAGACAGTAAAATTTTGATTTTGGGAGAATTTAATATACCTGAAATTATTAATGATACGTATGATCTGTCGAGAGGATCGCTTAAAGCAAGAGAGTTAATGAGATTTATGAATTTATTCAATTTAAAATCGCGTAATAAAATATCTAATATAAACAATAGAACTCTTGATCTCATAATAAGCAATATAGAATATTTAGAGGTTGAAGAAGAAATTCCGTCTTTAGTACAGATAGATATTAACCACCCTGCATTGTCTGTAACATTTAAATTAGTTAAATTAGTAACTCTGTCAGTCAGTCAATCTGGACAATATAATTTTCATAAAGCTGACTTTGAGAAATTATATCGACCTATAGAACAATGTGACTGGACAAGTATTTATCTTTGTGAGGATGTTGATCTTGCTGTTCATATATTCTACACTAAAATGTATTTTATTATAGATCAATGTGTTCCTAGAACTAAACCATACAAAAATAAGTATCCTTTATGGTTTAATAATAATGTAATAAAAAACTTAAAACTTAAAGAAAAGTTTAAAAAGAAAAAACATATTTCAGAATATTACTTACTGATGTATCAATTTTATCGGAGTCTCACGAAAAATGAAATGAAAAAAGGTTATGATCAATACGTCAATAAAATAGACAGTACAATTTTGTTTGATTCTTATAGTTTCTGGAATTTTGTTAAAAATAAAAGAAAAAACACAAATTATTTGCGTTGCATGGAATATAATGGGAAAAAATTGTCATTGTTGAATGACATATGTGAAGGTTTTGTCAGCTATTTTCAATCTGTTTATTCTTCAACTGAACCCACTTATAATGTGGACCTTGTGTGTGATGTATCAACTGATATATAATCAACGATTGTAATCTCTTAAACATAATGTATTTTACACATGAAGATGTAAAATGTGCTATAAGACAATTACGTCCCAAAAAATCTGCAGGACCAGACTGTATACCACCTTATGTATTTAAAGCTTGTGCAGATAATTTAGTATCACCACTAACTAGTATATTCAATCTCATTATAAAACGCAATTGTTTCCCTAAAGAATGGAAATGTACAAAAATTACTCCAATATTCAAGTCTGGTAAAATTAACGAAATTCAAAATTATACACCTATTGCAATTTTATCGACACCAGCTAAAATATTTGAATCATTAATATATAAACAAATTTATACTTACGTAGCAAAATCAATTTCACATGATCAACATGGGTTTATGATTGGAAGATCAACTGTTACAAATTTACTACATTTCACTCAATTTGTTTCCTCCCAACTAGATAATAAATTACAAGTTGATGTTATTTATACAGATTTTCAGAAAGCATTTGATAAGGTTGACCATGATATTCTTTTATTGAAATTGAAACAATATGGATTTTCCTTCTCATTGCTATCGTTAATTAAATCATACTTGAAAGGAAGAGTACAAGTTGTGAACTTTCATGGACATACTTCTAAGCCTTTTACGGTAAATTCTGGTGTGCCTCAAGGTTCCAATCTTGGTCCATTATTGTTTTTATTGTTGTTAATGATATTGTGAATTGTGTACAACATTCTAAAATTTTATTATTTGCGGATGATATTAAATTGCATAAAGAAATCAAAACTATATCAGATTGTAAGCTACTTCAAACAGATATTACAAACTTACATATATGGAGTATTAATAATAAATTGTTATTTAATATAAATAAGTGTATACATATGACCTTTTCTAGTTTGAAAATTACAATTAAATTTTCATATAAAATAGAGGCAAAAGTTTTACCAGCAGAAAATGAACATAAAGATTTAGGTATATTATTTAGCCGCAATTTTACATTTTATAGTCATATTAATAACTAGCCGTACCCGTGCGCTCCGCTGCACCTGTTTTAGAAATAAATATAAAGTAATTACATAATTAAAATAGGACGTTTGATCCAGAGAACAACTTTTACAACAGCGCAAGATAATCTGCTTCGCTCATTATCCAATTTTTTTTTTTTTTTTTTGCATTGCATATATATTTTATGTATTTTAACACGATTCAATTGAGCATAGTTAAAATTTGAATTATAAAATAATGAATTGCTAAGCTAACGTACTATTACTGCATACTAAATCAATACACTCTCGTTGTTCGTTAATTCTCTGAGATTAAAATGAGTGCACATAAATATTATTTTAAGAAATACAGAAAACGAATGTACAAAATAGCCTATGACATTTTCTGTGCATAAGAAGCTATTTTAATCTTACCTGTCCTCTATTTACTCAGACGTTACTGTAATAATATTATAGCATTATGTCCATCTAGAGAAACTACACTTTCCAATGGTGAAATAATAATTAATTATACAAATCGATTAATTTAGCTTCTGATATTACTTCATACAAACACAGAAACATTTTCTGTAGGCTATCATTCATAGCTTTCGATTGTTGATGTCCAAGGCCCCTTATAGACGAAGTCATTTGTTCTTAATTCATTGCACCGTCTTAGATGGCGTTATTTTAATTTTAAAACTCATTTATCTCATTAAATATCAGTCCTATCAAAATTTTGTAAAGAATAAAACTTATCGGAAATCATTTTCGAAGAAACTTTTGTTATGTAACATTTTTCACAAAAATCAATAATAAGCGAGATATTTAGATTTATTTAATTCAGGCCCCCTTATAACCCCCCTTTTAAATAATGTATTTTGAGTGCCATATAGCCTAAAATCTAAGTTACAACGAACTTAATTTATATTCCAATTTTAATCGAAATCCGTTCAGCCATTATCGCGTGAAAAGGTAACAAACACACAGACAGACAGACAGACAGACAGACATACAAACAAAAATTTCAAAAAAGCGATTTTCGGTTTCAGGGTAGTTAATTATATATGTTAGGACCAATTATTTTTGGAAAATCGAAAATTACCAGAAAAATTTCGGCTACAGATTTATTATTAGTATAGATATTATAAATTTGTCCTATAAATGTTTAGGTTTTGTTATGAGAAATTCTTGTAAATTCAAAGTGAAAACTATAATAATTTTGTATAATTCCATTGTTCGATCTAAATTAGAATATGCTGCTGTTATCTGGAACCCAGTTACTAACAAATATATTCTGTTACTAGAAAAAATTCAAAATAAATTTCTAAAATAGTTATATTACAGACTTTATAATGATTATCCTACCTATGAGAGTTATGCTACAATGCTTCAACATTTCCATTTTACTAGTTTGCAAATTCGACGAAATTGTCAATCTTTAAACTTTCTTTATAAAATTATTAACAATAAGTTGGACTGTGTTGGTTTATTTTATTATATAGCATTATATGCACCTAAGCTTCAAACGAAATTTCGAAATTTGTTTTACATACCAAGGACAAATACCGAATCTCATAAAAATTCCCCAGTTTTCCAAATATTACAGTTATACAATAAATTATATCCTCATCCGAATGTTGATATTTTCAATATGAATTTCTCTAGATACAGAATTACTTGTTATATTTTACAGAATATTGTTGTTAGTTAATTTGAAGCTACTTTCACACCTTATTTCAATTTCTCTTTTTTTCTTTCCCTTTTTTCTATTATGTTTCAGTTTTTAATAAGTGTATGTTTCCTTTTCCTTGTTTATGTTTTATCAATTAATTTGTTAGTCGTGAACATTGTAATTGGGCTTTGCCTGTTATGTTCATCAACAAATGAATAAATAAATACTGATAATACAGATTATAGTCGTAGTGAAGTTCTTTAGTAAAACATCAGTTCTGAAGAGAGTGACGTCTGCCCTTCCTCTGGATGTCCTCCGAAGACGGCAAGAAAAGTTAACGTATGGAAAACGACTTTTTAACACAAACGAAAACTTGGGGAAGTATGTAGCCTACATCTTGCATCACAAATATGTTACTGCCATGAAAATATAGCTGCTTCGACAAAATCTTCCGAAAGAATATCCAAGTAAATTTTAACTCTTGTGTCACTGTTTGTGATTGTGATTTGCAAAATTTACACCTTTGAAAGCTTGTAAGCAGTGAAGGTTTTGAACAAAGTATAAGACGAAGACTATGATTATCGGAAGAAAAATAAATAAGATAAACGTGCGAATTCGAAATGAGGCAGTAGAACAAGTGGACAGCTTCAATTATTTGGGATGTACTGTAAGCAGAAACATGAGCTTTTGCCAGGAAGTCAAAAGGAGGAAATCAGTGGTAAAGAAGGATTTTAGTGAAAAACGGAGCACCTTCTGCGGATCACTAGAAAAAGAATTAAGGAACAGCCTAGTGAAATACTTAGTGTGGAGTGTGGAATTGTATGGAGCAGAAACTTGGACATTACAACGAAGTGAAGAGAAGAAAATAGAAACATCTGAAATGTGGATATGGAGAATAATGGTGAACGGAAGAAGAGTTCGGGACAGAAGAAGATATCAAGTGATAGACGATATTAAGATATATGGATCATATGCGGAGACAAGAAGGAAGGAAAGATTGAAGAATGTTGAGTTTGCAGTAAAAGACCTGCCCTTGGGCAGAAAACTATGAATTAATGAATGAAAATCTTAAAAGAAGGCCCAGTAGAGCTCTTAGAACGGATGTTATGATGCAAACTAGAACATTCATAGAACATATCAGACCAAATATTTCACAAAGAAATTTTTATCCTACCAGGAATTTAATATAATCGAACTCACGGTTTATTGTAGATGTGGACAACAAAGGATCTTTGACTCATAGTGAAGATCTTAAGGCAATATTGCCCAAACTTTCTCTTTCTTTGAAGCAGTTCTCAGAAATATTTCTAGTTCTTGGTGACCAGACGAGTACTTTGGGATAGATAATACGGACAACGCGTATGAGTAGGAAGATTATCGAGTAGATTGTTAATATACTGCTGACCTCAAACATTTTCATGAATATTATATTGCAAAATTATTTAAGGATATTTAAAACGAATGTATTTTTGTTCAGTTCATTTGATTTTCATTGGCATATAAAATGGTTATGCCTATACACATATTAATAATATTCATAAGTAAGTAAATATGTAAACAAACGTAAACTTATACACATTTCTGGAATGGATAACTAGGTTTGTTCAAATATGTTCCATAAATTATATCAAAAACACATTTTTATATTATTAATAGTTTCATATAATGTTAGAATGGAAAGTTTCATTTTTTCTTAATTTAAGGAAACGTCTCTAGGATGTGGTCATTGAATTATATTTTAATATACCGGTAGTGAAATGTAATTTTATTTAATTATAATTCAGTGTTGCTGAAATTCACACTCATAAATTATATGTGCCATCATTGCGTTCATGTAGTATAGGCACTATACATGCTGAAAGTTGAGATTAGAGCTCATCCTTAACGTTCAGAATGAAAAGAATTAAGCGTGGTAACAGATGTGAACATTATAAACAGCTGAATCTCGAAAGTTGTATTTTGCGAATTCATCCCTAATATTCGCGATGCCTAAAATATTATACAAAGTGAAAATGAAATAACTCTGCAGATTTTCGGAGAGAATAGCTCATGTTGTATGTAACAAAAGAGTGTAATAGCATATTGGTAGAAATTCCATAGTTTTCTAAAAAAATTGTTTCCCCAAGTGTTCAACACCCTCACATTCGTGTATCTCAACCAAAAAGGGACTTCCGAGCAGTCAGTGAACCCAAGCCATTAAGATGAACTGTAATATAATACCTGTACGTACTCTCTTGGTAGAACTCTTGACTCATCGCGTTGCAGAAGATGCGACAAGCAAGAAACGCTTCCTCACGTCTTGGGTTTCTGCCATCATGGAGAATTGCTCCGAATCAACAGACATAATACGGTTCGTTCTCTCATCGCATCTTCAATCCGTCAGAATGCTTTCCATGAGGTTTATGAGGAGATTGGTTGCGTCTCTTTTGGTAGCTCTACCAGACGTGCTGAAGGATAAGTGTGTTATTCTCTTGATCCCACAGTCCGTTTCGAGATGCATGAGCAACAGCCACAAGAGGTGTGTCGTGAAAAACAAGTCATCTATGAGCCTTGTTGTCAGCATCTTGGAGCACAATACCACATCACACATTGGACAGTTTTTGGCTCATGTTCGTTGCCCGTGGCACGATCCCACGAGAAACTTTAAATCAACTTAAAGAATTTAAAATTTCTGATGCAACGATTGACGTCATAGTATCTCACATGTTAAAATCATCCTTAGCTATAATTAGTAATCATTTGTACCCAAGAAAGTTCTATTATATATGATTTCGTATGTTTTCTTATCATTTATCTTAATGTTTTTTTCTTTCAAATTGTCACATTAATTGTTTTTAATCATTGTTCATTGTGAATGGATTAGTATTCCGATCTATCGAGCACTTATTTAGGGCGGCTTTTGTTGATACAAAATTACTATTATTGCGAATAGGATCGTTATTTTTGTCCACATCGATAGAAAATCTAATAAAGAATAATTTTATCCTTCTGGCGTATTTCGGTAGCATGGACGGTGGTTTTCGTGTAAATTTCATACAAAACTACTAACTTGTAGCCACTGACTGATGCGATCAGCTTGCAACATTGTAACCACAAAGGAAGATGGGAGGTTGTTGACTAAGGCAGGCAGACCTCAGTTCGTTGATATCTTACATCTGTATTACGAGAAGAAAGAGGAGTGTATTTGTGGCGAAGTTGCCAAGCTGCTGAAACTTCCAATTCAATTTCCTAATTAACCGTATATTCATATAATATAAGTTTTTCTATTCATTTAAGTGTATCTTTCAATCTGCAGGATTATTTCACTTCCATCATGTATTTCACACTCATAATTTTCGAATAAATTGACTCGAGGATATTAAATGTCAAGAAAATTCTTCCTCTCCCACGGGAAAATGGGTTGTAGACACAAACAGACGACAGACAAAATCGCTCCTTCCGTTTCATATGTATTGAAAACGAATAATTTTAGCCATAATCTCAAAATTTCATTTTGCTGAATTGTAATATTTTTTCTTCATTCTTCTTACTTTGGAAAGTTAAAGGAAAAACTAAAATGGTGTGGCAATGTACAATATAATGACAAGCTATCAAGTGAGATTATTATGTGAGTGTTCAATGTGAGAGAAGAGTACATCGAGAGAGAGGTGGTATGGAAACATTCTTGAATCCGAGCAATATCGGTTCCTGAACTATAGCTTACGCCGAAATCGTGAAGGAAGAATTTGAAAATCAGTTGACGGCGTCAAGTAGGGCCTATAGCGTAGACGGAAGTACAGAATGATTCATGTAAATGTCGTACTTTTAATTGTGTTTTCATTTTAACAGTGATAATGCTAGTAATGTTGTAATGCGGTTTAACTGTACAATGTCTCTTGGAGAATACTTTACCTCTACATTAAGTGCTGACAATGTCTTCCCTCTGCCTGAAGGCACAGCTGAACGCGTAGTTCATGGCCGTTCGCTGAAAGCTTGCTGTGCCGATACCGTTTATTTTGCGTGTAATGTTCCCCTTCCTATCGTTCGAAGTTGGAGGTGTAGCGTACACATTTTTCTTCACTTAATCCCACAGGAAAAAGTATAATGTAAAAATCTGTGATCTCAGTGGCTAAAAGTTCCCGAAAATGATGTGGTTGTTAAAGAAAATTTGGATCACCGTCATAGGCTCCTGATATAACAAGTGAAACCATCCTGTTGAAAGTACCCCTCACGAGGCACAATATTATTTAGTTGCTCAACGAATTCATTCCATAAAAATGAGTTGGTACTGTGCTGTGTTCAATGTTGTGTAAAAAAACTGAAGCCACTATTCTAGCTGCTCATATTACACACCAAACTCAGGCTTTCAATTGGTGCGTTGACGCTTCATGAATGATATGAAAATGTTGTCCGTACCATCTGAGCTCAGAAAAGTCTATCTTCTTCATGGCTCTAAAGTAGGAACGGGATATAATTTATGGGAAGGAGGCATTATGTCCCAGCACTGCGACCTGTTACGATCTATTACGTTAATCCTCAAGCTAGGCGCATTTCCAGACCAACATCGGCTGAATACACTAAGGTTCGCTATGTACTCAGGTTTCGAGACAATCCCCTCTACATGACGAAAAAATGTAGATGCCTAATATGAGGAAAAACGGGAGAACCCCGAGAAAAAGTCCAGACTTAACCGGGACTCGAACGCGGGTCGCCTGCGTGACAGACTGGCGGTCTGACCCCTGAGCCACAGCAGAGGTACACTCTAAAGTTGCAGTATAGTGAGCAAATGTTGCAGTGAGAGTAATGAGAGTAATAGAATCATTAATTTCCTTACAGGAAACTCTTAATGGAAATAATGTGTGGCAGTAATGTTTATTTCCTTTCTTTGTATGTTAAATACAACTAAGAAAGAGAGAGAGAGTAATTTTGAATATTATACAATGTATTCTGACGGAGTACATGCAGTGGTTAGACGAAAATAATTCCTGAAGTATTCGACCACAGAATTACTAGCACTAACAATGTCTTCCCTTAGACTATATCCACCGATTTAATACCTAGCGACTTATCTCGCCACGTCATCATGTAAAGTCACTGGGTCGCATCTTCGGTTTTCCTTTGTTTTCATTTTTTAACGCGATGGCATTGTCTGCAAGAGCTACTGAAAATGGTAACCACCAACTTCGTTGCATACATTTCACCTGCTAAGCACGTTCTGGTAATCCTTATCAAAAAAAAAAAAAAAACCTAACAGATATAATTATGCTGGGTTTCTTCTGCAACGACCAGAATTCGTGCCACCGGATCTTCCTCGGATTCGACGGGAGTTTGGTAAAAATTTACTTCGTATATCACCACAGAATCATTAAGTTTCCAGTCTGCAGCATGGAAACAACGCAACTAAGGGAACAGGTTTCTATCAGATTGTCTGCAATCCCTACAGGATTGTAATGTGTATTCAGTTAAGCCCGGTATAACACGTAATGGGAATTTAACTTCATTCACAATTTAGTACGTAGTAAGGGATAGTAGTATTGACTGTGTCACTAATTAAGACTAGAATTCGGAATATGCATACCCTTTGTATTGCTGCATACACTAGTTGGCAAGAAATAGATAATTAACGATTTCCATGAAAAGAATATGTGTAATTGCTCCTGCATCTAATATGAAAATAGCGCGTATCATCAAGGAAGCAGATTCTGGGTGCCCGCGCGCATTCTTTGACGCCTGCACGGCGCCGCGCCGGCTGCGAACATGTGCATGCATCCGCGCGCATTTGTTCAGCTTCTGATATTAACTAACCGCCGGCAGCGACGTGACTGATGCATTAGAAGTATGCAGTGAGCAGCAACAATGGAGAATGTGATGCCCGGCAGATATTATGTTCAGCATTATAAAGAGTTAATTCGACAGCAGTATTGAAAGCGTCGGATGAAAGAAGTTGAGCGTTGGGCGGTGGACAGCATCGACAGGAAGTGATGTTAGTGTGCGATAAATTGCATATTTAATGCGTATAGTAGTTAATGTGAGAGATTCATACGATAGTCATCATGCCTGATATAATTAAGTGAAAAAAATCTATAACTTGAAAATTAATATAGAATTTCAGAAGTCCACTTACTCTCATTCGATAAACACAAACATAATATCTTTTCCCTGTTGAAGAGCATAGGATCAAAACAAGATTTTACCACTGTGTGGATGCTGTACGATAAATATTAATATACAGTATAATATTATTTAAATTTATGTTTATTCTTACAAGTCAGTAGCGGCTCGTCGTAAAAAGAAAAGTAGATGAAGTGTTTTTTCACATACACCAGCGATGTCACGAAATTAGCACGGCAGATTAACATTTTGAAGATACGCCGCATACTCTGCTGTAAAAGATGGCATACAACTGTAGCCTACGACTACTCAGCGCTCAGGCAGGGATGTAGAAAGTGTTGCAGTAAGTAAGGAAGTGTAATTGCAGCGAAATTGTAATCATACATTGAGACAGTTTATGTGATGAATGCCTGAGATACATCATGTACAGTAATAAATAATAAACAGCAGTAACTACATATTATGAATTTATACAACAATTTCTGCAAAAGACAAAGGAATAAAGCACAAACAATATTTAAAAATTGAAATATTTGTGATATATAGTGTCCTTTTGTGAGATCTCGACATTTGGAAAATCTCGACATTTTTAAGAAAAGTAGCCATTGCGAGCACTGTTCCAAGTGAAAAAAGTCGAACTACATGAGATCTGTGTTGACTGTGTTTTTGATGTCTGTGGTCCACACCTGTGGAGTAACGGTCAGCGCGTCTGGCTGCGAAACCAGGTGGCCCGGGTTCGAATCCCGGTCGGGGCAAGTTACCTGGTTGAGGTTTTTTCCGGGGTTTTTCCTCAACCCAATACGAGCAAATGCTGGGTAACTTTCGGTGCCGGACCCCGGACTCATTTCACCGGCATTATCACCTTCATATCATTCAGACGCTAAGTAACCTAGATGTTGATACAGCGTCGTAAAATAACCCAATAAAAAAATCTGTGTAAGTGAAGCTCGTGACTTCAACTTGTGTTTTAAGTTCACAGAAGGCAATAAACAGAATGAATGTGAGTTACACTTTTCTTTTCGGTCATGAAATGCACCATTTTAGTTTGTTGCATTTTTGACTGGATGTGCGTGATGTAGAGATGCACAAGTTAATGTACAGTATAGGCTATACATTTTACAGGTTAATAAAGGAGCGAAGTGATTACCCTCAAACAATTATCTTTGTTTCGAGTGTGCTGTGTCGAGTTCTCTCTGATTTCGCTAGTGGTCCTTCGGGAAGGATGTCTTTATCATTTTTTTTTTTTTTTTTTTTTTTGGTTTTAGGAGAGTTCGCAATCCTTCACTGAGTTTTTTAATGTCACTTTTTCCGTTAATCTGTTTTCCCTTCTGCGTGTCTCCCTGCATGTATGAAACTACTTTTCTTCCATTGAACCAATCTTAATTAAATTTTATTTTAATTTTCATTGATATCGGACAAATAGGATAAGGTACAACTCTCGATACAAACATGGAATATAAATTAGTTCGACATATCCACCGCCTTAATTCTAAAGGATACACGTAGGCTTGTAATGTTAGGTACTTATAGGGTGCGTTACGGTGATTTCAAGTTGACTCTCCATTCACCAGTCAATACTCTAGCATGCATAAATGTGTACCTGCTGAATATTCCGTTCGCCAGTCTCTACCGTGGGTTCGAAATGCGCCTAGCTTGAGGGTCGCAATAGATCCAATAAGGTCGCAGTGATGGGTTGTATTGCCGCCTTCCTTAAATTCAAATTCAATTCAAGTCTGGTACGATATTCTCACTTTACTGATCTGGCAACTCTGGCAACTCTGACAGTTCATTCTGTGGACTCATGTTTTTAAATATTTTTTTTTTTCACTTTTATTTTTTCAATTTTTGTTACGGAAAACTTTTACTGTTCTCATTTTGTCGCGGGACACTAACGGATCGTTGACGGCACAATACTATGCCGCAGACCACCAATTGAAAATGGCTGCCTTCACTAATCGAGCTGTGTAAAAAGTGTAGTAAGTTTGCAATCTATTTTGTGATAAAGGCAACTTTACATTTTTTTGTCTTATTCTGAAGCAATCTCTTCATATTCGCGGGAGGGGAACCTTTAGCCTATGTCTGGAAATAATTCTTTGTAACGTTTCAATTCTTGCTACAGTCAGAAATATAATCTCGACAAAGTCTATCCTACTTTAAACGAAGTTGATAAACGTGCCAATCGAATTATCTCTGTAATATGCAGCAAACAGCATCTCCCATCCGTCTTGTTCCATTCGAATCTCTTTCCTCTCCTCTCCTATGAGCGGATGACACAAATACGGGCCCAAGACGCGCAGTTCAAACGCTAATTTATTTAACACTTTATATCTTTACTTGTCTTTCACCTAAGGATTAGATCTCTACATCATTCCTCACTCTTAAGAGTACGGGCCACCAAATGCAGCGGAGGTAAAAAACGAGACAATATAATATATGTATTTCCAGAAGCAGATAGAATATTTTGAGTTAGACATCCTGAGAAAGACTTCATCTTATGACTCCAACCTTCTTATCATCTTTAATTTTGTCGTTTATAAGTACAGTAATTACTTTTCAAATTCCACACAAAATAATAATTTTCATATTTTTAGTTGCTTTATTTTAATAAGTTTAGGTAAATTGATATTTAACGCTAACAAACAGTATAAATAAATTAGTAGCCTGTAATTAGATTTTAAAGTATATTACTTCCTTATCAAGTAATTATTAACAACACTTTGTTGTAAATCTATATTAAGACGCGTGTACGCCTGAATACGGGTAATGATAACACTCAGTACAGCGCCAGTCTAATTATAACATGGTCGGCAAGTAACAGCCTGCTTAGCGCTGAATCAGAGCATCAGCTTACAGTAATAAAGTGTCGCAGTATACTCGTATTACTTCACTTACCATGTAAGTGCTGGAACTCTCAATCATCCTCTCTAATGCACATTTCATAAATTTTCAAAGAATTTCCAGACACAGTAGGCTACTTCGTCTCTGTCGGTAGAAGTGAACCTTAAGCACATGGTACGTTTACTCAATTTACCAACTACTGTTTTTCTGTAGGCTTCAGTTTTAACAACTTCGTCGCTTTCCAAACGATACACCTATAAGCAGAGCTAACTTCCTTAACGATTTCGTGGGAGACTGTTTTAGCTTGCTTTATAGTCTCTATAATCGAGTTATTTATTAGTTTTAACGCGTTTTATGCGCCTATTTTATTTAAAAAATGAGTCGGTTTCACTCAGTTGTTACAATAAATTCTGAATTGTTGAATCACGTGGTTGCTGAACGCCAAAATATTTCCGTAGATTATAGCGCAACACATTTGTACGGTTTCTTCCTAATTTACTTATCATAAATTAAGTATCGCTGTTCTACTGTGTATTGCACTGGCAATAAACTAAATTGCACTAAATGAAAGTCAACTATATACTAATGTTCCAACCTTGATATCCATTCTGCCTTATCGGTCCATACTACGCAATACAAAGCCTTCTCATGATCGATCCAGTGGAAAGACACACACACACACACACACACACACACACACACACTATTCCCTTGAAAGTCGCGTTCGATCTGTAACAGTAAAAGACCGACGACATTTACCACAGCGAAACCTGCTTCCTGGTCTACTCTCTGTAGTATAGACACACTGCTCCGCCGATATGGTAGAATGGGATTGAGTCTAAAGAAAGCAGCAAAACAGTATAACGTGGTCAGTAGAATACAAATTCAGCTGACGTCACGGGCTCCCAGGTTCCCCAGGCTCCCAAGGACGTGGCTAAAATCGGTGTGACGTCATAAGCTTTGGGGGATGTGTCTAAAGTGTGACGTCATATGTAAAGTGGGTATGGTGTAGTCAGTGATTGGTTAATGTATGTGCGTTATTGTGATGTGTAACTGGTTAATGAGAACGTTGTTAATTTTTTTCTTTTTTGGGATATAATGGAAAAAGGAAAGTGGATGGAGTTGATATGTGAACGGTAATTTAATTTACGTGAGTGTGGCGATGAATAGTGCAGTAGTGGGATTTTTTCGTTTTGGAGTTAATGGGGAAAAAAGTGGATGGAGCTGATATGTGATTGCATAATATTTGCGCAACATAGCAGGTGTTCGCCATGAGAACATGCACACGTAATGAAAACATATTTATCACGCCCTCATTAACCAATTACACATTGCGCTGAAAAATTATTATGTCACCAGTAACTCCCCCAACTACAACTACACATACAAACATATCTACTTCCAATATCCCCCTCCACTACTAAACTGATCATTCCCGCGTCACTTAAGTTAAAATACCATTCACATATCAGCTCCACCCAATTTTTCTCCCATCAAATCCAAAACGAAAAAATCCCACTACTGGACTATTCATCCCCTTTCCTTTTTCCATCATATCCCAAAAACAACAAATTAAACAACGTCCTCATTCAACAATTAATTACACATCACAACAACACATACACTAACCAATCACTGACTAGACCACACCAATTTTGCATAATACGTCACACTTTAGACATCTCCCAAAGCTTATGACTTCACATACCCATTTTAGCCACGCCTATGGGAGCTTGCGGAGCCTGGGAGCCTGTGACGTCAGCTGAATTTCTATTGTATTGTGGTCTTTTGTGACGAGAACAAATCCCCGCATACCGTTATAACATCATGTTACAAACACATTCACGTCTCAGCATTTCTTAGTAAATATTATTCAACGCCTTGAAAACGGCGTAAATGTAAAAAGTATTGCTGGAACGTTTAAGATAATATTTATTTATTTATTTATTTATTTATTTATTTATTTATTTATTTATTTATTTATTTATTTATTTATTTATTTATTTATTTATTTATTTATTTATTATTTGTATATTTCTTTAGTTCTTTAATTACTTATGTATTTATTTATCTATTTACTTTTTATTATTGTAGCTTATAGAACAATAATTATAATCTAGGAAGTAAAATTTATTTGCATTAAAGTTGTGTCAGATTCTATTTTTATTATATTAATTACCCGTTCCCGTTCGACCAATTTTTTACTGTCCATAATATTTTTTGAAATTTTTATGCTCTATCTAAACATGATAATTGCCGATTAGAGGGGACAAACTCGACATGTTTTAAGTTACTTAAACATTGGCTTTCTCTTATATCGACAGAGCACTACATTCGTTTGAGCATATAAGGTTTGTATTAGAGTTTGAATGTTGTAAGAAGGATGCACATTGCCAAAGGAAATGACGTAATCTGTTTAATCCAAGAAACATAATCTTACTTCGGATCTTGTATTGTGTAGAAAAATTATTTTATTTGGGCTGTTTTCTGTGATTTATTTATTCTATACTTACATTCCTAATACCCACTGTAAAAGTATGGAAATAGAGAAAGTAAAACCTAAAAGTCAATATTACATGAATAGTTCCATAAAATTATATTTCGGATAACAATTATCTTAGAACGAATGGTCGCATAGCTTCGTATTTTCCAGAAATTGTTTTGCTTCATGAAGTTCTGTTTTACAGGATGATTACAGAGGAAATATTTCTACTTGTTGGCATCGTTTTATGAAAATATAGAATACTTCTAAGCATGTAATTAGGAGAGTAGCTTCGTATATATTGAAAAGGCAGTTAAGGACAGCCGATAAGGAGTTGTCCTTCAGCTTCGGAATTAGGCGAAGGGCTAACAACCCGTCACCGTAAGAAACAGCTTGTTGCGAAAGCACAACATAACCCTCGGAATAGGACTGATTCACTGCCAGACCACAGCAAAGAAATAAGGTTATGTGTTTTGGTACTTGGAATGTAACAAGTATATGTAGAGCAGGAGGGGTAACATTAGTAGCAAAAGAACTAGATAGATACAGAATAGACTTTGTGGGAGTACAGGAGGTTAGGTTAGATGGGAATGACATATCACAAATAAGAGATTACTACCAGCAGAATTAATACAAGAGGGTGGAAGCGCATTATCTAGCGAAATTTATACGTTTGTACTTGCTATTTCGATAAAGGAAATTGTACCAGAACAGTAGAAGGAGACCATAATAATTATATCTATCTTTAAGAATGGGACAATACTAACTGTAGTAACTTTCGACGAATATCACTTTTGTTGACGTCGTACAAAAGTTTGTCCAATATTCTTTTAAGAACATTAATTACACACACATGTATATATATATATATATATATATATATATATATATATATATATATGATATTATCTGGTGTCATCAGTGTGGTTTTAGACGCAATAGCTCGAGTATTGATCAGACCTTTGTATGGTTGTGAAACTTTGACTCTAACTTTGAGAGAGGAAGAGATGCTAAGGATATGCGCGAATAAAATGCTAAGGAAAGTATTTGGGGTTAAGAGGGATGTAGTTACAGGAGAATGGAGAAAGTTACACAAGCCAGAACTGTACGCATTTTATTCTTCACCTGACATAATTAGGAATATTAAATCCAGACATTTGAGATGGGCAGGATATGTAGCACGTATGGGCGAATCCAGAAATGCACATAGAGTGTTATTTGGGAGGGCGGAGAAAAAAAAGACCGTTAAGGAGGCCGAGACGTAGGAGGGAGAATAATATAAATATAGATTTGAGGGAGGTGGGATATGATTGTAGAGACTGAATTAATCTTGTTCAGGATAGGGACCGATGGTGGGCTTATATGAGGGCTGCAATGAACCTCCGTTATTCCTTAAAAGCCATTTGTAAGTAAGTATGTAGTTCAAACGTGAATTTCTCATCTTTGTTATTACCGGACAGTGTATGCGGGATGACTTAAGAAAAAGTGAAGTTGTGTCGTATCAGAGTATATGGCACGTGCCGCGTCTTCCGTCCTTTGTGTACCTGCGAGTACAGAAGAGTACAGGTATTTAGTTCGCGTTAAATAGTGTTGTGTTGATCCATTCATAATGTCGAAAACAAAACGTTCTATTGCCTCAGATATACGAAGTGCAATTAAGAAGTATGGGTGTGACATTTTATGTATTAACGAAGACAATATCGTGTGTAATGTATGTAAAATTGAAATAAAAACCAGAACATCTCAGGCTATAAAAAGACATTGCAACAGCACATCGTACAGGAAATGCGTTAAAATGTAATCTGAGAAACCATCATCATCATCACCACCACCACCACCACCATCATCATCATCATTATCTTCATCATCATTTAGTTGTGCGGGTCCAAACAAAATGTTTTCCAAAGACATGTGTAACATGATGCTCAGTACAAATATTCCTCTAAAGAAATTGAGTAGATTGTACAGTGTCGTTAAATAACCAACTAAAATATTTTATGTCTATATGTAATTTATACCCATGATTTTTCATATTACGTCAGCGTGATAAGTTGATAATTAAGATTAAGGATATCGCAGAAACATAATCATTCGTGTATGAGATTATTTTATTCTATTCCTGAATCTGTATGTGAGATGGCAATGTTCGAGAATGTGATACACGAAAGTTATAGTGGTACAGTCTATTATCTTATCTACCTTTGTTTCTTTAAATCTCCTATAATAGGCTTCAATAAATTTCTTAATATAAAACTAAATTTTCTCTTGATTAAAACATTATACTAAATTTTGTTAAGAAGTAAGCTTCAAGGAATAAGTCGTGTGTGCTTTACTGATGCAGTATTCTTTAATAAGACACCTATTACGCTCTAAAATTTATTATATTGCGGATAGTAGGCCTACAGTAATATAATCAGTAATGACATGACAACGGAACTAAATTAATGTGTATATTTTGTTAAAGTGGAACACCGTCATACAGAAACACAAGGTATTGTATGAGCCAACTTAATCCTAGGAAAAAGGCAGAATGCTAGGACCCCATTACTTACGAGACCGCTGATATTTAAATGTGGTTTAATACTTTCAGTAGGGCAACATACTTTACATCAGTGGTCGGCATTTTTTATTCGAGAGTCATCCCATTAATACACAAGCAGGACCGAGGGGTAAGGCATGATCTCCTTTCTCTTAGTCAACACTTGTTGATTCTATGTTAAGCAATTTCGGTATCCTTCTCCTACCGTTTCCTTTGCTGTGTATTGATGCTGTATTTTTATATGATGTAATTTTTGCCAACCACTGCTTCATATAAAACACATAAAGGAAGTCGATATTTTAGACTTCGAAAAGGGAAAAGCAATGAGAGAATAATTAATAAAATTAACTTATGTCAGTAACACATGCACTGTGTAGTATCAGCATACTGCTTATTATACTGACTAATGTGAGTGCCTTATATATAAGAACTATTAGTTTGATGGATTGATGTATAATATTTTACTTCTGCAAGATATTTTCCATCTTGACATAAATTATATGAATTAAAATTTATTTTATCACAATTCGTACCATTAAATTTTATTTAGTATTTTACTCAATTTTATAAGTGATTTACTGCTAATTTAAGTTCAGTTATTGTGCCCTAGGTCAAGTTAGCTGGCTAAAATTATACACTTTAAAAAGGCTACTTTCCACATTAATACGTTCACAAATTGGAGACTTGGGTTTCGCGTACCACTTTTGGATGAGCAAATTCGGCCTATACGCACTCATTCTAAAGGCTTGGTTCCCTTGACTAGTGAGTATTTTGATGATTCATCACCTCTAAGAACTTAGGAAACCTTACCATGTAACTGTTAAATGGTGCTCGGCGATACCTCTTCTTCCTCAATGTGCTACCTGTTAAGTTAGATCCATCTTTTGTTCGCTTCTTGCCTTCAAAATGTTACTTTAATGCAACAGCGAGAAAGTGAATGAGACAAGTAGTCTACTTGCTTAGAGCTCACATTATTTGATTTCCTCAGTATCAAATCCTCCGTGTAAGATCACTCGCTCGCATATTTTTTAATTATTTTGTCCTTCCTTTATCCTCATCGGATTTAGATTTTGTGTTCATTTCAGTCTTTCAAGACATAACTGAACGCAACGAACCCGAAAAAGTAGGCGACCATTCAATTCAGTACAATCTTGCTAATGGGAATTTTTATGAACTTCCGATATTTGTGATAAGTAAATCTCAAATAGACCAAATTCTAAGTCACACTTTATAACATAATCATCTCCAAAGCTAAAAATCCATACTTAATGATACTGTAATATCAATAATCTCTTTAATATTCAAATTCTGAAAAATATATATATATATATATATATATATATATATATATATATATATATATATAGTATAACATATTTGACATTACACTATTCTAATGTATTTGAATTGAAAAGTACGTAGACCTAGTTGCTCCACACACACACACACACACACATACATACACACACAAGTTTCAAGGTCAGTAAAGATCGATTTTATGCTAAGAAACGTATGCATTACACCGACGAAAAACTTCATATATATATATATATATATATATATATATATATATATATATATATATATGAAAACGTTAACATTAGCCTATACACACTGATCAATAATAAATATACTACACACAGCTCTCATGACACTTCTCTTGGATTGCAATAGTATAACAGGTGAAAACTGTTCTTAAAAGAACCAGAAGTGAAAAGTTAAATTTGAAATTAGTACTTTATTGTAGTATGCAATGAATAACATTTTGATTGCTCGTGTTTGATTTATATTCTAAAAGAGGAAAACTCCAAATCTAGCAGTAATGACTGCAATGTGCATAATATTTCAAAGCTGGGTAACAGGTTATCACAGAAGACAACAGAACAAATGCGAAATAAATAGATGCCCGAAAAAGAGATGAACAGATAGACTTCTCACTGAATTGGAACTGAAACGGATTCAATTGAAACCAGGTGGTGATGTTGATGATGATAATGATGAAGATGATGATGACTGGCATAATAATATATAAAATAAAGCTCATGTTACAAACTTCGAAGACCGTATACGTATCAATCCCACATCCAAATATGGAATAGAGTCACAGGTCTAATAGGAGAAACAAGGAGAGCACGTGATTGATTTTATGACATTGTCAGAAAGAACTCGCATTTTAAGATCCATATAATAGTTGAGGTAATGTTAAACCTGACGACTGAAATGAAATAGGTACCCTTGTTTAAAAAAAAAGAACCTGATAAATTTTAGTAATATATGGCAAATATTTGACTGCATTGTAATTAAGTTCCGCGAAAGTAGTAGGCACGGTTGATTCCTATCACTTAAAAAAAACATGTGATATAAATATCCCGTTTATTAAAATTTGTTTTTTTCTCTGCTATTGTGAGAAGGCGGATGTTATTCCAGTTGTGCAATACTGTCATGTCGCAGTCATTTCAGAGATTGTTAATGGTAATCGTTGTGTTAACAGTGTTATCGGTAATTTAGCGAAAAATTTGTACAGAATATCTACAGAATTTTCCTCATTAACATACATGAAAAGTATTCCGCCTCTCAAGCTAGTATATTTTTATTATTATTATTATAATTATTATTATTATTACTATTATTATTATTATTATTAATAGTTCACCGCAGACTAAAGCAAGGAGAATCACTATCACCTTTATTTTTTAACTTCGCTCTAGAATGTGCCATTAGGAAAGTCCAGGATAACAGAGACGATTTGGAATTGAACGAGTTACATCTCCTCCTTGTTTATGCGGATGACGTGACTTTGTTAAGAGAAAATTCACAAATTATTAGGGAAAACACGGAAATTTTATTTGATGCAAGTAAAGAGACAGGTTTGGAAGTAAATACCAAAAAAACTAAGTATATGATTATGTATCGTGAACAGAATATTGTGCCAAATGGAAATATAAAAATTGGAAATTGATCCTTTGAAGAGGTGGCAAATTGCAAATACCTAGAAGCAACAGTAACAAATATTAATGATAATCGGGAGGAAATTAAAAGCAGAATAAATATGGGAAATAGGGTAAACATTGGTAATTTCTTGATAATTTCATGAAAATTAATTTAAAATGCAAATGTGTAACTATATCCTTATTCCGATTTTTTCATCTAAAAGACGATAATTTGCTGTACAAATCTGGAGATATAAAAGATTGGACACATTCTTGCACAAGCGCCAAAAACCACTTTTACAACTCAAGCTAAAAGGTTGGTTATTTTGTGATAACCTTGGTAATTTCGTGATATTACAGTGATAATTTCGTGAGACGTAGAAGAATTGTGAAAATATTCATTGAAGTCAAATAAAATCCTCATTTAATGTTACAAGACTTCAAACATACTAATTCCATCTTATATTCATAGCAAGAAAACATAGAAATACATATCAACACATAATAAGAATTACATCGAAGTAAAAATTAAAATTGAAAAGGGATCTTCTTTACCCTGAAAGGGTGAACACTTTTATTATCGACTTTACTATAGCCTATATTACTAGGATAACTCCAAAAGTAATGTATAACGTTTGTTTAAAACTTATATTTTTATAGCTTTGCTGTGTTCACAGAATGTAGATACATCCTTCAGGAACAAAATGTCACTTTTCCACATAATCCCCGTCCCTTTCAACTGCCTTACGTAACCTAGGAACGAGTGCCTGTAGATCAGCACGGTAAAAGTCTGGACCAACACGTCTGAGCCACTCTTTAGCAGTGTGCACAAGTGAGTCATCTTCTAACCTCGTTCCGCGAAGGGATCCTTCAGTTTACCAAAGAGATGGTAATCGCACGGTGCCAGTTCGGGACTGTAAGGTGGGTATTTCAGTGTTGTCTATCCGAATTTTCTGATCTGGTCTGTGGTCTTGTGACTGACATACAATGGCTGTGCGTTGTCGTGCAATAGCAGAACAACCTGCTTATCCCGATGTCGTCGAACACGACTCAGTCGAACTTGAAGTTCCTTGAGATTTGCCACATACGCGTCAGAATTAATGGTGGTTCCGTGTGGCGTGATATCCACAAGCAAGAGTCCTTCTGAATCGAAAAACACAGCAGCCATAACTTTTCCTGCCGAGGGTGCACTTTTGAATCTATATTTCTTTGGTGAATTTGCAAGATGCCACACCATTGTCTGCCTCTTTGTCTCCAGTCCAAAATGGTGAAGCCATGTTTCATCTTCTGTCACAATTCTTGCAAGTAAGTCATCTAGCACTTATCATTGGCAATTAGCATGATAACAAGTCAAACAGAAGCTACACTGAACCTATTGCTTCCCCCTTTTCTTTTTGTTAACACATCTTATCTTCAGATTTCTAAAATTTGTATTGTAATACAATTTTTAAAATAGTGTAAAATGTAACGCTTAATGCTCAACAAAATTTCGCCTCAAACAGCTAAGATTTCTATCAGGAAAGCTAAGCCTATATGGCGACTACAGCTGTATCTAAAATTCGAAAAACATTTGCTAAAATTTCATTGAGATATAATAAATCATTGTAACAAATTATCATATGCTTGCCTTTAGTAATAAGTCTGTAATGTAATTAGAAACATCCACAAAATATATACGCCTGAGAAATTGACTTTAACGTGCTCTCTCCAAACATAAAAGCTCACTGGAGCAGCTACAACAGTCACACAAAGCATAGTTGTATGTTTGTAGAAACCGGACAACATATGCAATCCATAGGAGGAAATTTGAATCAAGTAACACCATTGGTTAGTTCACGAAAGAGCAAAGAAATAACCACTGCCACGAAATTACCAATGTTTACTCTACGTGTTATTATTCGGTTGAGAAGCTTTGATCACCCAGTCTGCTCCATAAAAAGCTGAAAGTTAGAATTTATAAAACAATTATATTACCGGTCTTCCTGTATGGTTATGAAACTTGGACTCTCATTTTGAGAAAGGAACAGATGTTAAGGGTGTTTGAAAATAAGGTTCTTAAGAAAATATTTGGGGCTAAGAGGGATGAAGGTACAGGACAATGGAGAAAGTAACATAACGCAGAATTGCATGCAATTTATTCTTCACCTGACATATTTAGGAACATTAAATCCAGACGTTTGAGATGGGCAGGGCATGTAACATGTATGGGAGAATTCAGAAATCCATATAGAGTGTTAGATGAGAGGCCGAGACCTTTGGAAAGGGCGAGACGTATGTGGGAGAATAATATTACAATGGATTTGAGGGTGGTGGGTTATGATGGTAGAGACTTGATTAATCTTGCTCAGGATAGGGACCGATGGCGGACTTATGTGAGGGCGGCAATGAACCTCCAAGTTCCATAAATCCATAAGTATTATCATCATCATCATTATTATTATTATTATTATTATTATTATTATTATTATTAATATTTCAGTTTTCAAGTGAATGCTTGATTCGTAGTCTATAGCTTCGAAAATAAAAAAAAACTTTCAAACACATCGCTACCGAATGGAGAAACCCCATTTAAATAGGCCTAAGTCGGAAACAGTAACTCACATCTCGTCACAAATATCACAATCATTTTTCATTCATGAAATATGTTTTGTATGGCATCTGTTTCGTAACTTCCCTTTTGTCTTTTCATTTTGTAACTTTTGGCGTCTTAGTATTCAAGGAAAGTTCACTTCCATCCATGTTGTGTGTTTTGGTTGGTTGCATAGGCTAAACCCATCTAGAATTTGGTTTAAGCACCCCAGAATAGGTATTTATTATTAAGGCCAGCGTCTCTAACCTTGGGAAAGAGCTTTGGGTTTTCTCAAACTCAAATTGTTCCCTTTATAAAAGACTAAGTACCAATCATTACCAACTGTTTTGTGCTGAAGTTATTGCTTCGGTAGCACATTTGGTTGCATAGTTATATGCTGAAATACATAATTCTTTTGGAGTTATGACAAAACCTTTGACTTCTAGGTATTTACTCTTTGGACTACATTTCCTTCCATATGTTATTAACAGGGAACGGATTTATATGGACTAAAAATATATGAAATATGTAAATATATATGTAGTTATTTTTACCAAAATATGGAATTAAATATGGATTTTTACCAAAATATGGAATTAAATATGGACTTAAAATTATAAAAAAATGACTATGTACGTTAAATATTGGTACATTTTAATCAAACTAAACAAAAAATATAATGGACGTACCTTATCTTCCAATGTAGTTTCAACAAAACACAATTTTTATTGTCTGTTACCATAACAATAGGTTACAAACATTTCTTTCAAGTGCTGAAAAGTGAATCTTCTTCTATTGTCTCTGAGGATAGATTTATACTGACTAAAAGAGCGTTCGACGTCACAAGAAGTAACTGGTACATAATTCAATTTCACAATGTCTGCTGGGGATAAGTCCAAGTTAATCTTCACTGTTGATTCACCACTCATCACAGCAACAACCTTTTGTAGTTCTTCATATCCAGGGTTTTTTGAAAGTACAGTGTCCACCTTAGCTCTTACTGCATCTGCAACTTTACCTCTACCACGATTCAGTTGTTCCACAGTACTATTTATAATTTCAAAACTTTCAGATAGTGAAAGGTGCCTATTTTGGAGACTTTTGAGCGTTTTTATGATGCATGAAAATGTATGCTGAATGTGAGCTAAGTCATTCTTCACACTTATGTCACAGGTAACTGTTTTCGCAGTATCAATTGAGACTGCATCTTCAGAGTCCAATGCAAGGAGAACATTGTTAATAGAGTCTATATGTTCGGCATAATATTCAACTGCTTCTAGCCATGTACCCCATCTAGTTAAAATTGGCTTTGGTGGCAATGGAATTTCAGGGTACATTTCTTTCAACACGTTAACTCTACTGGGAGCTTTGAGAAATACTTTTTTCACTGATGAAATCAACAAATCTACTTTAGGGAAATTGTCTCTGACCACTTCTGCCACACGATGAAATGCATGCGCCACACAAGTAAAATGAGTCAATTTAGGATATACAACAGATAATGCTTGTCCAGCTTTGACCATATAAGGGGCAGCATCGCTAATAAAGAATAACACATTATCGTACATAATACCCTTTGGCCACAGGATACCCATAGCTTCGTTGAACAGTTTAACTATAGTTTTGTTATTGCACTTTTCTAGAACATCACAATGTAAAAGAATTCGTTCAGAATATTGTTCACTTAACAAACCGATAACTACATTACCAACAAGTCTACCTTCTTTGTCGGGAGTCTCATCAATGGAAACCCAAATTGAACTATCTTTAATTTCATCTCTTATCTTCTGTATTGTCTCATCGTAGATGGATGGAGCATACGTCTTCCTAAGTGTTGACTCATCCGGGATTGTATGTTGAGTATATTTTTCAAGGAATTCCCTGAAGACCTTATTCTTTAGTTTGTAGAGAGGAATATCAGCAGAGATGAGAGAACGGCACAGGTCGATGTTAAACTCAGATCTTACATTCGATGTTGTTGGTTGTGTTAAAAACAATTGTCTCTGCTTGGAATTTAGTTGTTTGTTGGCCTGATGTTTACTAGTTGTAATGTGTTGTTGCACCAGGAACTTTTGTGTAGATGATACTGCACACTGACACAAATTACAAAATAATATTTTATTGTCAGTTGATAAACCATCTTCTTTAAATTCTGAAATGTAACTTGTTAGTTTTGATTTTAAATTGACTGAATGACGTACTTTTGGCATATTTACCGTCTTTATAGTATGATTTACAAAACTGAACCTATGTGTACTCTGACTGGCATTTAACTGTTGAGCTGCACAACTGAAGTCTGTTAAAAATTTTAAATTAAATTAATACAGTTTTGTAACTTACTTTCCCATTGTTGATAGGACTACTAATTTTCAAATAACTCTGATGTTAAAGGGATTACTGAACATGTGTTTAAATCTCTATTGTTGAAATGTATTTTTAAAAGTTAATGGAATTTTGTTTTGTTTTATTGTTAAACCTAATATAATATGGACTGTTTTATATGAAATATGGAAAATATATGGAAATTAACGAAAATATGTACTAAACTCTAAAATATGGAAAAATATGGAAAATAAAAGTAGGATTTTTCAACCCTACACATTGTGAAACATAAAGATAATGCAAAATATAAATTATATTAGCTTTATAAGTAAATATGTATTTACATATAAATCCTTTCCCTGGTTATTAAACACAGAGGTACTCCCAACAGAACTGCTAGCGACTACATCTTCACTCATATTTTCTTTTGTTTTAATCGAATTTCTATATAAACTTGTATATGGAACCTGAACTAGCTTTGCAGCTCCTAAAACGGACACCATATTGTCAGACATCGTTTTGAGGGTTCGTTTCATACTGTCATTACTCCACTGCATTCGAGCGTCATTTTTCAATAATGTATCATCATCTGAAATATGAAAATGTCTTAAAATTATGTGTACATAAGTATTTGTGTGCTTAATATTGTATCCAAATTGTCCCGCGAAAGTATATTAAAATTTTCCCGCGCGTCAACAAAAGATACCGTAAAATGATATAAAAAAACTATACAACAGAATGCGCCACTATTCAGCGAGAACATAGCTAATGTATGCATGATCAGGTTATGTTAAACTCATTGTTTAAGCCTTAATTTGACACAAGCCTAAGACAAGAGAACACATACTTATAAATCACAGAAAAAACGAGTGTTCACATCTTACCTAGATCAATATAAATGACTTCACAGACACTGATTTTTCTGATAACTTAAACCACAATTCTGTACACAGTCTGCACACACTTCTACTATCGAAAGTATAGGCCTAAGATGGCGACACGAAAGTTCCAGCAACACTTGCAAACATTTAACATTATCCTAATTTTTCCGCTATTCAAATTACCCGGTGTACCTTATTCTATGTGCTCCCATACATCTCTTACATTTCTTCACTCGCGTTAGTTCTTCTGAAAATGCAGCAATTTCCCTTCTTATATTGTAGTTCAGTTGTTCTAACGTATGCTGGTTATTTCGATACACCTTATTTTATTTTATTTTTTTTTCATTTTCCCCATAAATAGAAATTGAGTACGGTTTTACAAGAATATTCACTATAATTAATATCTCAAAGTTAATATGTCTAATAAAATTAGCCACGTACCTCTTTATTTATCCATAAATTCCAGCCACGTTACAATGTAAATATGCTAAATTTCTGGAACCGGGCGTTGGATATTGTTAGCAATTGCTCCACATTCATGGATGAAACCTGATTTTATTTACATAGTCATTTTGCGATGCAGAACATTAGATACTGTAGTGAAGAAAACCACGATCTTGTACAGACTGTAAAATTCTATTGAATGACAAAAAAATTGATGTCTGGTGCGCAGTGAAAGCTTACAGAAATATAGGGCCTATATATATATATATATATATATATATATATATATATTAAATATCGTGAACGCGCACAGGTAAAGGGATAATATAATTGCACAATTCCTAGAAGAATTATCGAACAGTGAATACATATAGGCATTTTTTTCAACAAGACCATGCTACAGCATATACAGATGATTTCTAATTGCGAAAAGTTTTCAAGATACGGTTATGTTATGAGTAAGGGAATATTACCAGCGCGATCCCTAGATCTTACCGTAAGCTATTTCTGTTAACGGGGAAACTTAGCAAATAAAGTGGATCGGAATAACTCGCATAGGTACGTTGGAAAAACTGATAAGTAATATAAAAAGGGAAATTGCAGAAATTTCAAAAAAGAAGTAATGCGTGCTAAAAATATTTTCTCAAATGTTGTAGGATATGTGTTACAGGACAGCTTCTTCTATGACATAGGCAGGTGGTTATTGTAATATGCATGAGTAATCTTTTCGCTTGACTTAGGGGGCTATGAATATCAAACTCTCCCGGCAAACAGCGTGCTTCCAGCCGCCACGCGCGACCACACACTCACGGATGAGCTTCTATTTGAAGGCTCCGTAATACGCGTATTAATATTAATATTAATCCAGTGCGACGAAACCACAGAATAATACCTTTAAATTACAGATGGCGGTGCGTTTCCGCTTGCTTTCTTTTTGTAATGATAAAAAAAATGAACACATTACTAATATACTTAAGAAATCATCTAAAGAGCAGTTCTAAAGAAAAATGAAATTTTTTACTTGTTTATTTCCCTAAGAAATACGGATATATTAATTTTTGTAATCTATTTTCAACCTTAAAAATTTCTGTCTACATAAGACCCTAACACTAGATCAATTAAGAATATACTTTTTTCTGCAGAAATGAAATGTATCTTATATTTTTGCTTAAAGAATGTGATTAAATTAATTTTGAAAATACAGTATAGTAGATGTTTTGAAGTCACAAATTTATCTCAAGATAATATTCATTACACACATAACTTACTTATGCATATAAATAATAGTTTATTTGACAAAATAAATACGTTTCAGAAAGCATAAAGAGGGGCAATACTTCAATGTGGACGTAATGAGGTTTTGTTTAGGCGGTCTATTTGGAAGGTTAAGGGGATGCGCTACTAACTGTTAGTCAATTTTGGTCTTTATCCTAAATTTTTAATATTATTTCCAAAACTCTACGGATTCTTGAAGGATACTGCAGTGAATATTTCACTATATCTTTATTCGAAATCATGTATTCAGTTTATTCCATGTAAGTGGTTTCTATATTCAGAATGAATATTATATACTTTGAAGTAATTTTACTACAAATCAGAGCTTTTACATTTTAACTCATCAGAAATAATGGCTACACCTGGACAAATGCAATTATGCACACATATTTATAATACATCTGCACATGAAATGCTGCATTCTCTTACACATAATGATTCTTATTATGAAAGCTATGAGTTGTTACGTCGGGCTATGACGCTCTATAATGAATTAATTCATTCGGTTTTTCCTGGTCAGTGTACTTCATCATTAAAAAAATATTTGAACTATATATATATATATATATATATATATATATATATATATACAGTATAAGCGCATTATATGCGAAATGTGTAAGCTTTTAGGCCTACTTGCTATTTGGGAAAAGGGAATTGTACCAAAACAATGAAGGGAGTCCATAATTGTACGTACCTATTTTTAAAAAGAGGGACAAAACTAACTGTGGTAACTTTCGAGGAATATCACTATGTTTGTCGCCGTGCATAATTATGTCCAATATTGTTTTGAGAAGATTATCTCCGTATGTAGATAAAATTATTGGGGATCATGAGTATGGTTTTAGGCGTAATAGATAAAATGTTTTGTATATAGGAGCATACATCAGGTATTCATTTATTTCAAAAAGGCATATGACTCTGATAAGAAGGAAGATTGATATAATATTCTTATAGAAGTTGGTATTCAGAAGAAATTAGTTCGATTAATTAAAATGTGTCTTAGTGAAACGTACAGGAGAAACTGTATAGGCCAGTTTCTGTCGGATGCTTTTCCAATTCGCTGCGATGTTAATATCTTAGGAGAAAATCCACAAAAGTTTAGGAAGAACACGGAAATTTTACTTGAAGGAAGTAAAGCGATAAGTTTGGAAGTAAATCCCGAAAAGACAAAGTATATGATTATGACTCGTGACCGGAATATTCTACAAAATATAAATATAAAAACTGGAAATTTATCCTTTCAAGAGGAAAGAAAAGTCAGATACCTTGGAGGAACAGTAACAAATTTAAATGAAACTCGGGGGGAAAATAAACGCAGAATAAATATGGCAACTGCCTTTTATTATTGGTTGAGAAGCTTTTATCATCCAGTCAGCTCTAAAAAATCCGAAATTTAGAATTTATAAAACAGTTATAGGCATATTACCGGTTGTTGTGTATGGTTGTGAAACTTGGACTCTCACTTTGAGAGAGGAACAGAGAATAAGTATGTTTGAGAATAAGATCCTTAGGAAAGTATTTGGGGCTAAGAAGGATGAAGTTACAGGAGAATGGAGAAAGTTACACCCCCAGAACTGCACGCATTATATTCTTCACCTGACATAATTAGAAACATTAAATCCATGTGTTTGAGATGGGCAGGGCATGTAACACGTATGGGCCAGTCCAGAAATGCATATTAGTGTTAGTGGGGAGGCCGGAGGAAAAAAGACATTTGGGGAGGCTAGGCGTAGATTGGAGGATAATATTAAAATAGATATCAGGGAAGTGGGATATGATAGTAGAGACTGGATTAATCTTGCATAGGATAGGGATCGATGGCAGATTTATGTGAGGGCGGCAATGAAACTCCGGGTTCCTTAAAAACCATAAGTAAGTAGATAATGTATATATATATATGTATATATAACTTACATATACATATATACTCATAAAATATACTGACCAGAAAAAGAAACGATGTAGCATTTCATTATAGAGAGTCGTAGCTTCAATTTAAACTTTAAATATATTTTTGTGTTTAACTGAATGCCAAATAAATTTTTACTGAAAATAGAATTTATGTTATATATAAGTTTTACTGGGCATGTCTTTCTACATAAAACTTAGAGAAATAATATGCACATGCAGTATATATTTAAACAACATCTAACTTATGTAACATTTTCAGTAAGATATAATAAACATTCTAGAAATTACAAATCCAGTAAGTTGTCTCCTTAAACCTCCTTATGTATTGCGATATTACTTAATTGATTGTCTTTTTTATTTGTGCAAGGAGGATTTTAAGGTTTGTTAATCATTCAGAGCTGATGTTGTTGTTTGTGATTTTATATTAAATGTATATTATGTTTAACGGCTGTTCGTTTGCTTTAATAAATAATACAACTACATTACAAGAGCTATGCAGTGGAAAGATAGAATATAGATTCGAAATTGATTTGAATTCGAGACGTGGAATTTTTTATCTAGAATTTCTAGAATTTCCCTAATATCACGGAGCCTCCAAGTAATTAGGTAAAGGATACATTTGAAAACGGAACCATCCCACAATAAGAAGAAATGGCATCAATTGATTTTGACGTAGAACTATGTGTTTGTAGGCCGCCAACCGCTCGGTAACGATGTCAAGAAAAAAGTGCAACAAATATATTGACGTATGAAACGCCTCAGAAACTGCATTACGGCGGCAATTTTATGCGCATAACACTGTGAGAACTCTATCGATCCTAACGTTTGAGGTGTCAATCGATGGAACCCTGTAAGATCCCAACTAAATGTAAATAAACACAAAAATAACCTGAGATAAACTGAATCCTCAATTAAAAAAAAATAATGGTCAAATTTTGTGAACTTTCAAGTTCTCTCGAAATTCAGACGTTAAGGGAATGAAAAAGTGATGACTAGTAAAAACAGTACAAGAAGGCATCCTAAGACGAATCAAACAAATTCAAGGTTCCACTTGTGAAGTACAAGAGACGGCAGAGAGAGCGCAAGGCATCGTTGGCTCACTGAAGCTCCATGGAATTTGTATCTGTAGAACGGCGAGACGTATCCACGGAGCCATCTGTAGCTGTTCAAACAGTGAACTCGAGTACTGTAGTATAGAAGACGAGCAAGATGTCATTAGTCGGAGTAGTGATCATGGAGAATGAATAACCCTCACTGACAATCTAGTTCTACGTCCATTAACAAACTCTTCGGTTCAATTGAGAATCTCAGAATAATGAACACATCTTCATGAACATAAATAGTTATCTGTACTGAACAACAGTTAAGAAGGACATTCTGTATAAAGGTTAATACGATATTACCGGCAACTAATAATTCTGAATAGATTGACGGTTACACAATTTTATAAAGTGAATAATTTGGAAGTCACGTGTATTTTATGATCTTACATGATTTATCGTTGTGAAATATTGTTTATAGAGGAAGATATATAGAGGTGCTGAGGTACTTATCGGCCTGGACTCGAAGTATACCTAAGTTCTTCATTCCAAAGAGCTTTTTTGTACACCCGTGATGGAATGAGTTTCGTGCTGACTGTGCTGCGATGAGAAGTCGGTCCCACCATCCGCCACATTACGAATTCCTCACTAGTCTTCAAATCCATACACGTATAAAATAAACCGAACTTTATTACAGCTTTTACGAATAGGAATATATCCAAGGACTTCACGTTCCAATAAAGCAATAACAACTATAATAAAAATAGCTAGTGAAAAATGAAAATAAATGAACTAAACATTTCTTTAAACATATAGAAAACCTGTAATTATATAAATATTCTAAATCCCCTGAACATGGCAGTGGGATGCCGTTTTACACACACTTATATACCAATCTCTGAACAGGTGGCAATGTACATTTCCTTTAGCGGACGTCGGCTCTGACGTCACACAAAACAAGCTATGACACATTTTTCGAAACGGAGATAACGAAAGGGGAATTGTGGAGAGTGTCGGTGGAATGACGAAGGAGAAACGGGATAACACCGAGAAAAATTCCAGCACGAATAGATCTCCGCCATTTTCGGGATTTAAACCAGTGTGTCGTAAACTAGTGCTCTGCCGACTGCGCTATCAAGGCATCCTAAAAATTAGTTGAAATGAGCAATACAATTTAGCCAGCTGTGCAGTTCGTGCTCTGACTACATTCCTTGATGTAGAAACTTAACCGCCGCAGAAAATAATTGAAAGTTACCTATACGATATTTACCATTCTAATGCTATGAGTGAAGGTAGGGTCAAGCGCAGACCAGAAAATAATATAGGAACGAAATTACACAATGAGGAAATAAACTTCCAGCTAGCTTTCTGTCGTCGGTGATCTGCTTGTGGAACACATGAACAAAAAAATTCACTAGCATCGACGTTTCACAATTTCAGAATTTACGCACATATTCCGAAAACTTAGTGTAGAGAACTGCATGAACTTATCGCAGACAAACTACAGTGGACTACCATAAAATCTGTGAAATGTACGTACCAAAGCTATTGAAGAACGTTTACAAATTTCTTGAACTGTTGAAAACACGGAGATAAATTTCTCAATGCATAATCACTGGCAATGAGACGTAGATTTCGTACAGAAATATGGAAACCAAGCGACATTTGATTCAATGGATGCAGACATATTTCTCCTAAGCAAAATATATACACAGTCATTTGAAATAAATAGATGTACTTTGTGACTACAGCTTTTGTAAGAGGAGGGAGGGTAGGGACATGAGATATTAGGAGAGGTGTGTTTGTCGTTGGTATTCTGGAGCAAGAAAGCACGATTAACGTTTAACGTTGCTATGAAGCCCTAGAATAATTGCGGCGAGTAATAAGAATCAAAAGGCTTAGTATGAGTGTTGTCGTCTTGCACCATAAGGTTATATCACGCCGCACAACGCACTCGAGTTCTTTCGAATTTAAAAGTGAAATTTGTTTTATCCTCTATTGTACAGGCCCTACCTCACTTCCAGAGATTATTACCTCTTTCTGCAACTGAAACATTTTTTATAGTAAATTCACTGCGTTTTGTGAAAGATAAGATCTGAAACAGCGGTAAATTATTGATACTTTTGACAAACGCACTCCAAATTTCCACTAATATCTGTAAAACTTATCAATTTATATGGTTTTTACATCTATAAAACATATAATGATTGAAAGTAAGGTTAGATATAGTCAATCAGTCTCAGTTTTGTTACCATTCAATAATCAGTCGGTTCACACTTTCTGCCGGCCCTCGTACTTACCAACTTACTATCAATAGGTACTGAAAAGACATTTCGGCTCGCTTTAACAAATATAACTTTTATGTAAGTATTCCGTGCGACACAATGCAAACTTAAATAGATTCATGTATATATCGGCATATTTTCAGAGTTGGCATTTTTATAACCATTTTTATCACATAAAACACTACTTTCATGTCATTGACACTGAACATATTTGCCACTTTTCCTTTCTAACCCGTGCGCTTAGCGACACCGAGTAAGATTTCTGAAAATACAAACTCACGGAATGGTAACAACCAGATACCAAGGCAATGATTTAGCGAGTTTCATTGGATATTATAGTGCCTGGTAATGAACAAGTGGTAAGTATGACGCAATAGTACATGACGTCTTTCGTAATATACAGGGTGTTTAAAAAATACGGGGCATAATTTCAGGTATGTATTTCCCACATGCAGATAATCAAAATAGTTCATTACGACATGTGTCCGGAAATGCTTCATTTCCGAGTTATGGCCTTCACAACATTGAAATTCACCCGAACGTTTTTCTTTCCGCAGGTCGTTGTCATTACAGAAGATGTTCAAAATGTCCACCTCCTGCTTGAATACACACCTCACATCGATGTCTCATTGATCTGCGAACACGATCCCAAACTCCAGGAGTATTGCGTATGTCCTCAGAACATGCCACAATTCGATTCCGAAGGGATTCCAAATCAGGCACCGGAGACGAATAAACCAATGATTTTAAATGGCCCCACAAGTAGAAATCGAGAGGGTTCAGATCAGGTGAGCGTGGAGGCCAAGAAATTGGGCCACCTCTACCTATCCATCGATCAGGAAACCTTCGATCCAAGTACCGGCGAGCCGTACGACTTAAGTGTGCAGGAGCACCATCATGCAAGAAGTGAATGTGTTGACGATTGATCAGTGGAGTGTCTTCTAAAACATGAGGTATGGTGTTTTCCAGGAAGTTTGTGTACGCCTGCCCCGTAAGTCTGTTTATAAGTACATGGGGTCCAACTAATCAATCACCAATGATACCGGCCCACATGTTGAGAGAGAACCGCACCTGGTGATGAGATGGAACAGTTGCACGTGGGTTTTCATACGCCCATATATGCTGATTGTGGAAATCTGTTATGCCATCTCGTGTGAACTGTGCTTCATCTGTAAATAATACTAAGGCAGGAAAGTTCGGATTTACACCACACTGCTGCAAGAACCAGTGACAGAACCTAACTCGTGCAGGGTAATCTGCTGGTGACAGGGCCTGTACACGTTGCAAATGATAAGGATACAATTGATAGGCTACTCTTTCAACAGTCTCCAGAGAGTCGTATGAGGAACATTGACTTGACTTAGTGTGCTGATAGAAGGAGTCATGTTCACAGCCTCCAGAATCTCCTCCTGTACTTCTGGAGTTGTAGATCTTGGTCGTCCCCTTCCCAAACCAGGAGAGTTAAATTTTCCATACTCGCACAGACGGTAATGGAGACGTACAAATGTCTTCCGATCTGGACATTGTCGCTGTGGGTACCTCTCCTGGTACAAACGACGAGCCAGCGCAGCATTGCCGTCCGCCTTACCGTACATGAATTGTATCGCTGCCAGCTCTTGATTTGAATACATGTCGCACAGTCTAACGCCTATACAACACTGAATGTAACCTTCGCCTCGGAATGAACTGTCAGAGTGCCCTCTTAATGTCTCCTTTGACGGCAACGATCTGCGGAAAGAAAAACATTCCGGTGAATTTCAATGTTGTGAAGGCCATAACTCGGAAATAAAGCATTTCCGGACACATGTTGTAATGAACTATTTTGATTGTCTACATGTGGGAAATACATACCAGAAATTATGCCCCGTATTTTTGAAACACCCTGTATATATTTTTTTGTTTACTTTACGACGCTTTATGAACTACTATTGTTATCAACCTTCAACTTGTTCCAATCAGGATTTGGATCCGTGCCCGTTCGTTTCACGGTCAGACATGCTAACCATTGCTTCACAGCGCCGAAGCTCTCGTAATATGTAAACAAATATTAATTAAACTTCTTTTAGACAATAATGGCACTATCGATATTTTAATTTATAATAACTGTGACACAGTAAAATCCGGTTCTTTACTATTGTGAAATAAAGCTATGAGACGGAAAAATCATGTGCCAAAAAGTGAATGGCGAATTTTTAAAATAACTATAGTAGTACAATTGCCGTATATTATAAAATAACCTAAGACAATAGAGCAGGTTAAGTGGAAAGTATCGGTAGAAAGACATTTGTGAAGTTGAGGGAAATGGGAGAATTCTTGATAGGACCTCTTTAGCCTATCTTATTCACCACAAGTAGGACTATTAATTCAATCAATGAACCCAGTTAATGAAGTATGACAGTGCTATAACACTCAAGTATCAGGATAATCTAACGTACATGGTACCCAATCCCACTTTTCATTGTTAAAGAGGTAAATCCAAACAGTTTCGTATTTAATCAATAAAAAGAAATGTCCAACATAAATTATTCCTCTTGAATAATCCAACTTTATGACCTAATCTTGTACGACTTTCTATAAGGCTTCGAAATCAGTATGAAATGAAAATTGATTTATGAGCGACGTGGATATGCACATTTTGGAGACACAGACAATAATTGCATTGTAAAAAATGTTCCATGTGCTCCATTACGAAATAACCAAGTCCAAATTTTTTCAATAAATAGGTAGCAGTGTAGAATTATGCTGTGATCTAGATTCTGTGACACACAACTCGTAGTCTTTTGACCTAAATCCGATCTACATTATATAAGTCCGTCCTTTCGTAATCAAATTCTTTCACAGACTATAAAACAATACTATTATCTCAAAACAGAGATAATTAGATTCGCATGCGCCACACCAAATTAGCAATCCAAACTGGAGAATCTGGTTAAAACAGACGGCAGGTGGATGCAATATCAAATTAAAACATAAATTAATTACCTTCTATATCGAAAAAAAAGGACGAACAAATATATCAGAGGAACAAAATATTTTGAAAGATGTTGTGCAAAACACTGATTACAATTATTTATTTTACCAATGAAGTCCCATCGTAAAATGCTAGACTTAGACAATATTTTTCAATGTCTTCCAATTGTATATTTATTAAATAAAATAATAAATAAATAAAATGGAAATAAAAAATCGACGATTGTATAGCTGCATAACCTATCTTTACGTATGGTTGCGATTGTCTGTCGACAGATGCACAGCCTTACTATGCTGCATATCTTAACATAGAACTTCGTGTAGGTGTGAACACCTGTCAACAAGTGCATAGCTTTATTGTGCTACATATCTTTACGTAGAAATGGTTGTTGACAAACAGCACACGTAATGTGTCGTCAGCCACAGGAATACGAGAATAACAAGGGGAATACAAGGAGAACAATGGAAATACAGCTACAACAAAGTGAATACAAGGAGAACAATGATCCAACGAGAACAATGGGAATATAAGAACCAGAATAGGGGGAGACAAAGGGAACACGAAGAAAACATGGGGAATACAGTGAGAAAAGGGAGAATAAAATGATAAAAAGGTGAAGAAAAGGAAAACAAGAAGAAGATATGGAGGAGAAGACGCATACTAGGAGAACAAAGTGACGACAAGGAGAACAAATGGAAGACAAGGGCAACAAGGATAATAGGGAAATACAAATAGAACAAGAGGAAGGTAAAGATAACAAAGAGAATAAAAGTAGAACAATGGGGTTGCATTTTAATGAGATAGTCAATTCCCAAGTTACTCCCCTTTCTATTGAAAAGAAGAACGTAGTTCTGCATCAGAACATAATGGAAATAGACAAGTGGACGGATTGAAATAATGCTTCTTAAGATCTACTACACTTACGATCCTTCGGAGATTGGGAGGACAAGAAGATTGGATGGGTGAACTTATACTAGTTAATTCGATATTGTTCATTGAGATATATCAGTGAGAATTCACAGAGAAAGCTATGTCAGCCTTGTCATCTCCATCTCATATCATCGAGGCTCGTACGTCACCTTGTGTCATACTTATGAAACAAAACTGAATTAGGGGAAAGCGATAGTGAAATGGAGAATTCTAGTACAATGAATTTTCTAAAATTACGGTGCCATTAATTTCACAAAGATATGAATAGTGCCCACCAGGATCGTGATGAATCTAGGAAGTGCTGTGGTATGTGGACGTGAGGACATCAGTTGCCTATATGGCTCTGGGCTCTTATTGACTGTAACGCCACGAATTTATTTATTTTTATTTAAATAGGAGAGAGAACAGGATGTTTTGTACTTATGCCACATTTCATATATAGGCTTATTGTAAAGTCATAAAAGCTTGGAAAATCTTCTAAAATTTGTAACAAATAAGCTTATAGAAAAATACGAGTCGTAATACAATTCTTTTTAATAAAAAAAATTATTGAATTTATTGACTATAAACCAATTTCAAAATATTCTGATATGGTCGCTACTTTTTCTATTATCATTATTAACCTCTGTCATAGGGAATTAACACTTATCAGAAGAAATTGTTGGGGAATATCTTTTAATTTTTACAAGCTTTTACAAAGATGACAAATTGCATCAATCCATTTAGAGTTATGAATATTCTCAGTGCAATTGAACAATCTCTATTACATTTACAGTAAAACTAAATAACGCCAGTTTGAATTTGTAGAGGCAAAATCATCATTTTCTGATATCAATTTGAGAAAAGATCACCTCTGTGGTGTAGGGGTCAGCATGCGGGTGTCTTACGCAGAGGGCCCAGGTTCGATTCCCGGTCGGGTTGAATTTCCTGGTTGAGGTTTTTCAGGGTTTTCCCTCAACCGTAAGGCAAATGCCAGGAAATTTCGGCCACAACATCCTTGAATATCACCGGCTTCATTCATCACCGAAATCATACATCAGTAATACATATACGTACAGTCAACATCTAGTTTACAACAATAGAACCAGTCTCAACAATAGTACACTGGCCTTTGGATTTCAACCAAAGATTAACTCGCGGTATGACCAAAGATGTTAAAGCGAGTATAAATAACAGCGAGAAAAAAAACATTGAGAAAAAATAATTAAATTAAAAATAAATAAGTCAGCAATAACTTTAATTGATGTTTATTTTATTACACTTGCCAAAGTAACAAACAATGGTAAAACGAAAGTTTCTGCGTAAATAAAATAATTTTTCTGACATTTCAATAACCTTAAATGTCATTATTCTATCATAATGGCTAATAATAATTATTATTATTGGTATCCAAGCAGACAATACCAGAACATCAGGGGATTCTTCCAGATATTCAGTGATACTGTTCTAGAAATAATAATTTCAAGTAATTCCGAAACATCTGGAAAATCGTATATCAAATCATACTAAGGGAAATCATGCTTCAAAACATACTAGAAAGTCCAAAATTTCTTGAAATCGATGATGATGACAATGATAATAAATACGACGATTATTGTGTTAATCAAATAAAAATAATTTTTTAAAACATAGTAAATCTTCATAATTACTAGACTCCAAAAAAAAAAAAAATCAATGACTACCAGACGATCGAAAGGCTAAGTCTCTGAATACTTTCGCTCCATATTTCAAGCCGTCGATACATTCAGTGTGAAATAATCGCTCTACTTCCATTACCGGGACTTCAGCTCTTAGAATGTGGCGAAGTCTCCAGGCGGAACGAAGATATGGGAAAATGACGACCGTATAACAAAAAGTGAAGACAAAGAAAACGATCAAAAGAGAAATGAAGACGAGACGAAAGAAGAGGACGTAAAATGAAGAATAAGAATGAGGCTACTGGGAGCTGCAAATCGATTAAAGTGGTCGGCCATTCTGATGCATCGATCCATCACAGCGCCAGAACACAAAGTGACAGAGTGGCGAACATTGCGCCCCGCGAGACGGCTTCAGGGTGTGACGTAGGGTAATTATTGCTTTCAGGTCATTCTCTTGAAGTCACAGTCAGAACACGCTCTTGTCTGAGCATGCAACTATGAAAATCTACATTAATGTGAAGCTAATAATAATAATAATAATAATAATAATAATAATAATAATAATAATAATAATAATATATAAATATGTAATAATAATAATAATAATATATAAAATATGTAATTTTAATTATAAACGTTCGAAAAATTCCAAACTGCCGTGTTTATACACAAAAATTATGTAAATACCCAATAAATTAAATTTCATTATATTTATTACGTAGTAGTTAAGATTGCGACATTAGTTGCCAAGAATTGAAAATGGAGTAACAACGATTTTTTCTCCCTTTATGAATAAATTGATATCTCACATCCATTAAATTATCATCATGAAAGCAAGGCTTTATTTCCTTACCAAAAAGAAAGTACACCACTTATAAATGTTTCGCTATCTAACTGAAATTAACCCTTAGACGATAATGGCAACCACTACCGGTGCGCTGCTGAAAAGGAAAATTTTAAGAAATAATGTAAGAGAAGACACAGAATTACTCCCAAATTAGAATTAAGAGGTAAATCTCTCATGACAAGAGTGCCAGTAATAAATAGTTTTGGTATAATTGATTTATAAATGAATATATAAAACCTAAGAGCTGTTGTCAATTTTCACTACACACAAATTCAAAGTAGGTGTAAAGATAATAGATACAATACACACATGTGCGAGAAATGAGGAGGTAATTTGACAATATTTAAGTCCGTAACAATAAACTTACCGATAAATTTACACACTAAAGCAAAGAGATTCAGTTTTGAAATTGTTAAAAATTAATTAGGAATTTAAGAAAAGTCTATTAATAATATTGAATGAAATAAAAATGTATTAAGGTATAAGTAACGATCGTTTCTTTATGTAAAATGTCAGTAAGTGCATATCCTCATGGCGAAAGTGCCGGTAACACTCGTAAATACGTTTAGTGTAATTGATGTAAATTGACATAAAACTTAAGATATGGCTGTCATTTTACTGTACGTAACATCCGAAAGCAGGAGTGAATACATTAGACATGTAGTAAATAAGAAAAAATGATACAGGTAATTTTAAATTATTTATAAGTCCGTAATGAAGAATTTTGCAAGTCAAAATCAGGCTGGACACAGAGAGAGACTTTCCACACGAGAAATGAGTCAAACAAGGGAACCCATTCTCACCACTTTATCCACAAGCTTACTGGAATACTCCTTTCGAAAACAGAAATGGAAAAACCACAGCATAAACATAAATGGCAGACAAGTAACAAACCTCCGCTTTGCGGATGACATTGTCTTTTTCCTAAAATCCGCTGAAGAGCTGAAAAAATTGCTGGAGAACCTGGAGAAGAGTGTGGACTAGTCATGAATCCGAGCAAAACAGAGCTTATGAAAACAAATCACATAGAAATTTCAATCAAAATCAAAGACGTAGCACTGGACTATGTCACAGACTAAACATGCCTTGGACAAACAGAATATTTTCACAAAACATGCACAAATGAAATCAAAAGAAGGACAGTCTGACGGGAACGAATATTTAGTTCATTGTGCCTGGCAAACAAAAACGTATATGCCGGATAAATATGTGATTTCTGTTTTTTTTTTTTGTACGGCTGTTCAATTGGTCGCTAATACAAAAGGTGAAGACAATGAGGTTGAAAATGGAACACATTATACAAGAGCAGAATATGAAACAGCTACATAAGGAATAGGTAGGGCATGAATGACGTGGTGCGTGCATTACAACTACTGAAGTGGTAGTAGGGTGACCACGTGTGCGGACTTAATCAGATAAATTGGGTGCTGACAACAACAACAACATGGGGCCCAAGAATGGGGAAGAGTAACATCAGGAGATCGAGCGTGCGCTGTGCGGACTGAAGAAAGAGGCGGGTAGACAGTGGACCCAAGGAGCTAAAGGGAAAACATTCTGGAGGCCTGGGGGAAAGGCGAACAGTTTAAAATATACTAATCCTACGAACAATATTAACAGAACTTACTGACATAGTTACAAGAAAAATGAATAACTCTTGTCAAGAGAAGCTTCCCTGGAAACAATACTAAGCGAACTTACGGACATGAATAATTCTTGTCAAGAGAAGCTTCCCTGGCAAGTAAGTTCTTACTAAAGAATGCACATGCCATGCCCCTAATAGAATTCTGTGGACTTAGCTTTATCTTTAATGATAAACTTACGAAAAAATTTATATAATAAAACCACGTCATGTAGGTTCATTTCTGCAATTGGTAGGAGTTCATCATGAGTAAGAGGGAATCCATTAGGGCTAAGATAAATTAGAATCCTTTCTATATTAAAAAAGTCTACAAAGGCATATTTTTATAAATTGAGTTATAAATATCATCAGTATAACTTGGAAATTCTAAATCAGGTTGTTAACTCAGATTTTGCGTTATCCCATTCACACAGTATGTAGAGGACACGAAACTTCTAAAATTTTTCAGAATTCGACATACCGCGTGATCTCATCCAAATAAAGTAAAATGCGATAGATACTTACTATGTTTGACTATCTCCATTCTTCTTCTTTACAACTAATATGTATCTCATTGTTGTATCAGATGTAAGCGAACTAATTATTACTAACAGTTACAAATAATATTTGGAAGACGTAAGGCAACATCCGTTAATATTATTGTGACATGCTTTTGTCGATTTGTTAAATGACTTGTATTTATTGCTTAAAATATTTACAATCGTTCTAAAAAATAAAATACAAAAGTGTTATTTGTAATACCAGCTGCAACTGATCAACTAGCGATAGCGTGAGCGCTTTCCACCCAACGATCCGTGGTTTGATTCCCGGCATGGGCAATGGAGAAATGTCTTCCGTACACGGGACTGGTTGTTCTGTGATGTTCATTTCCATACTGCGGAAGCCTATAAACAATAGGCACAGTGTCACCTTGTTTATTGGGGAGAATCGTAATTCATATATCCATAGCCTTGTCTAAGAGTATACCTGCATTCGGGTAGATCACTCACCATGCAGTAGCATCGAAGCATGTCACTATTGTTACATTTTCCCCTCTGTACGTGTTGCTAATAGCAACATTCTGCCGCGTTCACTAAGGTCTTTGACCGTGTAGTGTTTAGTTGTTGCTCCGACTCTACGATATTGTAAATCTTTTCAGATTTGTTGAATGGATTGTCCTCTTCGTGTACTTTGTGTGCTGAAGTATAAAATTCTGACAAACCCTTCCCTCTATGTAAAATAAGTGCCCCAGAAGTCTTAATAGGAAGGCTTTTGTTTCTTTTCAGAAAACGACTTATAAATTTCCTACCAGAACGTCTTGCTTTATTGTTGAATTTATGACCATATTCAGAGATCTCTTCATATTTTTCTAACATTTATTGGAGTTAAAAAAATCGCTTCCGAGAAGCATTCAATAGAATCAGGCAAGTTTCTTTCTTCAAAGAAAGTCAATGGCCCTCGTTTGCAAGGACTGACGCCATCTAAAATAATTATGTGCGTGAAGAATTGACTTGTTAGGCACAGCATTCTTTTCTGCAGATGATCTTATAGATTAACCTTTCCGATATTCTTTCATTGCTTCTTTCATATCATCCTCATTCCATATTGTCCTGCCTTTCATAAACAACGAAAGTTTTGGCATCAGTAACAACAATGAAATGGCACATTCGATTCAGAAGTCGTTTGATGATTTGTCTTTCAATATTTTCTCTTAAAACAACATGCATAAAATCATAAAAAAGTCAATTATTTATTCAAATGTTTCTGTCCGCAATTATTAACATTTATTGTGTCCGGAAATAGAAACATTGCACAAATTATCCAAGCAAAGAAACAAATGGTAGAAAGATGATAAAAACAGAAGAAATATATAACTTAGAAGAAATAAAGTACTCTAATACAATGAAATAATTATTAATAATTGACTTCCTAAAATTCTATTTCACTAATGTTAGCTCCACCAAAAAGTTTGAACGTAGCCACCATTTTCAGTTGACTATCTATGAGGAAAATAAATGGCGATCGCAAAGCACGTTTTATAGTATCGGTACCGTAAAGAATTTGCAGTTTGAAATGTTAGCAAACAAAGGAACAAATGATTGGGAAGTGATAAAACATACAAATGCTAACGAAGTGGTAAAAACAGGCAAATGCTAGGGAAGTGATAAAAAGAAACAAATTCTAGGGAAGTGATAAAATTGTAAAAAGCCGTGATTGGTTGAAATACGTCCTTTCGTACCGTTTTATTGGTCAAAATTAGTATGACGTAGTAAAAGTGTAATAGTCAAAATAGTTCCTTATTGTTTTATTAACATTTCTGTAATAAACGCAGAGTGGTGGAAACTGCAAGTGAGAAACGTAAATAGGTACACTGTTTCTGAGAAATGGTGTTGTAAGGAAGAAGAATGGTGAAATATTCGTATTATCTTTCTGTGCTGCAAACTTCCAGGAAATATGTGGCACGTCTAAGGATAGATTAGCCCATTAGGGAAGCAGGTTTCATAGAAGGGAAGAATACCTGAGACAAGTGAGGAGAACACAAAACAGGCAAGAATCAGAAGGAACTCGCAGTTGCTGTTAAAAATGATAATAAATCACAAAAATGCAAAGCGACCCATTATGCCATAGGAAAATCTATAAGAAGATGTTTATTTTTAGGTGTAACAATATGCAAATTCAAATTTATTTACAATTTACATTTGAATTGAATACATATGAATAGATACCCGAAATGAGCATATGCTCGTGCTCGGGTATAAATTGAGGAATCATTTTTTCTCATGAAAGAAATTGAAATTAACTATTTTTCCAAGTTTTTTTTTTAATACAAGCTCATATCCTATCATGTACAAAATTTCACACAAATATGTATGTATTATATTCTACATGCCAGGTTAGTCTTACGAAAATAAAGGTAGAAATGAATATAAAAATTGACCCAATACGCACTAACTACATATATGCACATATTTCATACAAAGAGATTATACACTACAACAAAGGAAGAGAATTCCCACATAATTGATACAGAACATAATCAGTAATATTCAAGTTGTCTGTAGGAGAGTTGTTTTGCGCTAGGAAAATTTGGTTTACAATTGAAGACAAGACATAGAAGAGTCTTTAAGTGCTAATATCTTTGAAAATTAAATTTTTTACCAAAATAGAGTATTTTGCTGCTTGTCCAATACAGTAAGAAACGAGGATAAGTTCTATTGTAACTTTATTTAGAACGTAGCTTCTCCCAGAGATGTGTAAAATGTTGTTGTTCAGACAACTGTCCGAAGACAGATCTGAATCTCACAAGTGACACCAACAAGACACCACTTATGAGGCAACTAGACCAGGAGATAATGGGGTATAGTGGATGCCATCAATTTCGGCAGACGGATTTTGTTAATCAGAACTGCAGAACGAGTTACTCATAGAAGAGTCGGTTGTTATCTTCGTCACAAGCAAACTGCAGCTAGAATGGGTGAGACATGGAAGTAAATATACATTCCCGATTATCCCAGTGGACTCGGATGGACACTCACCTAAAAAACAATACATATATAATCAATTTTATAGAGCTGCATTAGTCTATGTGTGTGCATGCGTATGAAAAGGGACCAGTTCCCGGCACACAGTTTTCGAGATAATTCCAGTTGCAGCTGCATAATCTTTTCCTCGTTAGTATAAAGTATAAAACCTATATACAGGGAGTAAGAGGTATAAATGCCGTCCTTTTCACAGTCGTCGGGAACGGTCTACAGGATCAAAGAGTGTTCATACAACATAGGGTCAAAACTTTGTAGTTATCCCAGAAAAAAATATTTCTTTCTTTATTTTATTTGAGTTATACTGCTTGTATCGTTAGTAGAATTACGGAAACAGTAAAATCAGTATGTATATCTAGCAAAGTGTTAATATTAGTTTAAATAAATATTATTTGTGTGTTCTATCACGTTTTCGTGAAATTAAATAAAAATGCATGCTTAAATTTGTTAATATTTTGGCGTGAGAGACGTGACAACGTTCAACAGAATTTACACCGCACAGACGTACAGCTCAGCTGAGTTCAAGCTCCCTGTCCATAGGTCTCCTGCCGAGCGGATGGCAGTTCTATACAGGTATTCGATAAACAACTTACAATGCCATTCACAGTTCAGGAATATCATATGTTATTAATTTATGGAGAAAAACGTTGTAATTCAAGTGAGGCAATAAGGATTTACCGCCAATGTTTACTGCAAAGAAGATTACCTAATCGACGAACTTTTGTAGCAGTTTCTCAACAATTATTAGAAACTGAGAGCCTCTTACCCCGTTTGGAAAATCACACAACCTGAAATTCCTTTAAAAATGATACTGCTTTACGGAAGCGGGAGAGATTAAAATTTTGCATTAGAAAAAATTCTTGTGATTTTGTGCAGTAAACCATTATTGTTTCTTTTTTTTATACTTACAATAAAAAATAGAGCAATAGTGTTAAGTAAAATGGAAATTTATCATTATGTTCTATTAATGAGACTGAAGGTTTGTATTTGCTGCGCGTTTGATGTAAACAACAGTTGTCCTGGTCCACCCATGCATTAGAACAGAGCAATTTTCTACCGGAAGTCTATATCTGTACCGGCTTGAGCTGTACTGTGTACTTGTAAACCCCCTACTTCCCATCCAGCAACGTTGTCAAACGTCTAATAGTGTAAACTTTAATAAGTAGTTAAATATTGCAATTACAAAAAATTGTTAAGACATTTTTTCTTTCTTATGACATAATAACAAATCAGTTAAAATAATGGTAATGATACCCCTTACATCAGGTATACTATATATATAAAATCTATTCTATAATCAACAGATTGACTGACTAATCGCCTTAAATCCTGTAGGTAAGTATCTGTTTATCCTTAGTCAAAAGATAAGGCGGAGTATTACGAATTACAAACATTAAGGGACGTAAAATGGGAGGTGATAATGATCGAAATATAATGATTTATTTTTTTAACCAGCAGACATGCAATCCTTAAATTTAAGTCAAAGACTCTTTTATAAAATTGAATTATACTATTCATCTCATCTCTTATAATATCAGCATATCTCTCGTTTCGGTTATTTATCGAACATGTCGATTTCTGTCGCTTCTGTACCTCATTCTTGTACAGTACTTCATGAATATTTGTTATTAATGGAGACAATTCGACACAATCCATATCTTTTCTTCGCCTGTCGCTTCATGAAGTAATAAATATTTGCAATAATTTCTTGATTCTGGTTATGCAATGTTTTTTTTTTTCTTTTAATGTAGAAAATGTAGGAAGGCGTACTGTAAAATTATTACGAACAAAAGTCTTTTACGGCACTCCTTTGAAACGAATTGTACTGTGGTGTGTTTTATAATACGAACTTCTGGTGTGTATAAACAACGATTGACAGCGATATCGCAACCTATTCATGCAGTCCAAACACAACAACATTTGGCTCGTCTACTGGCAATGCCATCGAGGTCATCTGCCAAAATGGCTCACTCCAACTATAGGGTGGTCACTTCCTTTCCCCTCCATTGCATTCATTGCTGACTAGCTACATATTACACAAGTTAAACTTCAGATGCATAAAAAACAACATTGTTCTTCCTCTGACATATACCGTCAAGTGAAGTGTATTGCCTGATAATAGATGTACATATCAGCCAGACTCAGAGGATATGTAAAATGTGTGATATTACATTACTAATTGCACAAGAAAGCTCTGTTTTATAAGGTGTTTTCTCTTTGGCGCTTAGGTCTACAGTCTTTTCTATACCCAGACTTCAATTTCTATATTATTATTCACACAAAAAAAGCGTAAGGAGGGAAGATCGCTTCTATACTTGATTGGAATCACAACGAATAAAATGTAATTTAGTTGCCTAAGTTATCCAAGGTTTTCTTCATGAACAGGAAAAAAAGAAAAACAATCATCACTTCATCATTCACTTATTTTCGAAATAATGTTCTAATGAATATCAAAGCATTGTAAAAAAATTCCCATATTTATGCCATTTTGAAAAACTACTTCTCTATCCGAATACATGGTTACTTGACTTAGGAGAGAGTATTTGGTATACTAGCAAAATGCAGCAGAAATATGGAAACCATTTTGTGTTGCCTCCTGAATTACGACAGTGTATTAAAGAAGCACGAGTTCCTGAAAGGAAAGGATTGAATGAAAACTGGACAATGAAAATTTTAAAGCTAGTTTCTAGAAATTGCTATTTTGAAACTTTTATTTAAAATGTAATTTGTTAGACGAAATATAAGCGGAAAGTTACTCTGTGAGAATCCAATATATACTTTGGAAAAATTATAGAGCTTAAAGATTCTAAAATATAAACCTTGCAATTACATAACGATAAATCCCTTATTTTTTTACATACTATTAAATATGGTGAACAAGGAAAAATATAAGTCACTAATATAGACCTATTCTATTACTTCGAAATACCGGTACCAGCATAGGCCCATTCTAAGTCATTCTGTAAAAATATTATCCATAGACTTGAATTTCAATGAAGTTAATGAGTATCTAATCTAAATTTCATATTTTTAATAATAACGTTAGCACATCATATATATATATACACGTTCAATTATAACAAAATTTCCAATTAAAATATTTATGTGGATAATAACGATATAAATAAGACAAAAATGAAGTGCGTGATTGTATAATATTGAAAGGATATTTTAAAGAATAAAATCATTCCCTAAGAAAGTTAGGCAAGCCAGAATGTAAATAAAGTATTGCATTTGACTTCCAGAATGCAAATTGTAAATATAAACAGAAAACTTGATTATACTGCCTAAGAACAGAAATTGGACAACTGAATTTACTGCATGTATAGCCTCTAGAAATAAATAAAAATAAGAAAGCGGACTGTGTAAGTTTCGAATAAATACTGATGAAACTACAGACCATAAAATAGTTGGTTTTGTAACCGAATTAAAACACGACTATAACGAGACAAAAAGTATGTTTCCAGAAATAAATCAATATATTCAGTGATACTAGAATATAACTGAAAATTGATAATTTGCATACTACTACTACTACTACTACTACTACTACTACTACTACTACTACTACTACTACTACTACTACTACTACTACTACTACTACTACTACTACTACTACTATATAATATATATTAAATGCTTTTGAAAATCATTGTTTTTCGATGGGTACTTTTTGTGAACTGAGTAAAACTTTTGATTGTGTATCCATGATATACTTTTAAGTAAACTTGAGTATTATGGGATTGAAAATAAATAACTACAAATATTTGAGTCTTACTTAGCAAAGCGCGTACAGTGTGTTGAAATACGTTCTAAGCAATTTGAAATAAAATAATAAATATGGGGTATACCTCAAGATTCTGTGTTAGGCCCTCTTTTATTTCTAGTAATAATAAATGATCTCATGGACAATGTCAATACTCAATTAATGGTCTGCGGATGACACTACCATTCTTAATGATCATGCTGATTTCAATGAACTTCGGAATAATGCTGCTTTACCTTTGTTAGAGGCGCATACTAATTAGTTTAAGGCTAATGAATTTTTATTAAATTAAAGAAAACAGAAACCATGTTGTTTACCACTAGGCATAATAATGATGAGAATAAATCGATTAAGATACTTGGTATATGGATAAATACAAAATTAACTTGGGAAGCTCATATAAATTACTTAATAATTACGAGATTATCTAGAGTCGTGTATTTATTAAGAAACTTGAAAACGTATTTAGAAAAAACGTACGTTAAATCAGCTTATTATGCATACTTTCACTCCATTCTTGGATATGGAATACTACTTTGGGGAAATAGTACACTTATTAATAAAATATTTATATTACAGAAGAAGGCACAAAGAATAGTAACAAATTCTTCTCTTGATGAGCACTGTAATCCCATTTTTATATGTGAAAGGGTTATGAGCTTAACTGGTATGTATGTTTTAGAAATATTATTTTTTCTAAAGGATAATATTAACTCTCTTTCATTTCGGAAAGATGTACATATTTATAATACGAGACAACAAGATCTGTGTAATATAACTAAATTAAGATTAACAAAATCAATACAGAATTATTAATTTATATCTCATAAGGTATATAATAAATGTCCCAAGGAATTAGTTCATTTAAATAAGAATGTCTTTCAGAAACGAATTTATGGTTGACTGATTGAGAGATCTTTTGATGATACTGATAACTTTTTTATTCTTAGTAATACAAGTTTTTTAATTATTTCTTTGTGTGCTAATACTTGATTATTAATCAAGGCACATTATTGTCCCCACAGATTTGTATATAGTAATAATAATAATAATACTAATAATAATAATCATTATAATCATAATAATATTGTTATTATTATTATTATTATTATTATTATTATTATTATTATTATTATTATTACCAATAATAGTACTAATACTACTATTACAACTGCTGCTGCTACTACTACTACTACTACTACTATTACTACTACTATTACTACTACTACTACTACTACTAATAATAATAATAATAATAATAATAATAATAATAATAATAATAATAATAATAATAATAATAAGTAGAAGAAGAAGAATGTTAGTACAGTGACAATAATTATTTATTTATTATGTTTTAATCATTTTACCCAACTTGTGTTTGTATCGCTACATCAATCTTTGAATGCTCTTTAAAAATTAGTCTGTTATTTATTATTAGCTTCCACATTCTATAAGCTTCTTCTGCTTCGGTTCAGTGAAAGAGAGGCTTGATGGCCTTATCTCCTCCAGAATGAATGAATGCGTAAACAAATTGATAAATAAATGGATTAGTAGGTAAATAATTAATAAACAAAATAAATACATTGAGAAATGAATAAAAATAAGTGTAGGAATAAATACATAGAAAAATAAATAGATAAATAAAAAATAGATACTCAAAACAGTAGATAGATAAAGAAATAGATAGACAAATAGATCAATAAATAAATACATAATGCATGACTATAAAAATAACTGAATAAGAAATAAATAGATCAATAAATAGATCACTACATAAAGACATAAACAGATGAAAAAATAAACAAAAAATACATAGACAAATAAAACATAGATACATATATAAAAATGTAGGAAATATACAAACAAATAGCCAGATAAGTAGATAATCAATAAAGAAATAATGCATGATTATATTAATAACTGAATGAAAAGTAAATATCGATCAATAAATAGATCTCTATATATAAAGACATAAGCAGATAAATAGATGAAAAGATAAATAGATAAATAAAAATATAAATACATAAATAGATAAACAGATAATTACATAAACTGACAAATAATTGAATTGACACATAAATAAATAGATAAATAAATAAATAACTAAATAAATAAATAATGAATGAATGTAACAACAAATACACAAATTAATTAATGGATCAAGAGATCAATAAATGCAACAACAAAGAGATAAACAGATAAACAGATATGGACCTAAATAAATAGATAAACGGATAAAATATACAGATAAAATACAAATAAACATATATTTAAATAAAATAAATAATTATATTCATAAACATATAAAAATAAATAGATACATACATAAATAGATATATAACTAATAATTAAGTCGATAAATAGGTAAATAAATAGCTAAATAAATAAGTAAATAAATAAATTACTCAATCAATGAATGTATGGATGAGTGAGTGAGTGAGTGAGTGAGTGAGTGAGTGAGTGAGTGAGTGAGTGAGTGAGTGAGTGAGTGAGTGAGTGAGTGAGTGAGTGAGTGAGTGAGTGAGTGAGTGAGTGAGTGAGTGAGTGAGTGAGTGGATTGTAAATGTTTTTGTAAATAAATATTTTAAGGCTGAAATTCATATTGAAGAACATTCAATTAATTTTCTTGTAAATACAATGAAACTCAGATCACACCTAGTCCACCGTTGTGGCTGAAGAGTTAGCGAATCTAACTCCGAACCCAGTGGGGTTCGATTTTCGGTCAGACCGAGTTGCCTGGGTGAGGTTTTCTTCTGGTTTTTTCCTCACTCCCATGGATGAATATGAATATGTCGGGGATTAGCGCAATAGATATCAATAGATCGCAGTGCTGGGTCGTCCGTGCCCCCTCGTTAAATTCCATTCCACTCCATGATTACACTTTACTTACTTACAAATGGCTTTAGAAGAGTCTGGAAGTTCATTGCCGTACTCACATAAGCCCGCCATCTATCCCTATCCTGAGCAACAGTCCCTAGCATCATATATCACCTTCCCCAAATTCATTTTAATATCTTCCTCTCTTCTATTTCTCGGCCTTTCCAAAATCCTTTTCCCTCAGCTCTTCTCACACTCTATATACATTTGTCAAACGTCTAGATTTATTGTTCCTAATTATGTTAGATGGAGAATACAATGCGTGCAGTTCTGTGTTGTGTCACTTCCTCCATTCTCCTGTAACTTCATCCCTTTTAGCCTCAAATATTTTCCTAAGCTCCTTATTCTCAAACATTCTTAACCTCTTTTTCTCTCTCAAATCGAGAGTCTAATTTTGACAACGGTACAGAACAACTGGTAATACATCTGTTTTGTAAATTATAACTTTCAATATTTTTTAAGCAGACTGGATGACAAAAGCTTCTTAACCGAATAATGGGAGGCATTTCTCGTAATTATTCTGCGTTTAATTTCCTCATGAGTGTCATTTGTATTTGAAGGGTACACGGGAATAACGATCAAGGTCCATTTTAAAAAGTTTCGAGAAAAACGAATTTTAAAGTTTAAGCACTTAATACTTAGTTATGTGTGTATTTAATATAAATTGACGTAGTGGAATGTCAAGAATGATGATTTCTTATTACTAGCTAGACCACATGATAGTACTTTCTTTCCACTATAAGATAGCATTATTAACTCTATTTCGATTTTTGATGGACCTTGATCGTTTTTTCCGTGTACCCTTCATTTGTTACTGTTGCTCCAAGATATCCAGATTTTCCCAAATTTTTCAAACGATAAAACGCGTCAAAGAATTAGTTCCATTCCGAGGCTTATGTTGGGGTTTCGTAAGAAGCTCTTTCGTCCAATCTCCAAACAAAAGGCCCACTCCTTATTGGCTGTCTACGACTGCTTATTCAATATACAGGGTGGAAGTGAAATAATCCTGCAGATTTTCAAAGTCAATAGTTCATGTTCTACGTAACAAAAAAGTGTAATACCATATTGGTGGAAAGTTCATAGTTTTCTCAGAAAAAATTATTTTATCCCAAATGTTTAATACCCTCTTATTCGGTAACTATTGCGAGTAGGGTCGTAATTTTTATTCATATCGATAGAAAATGTAATAAAAACCATTTATTTCCCTGGCATATTTCCATAGCGTGGACGGTTTTCGTGTAAATTTTATTTAAATACCACTACCTGAAGAGCGATGTAATACATCCCTGGAAACACATGCAGTGGATACAAAAAGTATTTGCACACCCTTGTCTTTCGTAATATTTAAATAAATATCAAGGAAAATGTTATAAACACAATTGTAACAGGTAACAGTAGTAAAATTAAGAGTTATGTACTTGATAAGAATTGCTTATAGCTACAAATTGAAATAAGAATCAGAAAACTTCAATTTCTTGTAGTAAAAAAGCATTTGCACATTAAAACTCTCAATGGATAAGTACTAGTTTATTGGCTGAATCCCATTCAATTAAAAATTTTGATGTTATAGTGGGAATTAATATGTGTATTGAAGGATAGAATATAAATAAGCGACATGAGTCCGAAAGCACAAGAGTTAGGTAAAATTATTTTTCAACGTTCGCAAGGCCAGAGTAAGTTATAGTCAAATTGAAGAAGATCTATCTCTGCCTTTTTCTATTATGCGTTATGTGTGCAAGAAGTAAGAGGAGACAATAAACCGCGAACAGGAAGGCCAAATATTCTTACAGTTAGGGAGAGAGGCCAGATAATCCATACTGTCATCAAGGTCCATTCAGAAGCGCTGCATACGTAGCTGCTCTACAATGTCGGGAAGAAGGTTAGTCCTCAGACTATCAGGAATGTTTTGCATAGTGCTAAATTCCATGTCCAAACTCCGAGAAAAAAGCGCTACAGTAATGAAACTAATAGGAAGAAACGGTTAGAATTCGCTAAAGAATACAAAGATAAGCCCCTGCAATTTTGAGACAAGGTTATTTTTTCCGACGAGAGCAAGTACAATCTATTTGGTTCTGATGGAAGAAAATCAGTGTGGCGGAGACCTAATCAGGAACTGAAGAAGAAAAATCTTACAGTCACAGTAAAACTCGGTGGCGGTCATATTTTGATTTGAAGTTGCATAGGATCCTCTGGGGTGGGAAATTTATCTATAATTGATGGAATAATGAATTCCAGAATGTATATCGAGCTGTTGCGTTATAATTTACCCCTAGCGCAAAAAATTGGGTGTCAGTGAAAATTGTTATTTCCAACAAGACAACGACCCCAGGCACACTGCTCAAATAACAAAGATGTGGTTGTTGTATAACACACCCGGAAGGCTTGTGAACCCACCTCAATCACCCAATCTCAATCTAATTGCGAATTTGTGGCACTTATTGGGCAAAGAAATCAGAAAACAACGCATATCAAAGAAGACAGACATTCATAATGCTTTTATGGAGAAATGGACTAAAATTCCTCCCGATACAACAAGAAATTTAGTGAACTTCATGCCATGAAGAACAGAAGCCCTGGTTGGAGCCACTGGATTGCACACAAAGTACTGAAAGAGACTTCTCTAGTTTGCTTGAATTTATAATTTAATTTACTGGCTGTGCAAATACTTTTTTTCACACCTAAATATGCAGTGTTTAGTTTGTAATTTTATTTTGTAACTATAAGCAAGTTTTTCTCCATCATATAAGTCGTTCTTTCCATGCCGTTACTTATTAAAATTGTATTTAGAAAATCGTGGTTATTATTTTTTTAACATTAAAAAACCAAGGGTGTGTAAATACTTTTTCTATCCACTGTATCTTATTTTCTCACATTTTTTACTTATACTACTTTCTCCTGGAACCATAATAAAATTGTCGACCTATATTACTACTATCTAGTACATCTAAACATTTTTAAGAATGTATTAAAGTTCGCTTAATTAAATCTTTAAAAATATTTAATATTTTAAGTGATACCCAATTTGGTTTCTGTGATAAAATTAGTATAGATAATGTAATTGTTAAAGTTACTGAAAAATAATTGAACAGCTAGATCGAGAGAATAAGTGTCTTCGTATTTTCTTAAATAGAAGAAAAGCGTTTGATATGTTAAATCACAAAATCTTAGATTAGGGATTGGAAGAAAGTTTAAAATTACTGAAAACTTATCGGAACGATAGAATTCATATGACAAAAATCATTATTTTTTTAGTGAACATTGTAATATTAATGTTGGTGTCCCAGGGAATACAGTTGTTGACCCTATTTTGTTTTTGATAGACATTAATGACTTATTAACAATTGATTTTCGAGGGCTGGACTCGGAATGGTTCCTTGCACTTAGCCCTATTTTGATCCATTGTATTTTCATGCCTGGAAGCGGCAACATTACTGTCTTGCAAGAGAGGGTAAATAGCTTAGGTGGAAATATACGTCAAGATTACGCCTCAATTCAATCTGAGTGGAATCCAAGAGGGAAAGGTATTTTAGAATCTACTTTCTGGTAATAATTAATAATATTTTACATTAATAATTTGTAGTTTGTAGAATCCTGATAATCCGTAATCAGTGTGTGATTGCGTGTCAATTGTCGCTTTCTGGGAGGAATTAAAATTTTTCACCATCATGTAGAGAGTTGTTGTTTGGCACAGCCATGCAATAAAAATGGCAGTGACAGAAGGCGGGTACTGTACACGATCAGTAGTGTTCCCTTATATTTTCTTCTTGTATCTCATTAAAGATTATGTGTGTTACACATCCGTTTAAAGTTTAGCGTGTGGAATGTGCTTTATTAGTAGAAATAAAAATATATCTCTCTGAGATCATGTCAAATTTTCATATAGTCATCATCGTCGATCTGAGTTTACATAAAATATGTTTTATATTAATACTAAATAATCTATAGCACTTACCAATTTACATCGCATGTTTGTGTAATTGCAAAATATGTCCACTGCTATGGAGTAACATATGTGACTATGAAACGAGTGAACCTGCGTTCAACTACTGGTTGAGACAAATGTACTACTTGGGATTTTCCTGAGAGTTTCTCTCATCAAATTCAATCGGAATTGCTCCGTAACTTACAGACTTGGACCTCAGGATCACTTCGCCATAGTTAATTCACATGGTATTGTCACCATTACCATAGACCACATTATCGGATTAATTTAACGGTGCAGCCTTCTCAATATTAGTACAAGAGTACTAACGTTCGGCGACATTTATCATTCACAAACATTCTCTGAATGCCATCGCCTGGAAACGAACGGAGGTGGCTATTCTAGGGACGGGATTGGGGTTGCCTGTTCGAAACCTGGGTAGGCAACGAATTTCAGTCAATCGGTGTGAGGTGGGAATGTGACCAGTTAGAGGGTTAGCGCAACAAAACTTTTAGATCGCAGTACTGTAAAGCCCCCATTGTGAAATTCAATTCAATTTCATTGTAAAATATACTGAGATATTATCATAACTCCCTGTAAAGTAAATAGCTTGTTGAATTCATAAATCAGTGTTTGCTACAACATCCGCCTTACACGAAAAAATGTGACCTTTTGCAAAATGTATGGGTGCAGTGATAAGAAAAACTGTATTTCAGGTCGACCTATAGTTAGCTCGCTAACTATTAAAATACGTCAATGGGCTCCAATTATGATATCATTTTCATTAAGTTCAAAAAGGAATTTTTATTTTATAAGGAGAAGCAGAGTCTGTATAGGTCAGTTTCTGTCAGATGCGTTTCCAATTCACTGTGGGCTAAAGCAAGGAGATGCACTATCACCTTTACTTTTTAACTTTGCTCTAGAGTAGGAAAGTCCAGGATAACAGAGAGAGTTTGGAATTGAACGGGTTACATCAACTACTTGTCTATGCGGATGACGTGAATATGTTAGGAGAAAATCGACAAACGATAGGGAAAATACGGAAATTTTACTTGAAGCAAGTAAAGAAATAGGTTTGGAAGTATATTCCGAAAAGCATAATGATAGAGATATTCCGATAGTCTATATAATGTAATATAATCTAATTTTTATTTAGAGTTCAGTCTAAATGACATATCATAGTTTAAAATCAATAACACTTACAAAAGTAAATGATCATTATATATTATAACATTGAAATGCAAACGTTTTCGCCCTTGAGCATCATCAGGCATTTGATTCACAATATCTTACACAATTTTACTATATATTAGGTGTGAAATAAGTACCAAGTAATTTATGTTTACAATCTTACGTATATTAATGAACAACTATTTGCATGGTTAACTCTATGGTAAGTAGGCCTAACAATCTGAAAATTTAAACCAATACAGATATTAAAATTATATGTGATAGAATTGTAACTAAAATGTAATATTGTTCTAATTTTATTACATATGATTTTAATATCTGTATTCATTTAAATTTTCAGATTGTTACTTACCATAGATTTAACCATGCAAATAGTTGTTCATTAATATACACAAGATAGTAAACATAAATTACCTGGTACGTATTTCACACCTAATATATAGTAAAATTGTATAAGATATTGTGAGTAAAATGCCTGATGAGGCCCAAGGGCGAAAACGTTTGCATTTCAATATTATAATATAGGCTACAATGATCATTTACTTTTGTAAGCGTTATTGATTTTAAACTATATGTCATTTAGACTGAACTCTAAATAAAAATTAGATTATATTAAATCCCGAAAAGACAAAGTATATGATTACGTCTCGTGACGAGAATATTGTACGAAATGGAAATATAAAAATTGAAAATTTATCCTTTGAAGAGGTGGAAAAATTCAAATACCTGGGAGCAACAGTAACAAAATATAAATGATACCCGGGAGGAAATTAAACACAGAATAAATATAGGAAATGCGTGTTATTATTCGGTTGAGAAGCTTTTATCATCCAGTCTGTTGTCAAAAAATCTGAAAGCTAGAATTTATAAAACAGTTATATTGGCGGTTGTTCTTTATGGTTGTGAAACTTGGACTCCCACTTTGAGAGAGGAATATAGGTTAAGGATGTTTGAGAATAAGGTTCTTAGAAAAACATTTGGGGGTAAGAGGGATGAAGTTACAGGAGAATGGAGAAAGTTACACAACACAGAACTGCACGCTTTGTATTCTTCACCTGACATAATTAGGAACATTAAATCCAGACGTTTGAGATGGGCAGGGCATGTAGCAAGTATGAGCGAATCCAGAAATACATATAGAGTGTTAGTTGGGAGGCCGGAGGGAAAAAGACCTTTGAGGAGGCCGAGACGTAGATGGGAGGATAATATTAAAATGGATTTGAGGGAGGTGGTATCTGATGATAGAGACAGGATTAATCTTGCTCAGGATAGGGACCGATGGCGGGCTTATGTGAGGGCGGCAATGAACCTTCGGGTTCCTTAAAAGCCAGTAAGTAAGTAAGTAAGTAAGTAAGTAAGTAAGGGAAAGTTGTAAGTGTCTTGTGAGAATTCGCCATACTATTGACTAGCAGATCTGAAGTTGTAGCACAGTTTTATTTTGTCGTATTCTTACGTTCCGTATTCTGAATTCTCACTAATTTTATGAACATCGTATAACATCACAAATACACCACTGTATTTACGTAGTGTGTCCTACAGATTTTGATCTACTAGAATATTTCTTGTATGCCATGAAACTGTATTTTGTAAAGTTTAGCTATATAGCTTATGTTTCCGAAATGAAGACATTGTATTCATCACACTTCAAAAAATAAATGATTCATTCTAATGTTATCATGGGTTTGGTAAATTCCCAATTATACATGTACAGTATGAGCAATAAGTAGGACCAATCTGTAACCGTCCTAGGTGGCTTATTGATTTATATGTTCGCAATTACATGGATAGTTAAGGGGCTGATACCTAACTGAAGTTGATTCGAATTTCAAAGGCAATGAAATTACTTCAAATGGTTAATTCGAGAGATAGATACGTAAAGATCAGAGGCCCGTGTTGTATTGCAACATATGAAAGAAACCTATTTGTGAAAAATACGATGTAAGAGAAAAATTTACAGGTCATTTTATAACATACAATTTTTTATATTTTGAACATGACTGTAAGAGGAGCCTACGTGAGGGATTGTCCATAACTCCCTCAAAAATCATGCTCCTGAAAGACAGTCTGTGCTTCGAGAGATATATTTCCGGGAAAATGAAAAGAAACTCAGTAAATCACACAGCTTTAATATTTGATTCTTTCACATTTTCGAAGTAAGTGGTATTAAGGTAACCGAAAGAAATCAAATTAAATCTGGTACAGCGATTATTGTAACTCTTAAAGGAGAAAACATTGCAAGTATTGAAACATCGCTCCGATGCCGGAACATAGGTACTCCTTAGAGATGTTAGTACCTACAAGGAATTTAGTTACACTTATTTGTCGACAGGGGCAGAGGGACAAGTTATAAGCCCATCGTCTCAAACGCAATCTACTCGTAGTATGCAACTAAAGTAGCCTATTACTAGACCGCAAGAGAAGATAAATTTTGGTACAGACGCTCTTATTTAAGCGTAAATGTCTTTAACGTGCCCGAAAACTCCGACAAGGGACTCACGGCTTAAAGTTCCTCCCGGAGAATTTGTGCTCCGGATTTTTGCTTTCTGAAAATTCCATTGACACCAGCCGAGTTTGAACCCACAACTCTTGGGTTTAGAGGAGAGCGCTTTAACCCAGACCACTGGGAGCGACAAGAAGAACCCAATGAACGCTTGTTATTCTCACGAATTTAGCATAGGGAATTTTATGATGTTGCCAAAAAAAAAAAAAAGTAAAAACAAAAGTCCATTATGTTTGGAAGGTGGGAAAAAGTAGCCCTATGTTTAAAATAACCCAGATATTTCAGTACAACTCATTGAAGATTTCTTTTTCATTCTATTAATCAACCCCCTTTATTAAGCCTGCTTACAATTCAATGTGTTTAAGGGAGGGTGCTTTTGGACCAATACTAGAGTCTCTCGCAATGCAAGCCTCCCTGATCGTGTGGGTAACAAAATGTAGAGCAACCACGTCAAATACAAGACAAGGGTGAAATAGTTAGTCCTGTGGAATGAAGATTAAATCTCCCACGCCGGGAATCGAACCACGAACAGATTGGTTGTAAAGCTCTCGTGTTATCCATTAAGCTTTGGTGGCGGACCTCACAAAAATGGAGTAGCTTAATTAAAATGAAAAACAAATTTCAATATTCTATACATAGGCTATCTTGCTTAGTTCTTCCATGATCCGCGATCCGCTAGAGGCTAGTACTTTTCATGTTTTTGTTACCATTCTTCATCCTCTGTGTTTCATTGCATTAATATCTACTTGCCATTACTTGCCAGTTTATTCCAATAGACTTTATCATCTACATCGTTGCATATTTTTATTCTCTTTTCTTTCAAACAAATGCCTTCTTACATATATAACTCCTCGCATTCTATTACTATCAATCCTTTGTCATTATCGAGATTTAGCTACTTGTAAGAATCCTACCAATTACGATAAACTTCAATTTTTCGCCTCGAGATAAAAGTAGACTTAATCTTCGAGACGTTGTGAACTTTGAGCTATACTTTTGCCACTAGTAATAAAAAGAATGCAACGCGATGTTAACGTTTAAGATATTTGTTGGTAGTTCAAACCTCATTCTTTTGTGAACGAAATGGTGCTCCTTTATTTCAATATAAACAGACCGGTACTTTTAACAATGATTCAGTGACTTAAAAAGCGTCCTGAGCACACATTTATTTCAGAAGTAAACTGAAACAAATTTAAAGCATGAGTTCATACAATAGGACCTAGGTAAACAGTGCTGAGTCAGTTATCGCACGGTAAACGGCTTAAAAATCCAGACAAGAAGTGCAACGTGGCAATGACCACGAACCTCTTCATGCACACACGCACACGGTAGGACGTCGGACAGTAAATAACAATGAAAGAATCGAAGCGTCACATCGCGTCACGTACGCCTACGCAAGGAGACGACGACGGGGCGTCATGAAGTTGGAAGCTCTACAACCTCTCGCGAGGGGATGCATGGGGAGGGTTCACTGGCGCCCTGCGCGGTTGCGCTGCGAGGGATGGCGGAGGGGGTTAGAAAGGAAGCGAGTGTGACGGCGAGGTTTGGGACAGTTGGGGTTGGAGGTTGGCGTGGTAACAGAGACAGGACACCAGCTCGGCGGGAAGGCGCAGCTGAGGTCAACAAGGACCTCTCTCTCGATATTTGATGCAAAATAAAACCGTGAGGGCGGGGAAATTTTTTAGACAACAATCGCAAAACTAATTCTCGAGATCTATGAACATCTATTTTCTTTGCTTTATTGACCGCTATTTAATAGAGCCGCGTGCGTTTTCGAAGTCGCCGACACCACGCAACGGCAGGCCAGAGCTGCGTGTATGAGGTTGATCGGTGCAGAAAACATAGGTGCAGCAGTAGCAACGCCAGGAGGAGTGGCAGGCGGTTGTGGTCAGCGCGCCAGACACACAGGTATGTCCAGTAAACCTCATTTCTGTGCTTAGTATCTATCTACCTTCTTCGGAACAGAAATTCCGATTTGTGTGCGTTGGTTTTAGTTATTTCATCATGATTAGGCCTTATTTCTCTAAGAAATATATACCTTATATAAATAATTTAAACAACATTCTTATATGAAGGGTGCAGAGCCTAAGGGGGCCAAGCGCCATTTATTAAAAACGGAGAACGCAAGGGTTGAAGTTACGTGAATACCATAGTTTAATGAAGATTGACATCATTTAGTTTTAATGTGCATACTTTATATTAATTGCTATAGTCTATGTTTCAATTGAATTACGATAGTAAATTTTAACCCTTGTTTTCTACGTCTTTAATATATGGTGCTTGGCCCACTATGGTTCTGAACCCTTCATATATAAGTATTTTTTTATAAACATATATTGTAAAATTTATTTTTAAATCTATTTTATTTAGTAAATATAAATGCAATGAAACGTTACACTGTTTATGTCGACTGTTGTTGATTGTTGACGGTGAGAAATAATAGTCTAAAGACAGATCGCTCGCGTTTTACAAGCCGAATGTTAACCTAATGAGTGGAATGATAATTTATATATTATAAACTGTATAGGCCTACATATGGAATCAGTTTTCCTAATATTTAATTAAAGATGTTTATCGGACAGTGCGTTTTTTTCATATACCACAATATGGTAGTACCTGAATGACATGGTTACGTTTCTCTATGCGACATCACAGAAACGTATCCATGTCAATCAGGTACTATCATCGTGTGGTAGATGAAAGAAACTCACTGCCCGATATTACCCGATGTCCGATACTACCCGACTCTCCCCTAACACTAAAACCATTTCCTATAAAATTTTCCTAAATCTCAATATTTATATGCATATTGTATGTACACACATTATAAAACAGTTATTGTAACATGTGTATTTTAATCAAATAAACTTGTTCCCTTTCCTCTAAAACAGTATTATATATTTTAATGTATTTTATAAAACAGTTTTCACACATTTTCTCTCAAGAGAATCATTTTTAATAAAATTACCTATTACTCTCTAAATGCACTGTGGCTTTGCTATAGAAAATAGATCCCACAATATTTTAAATCCTTTCTCTTAAAAATAATTTATACACGTGCGACTTTTTGAAGTTTTCTAAACAGATAATTGCCTAATAAATCTTTCTACGTAAATTTAATTTCTGGGTAGGTATATTGCATATATATATATATATATATATATATATATATATATATATATATAAAGAATGTTTTTCTAAAGAATTATTCTTTAAGGTCTTTCTCTGGAGGCCTTTTCTTAAAGCATATTTTCTCCATATATTTTAAGAAAACAGTACTCCATGTATTTTTTTTTAAGTAAATCGTTTAAAAACAGTTTTTGTAATTATTCGAAATTTTCTCGGGCTTCCAGCCAGGTTGGAAAATATTTAACCCACGTAATTTTCTTCAAATACACAGTACCGTTTCCGCAATTCTTTTATTTATAAAAACTTATTTATAGAAGCGTGAAAAAATTCTATTGCGGAAAAATTTATCATAAGTGATTCATTTATAATAAATAATTTTATCTTTTTTTAATATATTTTCTGTCGTGTCAAGGCTGAGCCGAGATTTCACAAAGAGAAGAATGCATATCTCAATTATCTCAGGATCGCAAATCCCAAAATGTATTTGTAACAAATAATATGAACTAAATTATTACTTATCATATTATATTTTGCCTTCTTAAGTAAACTGTTCAGCAAACTCAGGAAAAAATGGTTTTTAGAAGTATCATATTAATAATTATGATATATGAACATTATTATTGTCATAATCTATTGCCATTGATACATCAGATACCGCACTTCATCGAACCAAAACAATATCAAGTCCGTCAATGTTGAAGAGATGCTTATGGTCTTCTTTCTATCTATATTTCTGAAATTTCGAAACTTTATCGGATCTTATTACTTCTTGTAATGTATTTAATAAAGTTTTGCTTTCATTTGTTACTACTTATGATGATAATGAACATAATTTATGACAATTGTAATACTTCAGCATTTATTTTATGTTGTAACATAGTTTATTTAGGAGGTCTTCTGAGAAATCTCACTTCTCCAGCGCTTAAACTTTATAATTAACATATCCAAGGATTCCAAATATTCAAATTTCGGTGTCATACAGAAGTGTTTGAATGACCAAACTTGTGCGTTCAACAGTTTTCAAAGTTTCTTAGCCTTCAATATTTATTACATAACTTTGCTCCGTAAAATGCTCATCAAAATACTTGCGAAACGAAGTTTTGAAATATCACGAATAAGGCCAATTCTTATTAGAGAAGGAAGTTTGAAAAAATCTGGAAACGCTTATTTCCTCCGCTGGCAATATACTAAAGATTTAGTTACTTTGTTACAACTTACATCAACCTAGTGTTAGTATTTTGCAACGTGATACCTGACAAGATTAATGTTTCCAATTGTCAGTGGAAAATGTAGCTATATGGCCATCGACGTACCTCAGGAGGTAGCATTGACCCGAAACTAAATGGGTTATTTAATAATGCTGTGTAAATTGCGCGTTCCTCTGGCGAGATAGTGTTTTGGCGACATAAAACTAGATTCAAAATGAAAATCAACGAAAGGTATATTAATGAAATTCGTATTTTATATTTGATTAAATAAAGCCGAGTTATTAATCTAATTTCAGGAAAAGATTATTTCACGTTTATTATTTCCTTAAAATCCCCAGAATAGTCCAGAGATAGTAAGCGGGACTCATTCTCGAAGATTTCACCCGGAAGGTAAAGTAACAAAATAAACTATAAACGTAATTGTAGGTGGGGCGTGTGTTTCCGAAATGTTTGCTTCAGAAGTATTTTACCTACTTAGGAAACTGAGCAAGAATTTCTATAATTATGTCACTTTTTAGTATATATTTTCTATTAACAAAGCTTTGAAATCTGAATTCACTGCCGCAAGCTTGTAATTTAAGAATCGGCTGGGACTTGAAGTGAAAATTCCTAGTGGTTGTATATCCCTTGAAAAGATTATATTTCAGAAAATAAAAGGGATCTACAAGAATGCATATGAGACCGCAGATGTAAATAATTACTTAATGTACTGATTTTTTCGATTACTGTGAAATTATACAAAGCAGCATAAAAAACTTTCTTCTTGAAAGTGGCACCAAGTGCTCAAATATTCTATGAGAAAGTTGGATTTTCCAGAAGCTAATTAGAATAAGCAAAGTTGCTAGGTAAATATAATTTACTGATGACTCCTTCCTATTGATGAGGATGAATGTTAGAATTGATTGCGGTAACAGATTCAACACACATGATCCCATCGTTTGCTTATCTTCCCCAATAATGGAATTTATACGTAACTCCGAAACGTCGGATGTATTCAAATGTATAACAAAATGGAAAAACCTAAAAATCTTACATTGTAATTAGGGCCAAGGCCTAATATGTCTATAAATAGATGCTAATGATTCAGAGAATTTCAGTACATTATGATTAATTTTTATTACAGAAGAATTTGAAATCTTTTCATACATAGTATGTACTTGAATGTAGGAAGCATTTAACTGTATCATACATTATTAATTTAATCTAACTCGCCTATCTCATGTGCTTCCTTGTCCACCGTCAAAGGGACGTTTACATCAATGTTACTATACCTGGTGATATTACACCATGTTTGGTAAATTATTCCTCCTGTTTCATATTAATAAAAACGTCTGTGGTTATGGGCTAAATCTGGCGATAGTTAATCATTGTTGCTTAAAATATAAAGAATTTAAATCGAATATAAAAAATAAAGATTTTAATAATATACTCAGAGGTAATAATTTGAAATTGTGATAAACAATAAAATTATGTTATCATGTGAAATTTTAACTCATCGTTTTATTTGCCAAATTATTACATGCCAAAAATCGCAAAAATAAGACAACCCTACACAGTAACTATTGCGTCGGCTGTACTTGTGGAGCTTGATAATTCTTGCGATTGTCACGCGTTTGCTGAATCCCTCCCCTCCACGATACTTGTGGACAGCTCGCTAGGGGTTACTAAATTAAAGAAATTTTATGTTTAGGTTAATGATAGTAAACTGTGCTCTCACACTGATTATGGAACAATCAGACTTTTCCTATATGATGGGTATGTTAGGATATTGTTCCTAATACGATACAGGTATGTATGATCATTTTTGATATTAGTATTAAAGGTATTACCCACATAAAATCAATATTTACAGTTTATTACTATCGAAATCAACAAGAGAACGAACAATGGGGTAGTAAATTTCATCTCAGTAACATTATGTAGAGAGGGACAGAAGAAACCAATTTTGCATCAACTGAAAAAAAAAATCTGAACTACCTATTGTTATCACCACTATGGATTTGTGGTAAATAAATTAATAGAAAAATATGGTGTGTACGTAATTAAAGCTACTTTTAAAGTACGTGGTGGCACGGTGGTAGAGCTTCGCACTAGATCGAGGTATTGTAATAATTGAATATAAATAGACGCTAACATTATATTTAGTGCAGAAATTTCCATGTAATATATCATAATAGCTAGTCGGCGATGTATGCAAAGGAGGGGAAAAGGAACTAAACACCCTACCCCATTATCTCCTGGCCTAGTTGCCTCATAAGTGGTATCTTTTTGGTAACACTTGTGAGATTCAGACCTGTCTTTGGACTGTTGACTAAACAGCAACAATAGTTAAAATGAAAAAATTTCACGATGGAAAGCCAGTAAGGTGTGTCTTAATAGAAATTGATTTTTTGTCAGAGAAGCATACTTAAGTTGTAGGAACCGATTGACTGAAACTGAATAAAATAAAATAATGCAAATTAATTATGTCAGTGAAAAAATTATGTCATAATTATTGACAGAAAAATGGTGGTTCTGATTCAAATACTGCGCAGTAAATTGTAGCATTTCCTTAAAACTTGCACTGTCTAAACGACAATTTTATCATGGAAACTATTTGTTAAGTTCTAAAATCCAAGTAGGCTAATTAACATTGCTAAATGAGCACGCTAATTTTCACGAGTGTTTATAATGAAGATTTTACACGTGTTACATACAATGTTTATGGTGTTTTTGCATTAAAATATGTAAAAAAGCTATATAACATTTACAAATGTTATGTAATGTTATGACGTTGTAGAGACATGAATACTGGATATGACGTAAAATATTGCATGGTTACTAAGTAACCGTTTCTAAGACAATGTTATTTTATTTTGAATCTTTTTCTTACAGGTACGTTGTATAAAATTGTGTTGTGAAGGCGGAGATGACGTCATGGAATACTAGCCGTTAGGTAACTTTTCTAGCACCAGTGTCAGAATTACACCAATTGTGCACGATTTATATTGTCATAACAAGCATGTTTTAATGCTAGGATTACATTTGTGACTTTCCAACAATAATAACATAGATGGAGGCCCGAAATTATGTTGAACCCAAGTCACTTTACTCCGTCATGTGTAGTTCTATTGCCTTCTGGAACATATTTCAATTATGTAGTTACCGATATTGAAAATTCCCAATTTAGTACAAGGAACAGATAGAAACATATTCAAAGACTGAAGAAAGATTTGATTATTGACAATGAACACGATACGGAAATGCAGGAATCAGTAAAATATCAATATGTAGCCATAGAAATCTCGAGAACGTTGTGAAAACTGTCAATAATCAAATCAGTGGGCAGGGTAATCTCTTGTTTATTTAGTGAACTACAATAAACTGAACTCCACGAAGGACTTTACGTTGATTCATAAAAGCACATAAGGATTCTCCAAATACGCTTTGTCCGGATTATAAGTATAACATTTCATTACTTTATTACTTGAAAAGTATTTTTGATATTTACACTCGGTTTGCTTTTACGGGTAGGGTAACTCAAAATGTTTCCTGTGTTTGCATGGTGGGAGTGTACATCGCATGCTCGCATGCGCAAACTACGTCGTTCGCGGAAATAGCCAATTAGCGTCAGTAACCATGCGGACTCCTCAGCAAAAGGTATTCTGTGTGTTTTCTCTCGCGGAGTTGAAATCTGTTACACAGGTATAACATCGATTTCGGCGTTAATATCAACTGCGACCAACTGACGATGTTCCAAGGTACATATCAATCATGAAATGGGACAGATGTCTTCGTGAAACTGGGAGTTTGGTTTCAAACTCGGGCCACCACACCAAGCGTGTTGTTCCAGTGGCTGATGTCGAATTAATCCGTACATCTTTCCAAAGGAGCCCCTGTAAATCAATCCGACGGGGAAGTAGAGAGCTAAATTTACCTCGTTCGACAGTACACGATTCGTCCATAAAAGGATGTGCCTACAAGCGTACAAACTTCATATTCGTCATCAAATCAAACCTGAAGGCAAGCCGCGACGTAGGGCATTCGCGGAGACAATTCTACAAAAATTGATGAAAATGAGGCTTTCCTCGATATGGTTTTTTTCTCGAACGAGGCTACATTCCACACTTTCGGGAAGGTTAACAAACATAACCAGATCTGCGCCATCGCATTGTTGCAGCTGTCACAAATGTTACACCTGCAATGCTGCAAAAGACATGAAGAGAAGTGGAATAAAGATGGACGTCTGCTGCGCCACTAATGGTGCACATATCGAGGTGTATTAGGTATGTAAAAAGTATTTGAGTTACCCTACCCGTAGACTCAAACCGAGTGAAAATATCAACAATACTTTTCAAGTAATAAAATAATGAAATGTTATGCGTTTAAGCCGGACACAATGTATGTCTCATTAAACGAAAGTGCCTTTGAGTCGTATGAGATCAATTTCTCATGAATTACAGTTCATCCAATGGATAGTAGGTATCTAATTTCCGTACAATATTAATACTAGTAAATATTGTATATTGATTGAAAATAGAAAAGGGAAACGGATAAAAATTAAATAGAGATAACAAAATTATTTGAATTTAATTTATAACTGTATTATTTTATCAGTTATTATTTATAATTTACGATCTAACATAATATGAAACTACGAATGCAGCAAAGACATCGTAGTTGATAAAAATAAATAACAAATTCTGTATAATTAGTCTGTGAGGTCCACATAAAAATATATAACAATTTCTGTATTATTAGTCTGTGAGGTCCACATTACACGAATGGAATTGCTGTTATGAAATATAAAATAAAAGTATATAATTAGGCAAATATGAACTCATTTATTGATTTACTGGCCCGTTATTCGTTACTTTTACGTTCTGATTGTTTATGTCACAAACGCAGGGTTATAGTGCTTTATTAGTGGACGAGAAGTTATTATTAAAACACGAATGATAATGAAAGGCATTACAAATGTGTTATTTCATTGCGACATAAATTAAATATCTGTAAAAATATTCCCCTTCAGGACAAAAAGGAATCCATATCCAGTTACACTTAAAAGCAACTGATAGTAGTGTAAGTAACTGATAGTAGTGTAAGATATTTCAGTTCCTCTCGGTGACTGAGAAATTTTAAGGCATTTTATTCATGCTCTGACAATTAATTTCTCCTAATGTAAGTTCCATTCACAGAGTCGCTTCAAGGTCAAAACCAGGTAGGCTCGTATAGAATACAGTCTACACTGCTTAATCTGTTATGGTCTTTTGGCCAACGTTAGGACACACTTTTAGGTTTTGGAATGTACGATCATAAATTCGTAATGCCATTGATATTAAATCATAGTTGGATAGATACACAATATGATCTTGTTAGTGTAAAATATAAATTCGGTGTGAAAGTTGTTTCACAAGTCAAACAAAAACAGTTTGATACCAGTATCTAAAAAAAAAAAGAGTTTTTTTTTGTCGTACTGCTTACTTCAATATTTCGAATATAATTATGTAGTATGAAGAACACAAGAAATCAGATTTTCTTAGCCAGGAGCGAAACGCATTTTGTACTTTGCTAAGTTTGAAACTGTTACAGTAGTGTCAGTTGGTTTCAACGTGTGTTTAAAATTCGAAAAACTTCAGTAAATAAATAATAAATAAATTATTAAATTTGTCATTTACCCACTGTGTAACAACTAGCGTCGATGGAATTTGTGATAGCTAAATGATATATTGGCGAGTCATGAGATTCACTTTGGGATTACTCAAATTCGTCTTATAGTTGGAATAAACATCGAATAACAAAGAAAGACAATTATTCAAGGCGGGATTCGAACTTACGTCAGATTGCAGCCTTGAAGTATGAGTCCTGCTAGCTAATTTCTAGATCACCCTGGTGTCCGAGAAACTCATAGCTCTTAAAATATGAGATTTAAGACCCATGTTTGTTAGACTTTTTTTCTTGTTTTGGTGCATGCTACCTATCTCAAAATATGTAATACATTTTTAACAACACACACTGTATATATAAATTAGTATTATTTCCTTTGACATAGAAAATATTTTGGCACATTCCGAATATTTCATGTTATTTATCATTGTAATGTATACAGTGACATTTCAAATTAGTGTTTTAGAACCATCTTAAAATAAATCGCCAATATGTAATATTTTAGTGAAGATCCTCTAGAATATTTTCAATAAAATGATACATTTTTTAATGTGCATCATTGTTGTTGAATTAACACATAGATAATATTATATTATGAAACAAGTAATGCTGCACATGATTAGATAGTTGTTCACGCGCATTGAATCCGAGACCTCGGGTAAGCTCCGATGGCAACTTTCCTATGGACAAGACAGCAAGTTGTATGTGTGCTGTGGCGCAGAGGTAAACTTTCTGCTGCGTATTCCTTTAATCGGATAATGTAGTGGTTCTAATCTGCTAACGTATAATTTGTTGTTTATTCTCCCATTTTATTTGGCTCTCTTTTTTTTAATGCTTTTCGTTACGTTTAACTGTGGCAACACTTTTACATAACATATACAGTAGGCTAATTGTCATTCTGCACAGCAAAATCACAGCAACAAATTCCAAATATTGACATTGTACTGGTCGACACAGTGAACATTTGTATTGGTGGTGATGAGAATTACATGCATCTACGTCATAGCTGTGTTTCAGCTATCAGTCGTAAATGCTTTCGCTGGTCTCTTAACAAGTATTAATAATGTATGTGGTCTGCAAATATCTTCCAGTAAATTAAATATTTTACATAGTTAAGCTACACGCTTAGTTTATAATGTAATCAAGTATTGTGATAAATAAGGAAAAGAGAAACGTACAATAGCAATTCCTTTACGACAAGCTACACATCTCGTGGTGGACCTCGATAGTTGGGTGAAGTCAGTGGACGTTAGGACTAAAGCATTAAGAGGTGCTCATATACGGCAAACTAAAAATTTCTGATACAAATCATGTCTTAAAGCTGAAGTTTAGAAATCAGTGTTCACTATCGTTGAAAATATACAGCGAGATGTGTAGAAACCGTGCAGGGGCTGTGATTAAACTGAATAAAAAGGCAATATATAGATAATTACAGAATACGGAAAAAGGACACGTATGTGCAGAAGAAACGAACGTGAGTACTCCAAGGTCAAGAAATGAAAAAGCAACAAATTAATTGATTCATGAAACATAAATAAGTGCATGATTACGCGAATGTTTTAATAGCATCATTCTCTTCACAAAGAAATTCCTACTTCACTACTGCAAACCTGTAAAAAAAAATTGGATTTGGGACTTGTAAAGAAACATTAAGAATAATAAAATCTAGAGGATTTCAGTTCAAGAAATATTAGGATAAACTACACTTCAAGAGACGAGTTTATCCTAAAGGTGGTAGCGCTTCAAATTTTTAGACTACTTGAAGCAGTCGTACCCACGTGAGCTTGAAGATAGGGCGTGCACAATATGTTGGACAGCAGCCCGAGCATTCAGCGTGCTGATCAAACAGTGTCCAATTTGATAAGCTTTCAATTAAATGTATATCTAAAGACATGCAACCGCTAAGAGTGGTTGAAGATGCCGGATTTAAATATCTTGTCAAGGGTTTAAAATTAAAATATTCCCTGCTGCAAAGTAACACTGTTTTTGAGTGCTAAAATATTGTGATAGTATGCAGAACTTACTGTCACACAATTAATCATTATAATTTAGCTAACCAGAGTTCTTTGTTACTTGTGCCAATATTTTACTTCACTTTCATGTGAATATTTCAGGTTATTTTATGCAACTTTTATGACAGTGTACAGGATAAACTTCGAACCGAATTAAAGAACTTAAAAACAGTTTACTTCACAACAAACTCTTTGTCCTCTAACATGCAAGGTGAATACATAAGTCACAGGTCAGTACATGACTTTTGATAAATTAACTTCTCCTTATTTTAATTTATCTGTCATAAAGGAAAACCATACAGCTGACAGCATTGCTCGTTGCATTCAAGTCGTCTTTAATTCATGGGGACTAAATAACAAAGTTTCTGCCGTTATCACATAAAATGCTCCAAATATGGTTGATGCCGTCAAAAAATTAAACCTTCGCCATTTAGAGTGTGTTGTACATACATTACACCTTACCTTCAAACTTTTCAGAGTGCGACCTTATTAATTATAATTATATGAAAGAATTTCCATACCCGCTTCAGTGCCAATTTATCCCACACACAACTACCGTCAGTCCCGTCGGTCGCACATTCGTCCTTGAGATCTCCATCCTTCGATTGTCGCTTCCCTCCGAATCTCCGTATCCCTCCGTATACCCTATCTACCTCCTATTTTAGTACCGGAGATCACCGTAGTAGAGCTTCATTCGTAAACTCCGATTCCTCCACCGATGGTAGTCAGCTAAGCAGCACTGGACACAAGTTTATAATGTTATAGTTTATCACATGAGTAAATGTTATGAAACGATCTCAGTGAGTTTCGTAACTTTTACGAATGTAATAATCATACCGGGTGTCTGAATCAAGCTGTTCATAAATTATTGTTTTAGGCATCACGCACATCACGACTAAAGATGGACGCACAGTACTCTTCGTCGTTGAAACTCTAACTCGTAGCGTTTGTATTTTAGTTTAAGTAACAACTGAGACAAGCTAAAATAATAGACATGGGTTTGGGAGACTAATTGATGCAATAATTCATATGATGCGTCTGAGTAAAGAAAGAAACATTTATAATACGCGGATCTCTGGAGGATAGGACATCGCTTTTAGTTATAGCGATGTGTTCGAATGAAAGTTTCGATTACCTTATCTGGTTCGATATTCGATCCTTCCTTTCGTGCTCTTTAATATCGAACTTCGATTCCATTGATTAAAGAATATTCTAATTAATAGGCCTACTACGTTAAAATAGAAATCCGCAATCCTTCGTAACATCATATGAACCAGACTGTTCAACTGGAATAACCATAGAAGCTCGAATTCTAGCGTCGCTAGCCATTCATGGTTCGAATCTCTGAAGCTCGTAACAGCAATAATGAAAGATAGAGAGAGAAAAATTAAATAGAAGATGTTCCAGCAAGCAAACTACGTCGACATAGTCCAACTCCATACGGGTTGTTACCGATCTCGTATATCTTAGACCATACAGTCTATCACAGTCTTAATCCATCTTTTTATACATCTTGATTACACAACTTTTAACGCTGTATTACTTCGGAATATGTATGATAAGAACTTTCTTGTGTTACATCTTAACGTACCTTGTTAACATGTTTCGACCTATTTTGGGTCATCTTCAGAACTGGTCGTTTTTGGTCTTGGCGCCTCTTGTTTCCATCGTTTTGTTTGGTCTACCCAGGTTTTGACTTTCTCTTGGTAGTGTCACTAGGCGTCAAGTATTAAACATATTTTGAAATAAATTAATAAATTTTGTTAAAATTCTGCTCTGTCTGTTATTTAAAGATACGTTGGTTATTTCGAATGAAACAAAACAAATTATCTTGGAGGATTGGATGTAACTTGTGTATTAAGAAAACGATGTTATAGGAACTGTAAGAAGAGCAAATGACTCGATAAAACATTATCCAAGGCTGAAATAAATAATTGTAGCACTGAAATAAATAATAGCCTAAGTGCCAAAACATGAGTAAATTGTGTTAATGGTGAAAATTAAATCTATGTGCCAATGCCTATAACGTATAAACTGGGCTAACTTCAAACACCAGGAGAAGTAGATTAATATTATTAATATTATCTTCCCATCTACGTCTCGGTCTCCCGAAAGGCCGTTTCCCATCTGTCCTAAGAAAAAACACTCTAAATGCATTTCTGGATTCGCCCATAGGTGCTATATGCCCTGCCCATCTCAAACGTCTCGATTTAGTATTCCTAATTATGTCAGGTGAAGAATACAATGCGTGCAGTTCTGTGTTGTGTAACTTTCTCCATTCACCTGTAACCTCGTCCCTCTTAGCCCCAAATATTTTCCTAAGCACCTTATTCTCAATCACCCGTAGTCTCTGTTCTTCTCTCAAAGTGAGAGTCCACGTTTCACAACCATAAAGAACAACCGATAATATAACTGTTTTATAAATTCTAACTTTCAGATTTTTTGACAGAAGACTGGATGATAAAAGCTTCTCAGCCGAATAATAACAGCCATTTCCCATATTTATTCTGTTTTTCATTTCCTCCCGAGTATCATTTATATTTGTTACTTTTGCTCCAATGTATTTTAATTTTTCCTCCACTTCAAAGGATAAATTTCCTATTTTTATATTTCCATTTCGTACAATATTCTCGTCACGAGACATAATCATATACTTTGTCTTTTCGGGATTTACTTCCAAACATATCTCTTTACTTGTTTCAAGTAAAATTCCCGTATTTTCCGTAATCGTTTGTGGATTTTCTCCTAATATATTCACGTGATCCCCATAGACAAGCAGCTGATGTAACCGTTCAATTCCAAACCATTTCTGTTATTCTGCACTTTCCTAATGGCATACTCTTCTAGCAAAGTTGAAAAGTACAGGTGATAGTGCACCTCCTTCCTTTAGCCCACAGTGTATGGGAAACGCATCTGACAGTAACTGACCTATATGGACTCTGCTGTACGTTTTACTGAGACACATTTCAATTAATCAAATTTGTTTTTCGGGAATACCAAATTCTAGAAGAATATCATATAAAACTTCTCTCTCAACCGAGTCAAATATGATTTTTTGAAATCTATGAATAATGATGCACTGTACCCTAATACTCCCAATTTTTCTCCATTATCTGTCGAATAAAAAAAATATCTGATCAATACTACACTGATGATCTCCAATAATTTCATCTACATATGGAGTTAATCCTCTCAAAATTATATTGGACAAAATATTGTGCGACGTCAACATATGTGATATTCCTCGAAAGTTACTACAGTTAGTCTTGTCCCCCTTCTTAAAGACAGGTACGATTATGGACTCCTTCAGTTGTTCTGGTACAATTTCCTTTTCCCAAATAGCAAGTACAAGCTTATAAATTTCGTTAGATAATGCGCTTACATCCTCTTGTATTAATCCTGCTGGAATTTGATCGATACCTGGAGACATAATTTTTCAAATTTTCTATCGCAATTTCGACCTCAGAAAGTGTGGATTCGGGTATAATTGGCTCAGTAGTTTGCATTTCAATTTCGTCCCGATCACTTCCATTTGGTCTAAGTATATTTAGTAGTTGCCCAAAATAATTTTTTCATCTGTTCAGGATTGAATGAGCGTCTGCAAGCAAGTCACCATTCTCATCCTTGATCACGTTCACCCTTGCCTGATATCCAGTCTTGAATTCTTTTATGTCCTTATATAAATCTCGAATGTTTTTTTTTATATTTGTTTCTACCTCATTCAGTATTTCCTTCAAGTAATCTCTCGGTTTATTCCTAAGTGTACGATTTGCTTCCCGTCTTTTATTGAAATAATTATCTCTATTCGCCTCAACTGGATTCTGTAAGAATTTCAATTTTGCCTATTTCCTTCTTTCTACTACCATGCAACAATCTTCATCAAACCACGGTTCCTTTTTCTTAGTTTCATAATAACCTATGCTCTGTTCAGCTGCAATTTTGATATTATCTCGGATACTTTCCCACACGCTATTAACATCTAACTCTTCCTCACCTTCGCCGGAACTTGCTAATACTGCAAATCAATTTGAAATTTCGACCAGATAATGTTGCTTAGTTTCCTTTTGATGTGGCAAAGTTCACTAACTTAACTCCATTATCATTACTAGTTACGTGTAGGGTCTCTTTTCCAATAGTCGGTTTAAAAATATCCTCCCGTCCTATATCAGCATTGAAATCTGACAATAAAATTTTCATGTTATATCTAGGTAAATGATCAAAAGTGTGTTCTAATTCCTCATAGAAGCTATCTTTTATATGTAATCAGACACCCTGTATAACATAACTGTGTTTCATACGCTATATTTTGTACGACAGCAATATACAATAATTAATAAAGGAATACCATCATTTTGTAATTATAGGAAGTTTGATTTCGTTGTCTATATAGATGTTATAGGTTTGGAAAATTGTTTCATACTGTTAAATTTATTATACAAGTTATGCCTTCTTAATAGAAGTTATGACGTTTTAGTTGGCGTTGTAATACTTTTTTGGCCGATCGTGTTTTTTAACAACTTCACCGATATTGTTGGTAGGCCTTGTAAGTTAAACTTACAACACACTTACGGTAACTAAATAAATCAATTCAACTTTTACTATTTATTTAGCTATTTATTTATTTAAAAGTAACTAATTATCCGTGACACGCACCACTATGCTCTATGAGGAAATAACTAAATGCCTTATTATATCTGTACTCTTTCTAAATTAATTTATTGGCGTAGAGATTTGTAAGAAAACAGGAATTCATGAAAATAGACGTAAGCGTGAAAACCATATCTGAAGATGCAAATCATGCAAATATTTTCTATGTCAAAGGAAATAATACTAATTTATATATATACAGTGTGTTAAAAAATGTATTACATATTTTGAGAGAGGTAGCATGCACCAAAACAAGAAAAAAACTCTAACAAACATGGGTCTTAAAACTCATATTTTAAGAGCTATGAGTTTCTCGGACACCAGGGTGATCTAGAAATTAGCTAGCAGGACTCATACTTCAAGGCTGCAATCTGACGTGAGTTCGAATCCCGCCTTGAATAATTGTCTTTCTTTGTCATTCGATGTTTATTCCAACTATAAGACGAATTTGAGTAATCCCAAAGTGAATCTCATGACTCGCCAATATACCATTTAGCTATCACAAATTCCATCGACGCTAGTTATTCAAATTATTCATATCTGAAGACTTCCGGTTGTTGCTCTGAGCGTCACTCGTGCGGTCGTGTCTGAAAGAAAAAACTTCCATGGAGTAAAGTACGTATTCAAGCATTAACATATACCGATATGGAATTTATTTAGACTGATGTGTGGTTAATATGTCACCCACAAACATTTTCTACATGCTATGTATTTATGTTGATGTACAATTAATTTATTATCTACCTACATTTTTTAAGACAAAACTAAACTTTCTATAATTAATTTTATTACAATATTTTCACAATCGCCGCCGAATAATAACAAAAATGAATAACACCTATCGACAAATACGAATCATAACAAATCAATGACACCTAACGACAAATAATAAGCGGCAATCATACCTGAAAATGTTAGCGTCCAAAAAGAAACTATTTAATTAAATTTGAGTGATTAATAATAATTTATTTTTTTATTAAGACCGGCCAAAAAATAGTGTGCCCAAGGGCAGTTCCTTTACTTCCATAGCCAGCATTCTCCAATCTTTCCTATTTTTCGCCTTCCTTTTATTTTCCACATACGATCCATAAACATATCTTGGTGGTGTATATCAGCAGTTATCTTCTTGTGCTCTAATTTTTTTTTCCATTCACGTTTCCTTCCATTACATCCTACAGTAAGGAGCTTTTTCTTTGTCTGTGACCAAGCCAATTTGTTTTTCTCTTCCTGGTAAGTTTCAGCATATATTTTAGTTTAACAAACGACTATTTATTAACTATGTATGGATTTTCACCAGTTGGGAGTTAGAGATAACAAAATAGTATAAATGAAATATTTAAGAACCAAAATAAACATTTATAAGTACTATATCTAGTCGCTAATAGAATGAAAAATCGTCTTAAATACTTATTTTGTCACCAAGAATGACACTAGTGAAAAGTATATAAATTATTTAAAGCTTATAATTCTCCTCACTTCTTATTTTACCTTTTTTATGCGAATAATAATAGCATCTTTACTTTTGAGAAATTAGAAATGAAGTTTCTAGTCAGAGTTTTTGAATGTGATTCCATACTACTTTGTTGGCGATAAACATTATACTTTACAGTCATTTTCGTCATATCAAATTATTTTCTATTCACTAAAATCTTCACATTATACGGTATTAAGTAAATGGGAAAATGTCAAATAAATGGAGTAATATTTCCGCACACTAAAAGGGTTTTTGTTTGTCCTCGTTCAAATGAGATCTTTTGAAGTCAACATTGCTAACCACTCTGAACAAATTTGCTGTGCGAAAATGCATATTTAATATCAACTTTAAATAAACAGTTATGATGCAAATAAACATGAAACAGTAGATAAGCTGATGATGTGTGGTAATGTGTCATAATTACGAGTGGATGAATAGCCTACGTCAAGAGAACTGATGTCTGTATACATATTTACTCGAACTGAAATGCAATTAATAAATGGCTTTTAGCATTATAATTATTACAACTAGTAAGATGTTAGTGGAACCTGCTCTTCCCTTCATATTGCTATGAAGTTCGCTTCGAAAACTGCGTTGACTCGCGGAAAAGCTAGTGTGATATTTATATAGTATATAATAAATAATGAAGCGACCTTGTAAAGAAAAATAATGAACTAGAGGAGGAAATAATTATAAGAAATACATAGAATACAGTTAAGAAATAAACAAAGAAATGAAGAAACAAATAAAATAACTCAATAAATAAATAATTGGCGAAGTAAGGAACTAACGACGTACGCAGGAAGGAAGTAAAAATTTTAGCAAATAAATAAGTGGAAATAACTAATACAATAGAAGTGAGATGAAAACTAAAAGTAAGAGAGGACAGTAACCGTCGAGGAAATTAATTTAAGTGTCGTAAAAAGGACACATAAGCCTACATCTTATTACATTTTTTTTTTTTTTTTTTTTTTTTTTGCGATTTCGCAAAGATATAATTCCTTTGTCACAATTTAAATTATATTTTCTTGAACAGTCATTTAACGGACATGCTTCAGTGAAATCATTTAATATGACTGAAGAAAGGCTATTAACTTGTGTTTTCTGGATTGCACGTTCAAGGGCATCTTTCATAATCACATAAAGTAATGTACTTGAGTTCATTCATATAATTGTAGTCTCTGAGTGGATACTAGAGAACCTATACTGTTCCGCAGCGTTCATTTCCACAACTCTATAGAACTTCTTTCATATAAAATTTGCTGTGTGCCGACCATTGGTTCTATTTCAACCTTGAAGTCTTTCAAGACTTTGGTCGGGATAATGTGACATAAAGTTTTCCATGACTGAATGTACGTTATAGTAAATAATTGCCTACTTCATCTTCAGCTTTATTGATCATTATACGAAAAGCAAAACCTATTGAAAATTGCCTTCTTTTGAACGAAAATCGCAAAGAAGAATCTAATGACGTTACGTCAATGCGAGGAAGTAGCATCCTTTGATTAACATTTACGCCAGGAATAATACCCAAATCTAAAAAATTATCATGTATATTTCAAACTAAAAGTCTTGTGCCATTCAACAGGCCTTGCGAAACATAAAGATTTCTCAATAACATCACAATAAAAGCTTCTTTCAATTGTAAAATATGCAGCGACAATCCACTCATATCTAAACTGTCCAGGAATTCAGTTGGCAAGTGCGAATGTTCGCTCTCATCTTCAGTAATTAAATTATTCACACTGATGTACCTTCTCGATATTCTTGGAATAAGGTATAAAAGTATTTAATCGATTTCGTTAAAATTTTCACTTTATTGCTTAATTAGCTACTAAAAAAACATTACACATTTTTCAGTATGGCTACTGCATTTCAGTACATTTCAATTATATCAATTTCAGAAATTATAGAGAGTCGTAAATCGAACAAGTATGGTTTTCCCAGATGAACATGGGGTACTGTGATTACTAATTTGTAGTAAGAAGTTGGAAAAGTCTCAATCCTTTGGCTTTCGTCGCATACATTTTACTAAATTTAAATATTTTGAATATTGGCCACAAGGAAAGCACCTATGGAATTTTGGACAATGGTTGTTCTCGATCCGTGAAGCACAACAGACAATGCCTCCCTGAAATCGCCTCCAAGAATTATAATTTTGCCGCCAAGTATCATTAGTCATATCCTTTAGCAGACTTTAGAATAACATTTTTTTTCTTTCCATTTGCAGCCACAATGTCATAATGATAAAGCCATGGCATAATGCATTCATGAACCTGATGTTAATCATTAAAATAATCGTAAAAGAGAAAGGAGCAATTATGTATATCTTGTCTCTCTCTCTCTTAAAAATAAAACAAAAAAGAACATAAAAAGCACAAAGCTGTATTCGATCGTAGGACCTCACGAATAAGAGGCCGGGACGCTACCATTACGTTATTAAGTAACACACAGAACACTTTAATTATAACTTTAGATGTCAGGCAACGTGGTACAACAACATGTAACATCTCCTGTCTCCGAATTGTAGCAAAGATGCCCGAAGGGAACTTTGCTTCAAGAGAGCGACCACTTTTTATTTTGACAACTGTACATATCATCCTGAACCTTAATCAGGGGATTATTTTAATAAATAGACATGTAGTTTATTTTTCACAGTTCTCTATGATATAGCTCCTCACATATGTATTCCCTTTCTTAGTACTTTATTTCTTATGGAAAACACTATTTAAAATTGACAGTAATATTATATTCCTAGTCTTATATATTGAAATTACGTGTTACTTTTGAAGTGAATAGTACTTGGGAAATCTGTTTCCGTGAAAATAATTCATGCACTAATATCCTTCATCACAAAGCAAAAGTTTGCAACTATCAGAAGTAGGAAACCTTTCATTATGAACAATATTTAAATTACATGTGGGAATTAACAAACTCTGACTACACATTTTTGAAACTTCTAAGTTCATTCGTTTAGTTTGGTTGCAAAATCTTTTTTTCCTATAAAGTCTGAGTGTGTATTAGAATTAAAAATTATTTTTTGTGGATTTCTTAAATTCCTAGTTGGGAGGCCGGGGGGAATGAGACCTTTGCGGAGGGCGAGAATTAGATGGGAGGATAACATTAAAATGGACTTGAGGGAGGTGGAATATAATGGTAGGGACTGGATTAATCTTGCTCGTCCATACCTGTGGAGTAACGGTTAGCGCATCTGGCCGCGAAACCAGGTGGCCCGGGTTCGATTCCCGGTCGGGGGAAGTTACCTGTTTGTGGTTTATTCCGGGGTTTTCCCTCAACCTAATGTGAACAAATGCTGGATAACTATCGATGCTCGACCCCGGAACCATTTCACTGGCATTATCACCTCCGTCTCATTCCGAAGCTAAATAACCTAAGATGTTGATAAAGCGTCGTAAATTAATCTACTAAAATAAAAAAGATAATAAAAATCTGCTCAGGATAGGGATCGATGGCAGGCTTATGTGAGGGCGCCAATGAAGCTCCGGGTTCCTTAAAAGCCATAAGTAAGTAAATGTTAATTTCCTAACATTTCTTTAGGATTATGTTTTATTGGACGTATAAAACCCTAGTTATAAATTCGATTTTAAAAGAAATTTGAGTCTGGTTTTGAAACATTTTTATAAAGGATACGTTTAAGTAAATTTTTTGAAGATATTTGTACGTATTTATTAATTCATGATTATTTGTTTGAAGAAGTTCTCGGTATATACAGTGTGTTAAGAAAAAGTGTTACATATTTTGATAGGAGGTAGTATGCAACAAAACAAGGAAAAAATGTAACAAATATGGTCATGAAACTCATACCTGAAGAGATATGGCCACTTGTTCACTATGCAATAGGAGGTGCTCGTATCCTTCTCCCGTGAGTCTTAGAGAATCACGCAATTTTTTTAACATTTCTGCTTGGCCTCAGATGTGCTGACAGGCATTGATTACGCGTTTCTGTAGTGCTTGTGGATCATACATCAAAGTTTTCGAGTGTCCATAGGACCTTACATATCACCAAACAGATTGATTGGTGCAATGTATCATCAATTCATAGCAAATGAATAACCTATCTTGCTGGAATAAGTGCAATACCTTCGAAGGCTAGAGGTGTGGTGCAAACATGATGAAGCACCGGTCTATTTTCACCGAAATGTTAGAGAACACCTAACATAGAAATATAATGGGCGATGGCTTTGTCAGGTAAGTCCAGTACGTTGGCCTGTTCGTTCCCTTGAACTTAATCCCTTGGACTTTTGGTTGTGGGAACATTTGAAAGCTTCAGTCACCTACAAGCATTGCAATAGCGCAATGTCTGCCAGCACTTCCTAGAGCAATTAGGAGTGTTTGAAACAGTGCGTGAGTCCCTAAGACTTAGGCCAGAAGGATGCATTACTACGAAAGGACATCACATTGAGCACCTTCTATAGCGATGGTGAACAAGAGTTCCTGTACCATATACAATGTTAGACATCAGTGCGGTTGTTATGGGCCTCCAAATCCACCGAACATGACACTTTCCTTCATATTTTATGTACAACACTACACATGCGTAATGGCGAAGGGACCTTATTCACCTAAGAGCTAAGATACTATAATGAAAGCTTGAGCAGAAATTAAACCGGAAAAGTAAGAACACACACTGTAGGTTATCCTCATCGCGCGATTGTGTCATGTAAGTAATGGTTATCATGTTGAGTAGGTACTTATGTGGAAAAGAAAACAGAAGTATTATCTTTTAATACTATATATATATATATATAGTGATTTTTACATGGTATTCCGTCAAGAGTAAGGTGCTAAATCTCGAAAATTTTGAGAAGAGGAGAGAAAGCTGTGGTGAAGTTGACGTGTTGAACAATAGTGATTCCACATTTAACACTGTTTTCTCAATTTCTAAATTCAAATTATGATTAGTTTCGTTTCAATACATATGAAAATTTATTAATGCACGAAGATTTTACAATTTTGAGAATCTTGGAAAAAAGGTCCATGTGTTCTTTCCTTAAAAGAGTAGGAACTGAGACTACTACGGGACTACCTGTCAGGTGATTTAACATCATAAATTCTAAATGCATGTGTTTTGAATACCAGAATCAAATTGACAAAATTCATTAGAATGATTTACTTATTAAACAATATACGTAACTCATTTTAAATTACTGGTATTTAGTATCATTGTACCAAACTTATCCAAATTCATAATTTTATGAGAAACATGAAAAATGAAAAGACACATAATGGTATTTCACCCATATGTCCTTCTACTCTGAGTTTCTAAATACACTAATACGTGGTTGAGATAATCTCGCTAAGCAAAAAATATTTTCCATTAAATAAAAAAGAGATTTACTAATAGAACTGAAATATTTCTGCTCTCATATATATTTCTTTGTACTCTCTGTTGCGAATAATCTAATATTTTCACCGCTTATCATATTACTATTTCCAGCGCCTGCAATCTCTTCAATTGCCGCCATCAAATGGGCATTTATTTCTCAATTCAATTATTCAGCAGTCATTTTCATATTTAAATACGGATTTATAAATTTTATTTTCTCATTACAGAATTGAAAAAGAAGGACGTATAGTGAGGCTACGAAAATGGATTTCAAGATTTCTACAAAAATATGCACTTCAGGAACCGTAGTATGTTTATTGCTTTCACCATGTGTTTCTCTCTCTGTCTATATTCGGTGATTTGTCCTCACCCACGAGACGGAATTAATTCATATTTTTTTATACATCACCATTATAAACAGTCTTTATCATTAGTGAAAAACGTGCTTAATATGCCACACTATTTCATTAGTGACGTAATGGTACAGTTTATTGTGATTTAAGCATATTAAGTGCATTATAGCAAAATCGAGGAATAGTTAAAGAAAACGAGACGAAGTCGAGTCTTCTGTATTTTCAAGATTCTGTTTATAATACTATTAGTGGCTCGCCGCAGCATTACCTGCGTATTTTAGTGATTATATCACTATTCTGGAACTGATAATCATTTAATTGATTATAATAAAGTAAATGAAACCATAATTATGCCATAGCCATACATTCAATGTGAAGTACTGTTTCATCTCAATACTTCCTCATCTTAAACGATGTTCTTGGTGAAATATCCTTCAACACCTGGAAAATGACCTTGATGTGAAGTAGGTATAATCTTAATTTTCACATTACTTGCAGCTTTGATTCTACTGAATGCCACATATAACTGTCCACGGCTCAAAGCGCACCAAGACAAATAAATTCCAATTTTGTCTAAAGTTTGGTCTTGTGCTTTGTTGATGATCATTGCGAAAGCAAGATATAATGGTAACTGACAAATTTTAAATTTAAAAGGCAAATTATTGTCGGTGGACAACAAATCAATGCATTGTAAATAGATTACTTGTCCTTTGGATACACCAGTAATCACTTCTACTTTTAAAATATTATTATACATCTCTCTAACAATCATTCGGACAACATTTACCAAACCAAAGTCCATATCCGTATTTCGGATGACAATTACAACTGCTCCAACTTTCAGTTTTGCTGTGTACAGAGGCATCCCAAATGGTGTGAAGGAGTACAAATATTTTATTTGTATGGTATTTATTAAATTGTCATCATGGTCATTGGGCAGTACCATATTAAGACTGTTACATTCCCTTGTATATCCGTCAATTAGTTGTAACGCTTCTTAATTAATAATTGTACAGTCATCATTGAATGGACACACAATAGCTCTGTTGCAATAAGATGAAATATTGTTATCAATAGAATTACCAGAAACATGAGTTATCAGTGAATCATTATTTATAAATTCTTCAGGAAATCTTATTATGTTATCTCCAATGTCAATTTTGATCTCCTTATTTCCCAATTGTAAAAGCCACGCTGCAAAATTATTTTCGGAAGATTTATCTCTCATATTTGACTTCAAATTTAGTATTTTAATTTATGACCAAACTTGAGGATGCTGAATACATTACTCAATTACTTTAACCTTTCCTCCTTTAGGTATCACAGGCAAAACTTCTCGAAAATCTCAACCAAATACCACAGTCCTATCGCCCATCTCTTTTCCGCATCTCACAATCTCTTTTAGTAGATGTCAATGCAATTTAATGTCAATGCAGGAATCATCGATGCTTAATCTATAATAAAAACAGTAGATCTGCACAAAATATCAGCTTCTTTACTGTTATATTTAATGTGTGAAGCAGAACTTTTATGAGGTGTTTTACCATTCGGTAATAATAATGCAGCAATGCCATTCCATGCGGCATCTAATGTCACTTCACATCTACCTTTAATAATGTATAATAAACATGAATATACATAAGTTTTACCACAGCCACCTGGAGCTTCTATAAAGAAGATGATCTTACCTGTAGAACTGTCAATTTAGTTTAATATTTAGTCAACAATTGTTTTTTGTTCCAAGTTTTATTTTGCATACATCTCCATGACCTGTTGACTATTTTGGAGAGTTGATGTTGAAGGGTAGCTTGAATTAGAGGCACAGCATCAGTGAGGAGTGGCAAACCAATAGTTTTGCAATAAAATCCATTGGAATTCAAAACAGCTTCAATTTCAAGTAACGCCATTTGTTCCGAGCGTATATTGTCATTCGTCTGAGCAAAGTCTTCAAATAAATGGTGTTTGAAATCATTCCACAAAGCCAATGGCGAGGATAGTTCACAGAAACAGCATATATAAGCAAATAAGTATCTTAACTCTTTGGGAATTCCAAAAGAAACGATTCTGTGAAAGAAATGTTCGGTCATCACTGACTAAACCTCTTGAGATGGCAGCCTATCGAAAATTTGGATAAATTATAGAATTAATTGAACGTAGATTTTCAAATGATGTAGTTCCTTTAACATGTAGTAATAAAAGAAGTATAAAAAAACGTGGATCATTAGGAGTAAGAGCATAATCTAGCAATAACTTTATTTCCGCTAGCTTCCTTTTCCTCCATGTGTTGGAAAAAATATAATAATTATGTATTTCAGTGTAAAGAAAAGAGTGTATATCTTGATCAGTTCTGTTAAGCTTAAACCAGCCAGTAGTATTGTATGCTAATTTACAGCTGAATCAATAGTCAGTTGCTCGGATCCTTCCCTAAAGTATTACACTGTGATACTGAAGTTCATGAACAGCGAGGCGGATAATAGTGTGCGACTGTTCTTGCATTTTATTCTCAAATAATCGCCAGCAGCTTTCGTGGACACTAACATATTTCATATTTGCAAAGTTCAGTATCTTGTCATAATTTTGACCATTTTCATTATTAAAAATGCCATATTTGGAGCATCATATCCTTTATAGACATATTTAAAAATATATTTTACACTCTCTACGGAGGAACAGATTCTACATTTATATGTGCATTGTATTTCAAAGTAACAAACTGATTATAGGGTACAATGCCTCTATTGTCAATATAAGTACAGTTTTGTTATGCCATGTGCAATATTTCTGCGGCGATAAATTTGAAATGTGTCTTCAACAGTTACATCTTATCTTTCTTATCTCTCTTATCATCAATAATAGCGCTTTACTTTAGAATACCGCGGAAGTACTTAAAAATAATTAAAAACCATGATTTTATTGATGCTACAAGGGTAGATAAATAAATAAGTACATAAAAAGACGTGTCCTCTGAATCATAAATAAATAATTCAACAAAGCAATAACGACATATGTACTTACGCGCTATTCTGAAGTCGTTCCAATAATAGCTTTAATGTGTATCATTAGAGACAAATAGACCATGGCATTAACTATAATATTTAATTTTAGTAATAATGTCATCAAACCTTCTTAAGTATTCTCTGACAGCAATGAAGATCGACTTATTGGCATTATGATGTCAGACAATCTGTTGGCAATATTGGAGGCATGGCCTCCTTGATAATATTTATTTTATTGTTTTGTTTTGTTCTTAAAAGATATGATTTCTCAAAACTGACGACAGGGGGATTTTGGAAAATAGGAAAATTGAGTAAGAAAATTTACATTTTACTGAAAACTACTATTTTTCCGCAAATCCTTGGATACCAAGCTTCAAAATGAGGGATCATTAATTAAAATCCCTCAAGCCGTTTTCGTTGTACTTAATCTCAAAACTGCCTGACATGAAATTGAATATCCGGAAGTAGAAAACAACAGGATCATGTTGCCGATCATATAACCTCCTACTTCTGTGATGAAGCGAACATGATCGCTTTATATCTCTGCTCCTAAGTCACCTCAATGGCGTGTTCGGGGATCTTTAGGCGTCTTAATTAATATCAAGGAGTCCTGTTACGTTTAATGTATATTTCGACAATTTTAAACATTTTAGAGTCAGAAAGCCCAAAGCTTATCGCAGATGATGATTGTGATGATGGTGGTGATGTTAGTAGTATGATTTCGTAATTGTTTTCTTTTGATCTGCCAGGTTCTCTTCTTCCTCTCGGTCTATATTCAAGTAATAGTTTAGGAAATCGATTTAAGTACACTAAAATGGACTTTTCAGCTTGCAATTGCGCCATTTTAACTAACAATATTGAAACATTGAGTTCTGTGTGATATTTTGCTTGCGATATATGATTTATAGAACTTACAAGAAATCTATTTCTGCAGTTTCAGTCCAGCTATCGCAGATTTTTGTTAAGACCCATAATTAAGTTAACAATTTTTAAAAAGTTTAATTGTACTTCAGGATATTATTAAATGATCCATAAAAATTAAGTATTTCAGTCAGAGTAGTTATGTCGCATCCCGGTTTTCCCCATCGGTTTCTGCTGGTTCTCTGTAAAGGCTAGTATCCGGATATCTTAGGTATTTCCTGAAAACATTTGCTGTTCGGAATTTGACGTCTGCGTAATATTATACAACCGTTCAAAATAAATATAAAGAAACAGGCCCCGTTAAGTATTTAACTGTCACGTGGTTTCCACGTTTCGATGACCCTGTGACATAACCATTGGGATTGACAGTAGATAAATTTTGTTGAAAATAATTATTAATTTAATTTCAATCATATTCCCTTCCCTGCACAATATAATATATTGTACATCAGGTAACTATTAAAGCGAGAATTCGCAGATCTAAATTCAGTCTATTACGGTGGATTTTAAGAGTAATAAATGTCCTTAGTATGACGTCCTTCAGAAGAGAAATAAAGCTGGGAAGCCAGTATGGTAGATTTCACACGGATAAAAAATCTCACCTTAATCAAGGTGTTCGCAATAATATTGGCTTCCATTAAACTCTGTTTTTATAACAGATGAAGTGTCCGATTTTCTAGTTCAACATTTGAAATTAAAGTCAAATATGTTTTGTAAATTATGTTCGACTTTTTTCTCGAATCATTAGAAAAGGTGGTAACCACCGATGATTTGCGAATAAAATCATTATATCATGAAATGATTATTCATAAGATACTATATTTACTAAATCTATTTGACAATTTGGGTCATGTTACTATATTTACTAAATCTATTTTACAATTTGGGTCATGTTACTCCTATCTATGCAAAATGTAAGAACAGATAACAATAATGCATTCAATAATCTAATTCTACACCGTATTAACTTGGATTAGATCCTTTTTTATATATTTTTTTCAAATATCTATTAGGCCCTACATTCATTGAATAAAACTTTCGATATTATATAATTACGATTGATATGCATACTACTAATAATTATTATAATTGATTTGGGTGTACTAAATTTTCTAGCCAGAAATATTGCAACTTGAGGATTACAGCCGTTACAAGACACTAGTTAAAGTCTCTTTTAAAATATCGTACTGTGTACTCTAGCCGAGACAAGCTCCCAAGCACTGAACCGGAACTCGGACTTTCAGTGAATTTGAGCGCTGCTTCACCTATTCTGTCACTCGCCTTAACCAATGTGTCACAGATTTTATCCGCTCTGCAGGTCATTAATATTCAATGCACATTTTACATATACCCACTGTGTTACGAGAGCTAATTACTTTACACAGCATAAATTTAAACTGGAGATGACTAATGGAATGCAAGCAGATGTGTTCCTACTCCCAGCATCATCAGCATTATCAAGCATGGAGATCTCAACTCTGTGCATCTCTTACTATTCGGACAGCAGAACATCGCTCGCCATGGAATCAAATATTGTAAATGGTAAAGCTAGTGCTACGAATGTGACACATATATTTTCTTACCATATGTCTGCTCATTTTACAACTTAATTCCTTTATAATGTTGTGAATGATTTAATGGTGTATAACGTATTTCCTTGAACTATTAGTTAAAAGACCACATTAGTAAAAACCACTTAATAAGCATCCAAATAAAGAAAAATCTCTTTATCTGGTTTAGGAACGAGAGGCATTTTTATTGTCCTAAAATTAAGATATTTATATTAATTTATCATTTTTATAGTTTAATTTGATACGCGCAAGCAATTCTTCGTGTTTTACATAATAAAACTCTATTTATAATTTTAAAAATCTAACATATTCTCTACCTATGAAAATCGGTATCGAAATGGATGAATGTTTATTAGAAGGTGAGGCAATAAAACGACCGATTATAAACATCAGTTGTTTACGGTAACATTTTTGTTTAATTTTAATTGTATCCAACAAAATCTTTCCTTCATTCTATAACATTTAGTTGTGACGGAGCTTTGAACTGGTGCAAACGTTCGTTTGCTATTAAGGCATATTACAAATATTGCTATAGTTTGGATAGTTGTGACTGCACAACGGCTGTTTCGTCGTAACTACGACATCAATCGCAGTGATGCTATTAAAATATGGCTACAGAAATTTGAAACAAGTAGTTCTGCGTTGAAGAAACATTTTTAGGTAATTGGAGATATGTACGTACGTCCGAAAAAATTAGCTCCGTAAGAAATGCCATACTGAGTAGTCCTAGATATTCTATCTGTCATCACTTCAGTTTGTCGAAGACCAGTGTCCGAATGATTCTTTTCAAGCATTTACACATGGATCCGTACAAAACTAAATTAGTGCAAGCATTAAAGGAAGTTTACCCAGTCAATCGTATGACTTTTTACAGCCATCTCACGTGCCTCATGAACATTAACGAAGATGCTATTCACATAAATATTACTGAACGATGAAGCAAAGTTCTACAGTATCTGCTTAAGTTAATAAACAAACTCTCGTCACTGATCAGTGACCAATCCTCATAATATGAATCATGAGCTATTGCATAATACCATTCACTATATGGTGTGCAATAGTGTCCTTAGAAATCATCGGCTCTTTTTTCATTGAGGATGGGAACACAGGTCAACAACCATTTTGGTGCCAGTCAGATTTGAGTGATTTTAGGTTGAGAGTGATAAACCCGAATATGGCAACGGTTTTGCTATTGGCTCTAGTTTTTTTTTTTTAGATATTTTAAGTCCTACCGAAAAAAACTAAAAAAAAAATAAATATGAACAGAGTAATCTACTCACAAACAGTATGAAAACAATAACAAATCATCATAAGTAAGCATATGAAATACACAGTAACACTGGATTCATTTCATAACACAAAGCAACATAATCTTCATAATTATTGTGTGAAGAAAACTCAGTTTGTATGATCGTCTCCTATGTGAGTGATCAGGACAGTCGCGTTGGAAATTCCAGCAGTAGTCTGCCATCATGTGCCTGTCCCATCTTCCTTGATACCTTCCCTCCATGACTTGGATGTCTTGATGGAATCTCTCCCCTTGTTCCTCACTGAAATCACCAAGATTGACAGGAAATCTATTTAAGTGGCTATGAAGGAAGTGTATCTTTATGCTCATATTACCCCCCAAATTATGTAAGTTAAGTTTGTGGACCAATTCGACCCTCCCAAATACTAAGTAACATTTAACTCAGTTTTTTTTATGGTTTTGAGTTATGCTAGTTAATATGATCTTAAATTGTTTCTTTTTCTTCCAGTATTATCATTGTAGCTCTAAACCTTCCCAATCATATGTAAAATCTTATTTGTTACTATCTGTATACACTGATTTACACGATCATTTTAAAACTTCATTTGCTTTTCCTGAAAAATGGAAGAAAGTGAGTTGCAATGTTAATACTTGTGAGGGTCGAATTGTTCGTAGTTCTCTGCTTTACTGTTGCCCAAAAAGTTCCTTACAACAGAGTCAAAACTACACTAGGCACATTCTTCAGTGTCAGTTGACCTTACAGAAATCTGAATCGTTGAAGAGCTTACGAATTTGAGGACCATCGAAGATTCCTGTTTTAATTTTTTCACACCTGAGTCCAAGGAAGGATCTGCGACTGTTTTTGAAGCAAACATAATTTCTGTCTAAGGCCTCAACAAATTGCTTCAGGAGGTCTAGCTTTATATAGAGCGGAGGAAGAATGATTTTGTTCCTATCAATCAAAGGCTCGCGTATGAAGTTCGCTGCACCAACTGCCATATGTTTTCTTGAAGGCCATGTCACCTTTTCCTAATGATCTTGCTTAACTCTACTATCCCACATCCAGATGAAACATGGGTGCTTTGTGTAGCCACTTTGCTGCCCAAGCAAGACGTTGACCATCTTCAAATCAACATAAATAAGCCACCCGTGTTGATGATAACGAAGTTTCTGGAGAACCATATTCATGTTGTTTTATTCTTCATGAAGTTTTGTGGAGTGAGCAAGTGGAATAGTTGCATAGCGGTTCTCATTGTGTAACAGCACGAATTTCAAGTTTTCCACTGATTTGTCGATAAAGAGTCGCCAGTCTTCTGATCGACACTCCGCCAGAACAATTTCAAGAAGTAGTCCCGGATATCATTGCATTATACAAGTTCATCATGTTCAGTGAAGTATAGAAGAAGCCTCTTTTCTCTACGATGAAAGAGTAATGGAACGGAGAAAAATTCTCTCCGGCGCCGGGACTTGAACCCGGGTTTTCAGCTCTACGTGCTGATGCTTTATCCACTAAGCCACACCGGATACAACCCCGACGCCGGTTAGAATCGTCTCAGATTAAGCTCCAACTCTTGGGTTCCCTCTAGTGGCCGCCCTCTGCACTACGTCATAGATGTCTATGAACGCAGGACCGAAGTCCACACATGTGCTGAGGTGCACTCGATATGAGTGACTAGTTGGCCGGGATCCGACGGAATAAGCGCCGTCTTAAATCACGAAGTGATTTACGCATATCATATATATTATTTTAATGTACCGAAGTACATATGATATTTCCATGCAGATATTCTGCGTCATCATACGATAATATAATATATATAATATATACTCTTTTCTCTAGTCTCTGTAATATTAATTTCTAGTTTTAGGCAGTTCATTTCCTTCAGCCTGGATGCCAAGAGTTCAGAAACTTGCTTAGATAGACTGAGGTTTCATATCAAGCCACTGAGTTGATCCTGGGAGAACTGCTGAGATATAGAAATACTGGCTTCATATTCACTGTCATCAGTTTTGTTTTCCACGTCCTGTAATTCTTCAACATCTGACGATGAAAGTTCGGGAAGAGTGGTAAATACTGGCACTGGAACATATTTGCTATATGGCACAGGTCGCCTTGCTAACTCCAAATCAGGATACTGCCACTTCCGTTTCTTGTATTTATTGAAGTCTTTTACACTCACAACACAAAAATAAGTCGTAGAGGTGGTTTCTTGGTACTTCTCCATACCATTGGCACTCCAAAGTTTAAACTTTTCTTTGTTCCTTTTGATCACTTTCGTAGATCTTCTACACAGATTTTAGAAACATTATAGGGAGTCCACCACACACATAACAGAACTCATCAGGGCAGGTGAGGCAACCTCATCGTAAAGAACTCATATTTCATATTTCACTGCAGCAGAACAAAAAAATTAATTTAAAATTTAATTGCATACAACATAATATTACACGACAATAAACAATCAAACCGAAATTTTAAAAAGTTGAAAGATTTCCCTTCATAAGTCAGTGGAGACAGGTAACGTCAGAATACAATGTTTATTTGATGGACACTCCGTATCTTAAAAACTAGAGCCAAAAAAAAAAAAAAAAAAAAACAATGGAAGATTCGGATTCAGCATCACCAAAATATCCCATATTCCTTGTAACAAAATTGGCACGTCGATTTTTTTTTTTGACCAGTGTTATAGGTGTGTTTATGTTGATAGACCCAGAGATAGTAATTAACAAGTATTTAGAAAATAAGGCCAATGGATCAATAGTGGGGAATAGTGATTACCTTTTACACAAAACCTACTATTTATTCATTTAATAATCATTTTAGGAGGCATTAATTACAACAATAATAATGATAAACTTGGAACATTATTATAACGATGAACATATATTATAAGATATCAGCAATATGCCAATATGGACTCATACTCATAAAAATCTCCAAATGACATACCGTATAACCAGATGATACAAATAATAATATATGATAATAAAAACAATAATAAATAACGATCATGAATGGCTAGTATAGTCGTCTAAGTGGAATCACAAGCCCGAAAATCCTAAAAAGAGAACCCAACTCCCCCAATAATGTTAACTGGAAATAGGGTAGTATTCACACGCCAATAGTCTGATCACAAAATGTAGAGAAATATTAAGATACCTTTTAAGTACTGTAAGGAAACCCACGCCACATAAACCGGTGTAACCAAAAGATCAATCATTCCCGCAAAACAAACTCCAAAGCTCGAGTTGAAGCAACCAGAATTATTGTGAAAGAAAATGGTAAGTCAGCTTGGCATAAAGACAGACTTACGGAGTCCAAGATGATATAATGGCGCTCCACCGCAAGCTGGTATTTCATAAAATAATGAAGCACATTCGGAGACTACCAGTGTCCCACGCCAGCGAGCAGGAAAGAGGGGGCGCGAGGCTAGCAGAGACGAAACCAATACTGCGCCCCAATGTGTAGAACAGATCGGTAGAACGACATAAGCCGCTATAATTAACCTCGACGTAGGCAGAGATAATTCGAAGAATAGCTCGTTGATAAGCAGAGGCGAAACTAATACTCTGCGCCAATGCGTAGAACAAATCAATGTAGCGTCATAAGCCACTTTTAATAACCCCAGTGAAGAGGCAGAGGAGTCGAAGAAACTTCTTGGTTAACAATGGAACGTATTAAATCGTTCCAACTCCAAACGTCGGTGTACCAGACCAGAATATCCATATAATGCTTGCCTCCGTCCTCAACACAGCGACACATTAACCAGCTCGCTCCGTGATGCAAAGACGACAGCCGGCTAGTCTGTGTGGTCCCCAGCGTTAAGTAGTCGGTTCCGCCGTAACTTAGTAATCACAGGAGACGACCTCCACAGCAGATGTCAAGTTGCCTCACGGCTGGCAGTCGATTCCTCGTACTCGCTGCTCCGAGGACGGACCAAGACAGATGGCGGGGGTGAATCCGTTACAGTTCAGAAAGAGCGAATCCAGACACAGATCTCAACAGAAGAGGAAAAACCACTTTTCATTGGAGAAAGAATTATAACATATTGCCTTCTGTAGTGAAATAAAGAAACGAAAAAGAAAGAGTAAGAGAAATATCACTCTAGTGAAAATAAAGACAACGTAACAACCCTCTTTGTAAGAGTCAATATTAAACATGTCGAAGAAAACAAATATAATAGTGGTGTACAACACAACAGCGTTAAATGATTTTTTTTTTTTTAATTTAGATCTCACTTTCCGTTCCCTAATATTTTTTATGCTGACGCAAACGAACGGTTTTCGAGATAATTTCGTGACTGGTGGAGCTCGTAACTACTATAGTTCATTTAAAACAATAACGTGAGAACTTGCACCTACATTATTATTATTATTATTATTATTATTATTATTATTATTATTATTATTATTATTATTATTTATTGTGATGCTTTATTCAGTGATCTGAGGGTGGATTTATCCCAGAAACAGCAACGTGTTCATAATGCGTGTGTTCGTTTCATTTGTAATGTCCGCTACTACGATAACATTTCGCCTTCTTTCGATAAACTATTGTGGCTCAGGTTAAATGAGAGAAGAAAGTTACATTCCCATTCTCTTTTATACCGAATTTTGCACACCTCTTCTCCCTCTTACTTATCTGTCCGATTCCACAGTCTTTCTAGGTATCATAAATTAAATACTCGGTCACAATATGATAACACGCTAGAAATACCACTGCACACATCATCTCTTTATTATTCATCTTTCACTGTTGCTACTTCTCGTCACTGGAATTCTCTGCCGCCTGAAGTCAAGGGCTGCCGAAATTTAATTTCCTTTAAATGTAAATTAGAAAAATATCTTATGATGATTTGCCAGACCTAACGCGTTCCAAATATTTAATGGAATGTGTTCCACTGTATTTACTTTTATTTCTTTTTTTGTTTCTTATTTTTATTGTGTAGTCACGTAAATCGTGTTTATTTATCACTTAACACCAATATGTATCCCACTGTGTTTTTATTATTAATCTACATTTTTGTGTACATTTTATTCAATTGTAGGTTTCTGATTTAATTATGTGAATCCCACTTAATTGTAATCTAATACTAATACGTATGTACGTGTATACTAACGCGTTTATTTTTATTTTTATTGTGTACATTTTTTATTGAATTATCGGCTTCTGTTTTTATGTGATTCGTATTTGATTCTAAAAAACATTAATATGTATTCCACTATGTTTGTTTTTATTTTATGAGGTAGGCTATTTATTTTGTAACTACCTCTTTTGATCTCATTATGTACCTAAATTTTATCAGTATGTAATATTACTAAATTCAATATTTTGAAATTAAAGGACGAGGAAGCTAAGCAAAATTATCAGGTCGAAATTTCGAATAGGTTTGCCACTTTAGAAAGTTTCGACGAAGTTGAGAAAGAATTAGATGTTGATAGCGTGTGGGAAAATATCAGAGATAGTATCAAAATTGCAGCTGAGCAGAGCATAGGTTATTATGAAACTAAGAAAAAGAAACCGTGGTTTGATGAAGATTGTTGCATGGTAGTAGAAAGAAGGAAACAGGCAAAATTGAAAGTCTTACAGGATCCAGTTGAGGAGAAGAGAGATAATTATTTCAATGAAAGACGGGAAGCAAGTCGTACACTTAGGAATAAAAAGAGAGGTTACTTGAAGGAAAAACTGAATGAGGTAGAAACAAATAGTAAGAATAAAAACATTCGAGATTTATATAAGGGTATAAAGGAATTTAAGAACGGATATCAGCCAAGGGTAAACGTGATCAAGGATGAGAATGGTGACTTGCTTGCAGACTCTCCATCAATCCTAAACAGATGGAAAAACTATTTTGCGCAACTACTAAATGTACATAGGCCAAATAGAAATGATCGGGACAATATTGAAATACAAACTGCTGAGCCATTTATACCCGAACCTACGCTTTCAGAAGTCGAAATTGCGATAGAAAATCTGAAAAAGTACAAGTCTCCAGGTATCGATCAAATTCCAGCAGAATTAATACAAGAGGGTGGAAGTGCATTATATAGCGAAATTTATAAACTTGTACTTGCTATTTGGGAAAAGGAAATTGTACCAGAACAATGGAAGGAGTCCATAATTGTACCTATTTTTAAAATGGGGGACAAAACCAACTGTGGTAACTTTCGAGGAATATCACTTTTGTTGACGTCGTACAAAATTTTGTCCAATATTCTTTTGAGGAGATTAACTCCGTACGTAGATGAAGTTATTGGGGATCATCAGTGCGGTTTCCACGTAATAGATCGACTATTGATCAGATTTTTTGTATTCGGCAGATAATGGAGAAAAAATGGGAGTATAAGGGTACAGCACATCAGTTATTCATAGATTTCAAAAAGGCATATGACTCGGTTAAGAGGGAAGTATTATATGATATTCTTATTGAATTTGGTATTCCCAAGAAACTAGTTCGATTAATTAAAATGTGTCTCAGTGAAACATACAGCAGAGTCCGTATAGGTCAGTTTCTATCTGATCCTTTTCCAATTCACTGCGGGCTAAAGCAGGGAGATGCACTATCACCTTTACTTTTTAACTTCGCTTTAGAATATGCCATTAGGAAAGTTCAGGATAACAGGCAGGGTTTGGAGTTGAACGGACTACATCAGCTTCTTGTCTATGCAGATGACGTGAATATGTTAGGAGAAAATACACAAACGGTTAGGGAAAACACGGAAATTTTACTTGAAGCAAGTAAAGCGATCGGTTTGGAAGTAAATCCCGAAAAGACAAAGTATATGATTATGTCTCGTGACCAGAATATTGTACGAAATGTAAATATAAAAATTGGAGATTTATCCTTCGAAGAGGTGGAAAAATTCAAATATCTTGGAGCAACAGTAACAAATATAAATGACACTCTGGAGGAAATTAAACGCAGAATAAATATGGGAAATGCGTGTTATTATTCGGTTGAGAAGCTCTTATCATCCAGTCTGCTATCCAAAAATCTGAAAGTTAGAATTTATAAAACAGTTATATTACCGGTTCTTCTATATGGCTGTGAAACTTGGACTCTCACTCTGAGAGAGGAACATAGGTTAAGGGTGTTTGAGAATAAGGTGCTTAGGAAAATATTTGGGGCTAAGCGGGATGAAGTTACAGGAGAATGGAGAAAGTTACACAACACACAACTGCACGCATTGTATTCTTCACCTGACATAATTAGGAACTTGAAATCCAGACGTTTGAGATGGGCAGGACATGTAGCACGTATGGGCGAATCCAGAAATGCATATAGAGTGTTAGTTGGGAGACCGGAGGGAAAAAGACCTTTAGGGAGGCCGAGACGTAGATGGGAGGATAATATTAAAATGGATTTGAGGGAGGTGGGGTATGATGATAGAGACTGGCTTAATCTTGCACAGGATAGGGATCGATGGCGGGCTTATGTGAGGGCGGCAATGAACCTTCGGGTTCCTTAAAAGCCATTTGTAAGTAAGTAATTACTTAATTCCAATCCAGTTGTATGTTCAACTATGTAAGCAAGTTTTAATCCTGCTTAAGTGTAAGAGAAGGCCTTATGGGCTTAACTCTGCCAGGTTAAATAAAGCCATTATTGGTATTATTATTATTATTATTACTATTATTATTATTGTTATTGTTATTATTATTATTATTATTATTATTATTATCATTATAATTATTATCATTGTGTTCACAAAATTCAACATGTCCTAATATTTTGTCCTCGAGTAAAAAACCTTACAAAGGAGAAAAATGAGTAAGAAAATTGTTAATTTTTAGAAAAATTAATTTTTTTTTAAGTTTTATTTGGTTCTCCTGCAAACTTACAATTTTGAGGATACGACGTATCACTTCTTAGCCACCGATATACTATATTGTAATTTTTGTAAATATTGTTGATTTTATTAGGTAAGTCCATTGTAAGATTATTCACACATTCTATTTGTGTAATAAAAAATAAATTACTATTGCTATTATCGTTTTATTTTATGTGAGCCGGTTGGCTCAACTGTCAGTACAGCCTACAACAGCGCCAAAACAGTCAACTAGAGCTCATTTCGACCACGGCGCCATCTATTCTAAGAACATTTCCTTCCTTTTTTCCTCATTGGCCAGCAGGAATTTTGAGTATCTGAGAGAGGGGGAGCCGAGTTTAGCTGGGAAGCCTCGTCAACTAAACATGTCACTCGAAAATCTCCAGCGATGTAGTAAGGAACAAAACAACTAGCGTAATATATATATATATATATATATATATATATATATATATATATATATATATATATATATATGTTATACTTGGTAATTTGTAGACCTATTGTGAACGAACTAGTCCCTAGAATCAGCTGATATATAGTGATAGTCAGTACATATAGCGATTGTTTTAGGAATCCGCCTAGTCTTAGTGTCGTAGTTAGATGTGGGAAACAGTGTTTAGGCTGTTCAGAAATCTGTCTCGGCGTAATTGTGTGTATTGGAGTTATATTCGTGTTATATCAATATGGTTGTATTCTGGTAAAATAATAGTCGTTGTGGAATAAGTGGATATATTTGTATTGATAATCGTCGAGGATAATATGGTTATTGTAAAGGCTAATTTGGTAATATAATAGTCGTCGTGAAAATATTGTGGGAATACTGTGAGTAAGTATGTGGTGAATATAAATGGTCGTCGAAGGATTTTATTGGAATAATATACTGCGAATCATAGTGTCGGTATATTAATGATATCTATCGTGTGGAATATTTGAGGATCGACGGTTGCATGAATATAGCGTCGAGTGTACAATTACGCGGACTGTAGAGTTCTACATAGTGCGAATAGGACTAGGCGAAAGTTACAAGAGTATTGTCAGCCAATATAGAGAAAGTTCAGGACTGCAAGGAAGTAATTGTATTTCAGCACAGTTAGTTAAATGGGAACAGATTGACTAGTTGATTTAAAGTGTTGGTATTCTTTCCTCCTCTCATTACGATACGCCAGAGTTGTAAATGATTGTTTTACAGCTGTGTGGACATAGTTTATGAATGGCCGTGGTTAAATTGTATGAATGTATTGTATAGGAAGTTAATTGAAAAGGAATTTTGTAAGAGTGGCTGCCATTGGGTATATTGGATTCGGTAATCAGTGTATGTTAACATCCTCATTGTTATAACATATGCATCTCTTTTATTTCATCGATTAAGTCATTATACATTGTTATTGTAATTGTTATACATTCAGTCAGATTATTATATGATGTTCTTAGATCTATTGCATTTATTAATTACATTGCTTCCATTTCGCCAATCGACTTACCCAGTTCACCATTACATCTCATTTAGTAGCAGTAGGAAGTAAATGGTAATCAATGATAAATAAATAGTGGTATTGAAGTTAAATGTAAAAGAAGAGAGTGCGGTAAAACTCCCATCCCAACGGTCCATATGTAAGAAATAAAACAAAAAATACTTTAACAACCTACTTCAATTTAATCGCACTTCGTACATCTTTATTTCAAAGACATTTATATTAGCTTTTATTAACATTATTATATTGTATAGGGTAAACTAGGGTCTCTTGGACAGTCGGGCATGTTGGACACTTCGTACTTTAACGTGTTACCTCGCCACTTGTGAGCACCACATTCTGCTAGAAGTCAATGACGGAAGTAGCCCCACTCGTGGCTACTTCCGTCATTGACTTCTAGCAAAATGTGGTGCCCACAAGTGGCGAGGTAACACGTTAAAGTACAAAGTGTCCAACATGCCCGACTGTCCAACAGACCCTAGTTTACCTTATTTATAATTCCCGGATAAAATTCTGAATATGAAGAAATTAAATTAAATTAAATAATTTACGAGAAATCTCTGTGCACAGAGAGTGGCACGGACTGACAGAGAGACATGGAGAAGACAGGATTAAAATATTTTTCTGAAGTGACAAAAACATATTTCTTCGAAAATCTTGAAATATAATTTTTAAAGGATCATAATTAAATAAGGATCATAATTAAATAATCTCTAATGAGAAAGCAGAATGAAATACCAAGCTTGAATATACATCTTTGATGATTAAACCCGTATTATTCAAATTCAAGATTTAAAATTACTCGTATATACCGAAGTATTAAATATTAAATTGTTCATTTAGCGTCGCGGATTTTTTAGCCTGTGGTTTAATGTTCTAGTGGGCTACTTAATTTAAGTGGAGTTGTGTAAAATTAATTAATCAATTTCAATTATACGATACTTGAAGGAAGGCAGATATCGTCATTTACGGAATTATAAACATTAATTAAGATTCCATATCTCTTATTGCGGACATATTAAATGGAAATATTTTATACACGTCTTTTGAAAATGAATTACAAACAGGAGTATCATTGGCAGTATGATAAGCAGTACTGCACTGCTGCAAAATAGATCACAAATGTAATGTCAAAATATGTGTGATTTTCATTCTTTGCTGTCGTATCAACTAGCATTAAATCTATTTAATTTTATCACACTTAATTATAGACACTGCATAATTATGGTTTATTGTATAATTCATAAACTTGGTCATACATTTATAAACATGGTTATACCTAATTTATAATCAGTTACTGCAACAATTTTCACTTTATCTGGGGTCGATAACATTGCTGTCGGCGAGAAGGTAACTCGCTAATAAGACCAAGACTCGCCATGATATTACACGATTAGAGGAAATAAAGTAGTGTAATAATATAAAATAATAATTAACTTACAAAAATTCTATTTCACTAATGTTAGCTTCACCAAAACGTTTGAACGGAGCCGTCATTTTCAGTCGACTATATGTGCGGTAAACAAATGACATCGCAAAGCATGTTTTATAATACCGTAAAGAATTTTCAGTTCGAAATTTTGGCAAACAAAGAAACAAATGGTAGAGAGATGATAAAAACAGAAGAAAGTATATAAACATTAGAATTGATAAAATATTCTAATAAAATAGATATCAATTTACTTCCTATAATTATATTTCACTAATGTTAGCTTCACCAAAACGTTTGAAAGGATCCTCCATTTTCTGTCGACTATCTATGCGGGAAACAAGTGACGATCGAAAAGCATGTTTTATAGTACCGTAAAGAATTTGCAGTTTGAAGTATTGGCAAACAAAGAAACAAATGCTAGGGAAGTGATAAAAACAAACAAATCCTAGGGAAGTGATAAAAATATACAAATGCTGGAGAAGTGATAAATGGATAAGCAGCCAAGATTTGTTGAAAGACGTCATTTCTTACCGTTTTATTGGTCAAAAGCAGTATGACGTAGTAAAAGTGTAAGAGCCACGGAAACAGTGGCGTATACTGGTTTAAGGGCCTGGGCTACCACTGACCCTATTATTACACAAAACATATTTTAAAGTCCCTATAATAAAATTCCTTACCTATTTATATATGAATTCCAGACGTCTTGATTGGGACGAAAATACTTTGATGACTTCGTCATTGAAATTACAGTTGGGCCGCTTGCGAAGTTTCTGTAGAAATGACTTTTCAATGAACATCAGTGCCAAGCCGGATAAACGTTCTTATGTATGAGTTGATCTACAGTAGGATTTTATTCTCTTCAACGCAGAAAATGTTCTTTCTATTGATGCTGACGTAGCTGGTATTGTCACAATTAATGTTGCCAATTTAAGGACTTCAGGAATAACTTGGTTCAGCTGGTTTTCATATATGGCAGATAATATTTCATGGATAGGTTTGTTCGAAAAACCAAAGACCTCTGCTGAATATATTACACTTAATTCATTTTTCAAATGTACTTGATCAAAGTGACTGTTATAGGACTGAAATAATTTGTTTAGTGCCTCATTCGGGAAGTTTTCTCTATAAGCAGAAAATTTTTGAGAATCTAGAAGATATGTGAACTGAAGCTTTCCATAATCAGAAAATCTGTCAGTAATTTCCATGTGCATACGATCTAGTATGCTGTAGTACAGCTGCCTGTATTTCAATTCATCATCTCCTTTTCTTCGCTTTAATGGTGGTTCCATTGTATTGGCTGAAGAATTTTCATTTTCCATATCACTCCATATGGACGGAAACCCACTACGTCTGAACTCGAATGTAGTATTTTTTTTTAACTTTGATACCTCTTGCAAGCAGTATGCTATGTCTAGACTTTTTGTCTGAAGAATATTGTAGAGCTCATCTCTATGTGCGAACACTCTAGCATTGACTTCAAGAAGAAATATATTCTGAAACTGTGTGAAAAAAATACAAATATCCTTGAGCCTGCACAATTACATCATCAACCCAGTTTTCGTCAGAGTCATTACAAATGATATTTTCAAAGAAAGCAGTCAGTTGTTCTCTGTATTACTTTACTGTATTTACAAGCCGAGATGTAAAATTGCATCTAGTTGGTGCTACTTTTGGGAGTTTCTTTTTCATAAGTTCTAGAATTTTTCTGATCTTTTAGGAGATGATGAGAAAAATGCAGCTAAATCCGACAGTGTTTTGAAAAAAAAAAATGCGGCATTCTGGAATGGATGAAGTAGTTTGTTGCAAAACTAAATTGAGAACATGGCTGTAACAATGGACAAATATTGCTTGAGGATACTTTCCTTGAACTTTTGTTTTTAAGCCATTAATATTTCCCTCCATAACTGAAGCACCATCGTATGTCTGTGCAATTAACTTATTGCCGACATTGTATTCTGCTATAACACCTTCCACATGCTGAAACCAAGCAGCAGCAGTTTTGCCCGAACTGACATTTGTGAATCCTATAAACCGTTCTTGAACATTGGCAGTACTATCGACGTATTTTAAAACAGTGGACAATTGACTCTGATTAGAGCAGCCACTTGTTTCATCAACAACAATGGCCGCAAAAGGTGCTTCTTCTATTTCAGATTTTATGTTCTTTATCATAACCCCACTTATAGCAAATATTGTCATTATGAATTGCGGGAGAAGTACCACGAAATACTGTTGAACTCTCAAGATGATTGGCCAGTAAATGGTCAAATTCACTTAAGGAACTTAAATATTCAATATGATTTCCTCTATTGTCTGATTCCACACTCTCATTATGATCCCGAAAAGCCAATTCTTGTTTTCCTAGAAAGCAGACTGCGTTAATAAGACGCAGTAAAATCTCCCGATTTTTTTTTTTTCACAGGAGCATTGTGTTGGTTGATATGTAGAGCTTTTTGCTTATCTAGCTGTAAATCAATTCTTGTCTTCCCAAAGTTTGCAAAGTTCATGCTACTACAAATATGAGCTTTTAATTTGTCGTGTTTTAGGACTGCCGTTCGAAGGGAGTTCATATTAGAAAACCCTCTTTTGACCACACATTAGTTTCGCGGCTAAATAACAAACATGGCCAGCAAAATAGTTTAGATAGTTTAGAACTACCACACAACCAATTCCACTTACCATATGATGCTGAAGTGAAATGGCGTGTGTACTCACGCTGTTTTTCTTTTACGTCCATGGACAAATTTAACTCAGGAGTTGGTCTTTCCATTTTCACAATTTCAACTTCCTCGTTGTATGTACGACGGTTAAAAGGCACTTTTAATAAACCTTCTATTACACAGTCATTTTCAACACAAACCTCTCCAGAAACTTGTTCTGCCATATTTTTCACAATATCACTTAATTGGGAAATTAAAAACTTAATAATTCACAATTAATATAACTCTTAGACACTCGAACAAATCACAAATTTAAAATACTGCACTGCAAGAACACAATTACATTCATGAGCTAGCATGCTAAGCATGTTGTTGCTTCGCGCCTGCGAAGAAACCGATCACGAGAGCGGCAACTCACCCGGCCTTACACTGCACGATGGTAACAGAAGAGAGCGGGGGGGAGGGGCAGTTGTGCGACCGGACAGCGTGAGCGGTACGGTCACAGGCTACCTCACGTAGCAAGCGGTTTCTCCAGTGATGCCGCCTTGACAACTTGTTTCTTTTCGAGAGCAGAGAGTGCATATACATCTAAGAATTACTTTAATTTTAATTACTGTGGTAAAACTAATACAAAATTATTACATTATGTTATAATATAAACTTTTTCTTTTGTAATTTCCTTGGGCTACCGCCGGTAGCCCCGGTAGTCCGCAAAATACGCCCCTGCACGGAAATACACATTTTGAGCATCCCTGATGACAAAAACGTGATTTATGCTTGTCAGTTCGCATATGTACAACGATTTATCCTGAATTATCGGACAGATTTTGTTAATATGCGAATTTACACGACAATTTATCAGGGAATGATGAAAGTGAACTATTATAATTTCAAGTGAAGGAATGATGCGTCTTTATTTTAAGTCAAGAACAGGAAATGACGAATAGATCGAAATTGAATAACTTTTAATTTCGTGCCATTTTTCGTTACGTACAATAATTTGACAGATTAAATAGTATCGTGAAAAAACCGATTTTCTAAAAGAAGATAATAATTATACAGTACAGGACAATAATATTTGCATTCTTAGATTCGACTGCATTTTAAAGTTTTATTTTCTCCGGTAATATAGTGAAGAAACCCTCATTATTAATGAATTAATTATAAATAGCTATAAACTCGTCTTGTCTTTATCGGTAAATTATCACAGAAGCGAATTTCAACAAAAGTTTCAACTGTGGAATTTCTGAATCTGAAAAGAAAGGAGTATGCTAAAATTTGGTGAAGTAGCAATATATTTTAATATTTGTAGACATACAACTTATAATGCACATTTCAGGAAATAAATTTATTATACATTGCTATTATTCAAAATTGTTTACTTTTAATTAAATTTGAACTTAGTTCTTAGAATAAACACGCTCATACATCTACTTAAGGCAGAAAATTAATAAATGACCTCAATGTCTTAATTTCTGGGATTGTTAAATTATATATTATGAAACTAGTCTATAGTGTTACACCGTATTCTACGAGTCAATGTTAGGAAACGAGCTTCATTCATTTCATAACTTCGATTAATGCAATAACTGCATAACATTATAAATGTGTATCATACATGACATTTTTATGATAGCATAAGACAAATTAAAACATAATATCAACTTTGTTATACTGGGTTGTGTAATACCATGATTTATGAAGAATGAGTTACTCTGACAGCAGTTTCTTTTTTTTTCAGTTTTATTTATATTCGCTTTAAGATTTGTGATTATATCGTGATTATACTTTGGACAAGATTTCATTTTTTCTTGTGACGTTCAGTGTTCTCTTTAACCCGAGAACATCTTATGTCTCGATATGAGATGCTCTTTCACCAACAAGACATCCATTGAGCCTGCTCGACAAACCCCGACTGGACCGTCGAAAAGTCAGATAGGACTGACGAAATGCTCTCTCACCAAAACATCTATCGCCAGAGCTGGACACTTAAACCCCCCACAGAAGTACCATCTATCTCCGGGCTGGACTTTCATACAGACGCTATCTCGTGTATAATACTCCAACTATTGCGATGGCTGGCTTACTGAAGTATTGTTGTCGGAGGAAATTCTACTGAGAATTCATTTTGCTATAAGACAATGTTGATGTCCTTTAAGAAAAATGTCAGTGAGCATTTTTTTCAAGATGTATTATACAAACCATTTTAAGACAATTGCTGTTTCTTACCATTTTATTATAATTTCATTAGGCTACATTCTTATTGAAAAATACGAAGTTAGTAAAATCAGTAGTTGACTGATTGTATTATAAGCATTGCAAAATGTCCCCACATGAGAAAGCACGGGACAAGAATAAGGGGACAAAAATAGATCTCCATTACGAACAGCAAAGCCATGGAAATTTTACCGGATGAGCTCAAATTACATCATTAAATAATCAAAGGATAATGCACACTAAATTAATAATTATAATCCGGGGGTATTATGTTTCGCCTCTCTTTTTCCCCGCCCAGTTAATTAGTGTTATTAGTATTTAATTGACCTATGTAATATATCTAATTAAAATGAATTACCGTACGTATAGTGAAAGTGACACTTTATATAAACACGTATTTACATGTATAGGAAGAAAAATAATTGCATTATATTAAAGCAAACCTTAACAATCATAATAACACTGAGCATGAAATCCAGAAATAATCTTCCTGCAGATTTATATTTTCTTCGCGGTCTGACTTTAGACGAACTGAATGCAAATCTACAATGACATAAAAAGTTTCACAGTGTGTAAAAACGCAAATCCAACCGGACAAAATTAATAACTTGCCTGTATTCTAACGGATTGTTATGAAACTTTGTACAGACCTTGCAGATAGCATATATTATTATGTACAATTGTGTTTGTGCTTATATGAAAGGAATTATCACTTTATAGGTGACTGTTTTAGACACAATTAATTACTTATCTCCATTGTAACTGATTTTTGTGAAACTCTGTATAGAAGTTACAGGTAGGATATATTTTTTGTGTAAAAACTCTGATTACGCGTGCATAACAGAAACTACTCCTTTGTAGGGGTGAATTTAAACAAAATTAATAACTTCTCTCTTATAGGCCTATAAGAGATTTTTATGAAACTTTATGCAGGAATTACAGGTAGCATATATATTTTGTGTACAAACTCTGGTTACGTTTGTATAAGGGAAACTACCCATTCATTGGCGCTATAGTTACACAAAATTATCAATTTAACTTCTATATAACAGATGTTTACAAACTTTTGTACACTAATTACACTTAGTATGGGCTATACTTTTGTGTAGCAACATTGATTACGTTTATGTAATAGGAACTACACTTTTTATAGCGGGTGGCTTTAGACAACAGTAATAACTTTACTCCTATATAACAGATTCTTGTCCACACCTGTGGAATAACGGTTAGTGCGTCTGGCCGCGAAACCAGATGGTCCGGTTTGGAATACCGGTCGGGGCAAGTTACCTGGTTGAGATTTCTTCCGGGGTTTTCCCTCCTCCAAATATGAGCAAATGCTGGGTAACTATTGCTGGTGGACTCTGGACTCATTTCACCGGCATTATCACCTTCATCTCATTCGACGCTAAATAGCCAGTGAAATAACCAACTAAAAGAAAACAGATTGTTGTAAAACTTTGTAAAGGCGTTACGAGTTATTGATGGCATAATTTCTTGTGTACAAACTCTGATTACATTTGCATGCAACCTGTAACTTTTGTACAAAGTTTCCTGTAAATATTTTATATAGGAGAAAAGTTATTAATTTTATCTGAATGCACCAGTATAAAGAGATACATTCTCTTTTAGAAATACGAGTATATTCAGAATTTGTAGAAAAAGAAATATTTGTTACCTGTAACTTCTGCTTAAAGTATCATAAAAATCTATTAGATATCAGTGAAGTTATTAATTTTGTCAAAATGCAGATGATATAGAGAGATAGTTCCTATTATTGAACAGTAAATATAATTGATACACAAAAATATATCAATAGAGTTGAACAGTAACCTCGCATGTCACAAAGAATGAACAAAATGAGATTTAAATTTATCCCTATCAAAAACGTTTTTCCGGATCTGTTGCAAACACATCTTATGATAAGACATGTATACAAACTTTATAAAAAAAAGTATTTTCTTATGTCAGATATTTGTTCGTTATCAAGATATTAAACTGTCTCTCTCTCTCTCTCTCTCTCTCTCTCTCTCTCTCTCTCTCTCTCTCTCTCTCGCTCTCTCCTGTAAAATTGAATATTTTGACATACGAAGTTGCTGTTCAATATCATCGATAGGTCTATGCTACTTATAACTTCAGTAGGATGTTTCATAAACATGTCCACAGCTCTGGAGTAACGATTACTGCGTCTGACCGCGAAACCAAGAGGCCCGGGTTCGATTCCCGGTCGGGGCAAGTTACCTGGTTGAGGTTTTTTTCCGGAGTTTTCCCTCAACCCAATATGAGCAAATGCTGGGTAATTTTCGGTGCTGGATCCCGGACTCATTTCACCGGCATTATCACCCACGTTCATCTCATTCAGACGATAAATAACCTAAGTTGTCGATAAAGCGTCGTAAAATAACGTAATAATAATAATAATAATAATAATAATATTAATTCATAAAAATCAGTTAGGAAAGAAGTTATTTTATATAAATGCACCCATATTAGGGGTAGTTTCTCTTGTGTATACGTAAATAGAGTTTGTATACAAAATATATTCGTATTACTCAACCATTCTGCTTGTGGAATGGCAGTTGCTTGTACTAATAAACTGCGCCCTGAGCCGTTGTTACGTCACCTGTGCAGTACAATCGCTCTCTTATTACTGTTATCGACTGTCTCTTTCTCTTTCGCATAGAGTAACAACTTAAGATCGTAGCGCCACTGTTTACGTTCCAAAAAGTATTGTCACCCAATAGGTGCTGCCAATAAGGTGTGTACAAAATGTCGTAACAATCCGTTAGAATGCAGAAAAGTTATTAATTTTGTCCAGCTACTAGATTTGCGCTCTGATCCACTGGGCGTTTGTTAAGGTTAGATAAAAATGTGTCCAATTTATTTTTTCCTCATTCCGTGATTCCTTTCTACTTTTAAGCCAAACATGGAACAGTTGCCACCGCATTACCGTGTCCCTCGCCACTAAAAACAATTACTGATATATGCGCAAGAATGTGAGAACTTAAAACAAGCTTTCAGCACTCTAAATGATGTATAACATTATATAATAATTAACTTATTATAACCGGACACGATGAGCTATATTAAAAGTCATATTAGCCTATATTTGGACAACTCTAAATAATATATATTTTTTCAATTTTAATATTTAAACCCTACTGTAAGGGAAAAAATATTTTAAAATCTTAAAATTGAAGATTCGATAACAACCCATATGAAGTTGGACGATGTCGACGTAGTTTGCTTGCTGGAACATCTCTCTCGCTATCTTTCACTTTTGCTGTTACGAGTTTCAGATATTCAAACCTTGAATGATTGCCGACGGTAGAATTTGAGCTTTTATAGCTACTGCTGTGGAACATTCTGGTTCATATGACGTTGCAATGATTTACGTATTTCCATTATAAAATAGTACTGATTATAATATTCTAGAGTCACCTGGAATTGAAGTTCCACATTAAAAAGTACGAAAGGAAGGTGCGAATATCGAACATTCTCAGATAGTCGAAACACTATACTAAATAAGATCCATACACTATCCTCGAGAGATCCGCGTATTATAAATACCGGTATGTTTGTTTCTTTACTCACTGTGAGATGTACTATAAGGATGAATCAATTAATCTACCGAACCAATGTCTATTTATTAGTTTAGCTGTCCTCAATCGTTACTTTAATTAAAATACAAGTGCTGCGAGTTAGAGAATTTCAACGACGAAAAGTAGTGTGTGTCCACCTCTAGTCGTGTTGTGCGTGATGACTAAAACAATTTCAGTGGCTCAGTGTCAGAGTTGCCTCAACCACAATTGCACTGAAAAAATTATTGTAGTTTAAACTTAGAATTCGTTCTTTTTATTTTAAATTGTATGTTCTCAATTGGAAATTACTTCTCCTTTACCATCATCTAATATTTATCAAATATATGTACACATTTAATTCATAATAATTTACAGTTATTCTAAGCAGAAATCAAGGCTTAAAAATTTATGTGTTAGGCAACTCTGCCACTGAGCAACTTATTTATCAACGGCTTGAGACAGACACCCTGCAATTAAAACTGCGAATATAACTGTTTTTGTCATGCACTACATGTTCAATCAATTATGTTTTTAAGCTTGGTACTATATTAGATCTAACAGACGACAATATAATTGGTCAGCGTCTGAAATAAAATTTATTTGCAGGAACAGGTTTGTTATTCCCAGCTAGAAGAAAAATTCCAATTAGATAATAAGCGTCCCCTTGAACTTTAAATGTTGACCAATATTTTGGATTAAGGTATGTACTGTCTTATATTATTTGAAAAGACTGTTAGTAACGGATGTACTCATACAAGTAAGTTTTTAATGGATTATGGGGCTCTTGAATCTCAGGAGGAATAACTTTTCCAGCAGCGCAAAATAATCCCTTTGCGTCATCAGTCCATTTTTGCATTGCATTTAGAGCATATTTTATTCATTTCATCTATTTGATTACCATTCAATTAAGCATAAGCAATATTTGGATCGTAATGGAATGCTAACATACTATTACTGCGCACTAATTTTCGACTACCGTACACTCCATAATTTTAGTAGTACGCTCTCGTTGTTTGTTAATTCTCTGAGAAAGTTCAGAACTGTTTTCTTTTTCTCGACCCTGATAAGTGCGAACTGTCCATCGCTGTGAAATAACGGTTAGCGTGTATGATTGCGAAACGAGCGGGCCCGGATTCAAATCGTTGTTAGAATTTACCTTGTTGGATAATTTCAAGGTAAAAATTGTTCCGGGGCCGGGTATCGATCACGGGACCCTTCGCTTAGCGCACGAATGCTCTACTGACTGAGCTACCCCACGAAACTGTATACGAAACCTTCACAGTTCTTTCCTTTATATCCAACAACTCAAATGGACTGACAAGACGCCAGAAACCCAACTTAGAGTGCACATAATTCTGTGTGACTTAAATTGTGGCTTTCTGTTAACGTACCTACAGTAACGAATATTATATTATGCAAATATGGCTTTCAGATAGAAGCCTGCTTCACAGGAGCTTCTACCTGAAAGTCAGATGTGCATAATTACCTTGTTGGAATTTTTCGAGATATTTCTTCAACCAATTGGTACAGAAATTCTGGGTAACTTTCGGCTTTGGACCCCAGACTCATTTCGCCATTATTTCTTCATATAGCCCGTGTGAAGTTCACGGTGTAACGTGATATATTGATACAAGTGCGCGACGATTCGGCAACAAATATCATTCATAGAATAGCAGTGGTAAGCACAATAAGCCTCCTTCGGGTCCCTCTTCCTTAAAGAAAGAAAAAAAATCGAATTCTCTTATCGGCATGTCGCTCAAAGCCTTCGAAGTTAGTTTCTATTGGTCGAGACGCCGAAATGATTGCTTTACTTCGCAAACTCCAAACTCTTGTCAATAGAGCATGGATAATGGATGAAGAATATTTTTTTTGTTTTGACCTCATTCTGTATGTATATGTATGTATTTAATCACACTGCAAATGGGTATATGCCGGGTGGCAGTGATAACTAATTACACTCAATAATGACAATTAATAATAAACAGAATTAATAAAAATACAATTAAGATTAAATTAATAATAATACCAATAATAATAATAATAATAATAATAATAATAATAATAATAATAACAATAACAATAACAACAACAACAGGGAGCATCCTAAATGAAATGAAGCACAATCACTTAAAATAACATAATTAAAGTAAATCTAATTTGTTTCTTAACCCTAAGTTCGAACTAAAGCCCACGAGTATGATATGTTCATACATGCACAAGTACCTTTCAGCAAAACACTCATTTCGCTATCAACTCACTCACTGAACTGGAACTACGACACATTTCACTGATACTAAGTTATCCTGATTTCACTAACCCTTGAAAAACATTTCACTGTTCAAATACTTTTCACTGTCACTATAAATTATAAAACTCCATTGACAGAAACACAATTCTCTTACACAACACACTTCACTAACACAACACACTTCTTCACTGATACAATATTTCAAATAACAATATATCAATTACACCCTTTAAGTAGTGTGTATAATATAGCTACTACCGTCTATTAGTAAAGACCTTAAGCCTATTTTTAAATACATTTTTGGTTATTGGTGAAGTCTTTAGTAAATCTGCAGGTAAAGCATTCCAGTCCCTGATAGTATGATTGAGGAAAAAAAAAAACTTTTCAGTGTCCGTTCTCTGTCTTCTTTCCTTCAATTTTTATGAGAGTTCGTTCCTTGAAGATTACTTTGGCGGCTGCAGCACATTTTACGTAAACAAAAACAAATTAAAATCAGCATGGTACAGAAATATTATTTTAAGATGAAGAGGAAACAAATATGGATAATTGATGAGTATAGGAACGACATTTCGTGACACTTTGTAAAATACTCATTTCCAGCGACCTCCAAGGTAAAATACTATTTTTCGCTTCATTTATTTGAATTGCATTTTGGTCTAGGGAAATACTCGTCTTACGACAATACACGTAAAAATATGATTATATCCCGTGGACAAAAATAAATTGAAATGTAATACGTATAAATTGGTATTTTATGTAGACAAAATACAGTTTGAGGTGGCTTACACATCACTGTGGCTTACTCAAATATGTAGGGTAAACATTGGTAATTTCGTGATAATTCCATGAAAACTAATTTGAAATGGAAATGTGTAAATATATCCTTATTCCGATTTTTTCATCTAAAAGACTATAACTTGCTGTACAAATCTGGAGACATAAAAGATTGGATACGTTCTTGAATATGTGACAAAAACCACTTTTACAACTTAAGCTGAAAGGTTGGTTATTTCGTGATAACCTTGGTAATTTCGTGATATTGCATTGATAATTTCGTGAGAGGTAGAATAATTGTAAAAAAATTCATTAAAGTCAAATGAAATTCTCATTTATTGTTACAAGACTTCAAACATAGTAATTCCGTCTAATATTCATAGCAAGAAAACATAGAAATACATATCAACACATAATAAGAATGAAATCAAAGTAAAAATTGAAATTGAAAAGGGATCTTCTTTGCCCTGAAAGGGTGAACACTTTTATTACGGACTTTACTATAGCCTATATTACTAGGGTCACTCCAAAAGTAATGCATATCGTTTGTTTAAAAATTATATTTTTATCCTACAGCTTTGCTATTTTCACAGAATGTAGATGCATCCTTAAGAAACAAACTGTCACTTTTCCACATAATCCCCGTCCCTTTCAACTGCCTTACGTAACCTAGGAACGAGAACCTATAGACCAGCACGGTAAAAGTCTGTACCAACACGTCTGAGCCACTCTTCAGCAGCGTGCACAAGGCAGTCATCTTCTAACCTCGTTCCGCGAAGGGATCCTTCAGTTTACCAAAGAGATGGTAATCGCACGGTGCCAGTTCAGGACTGTAAGGCGGAGGTTTCAGTGTTGTCTATCCGAATTTTCTGATCTAGTCTGTGGTCTTGTGACTGACATATGGCTGTGCGTTGTGGTGCAATAGCAGAACATCCTGCTTCTCCCTATGTCGTCGAACACGACTCAGTCGAACTAGAAGTGTCTTGAGATTTGCAACATACCCGTCAGAATTAATGGTGGTTCCGTGTGGCATGATGTCCACAAGCAAGAATCCTTCTGAATCGAAAAACACTGTAGCCATAACGTTTCCTGCCGAAGGTGTACTTTTGAATTTCTATTTCTTTGGTGAATTTGCATGATGCCACTCCATTGTCTGCCTCTGTCTCCGGTCCAAAATGGTGGAGCCATGTTCCATCTTCTGTCACAATTCTTGCAAGTAAGTCATCTAGCACTTATCATTGACACTTAGCATGATAACAAATCAAACAGAAGCTACACTGAACCCATTGCGTCTCCGTTTTCTTTTTTGTTATCACATCTTCTCTTTAGATTTCGAAAATTGCTATTGTAATACATTTTATACTATTTTAAAAATTGTAACACTTAATGCTCAACAAAATTTCGCCTCAAACAGCTAAGATTTCTATCAGTAAAGCTAAGCCTATATGGCGACTACAGATGTATCTAAAATTCCAAAAACATTTCCTAAAATTTCATGAAGATACAATAAATCTTTGTACTAAATAGCATATGCTTATCTTTATTAATAAGCCTGTAATGTAATTACAAACATCCACAAAATTTGTATGCCTGAGAAGTCGACGCAAACTTGCTCTCTCCAAACATAAAAGCTCACAGAAGCAACTACAATTGTCATACAAAGCTTAGCTGTATGTTTCTGGAAACTGGACAACATATGCAATCCCTTGGCGGAAATTTGGATCTCGTAACACCATTGGTTCACAAAAGAACAAGGAAAAAGTATCACGAAAAACCACTGCCACGAAATTACCAATGTTTACCCTAACTAAGTAACAAAAATGTCTCGATAGTATATCAAGTTTTCTGTTCGTTAGGATCTGTTTTAAACCTACCGTATGGGGCATTTGTGCTGAGTCCTATATTCACTCAGGAGTTACAGTACTGACATAATTGTAGCATGTGTCCATCTACAGGAATTACTTATTCCAATGGTGAAAGAATTAACCAAATCGGTAGCAAATGCTGGGTAACTTTCGATGCTGTACCCCGGACTCATTTCACCGGCATTATCACCTTCATTTCATTCAGACGCTAAATAACCTAGATGTTGATAAAGCGTCGTAAAATAACCCTATAAAAAAAATTAACCAAGTCGGTTAAGTGGTTCCGAGAATATCTGAAACACACAAACGAACACTCTATACTATATTGATATTGTTGTTCAGATAACTGTTCGAAGATATTTTGAATCTCATAATTATCACCAATAAAGCATCACTCATGAAATAAATAAGACAGGAGACAATGGGATAGGATGGCCAGTTCCTTTCCCTTCCATTGAATACATCGCTGAATAGTAACATGTTAAGTACATTAATCAAACTTCAGATGTAAACAAACAATTGTTCTTCATCTGACATACATCGTCAAGTGAGATGTACTGCCTTATAATAGATGTACACATTCAGCCTGAACCTCTATCAGAGATAATAGTAATATTGATAAACATTTATATGAATATTACAAAATACGTAGGTTGATTTTGTTAGTTCTGGAAACTATTTTTTCTCGATACATAGCATGCATACATGGTTCTAAGTTTTACAAGCCTTCAATGTAGTCACCAGCGTTGTGTACAACGTTTTCCCAGCGATGCGGAAGCCGTTGGGCCCCTTTGGCACTGCCTAATCTGTTGACGGTGCGAATAGAAAGATCTGTTGCCTGTAAAACGTTTTCAATTGTTCGGAAGCGAATTTCGCGAAGTAGGTCCTTCATCTTAGGGATTAGATCAAAGTCGCAGGGACTTAAATCCGGAGAACAGGACGGGTGTTAGAGCACTTTCCAGCCCCAGCGATTGAACAATTCAGACACAACTTTTGTTGTATGTACCTTAGGAGTGTCATGCAGAACGTTGAGTGGATTGTGTATAAATTGTCGCCGTTTTCTTTCCAGAGCTGCCTGAAGATTGTTTCGCAAAAGCGAACAGTAATATTCCACATTAACGTTCTACATTGGAAGAATGGTATGCTTTAAGATTACACCATCTCAATCATAGGCAATAATGAGCATAGCCTTCACACCTGTGGGGGTCTGCCGAACTGTTATCTTTCGTGGTGACCCATGATGACGCCACTCGTTCGATTGTCGTTTAAGCTGTGTTTCATAAGATCTGGCCCATATGTCATCAGTTGTAATGATACGGCATAAGAAGACCTCTCCTTCGCGTTCATAGCGCTGCAAAAGAGTATGAGAAGCGTCATATTGCTGTCATTTCTGCATTTCCGTTAAAACATGCGGAAGCCATTTTGAGCAATTTTCCTCATTTTCAGGCCGTCCTGTGAAGCACAGTCGAAGACGCCAATCCTGTATCTTGCATTACCTCACGAATTGTTGATTTCTGATCCGTCTCCAACAGCGCGGGCACAGTCTGTGCAGGTTCATCACTTAGTGGATGACCAGAACGAGGTATGTCCAACACACTTTCGCCTCCTTTTCTGAAGGTTATAACCCACCTTGTTACCGTTCGGTAAAGTAACGCAGCCGCACCGCAAGTCTCTTACAGTCCTTAATGACACTGTCGTGCCAAGCGACTTCTAGTACATTGAATTTTTAACCAGATTTTCTGTTACTCCTCCGAAAACATTGCGATTGTATTTTTCGGCCACTTGCTCACAACTGCTTGTCTTATTGTTGTCACTGTGAACGAACATGGAGGGGGGAGGGCGAGTTCATTAGCTCTGAGGGATGGGTGGCATATAAGCAACTTGTGGTAAAAACGATATTGCCTGGCTCCTTTGAACGGCATCGCTGCACCATGGTTGCCACTACTAAAAATCACAATGATATCCGTATAAAAAGTAATGTATGTTTCATTTGTTGTGCTTTAAATATACGCATTGTCATTTGTTTTCACTTCATGTATTATTCTAATTGCGACAACACTGACATAAAACGCTTTTTTTTAACTCCTTAAGCCGTTAAATAATATTAGTCTTATCAAAATTTTGCATAGAAGCAACTTTTGTTATATACTATTATCAAAAAATCTATAATCGATATACTTCGATTCATTTACTTCAGGCCCCCTTACAACTATCCTTTTAAAGAAAATATATGGAATGTCATTCAGCCTAAAATCGAAAGGTGACATAACTTATTTTACATATCAATTTTAATAGACGTCTGTTGAGCCATTGTCGAGTGACAAGGTACGAGACCGAGCAACTTCTGGTTATTCCCGAAACTAAAAGAAAAAATTCGTGGAAAGCGATTTTGAATGGATGAAGAAGTGGTGGAAACTGTAAATGAGTAGTCTCCAGTGCTTGGACAAGATTTTTTCCTGCACGGCATAGTCTACAAATGCTACAGAGCCGATGGGAGAAGTGCATCAATCTGTATGAGGATTACGTTGAAAAATAAGGTAACCATATTTCTTATGAATTTATAATAAAATAATGTGTCTGTGTTGTAGCATAGGGATCTCCCTTCGTAACAAACATACATGCAAACATACATAAAAACAAAAAATTTAAAAAATACTATGTTAATTATATATTTTACTACAATTACTTTTCCAAAAACGAAAATTAGCAAGAAAAATTTGAGTTATAGTTTTATTGTTAGTACAGATGCAGATTTCCGTAAATGAAAGCAGTAGCGTATTACAAGTGACTACAATAATTCGAGGGCTTAATGTGAAAGTAATGTAACTACAATCGATGTCTTATCCACAACAAAATTCTTAACCGGCAATACGCTTATTTCACATGAACTATACCATCACGTTGTGGTTACGAATTACATTAGACTGTTCGGAAATGAGTTATGATTTTTTTTACCGAGTAGAAGAACGAATTTGCTATCGATTTGCGTAAAACCTAAAAAAGTAAATTTTAATACTTACGCTAGTATCACACTAAGTCCTCGAATTATGTATGGAAGTTTCATGATGATATCTGCAAATTAATTAGATACAACTTAAATTAAGGTGTATAATTCGTAAATTAATAAACAAATAAATTAGGATTATAAAAATTCCTTTTAAGAGCAATCTAGAGGATGAAATTTCGTGTATGGTTGCTTATTGGAGAATTACATTTATATATAGCTTTATAATAATATTTAAAAACAATAAACCATAAACCGTCTTATTATTTGGGGCACGATAAAGGAATTTAATTGTTATGGAACGCGCAAAGCATATCTTAAGAAAGTATGTTTCATCTTCGTGGTAGCCTACTCAATTTAGCATACTTATAAAATAATTATTTCTACAGCAAAATCGTGACTGGTACACTGTACACAATAAGGGTTTACGTTAAGTAATCCAATTTTTCAAGGTAAAGAATTTTCATTCTTATAAATGAAATATAATGTCGATTGTTATTAATTGATAGTCGCACTCATGACACCGATGGTGTTAATATGGAAATCGTATGTAAAAACGGATGAGGAAATACACATTGGCTTCATGGCGTTACATCACGTACAATGACAGAATCAAGATAATATTACACACAAAATAAACTAATGGGAGTAATAAAATTTAACAGCATTTCAACTCGCGCAACACAATCACGCAATTGTAACTGCATTGATTTGATATTTTTTTTAATATTTCGTACATTTTATAAATCTCCTGTGTCGATGTAAATCAGTTACATATCTGCATTATTTGCAGATTTCACTCGCAATGGCAGTACAATTACAAAATTGATTGTTTTATGAACAATAAACCGTTAGTGAATTTCAGTCCAAAAATAAAGCAGAAGAAAAATAATAACTTCATTGAGCTTTGTTAATATAAGGATAACAGAGTAACTTATAACGAAAAAAGTGTTACATTGTCCGAACAACGCAATCTAACAATGCAGAATGGAATTAACGTACAGAATTATCTTAAAATTTATAATAAAGTTGCGAATAACCTTCATCCGAAAATACGTTTATTCCCAAGATAATTTAAATCAGAATTCAAACATTCCTTTCAGTCTTTGAAGGATAATTACAGGTACAAGACACATTTCGGCATATGTAAAACTTATAGAGTGAACAGTAAGTAATGTCGTTAATTCTGTTGGATGATTCCTTTATTAAAGAGCAACAATAAAGTCAAATACCATTTTGCTATATTTTGAATAGTTTTCCAGAAAAACATGCATTTTAAAAATAGCCTATATTATGAATTTTCAGTCGTGCACGGCTGTAATCAGCAGGGACTACACATTAAGTTGTGTTGCTCTGAGCAACCTCTTCATCTGGCTTGTTTTGAATTGGGAAGTGGGAGATCATTGCCATGTCCAATGTTTTTAAACTTGTAAGAAATAATACGGATGATATACTGTTTAATTTCTGTATTTGAACTATGTTAAATAAAGTTGAATGAACGCTCATTTCAATTTAAACAAAATCTTGAAAAACTTGAAATAAACTCTACAACCTAATTTTAATTAAATTTTCAGGGAACACAAACAATAAGATACTCTTATTTCATACCAAATTGAAAAGATTAAGAAATATTTGTACACTCCCATTTCAACAGTTTATTCTAGAGAATGTAAACAATAAGTATGCTTATTTAACGTTATGAAAACAAAATTTTAGATAATTCAAAACTCTAAAGCAGCGGTTCCCAAGGGCTCCGCGAGTGATTCTCAGGGGCTCCGTGCGCGGCAGTTATGAAGATGATAAAAATTGCTGCTTCCATCTAGTCTCTAGCATGAAAAACGCAAACTACTTTCATCAAGCAAAAATACTTTCTCAGAAAATAGTTTGAGTTTTCTTGCTAGATGGAAGCACCTATAATAGATCTACTCGTTACTGGAACTATCTCAATGTTTCTTGCTTGCCAAGTACTCGATGATTCTCGAAATTTATTTTATGTTTTATATACCAAGCAGGCAGCGTTTGTTAATCGTGATACGTGGAATCTACATTCTATTGACTGTTATGTTCCCTAAAACATATACCTGCATGTTAATTTGTTTGCAGAAGTGTTGACTAAACTTTCGTTGAAATGGAACTGTGGCTTAAGACGGGCTCCGTGATACCCGAGAATCATCAGCTATCAACCAGTGTTCAGTTAAAGGGCATAATAACTACTGTAACGTTACTTTAAAAGCAGATAATGCGAATTCCTTGAGATTGAGTTCGGAATATTTTGAACATGATCCTGCTTCAGAGTCTACGATGTCTAGTGTAACGGTAGGACTATTGAAAGGAATTAAAAAACGAAAATATTGTGATTTATATTTGAATCGGGCATTCAGGAGAAAGAAAAAACTACCTACAGCATAAACTACCTAATTTTTAATTCTCATACGACCGTCAACGATTAAAGCGTTATCAAGGAAAATATTACATTACCGTATATACTTTTTATTTTAATTTTTTGTTTGGCATAAAACACATTTTTAAAATCGATTACTCATGACCTTTTTGCAATGAACGTCCACATTTGACCAATTAATAAAATATATTTTTAGCAAATAATGTTCTAATTACATAAATTGTTTAATACACCAATATACAAAGAATGAGAACACTTATGCGTACTATTTCCATATTATACAGGATGATTCACAAGGATTTACCGTTGTTTACGGAGCTTATTTCTGAAGACATTTTGAGCAAAAAAAAGTCATATAAACATAGTTTCTATTCTCAATAATTTCAGAATTACACTAATTTAAAATTGTTTGTAAAATACGTTTTTTCTTTAGTTTGAAGATAGAAGAATAATACAAATAGAGAATGAACCATTCAGAAGTATCATTTCTTTAATTGGCACATTTTATTAAGCTGTGTGTGCTGTGAACTCCTTAGTTGCTTCGTACAGACATCTTTTGTCTATTTTTAACTAGAAAAGTACATTATTCATACGCACTTATCTCAACAATTATTACAAATCGCAACACTTCCACCTACTTAATTATTTCCAGTTCAGTGCATCCTAATTTAGGTACAGTCTTGGAGAGTTTACAACACATTTTAAAAAATGTCGCCGTCCGCTTGAGTACGCTTGGCCGCACGGTTGTGAACGGCACTCGTCGCTCTACGTAACTGCATACGACTATCTTTGATTTCCGTAGCGCTCGCGCTGGCTGCTGACTGGACGCTGACCAAGATCAGGCCTTCACAGCAATGCGTTCTAATAATGAAACGTAACTCTGTAAATATTGAGAATAGGACCCATGTTTGTATGACAATTTTTGCTTAGAATGTCTTCGGAAATAAGCTCCGTAAAGGACGGTAAATCCTCGTGAATCACTCTGTATAGCTGTAGTTTATTTAAAACGAATGAACTCTAATGAGAATCTACACACTTTGGATAGAAATTAGATTGAGAAAGTAGTTGTTTATTTGTTTGTTTGTAGTTCTCCTGATCATTTTCAACTTCTTTTCCTCCTCCTGAAGTTGATCGTAAAACTCTGTATACTCAACAGGAATATATGTACTTCTTCACCTTAAGAATGTTTCAATTTTTTTTTCATTAATAGGCTTCTGTTTTGAAGGATAAGCCAACTCTGTAGGAAGAACAGGATTCTTGTTGTAACTGCGAAGGAGATTGAATTTCTCTTTGCCGGCACAATCGATGAACTGCTCAGTTTTCATTTGACCAGGGTAGCTTGAGTTGTATTCAAATGCCATCCACTTAGGAGAAAAAGACACTTTATGTACCTTGGGAATTTTTCCCATACTTGACTCAGAGAGAAAAGTCTTCTTGTAATATATAGACCAACATCGCTTAAAGTCCAGTACAGGCACAGCATTAATGGTTTCAACTGAGAACTTACAAGACACCTTTTTTAATCATAACATATTCCTCAGGTACGTAGATCCTATCATAACTTTTTATCAGTTTTTCACAGTCCCAAAATCCCTGTCGTTTGGTAGGAAGCTGTGACCTCTTATTGGAAAGAGTAACGTTATATATTTTGGAATCGCTTTGTTGATACAGTGGATAAACAAAAGCGGATCATAGTGTTGTTTTTATTTTGACCGACGCACCTATCAGAGAATAGATGCAGCACAGTTACATTCTGTGGAATATGCTTCTGGATGTAGTGAAACAGAAATGAGTATACGTCATTTTCGCCTTTGTGTGCTTCGCCTTCGTGATATACATAAAAATGTGAGAGACTAATGTATGTCAGACACATTGACCCATAAATGTCTCAAATAAAAAATGTTCTGTACAGGAATATTTGGCAGCGGCAAATTTTGCATAAAATCAAAGGTCAATCCACAAACATTATTCTCTTTTTGTCTAAGTTCAGAAATTTTATTAATATTGGCATACAATTTTTTGGACCTTCTACGGTGAACCATCAGTTCTGCTACTGTAGCTCGCTTGACAGACTGCAAGATGGGAACTGCGTATTTTAGCTGATAAAACTTGAAAAATCGGATTCTGACATCTTCCCACAACAAAATCTTACTTTAAAATATGAGTATGAAATTTGAAATGAAAAGGATGCAGGAAACACTATTAATTCCCGCCCGTGAACATTTTGAATATAGACTACAGATTTAAAGTCAGTCAGTGCAAAAAGGTCACGAGTCAAAGACTCATGACCTTTCTGCAAGAAGTGGAAATTTCAAGCTTCGCTTTCAGCACTGTTTGAAAGTATATTCATGATTTTCTTACACAGACTGGTCGGGCTACCCCTACATCACAATATTCAATTCATAACTCATTTTCGTAAAAAAGTTGACTCATGACCTTTTTGCAATGACCGATTCATTTGGACATGGGATTCACTGAGTTAGCTGATGGACGTCCACAGTGTGAGATATGTAACAAAGTTTTGCCCAATAGTCCTATGTTCCTTGCCAACCTTAGAGACGGCATTTCGAAATTCATCCTGGTTTCACAAATGAAACTACAGAGTGGATACTTTAAAAGAAAAACTGACGAACTCCATGCAGTTCTGACAATATTTTTATCTCATGTAAAAGACAAACAACGAGAAAGCACTGGAAGCGTCGTACTTGATTAGTCATGACCTGGCTCTTGCTGGTAAACCATACTCTTGCTGAAACTCTTATGAAACCACTATTAGTGACGGTAGTGAAGTGCATGGTGGACAATAAAACTGCAAACTTGATCTCCAGTATGTCTTTATCAAATAACACTGTGCGTAATCGAATACAGAATCTATCAAACGATGTTAAAAATATAATAATTTTCCGTATCAGTCAAATGAAATTTTTGCTACAACTTGACGAATCCACGGACGTTGCCGGATTAGCTGTGTTAATGACGTTTGTGCGGTACGAATTACCAGGTCCTTTCATGAAGATATTTTGTTCTGCAAGCCATTGCCATCCTCTACAAGCGGTACTGAAATTTCATTAAAGACTCGATACCTTGGGACAATTGCATTGACGTGAGCACAGATGGCGCAAAGGCCATGGTAGGTCCTGTTTCTGGCGCTGTTACAAGGATCAAGCAAGTTTAAAAAAACTGCACAAGTAGTCAATGTGTACTACACCAACATTCTCTCGCAAGAAAAAAAAAAATGCCAGCGTTATTAAAGCAAGTACTACACAACATCGTCAAAATTATCAACTTTGTTAAAGCACGATCTTTGCAATGTAGGCTACTCAGTATTCTGTGCAAAGTTATCGGAAGTATAGGCCTACACAAGTTATTGTTATTACACATAGAAGTGCGATGGTTGTCGCGTGATAAAGCGTTATCCCGCTTACTTGAACTTTGAACGGAAGTTTCTTCACTTTCGAATGACCAAAATAATTTGCTACCAGATTATTTGAATGATCAGGAATGGTTGTGCAAATTATGTTACTTGGCAGACTTATTTTTTAAATTAACTAATTCAACACATCCATACGAGGTAAACGGAAGACTATATTCAATGCTGACAAAATTGCCGCGCTGAAGAAAAATATAGCTTTCTACATAGAATGCGTCGAGAATAATTGACTTCAAACTTAGAATTAAATAACACAACAATGAATGACTCATTCATAGCAATAATAAAATAACACCTTGACAATTTGCTTCAAAATATGAATTCATACTTGCCAAGGGACACTCAGGAATCGATTCGAAAGAAATATGATTGGTTTGTAGATCCATTTCCAGTGAAGTCAAAACCAGCAGCCCTCACTGCGGCAGAATATGAGGAGTTTTATTCTTGCTTATTTATTGCTTTTAAATTATTTTATATGTAAGTTTTTGCGTAATTTATTTATTTTTTATTAGTGATTATTTAATTTATTATTTGTTCGAGGTCCTTATAAACATGGTGTCAGGCATAATTTAAAAGCAAACCACTTCTGGAATTTTGGGCTCAGATAATAAGTTAAAAAGTTAAATTTATCTTACTGTCTTTTGGTACTACGTATCTCTATGAATCGGCCTTGTTTTGGTACACGGCTGCAAAAAAAAAAAATCGAATTTGTTTGGACACAGAAGACGATATACGTCTTCAAACTCACTTCTGTGACAACGGACAGTGACAAACTCTGCCGCAAGAAACACGCACATTCTTCACATTAACTTCGAGTTTACATGCAACATTGTAACATTTTTTAAATATCTTAACTAGTTGTTATATCATTTTGTAGATTTAAATAACATTATCTCCAGTACTCTTTCACATTATTATTAATACATCTTATTATTCATACTTTTATATACGTATCGGTGTAATATGCTTCATAGAACATTGATAGGCTATAACTAAAAACTAAAAATTACTTGGGGCTCCACGAGAAACTTTTGCTTCAAAAAGGCCTCCGTGGCTGAAAAAGTTTGGGAACCGCTGCTCTAAAGGAAAGAAATAAAATTATGGCATAATTATTTTACGTTAAACGAACAAAATCAAAAGGTATTATTTTTAAACTCCATTTAATTTAAATTTAATATTCCGTGAACACAGGCAATAAGAAAAGCTTATTTTACGTTGTAAAAGTCGAATTAATAATTAAAAATCTCCGTTTGCTGTACTACGAGCATTTTCTTCAGCCAAGTAGAAATAGTAATCTTCAACTTTAATTTTTAAGGTGGTAATCAGTAAACTTAATACAAAGAATCAAATTTTCCGAGCCGTCTTTAAAGCAATTTTGTGTGTTATATTTACACTTCCCATTGTCTCAACCATCCCTCGCATACGCGAGATGCATCGTTCCAGACAATAACCTTTACAGCGTTGTCAGAGTGAATTACTTTTTAAAATTCCTATGCAGAACGAAAACTTACGTTTCTTCGGAACAACTTTCTGCACATTTAAAGGACAAAACTAAAATTCTTTAAATCATTATTATTATTATTATTATTATTATTATTATTATTATTATTGTTATTATTATTATTATTATCTTGTTTCTTGATGTGCATAAAGCTTATGATACTGTTGGACATCGGCATTTGGAATCTGTCATTCACAATTCTGCCCTTCCCCAAAAATTACAGGATTTAATTATAAATTTACAGTGTGGAAATGAAACCCAGATAGAGGTTGGAATCCATAAAACAAAACCCATACCGTTTAAACAAGGGGTTATGCAAGGCGCTCCTCTTTCCCCAATGCTTTTTAATCTCAGCATAGACCACATTTTTGATGAATTATCCGAGCCTAGTGTGGCTGAAGAATTTGGATATGACCTTGTATCGGATCTAAATAATGTAGTAACATTAGGATTTGCGGATGATATTGCACTTGTTGCTAAAAGTACAATTGCTGCATCTGAAATATTTACCATGACAAAACGGTCATTACAGCAGATCGGCTTAAGTCTAAATGAATCTAAAACTCAAACCATCGTTATCGAGAAAGGAAAATTAAGTAGTACGACATTGAATCTTGGAGGATCAATTGTTAATAGTATTGATGGAGATGAACGAATCAAATACCTTGGGATTAATTTTTCTGATGAAATTAAGTTTGACATTGCCAAAGTAATCAATAATTTAAATAATAAGATCCAAGCTTTAACATCTACTTATCTTCTGAAACCAGAACAAAAACTCAATGTTTTAAATATGTATATTTGGCCTATACTTGTTTATCCTCTTCAAAATGCTCCCCTTCACCAGCTTTCTGACCGGTTTCTCGAAGATGTGGATAAGTTAATTAAAAGTTCGGTGAAGGAAATTTTATGTTTGCCAGGAGACACGCCCGACGCGATGTTGTACACCGAACGTAAATATAAGGGTCTCAGCCTTTTCAAAGCTCAATGGGAAGCATATTTACAGCATCTCAATATTTGCAACACATTATTGAGAACCTCGAATCCTCTTGTCGTTTCTACAAGGAACATAGCAGCAGAAAAAAAAGTATGTTCCAGGAAGTTAAAAATTCCACCTGAAGATCTGGATATAAGTAACATCAATGTCCATAAACTACGACAAAATCTTAGGAAACAAGAGTACGACAAATGGTGTACGCTTCCACATAAAGGAAAAGGTGTTATTTTATTTCAAGAATATACTCCCGGAAATAAATGGATTTTTTCTAAGGAGGGTCTATCTTCCTCTGAATGGCGGGACGCAATTAAGATGAATGCTAACGTAGCACCAGTGAGAAGTCTTCATGGGAGATCCTTGGACGGTTTCCGTTGCAGATACTGCAACGAGATTGAAACCTTAGCACACGTCCTAGGATCCTGTCAGCATGGAGAACTCCTGAGAAATTCACGCCATCATAACATCCGAAAACTAATAGCACAAGCCTTTAGAAACAGATCCTTCGAGGTCCATAAAGAGGTGCACTGCGTTGCGTCTGAAGGCGGCGGAATTAGAAGAGCGGACATCGTGGCTCTAGACAAGACTAATAGTAAAGGCTTTATACTGGACCCAACTGTTAGATTTGAGGTGAGCCAGACCCAACCATCCGAGGTCAACAAAGAAAAACAACAAATTTATGAGCCTACTATTCCGTATTTTCGAGAAAAATATCAGATGGAAGGCACCTGGGAAGTACATGGTTTAATGATCGGAGCGAGGGGCACCATCCCACGATCAACTGTAAACACTATCAAAACATTTGGAATCCATGACATCATTCCAAAAATAATTACTTCAACCATTAAAGGGTCTTGTGGCAATTCTGAAAAATCATTTATACGGAATATCATAATACCCCCCCCCCTTTTCTATTCGTTAGTGTGTGATTGTTACAAATATATGTACAAATTTATTATTTCTTAAACTTAAGCTCCTAGTTCACATTTAAATTTGGCTCATCTATCTTACTGTAATCATTACTATTCTTATATGTGTGTTATTCTGTGTTTTTGGCAACCCAGGATGCCTGGGCAGACTATTTCTTGAAATAAATTATATATATATATATATTATTATTATTATTATTATTATTATTATTATTATTATTATAATGCACTGCTTTCTTAAACTGACTGAGCATAATGGGAATTAATTCAATAGTTTTCCCAAAAGACGCTATGAAATATTTCATATAAAATAATTTTATTTCCCAAAAAGGAAGCAAAAACGAGAAAAATGTATTAGTAGTTTGTTTGTAATAAATTACATTACTTACAGTTCACCCTGCATAACGAAGAAATACTTCATAATAGATTGATATTACACTTATTTGCATGCAAAATGAAATTGCATTAATCTCCTATAGAGTGATTCATGAAGAATCATCAGCACTTTAGGTGTCAGTTGTAACAGGCCACATAAAGAAAATTGAGTCATAATATGACAATAGGTCTGATTATAAATATTTATGGAGTTGCAGCTGTTCGAATACTGAGAAGCGGTTGTGCATAGAATTAAAGGAAATCAATTATTACAAATACAAAACATATTATTGAAGAATGTTTTCTTAAACATAAAATAAGCATACCTCAATTTAAGAGCAGAGTTTCAAACATCCTTTTTCCACTTCAGTGCACTTAGCCGCGCGGATGTGAATCGTAACTCGACTTGGCTGATGAGTCCAGTAGCGTTCACATCGTAAGGAAGAGTTCTCTTGCTGCTTCTGTAGTCGGAGTGCTAGTGCGCTGGTCCTCTATCCAGTCGATCCGGGTTCGATCTCCGGCCAGGACATGATGGAATTTTTGAATAAAACATATAATGCTGAGGGTTGTTAGAGGTACTCCCGTTTACCTCCATTACTTAATTATCACTCTCCATTTTCCTCCCCCCCCCTCATTTCATATATCATCCGCAATAGTAAATATAGACTAGTGCGAAGTCTTGGGGAATAGTACAGGAGCTAAGACAAGATGGACGATAATAGGAAGGGCTTAGGGGTCCAAAATCCTGGCGTTTATTAAGCTACTCGCTCACGAATTGGGACCTGACTGTATTAGGGGCTGAGGCTGAATGCCCCAACTGTCTGCGTCGGATTCAAGAATGCCACCTTTTGGACATGGGCAATCATCGGATATAAAAGCGCAGAAAGTACCAAGCCGTGTTTAATGTATGAACCCGTCCAGGATTCAACCCATGTAAAACCAAGCCAACCAAGTGTTCTCTTGTTTGTACTTTCGTACAGTTCCTAGTAAATAAGGTAAGTTGTTTGTTACAGCAGGAGAAAAGTGATAGTGGGGAGATCCATTATTTTAATAATAAATGCGTCGCCTGATCTCTAAAGTTACATCTTCAAATGTAAAATTACGAAGTGCTGATGTTAGGCCTACTTATCGACACCTGATGTCACCAGACATGACCTATGCTAGACCTTTCATCATACTTTACATTACAGTGGAATCCCACTGCTGTTAGAGTAGGCACCGCTGTTTGTATTAAGATGCAAGCAAGTTACAAACCTGGGCCACAATTTGAGGTAGGTGTATGGATTATGACAAATAGTCATATGACCTTTTGCTCAAAATGGCCTGTATACTCTTCTTGACTATAGTAAAGCCTTCAACTCTGTGGACATTGACATTTGATTAGTAAAAGTATGTGCTTCCAACTTCTCAGGAAGCAGGATTTCTTGGCTTGATTCGTACCTTCGCCACCGCCAACAATGTATTTTGTTTTCTTCCCGCCGTATTGTGAAGTGTGGCGTTCCTCAAGTATCAGTATTAAGACATCCGTTTTTTCCATAAAATTAATTATATTCATTCCTCACTAAAACATTGAGATATCACCTTTACGCTGACGACATTCAAATTTATTTACAGTTCCACTCATAAATGTTAAATGACACTTTGAAAATATTTAATGAGGACTTAACCTCAATATACACCTGGTGTCAAAAATATGGACTTAACATTAAACCCAGATAAATCTCAGGCTCTTATTCTAGGGCACAACATACTATTATCTCCTTCGAAATACGGCGTGCACCATCACACCATCTGTTGTCACAAACAATATTTCTACAACTTAGCCCATAACTGTTCAAATCTATGTGTCTACTTTGACGAAAACGAAACTTGGAACAATATTACGTTAAAAATATTACAAAAAAGAAGTGTTTTAAGTTTTCCAATTCCTAACCCACTTAAAACATCACCTTCCTTTTTATCGAAATAATTTCCTATCTAGACTCTGATAATGCTTTATTTAATTACTGCGATCTTCCATTAACTGATGTGACTTCAAAATTAGTCATAAAGCTACAACGCGTCCATAATATATGCATTAGATTTATGTACAGCATTCTGAAATATGAATATATTTCAACATACTTCGAACAGCTGTCTCTGCTCCGACTTAAGAAATGCAATAAAGAACACTCACCCTCGCTGTTGTATCAAATCACGCACAGTTATTATCCAGCTTACCTGATATGCCGGTTTCAGAATCTCTCATCTCTTCACGGCTTTGGTACATGGTCTAACAAGAAACTATTATTCTTATACCTAAGCACAGTACATGCTGTTATACTCAGTTATCTATACGAGTACCTCCTGAATCTGGAATCTTCTCCTGCCGATTTTGGAACTTGTCGGCTAATTGTGTTAATCCAAATTAAAATACGCAATTATCTCATTCAACAGGCATACTCAACTTTACATTCGCTCATAATATAATACTGAAAAGGAATATTTAATAATTTGAGCTTTTTCAGACTCGTTTACTGAATTGTAGAACAGTGATCATATTAAAATATACGAATAATTGTATTTTTAATTTATAAATTGTAGTTCTAAATAATTATCTTCACATTTCTAATGTATTGATCTTAACTAGTAACTTAGATAAGTTTCAATAATAGTGTTCCACAATGTAACTATTATTATTATTATTATTATTATTATTATTATTATTATTATTATTACTCATTTGTATTTATTGCAGACTGGGTGAGTGAAAGAGAAAGCCTCAACGCCTTAACTCTTAAAATAAAATTAATAATAATAATAATAATAATAATAATAATAATAATAATAATATTAATAATAATAATAATAATAATAATAATATTAATAATAACAATAATAATATTAATAATAACAATAATAATATTATTACTATTATTATTATTACTATTAATCATTCAGAACAAGTTTAATAACCAGGTGATCAGTTACGGTCTCACGTAAGTCCATCTCTTACAACGAACCTGTCCCAGGTCGTGTAGCCTGAATTTAATGAAAATACACATTTAAGCTAATTTTCGTCCGTTAAGAAACGTGGTGGTGATAGTCGTTCGTTTCGCTTTTTCCTCGTTTACGAAATATACTGACTTTAAAATCGTTGCCACTTATACCGCTTCTTACACGCACTCGGATTCTCATAGCTCCGCGACACAGTATCACAGCTGTCGCATTAATGTTCTAGTCAATTTGTTTTCTCGTAACTCATATTAACAAAATCCATGACATCTTCGACTCATTCGTATACCATCTAAATCTATATATATGAAGCTGCAAGTCTAGGAACACCACTGTACATACTATGCTTTCAGGAACCGAAAGGGGAATTTGAACCTAAAATAAAACAACGTATAAGCTATTAGAAGCAATTTAATGTCGTGGTCGATGCAATTAGTTTCGATAAACTGACAAAAAAAATCACGTGAGAAGATAGTTAAGAGATGTATTCCTCCCGGATGTTAAGAAAGACACACTACTCCTTCTGGATTCCTGTAGTGGTTAGATAGATTACACTATGTTTACTTTTGAAGGAATAACGTAAATTTTCCCTCCAAGAACTAAAAGATTGTTGCAATCTTTGGATGTGTATTTTTTAGGCAATAAAAATTCGTAATTCGAAGGCTAGAAAAGTATTTCAGACATAAATTTATTTATTTATTTTAATTTATTTAACTAGCTAGCCAGTGAGTACAAATTACATTTATAAAACAAAAATGTTTCTAGCCACTACCGTAAGAGCCAGGCTCGTGTACGGTGTGGTCTTAGTCAATAGTATAACATAAAATTATCTGTGAAAACATTGCAGACACACTGCTTCATAATGACATTCCAATCTGTTGTGTATCAACAGTTTCATTCGCCTGTCCTTAAACATATGCTATTATACGCATGGCAGAAGTGTGGATATATGACTGGCAAACGTGTGAGAAAGTTTGGTAACGTTCTTGCAACAATGTTGCATGTTAGAAACAGTGTGTGTGTTACAGAAGTGTATGAAAAACCAGCCTATATAAATTGTTTGTGCTGTTCAATTGCTCTTTATTTCGACCAATTCATTTTAAATCCTTCTATCATATTTGAGGTGAATCACAAAGTTAAAACATATTTTAAATTCAAATTGAATTTGTACTTTAACGAGAAAAATGTGATTTAAGAGAAAAAGAAAATAGATTGGGCCATTAAAGCGGGAGCTGTGATACGTGTCGCGGAAATATGAGGATCCGACTGTGCGGAAGAAGCGACATAAGTAGCGTCGATTTTCAGGTCATTATATTTCATAAACGAGGGAAAAGCGAAACGAACGACTATCACCATGTTCTTTAACGAAAGAAAATTAGCTTAAATGCATTTTCATTAAATTCAAGCTATACGAACTTCTGACATATTTTCTCCAATTTCTCCTTTCACTGTTCACAAATTATAATATTGGTTCGGTTGTGAGTTCGTTCAGAATATCATCATTTGTTTTGTGGTCCCATTTCGTGACTCCAGCAGTGCGTCTCATGAATTTCATGTCGGCAGCGATTATTCTTGAGAAGTCAGTTGTTCTTGTGGTCCAAGCCTCGCATCCGTAAGACGCAACTGACCGGATAAGACTTTTATAAATATTTATTCGTGTATTTGTGTGAAATAGTGATAGTTCCAGAACTGAATTTACTGTGCATCATGTTTTCACATTATTATTATTATTATTATTATTATTATTATTATTATTATTATTATTATTATTATTATTATTATTATTATGGAACTCGTTCCTAAAGCGCGGGTTATACTTCAGGAACCATTATGCATATTGGCGTAGGCATATTAAGTTCTAAGTTTAAACAAGACAGATATACAGTAGCAACAAATAAGCCGAAACTATTACAAGAAACTTCTGTCATAATTTGCCGAATTCTTAGTCATACGTTCATATGAAGAACTGATAACGTAGCACATGCCGTGTTGGTGTAATTATGCCTCAACTCGAGCATTCTTCAGTAAAATGTCCTTGATATTAAAGACGTCAACATGAATTGTGTCGTGTTAATTCCATTATGTAAAACAAATAAAACATAACTTAACAGACAATATCATATTTGCACAACTTATAATAGGCCTATATTAAAAATAAGATTTTTTTTCAATTGGGTATCTACACTTTATACAGGAGTGGCAAAAAAAAAACGTACCGACCCTTGTAGCTGATTTCAGATCCTTGTTCACTCCAGAGCACGATAGACTGATAACTAAGATTTTCGTGGTTTGAATCCTGCCTGGGAAGGAAACTTTTTTTGTTCCTTATTCAAATTTATTCCCAGTACATTTCGATTGAAGCGATATTTTACTACTTAATTAAATTATTATTCCCAGAACATGAATTTTTCCAGCAATCGAAAACTATTGGGAATACATTTGAATAAGGAACAAAAAAGTTTCCTTCCCAGGCAGGGTTCGAACCACGAATGTCTTAGTTACCAATCTATCGTGCTCTGGAGTGAACAAGGCTCTGAAATCAGCTACAAGTGTCGGTTCGGTTTTTTTGCCACTGCTGTACATAATTATATAAATGTAAAATAGCATAACCTTATCCTTTATGAAAATAGAACTACACTTACCTTTTCCTACTTCGCATTATTTTATATTGACAACATCACTTATACATTTTCAAAATATGTGGTCAATTTAACAACAACTTTAATAATAATAATAATAATAATAATAATAATAATAATAATAATAATCATCATCATCATCATCATCATCATCATAAAATAACAGACACAAATAGAGCACCATGCGGTAAAGTTCTTTCTTGATAGAATCTATATAGGCTACTCGTGAGCAACTTTTCGTAACAGAATATGTATGTTTATACAGAGTGAAAATAGGCCTAATATAACTCTTAATAATTATATATAATAAATTTATTATATATAATTATTAATTGTATTCACACTTTTCTGAACCAACATGACTTTCAAAAACTAATATAACTCGACAGATTGTGAACTTATTTCTTGGATAGAGTACAACAAGAAATACAATACCGCACTAGCCCCAATTAATACTTTTTTAGAAAAAAATAATAATTTTTCCCCAAACGTCAACGCTGTTTTACTGGATAAACACTATCCGTACAATTTTGACTTTTACTTATATCATTAGAAAAATTGATAAAGAATGATTTATCTCTTTATAGTTTGAAAATAAAAATCCACGGTGTTGTCGCAATTTAAATAAATATATTAACGTGTATCGTTATTTCCTGTCGTTAGGAATTCTGACAACTCTACTACGGTGTCAAAGAGACGGAACACTTGCAATTCAGATCTTTGTATTCCTACTCCTACTTCTGTTGGTATATGATAAGCAAAGTCACACTGAATCTACATATTTACAACAAAAAATATTATTTTAATAAATAATATTAAAATATTGCATAACATCATCATGACACAGAAATATGAACTATTATCTTCAAATAAAAATGTATCTTCTTTAGACGCCATGAAAGCGTATGGGAGAGTTTCATGCTTTCATGATCCCGTATTATAGCTGTCGTAAATCTAGGACCAACGTCTTACAGTCAAGTAACACTATTCTTGAACTCCCTTCTACCCGCTTCCCACTTAGAATAGCCGATAGATACTGAATTTTCTCTCGCTCTTCCGGCGCCAAAAGGCAAATGAAGACGGCGTTGACATATAAATACTTAGTTCAGTCATCTAATGTAAACACTTCCTTCCACGCTTAACAGTTATGCCCGCCTATTGTCTTTCTCCGAGGGAGGGGAAGGGTTTGCTGCTAGTTGCTACGTCGCATTCTGAACATGTATCTTCCACGTTCTTTACTAGAGACGTCACAAATCGCTCCTTTGGTTCAGAGAGCTGTACAAGGTGGTTGTTTGGTCGACACCACGCTTCAAGCGCCTTTCGCTCATGAGGAAGATGCGATATTCAATTTGACAGGAAGCTAAGTAGGCCGTGAAGCCGATCTGGAAGTTTGGCAACGAAAAACATCCCATCAACACCCGAGATTTAATCCGTGACCTTTCAGGTCGTAGCCAGTCGCTCTACTAGTAAAATACCCAACCGTCTATTCTCATTGGACATTATCTTTGGAATTTTATTGTAAAAAGAATAGTCTAATATTCTTTAAAGAGTTGCGAAATTAATATTGATCACCAATTCTTTTCAGTTATATTACACTCTTCGCGAGTGAATTTGTCAAATGGAAATTAAGACCTCGCGTTATACTTAATAAGTTTATTTTGAGAATATAATGATAAATAAAGATAATAAGGTTTTGCATTTAATTTACTTACATCGGTTTATAATCCGTACGTTGTGACGGCCTAGTGCATTCCGGAAGAAATAATGAAACTATTTTAAAGCAAATACGACTAGAGCAATGTAGTGTCAACTACAATAACTATATTTGAATGATAGCAACAACGGTATAAAAAAGTATCCATTTTTACTATAAGCATCATGACATTGAAGAAGAAGAAGAAGAAGAAGAAGAAGAAGAAGAAGAAGAAAAGGAAGAAGAAGAATAAAAAGAACGAGAATAAAATATAATGAGATGTATAATTATGGAAGTGGCATTCCATTGAATGAAATCGGTACAACTAAGGAATTTGACGTTAATTGGTTGCTTTTCAAGTAATGATAACGACGTTGTGATGTTCCTCATTTATTTGTATCGACACACTACCATTTTCATTGTAGGAAAGAATGGCGAATTATTAACGAGAAGAAAAAAGTAATAACACAAAGCGGTGTTATCAGTTACATGAACATATGGCATACTTATACAAAGGCAGGAGCAGGTATTTATGGAGATTCATTTATCATTTGTGTTTTTCAATATTGGTGTCGAATTGTTTGAGATTGATTTGTACTCTTGGAGGAGATTAATGGAAACTTTGAAAAATACAATTATTTTGGAATATTACTTTCCAAATAATTAACATTAAAGTTTCGTTCGATACTAGTAAAGTGCGGTATGGCCAATAGACAATATTTGTTGGATTGAGACTGTATTTAACACACATTCATTAAAACGAAAAAGAAACTTGCATCCCTCAAATTATCACTTTCAAATTATTATTATCAGTGAAATATTTAATTGTCTGCCTTTTGAGTTCACTAACGGAATTAGAACACTTGGAATACCATATAATGTAGGCTGCTTGGATATATAACAAATTCAAGTGAAAAAAAAAAATCATAAAAAAGTCAGAATATGAAATTCGCTATAAAAAGATGTAATGGTAATAATTCGCGAATGTGTTCATATATCGCTATTAGAACTCTATTTCGCGATTTGTTGAATTTTTTTATTTGCAATTAGAAACACTTAATACGTCAATATTAACAAAAATCTATAGTAAACTTATATGGTATATTATGTCGTACTTTTCGAAATCTCCATAAATACCCGACCCTGGCCATATACAATACACAATACAAACAAAAACTCAGCAATGGTAAAAACGGCCTACTGGTAGGCCTATACCTTCAGATCCTAAACATTCGATATGAACACAGATGTTAAGCGCGTATAAAAAATTTGACAAAAAAACAGTTCTATTGACAGATGTAAAGTTGTATTGGCAGAGGTCTGTGATTGATTGAAATTCAAAAGATTCTTACACTCCACAGATGAATTGATACATGAGAGCAATTCATGCAAAATAAATGTTCTATTTCGATATTTATCTCAGAATGAAAAATACATACATACATACATACATACATACATACATACATACATACATACATACATACATACATACATACATACATACATACATACATACATACATACATACATACATACATGCATACACACATACGCACAGACATACATGCATACCCACATTCACTTTTATATACTAACAATAAAGAGGAATATCATTCGATGTCTTTGGTAAAAAGGCGAAGAAATGAATTACTGCGAAAGTAGATCGTCTTCAGGACACGAATTTAGATAATTATTTCTCCTGTCATTGCAATTAATACTGTTATAAATACAGTATACGAGTAGAAGAAAACAAATTCCAGTAACCTCTGTTTACCCGTCTTTTAATAAAGCTGTTTTTAATCGAATAAGCTTCATAAGCTTCTTACTGACTATGGGTCTGTGTATACTATTGAGCGGTGCGGCTCCTGAAACAATAGAAAATCAGTCGAGCTCTGCACTGGTACTGTCACTACATGGTTCTAGCCTTTTGAATCACTCACTGTTTAATTCTCGTTAGGCTTCGTTTACCACATGCACTCTGTTAATCACAATCCCAACTCTATACTTTACTTGCTCGTTTCAGAGGGACAAAAACGAACACAACATTTGTTTAAGTATTTAGTATGCCAGATTCGACATACATCACTAATTTCCGCACACAAATACTTTACTCTTCTGGGTGTGACGCTAATACGTCACGTTTTTTTCCCTTTCTTATCTCTCCTTTTTTAATTTTTTTATTTATATTTAGTTTGTATTCCAATTGTATTTTATTTATTTATTTGTTAAGTTTTTCTTTTTGTTTTATATATATATATATATATATATATATATATATATATATATATATATATATATATAATATATATATGGTATTATGTAGTTAATATATAGTTAACCCAGATTCCGCTTTTTTCCTCGTTGTTCGCTCAATAATATAATAGGTGGAGTATATAATTTTCCACGTACTAGTTGGCAATATCTCGGTTAGGTTTCGCCTAACATATTTCTCCTTGGTTCTCAATTTCATTAATTTTGTACCTGCTTTGAGGCTAGACTGTTCATTAGTTAAATTCAAATTTATTCCGTTTTTCTTTTAAAATCCTTTCCGGAAGGTTGAGACAGTTAAGTAGGAAGACTCTGAGTCTGACCTCAGGAGAGGACAGTTAAAGTTTGGTTGAGCAACAGAGAAGGAGTTCTAGTCTGGCCGCGGTAGATCACAGTCATAGTTTGGCTCAGTAGCAGTTAACACGGAGTAAGGTATTAATGGAGACAACTTATAGCTTACACACTACTACATAATCGGATTCATTCATACGTTTATTATTATTATTATTATTATTATTATTATTATTATTATTATTATTATTATTATTATTATTATATTAGTCTGGTCAAAGACTGCCGTATGATACAAATTTATGAGTTTACTATTTCGTGTCAGCTGTAAGGTCCATCCTCTTGCTCATTCTATTTAAATTTATCCTTTCCTATTTTAACGATAGCGTTCTTTTCTATTTTGAGAGCCTTTACAGTATTGTTTACCACCTGTTGTACAGGGATAAGGGCCCGCCATTGTCTCTTCTTTCTCGAAATAGTCGCGCACATTACAAACCATTTTTCTCACCTGACGTGTAAGAGGAGCACCTTTTCTGTTACTTCTAGATCTTTTGCTGTCCCTTGTAGCACTCCATTCTCTCTCTGAGCCCTTGGTTCGTTTTGTGCCGCTAACTGCAGGAGTGATGCCTTGAAACATTGAATAAGTGAAACACACGGGCACTATAATACACTCGCAACTAAATTAAGTTTAAAATTAAACTCAAAAACTAATTCTACCTTCATCAACAATAAAATATCTACAAAACAATAATAGCCATGACAAAACACCAATACTTGCTGTGACACAGTAGCGAAGATTCAACACTTTCGAACAAAGCAACTGGCTACCACGTGCTCGCTGCGAAAGCGTCGGCAACGTCGGCCTGTTGCCATGGTCTCTGATTGGCTAGTTTGAGCGGTTGCCATGGTGACGCTTTGAAGCCGTTGAACTATCAATACCTTTCTAGTTTCGTACAGACTGTAGTAGTAGTACGGGTTTCTCACGTACGACGCAGCTCGAGATCTCCGGCGTTGCTAGAAAAGCATTAGCGTTTATCACCAGCTGCGCTGCTGGCGGCCTTTTCCGTTTCTCGAAACAATATTAGTCTTGCAGGCGCCTTAGCTCTAAACAGTGCATATTACTCAGCCTCGTTCAGTTTCGTCGGCTGTGTGATTGAGTACATGTTTATTCATTCCTATTGTGTGCAGTTTCGTTCACTATGTTAAACACTAGGGAGCAACGAGTGTTTATTGTGTTAAACTATACAATAACAGTGTCGTATGTGGAATGTCACCTTGCTCTTATTCAGAAATTTTACCGCGTACATGTTCTAATAATTTTACGATATAGGGTGGATCGGGGGAAGATGCCTGACTTTTCTTTGATTGAAAATTTAAGACACTGTTCATTTAGTTTTGAATTTCATGTTGAAATGCCAAAGTCTGGAAGGTATTTTGAAACTACATTTGTGGTACAAAACAGAAAAAATTAATTACCTTGTTTATAGATACAGGTTTTCTTCTTACCTGTACTGCAGGCATCTTTCCCTGATATTCGGGTAAGATGGCAAATGTAATTAACACATTTACTGATATATGTATTTTACCTGAACTTGGTTTGATACATGTATATAACAAAACTGACTTAATCTAAAGCTCATGGACACTTTCTCACTCGCGTTTAAGTGTACGGTAAGAAATCCCGTATGCTTGCGATGTTCTAAAACAGTGAGGAGCGTTTTTGCAAAAGTCGATAGTTGCACAAATCAAGATTTTACAGAAATTACAATTTTTAATTTAAACATACAAATATTTATTTTATAACAACAATTTTCACAGGAAGCATTCTTTGTTCCGAATCAATGAATGTAGGTTTGAAAAATATAAGCATTTTTTTTATTACTTGTCAGTGTTAGGCGCAAAAATAAGAATTTTTACAAAAAGTCGATAGATGCAGTCTATCTTCATATGAATCTCATTACAACACAATAAAATTGAAGAAAATTATTAGTGTCAACACAAAATTACAATTTTATCACAAAAGTCTGATGGGATACATCTGCTAGAACTGTTGTGTACAAGTTCGTTGCCTCGCCTGTTACTTCGAATTACTGCATGAGTTTCTTAGCCTCATTCTTTTTTACTTTTGACACCATGTTTACATCTGGAAGAACAGGGGAGTTTAACACATTACCGCATGTTTTAATTCTTGGTTTTAGCAACCACACTGCCACTGGACACGCTGTATGTGTGTTCTGCTCGGTAACAGAAACATTACGATGTTTTCCAAAAGTTTTACTGTAAGTAATCACTCGCTGCGGAGCCATCTTAAACGGCAATATTAATCTTAATACCTCTTGATCATTGGATTTTAAGTCCATGATTTTTCAGTCCTTGTTGAGATTCTTGACTGTGCCATGATTTTCTAGCATCTTAAGATAATCATTGGGATCAATATGTCTTCCATTCTCCTATAGTATTTTTCTATTCTTCCGAAAACACAATCTGGAACCATATAGCTATGACGACGTATCGGAAAGAAAGAAGAATGCGAGTAAAAATATTGCTTTGCTCCAAAAAAGCCATGAGAGTTGCCATCATAATGCTATTCTTGTTCTGACTGGCACAAAAATAACAACACAGATGAATGGTGGAAGGGGCATTAGTTAGGGATTTTTTTTTTATAGATTAAATAAAAATCTAGAAATGCAGATGCGACTTAGTTACATCCCCTTGATGACTGGGTCTCCAACCAAGTATAGAATGAAATATCCTTAATTTCTTATGTTTTTGAATGTATCACAACATAGAGGTTGTAGAGTCATACTTGTCTTGCGTAGAACACTTCGCCCACCGATAATTTCGGTAGAGGTTGATTTTGTTGTAAGTCGAAACATATCTTTATTACTTCTGGATTATCTTCTTTCATAATTTTGTAAAAATTGTCTGCATGGAGTTTTCGTAGTGTATATTTGGTCCTGATTTCATTTTTTTACCAAGTCTGTCTCTGCCTTTATTTGGAATGGGTCTATCTTGCAGGTTCAGCAGGGATCAGTACGGGGAGTTTTAAATGATAGGTTGAAATAACTGTAAAATATATGTTTATACTTCGAGAGTGAGTAAGTCTCAAGTAGTCCCAAGTTTTTTTTCTTTTTTCACAGAAATTTGTCCACATTTTTTAATAGAGAGATCTGGAGGTAGATATTTCCTACTAGATTTTCCCCCAGTATAGTGGCTCTCTCTGCATTTATACATCTTTATGTCATTTTAACTGTCATTGTAAGATTCTCATGCTTCTTGCCTGCAGTATTTCCTCCTCTATTTTCCCTTGGTGACTGTCCTGTAGAGTAGAATCTATTTTGCCAGTAGAGACAATTAGTCCTTTGAGAAACTAGTTATGCCTTGGAAACTTGACGCACAAACAGAGATTATCTGTCCATCTGTTTTCCCGATACTGTAGTTAGTTGACACACTTTGTTTTCTTTTCGAAGGCTCGGTATTCACTACCCTATGCTTGGTGATGTGATGGTTATGAACTTAATAAGTAATTTGTTTTGATTTATTTTGCATTAAATCTTAAATTTATTGTGAAATACACTAATGTCATCAAAGGTTAACTCTGCCACTTTACACTGCTTACTTCCTTTAGTTTTTGGATTGGAGGAAGAGTTTGCAAGTCCATGAGAGCATTTTATATTCGGTTCATGCTCCTTTGTTTTACGCTTCCCTGTACGAGGACTCTTTAGTTCTGGATTTCCTACCACCCACTACTTTTTGAATTACAATAATTTCATCTCATGGATCCATTATTCACACACAGAAACTATCTAGAATATCACAACATTGGAAAACGCTCTTACTTGAAACTTGCCTGAAGTCACTCGTGAATGTATACTGTTTTGAGAAGTATTTCACTTCATATTCGCCACTTCACTGTTAAGTTGAGTGGGAGAAATCCTAAACAGTGAAGCTTTAGTTTGGGGAGGGAGGGAGATCAAATAACTTCTGTCTCAGCGATTTACCCCTAGGCGGAAAAATAATAGTATTCTAATTCTACCGGAAACCCTAACAAAATTAAATTATCTGATAGGTTATACTACGATGAAAACAATTTTACTTTACTCTGCACATATTTCAAATAAGGACTCGAGCATCTATCGAGTTTTGCTTTAACTAAATGACACCATCTATCGAGTTTTGCTTCAACTAAATGACAGCATCTATCGAGTTTTGCTTTAACTGACAGCATCTATCGAGTTTTGAAAAACCTGGAAGCTTTGGTAGTCTCTACAAACGGTATGAATCAAGTTCTGCTAAATCCATGTTCATAGATCGATTCCGGAGCTAGAAAACATACGATATCCATATATAACTCATTTTCGAAAATTTCTGCATCTATCGACTTTTGCAAAAACGCTCCTCATTTATACCCTCTGTTATAACATGTTCCATCGCAAGTTGAAGACACTTCTATCAGAGGATGGTACGTAATGTTTACACATTCCCTGCAATAAAACAAAAAATAAAACTCTTGCAACAAGTTGCCGTCTTATCCCGAAAAAAAAATGATCATTTTCCCGAAGTATCGGTGTAAGATGCCTTCTGCTGTCATGCAACCTAAGATGACGAACAAGGTCGTTGGTTGTAAACAATATAAAATTTAAAACCTTTACTACAATATCCATTAAAAAGGTTTGACAATTATTACGAATTGAAAGATGTATTAAAATTTTAATATACCTTTGCAATTATTTTAGAGCAGAAAAAATAACTGTTTTCTTGCTTTTCTTATTCTTACAAAAATAACACATGGAAAAATGAGTTAGCTTCCACTCCACAGACATTCAACTGTCTCGGTGATCATGAAGACATGCGCGTGGCATTCTCTCTTGGAAGAAAAGAAACTACAAAGAAATAAGCATCTTCCCCCGATTCACTCTACAGATTAGTAGAATAATTTAAAGTGACTGGATCCGTGTTAAACATAAATAAAGCTAGAAAACCAAGTGTTTTAACCGAGTAAAAATTAGACGAGGTACGAGCGGCCTTAGAAAGATGTCCGAGAAAATCGTTGTCTCGTTTAGCATTTGAGTGACTGTAATTTGAACAATTTGGGCAGCCGAAATTCGTTAAGTGTTTAATAACGTGTTCAAATGAAGCTAGGCTTCTCTAACAGCAGAGGGACGTTATTTTGAGTATCTTCTGTAAATAAAGGTAAGCTTAATTCAGGGACAATACTTCTTAGTTTAAGCACAAATCAGGGGAGACAAGCCGGGTAGTGACGCGATAACTGTGCTAGACATATGCGGTAGACGTGCCGTGGGAATGTGGGCAGGCGATTGCACGTATGTTATAAGTCCTACAGTAGTAGTGGTCAATTACACAAATAATTTAATGTCTGAAACATGAAACCAGCGTTATGAAGTCGTACTGTTATAAGAATGGATACAAATCATTAGTATGTAAAAAAAACTTTCCTTTCTGTTTTAGAAATTTTGTTCTATCATGCATAGTTTTCTAGACATACGAGTTTAATTTCTGGCTAATTGGTCACAAGTTCATAAATTTCCTCTACAAAACTTTCCCAGAATTGTTACCAGATAAATTCAATATTTTCTTGTTCACATGAAAACATAATATATGTCCTTAAACGGATATAAGTAAAAATAACCTACAATACTGCGTGCGAAACTCAAACATTCGAAAGTACCACAAATTATTAAATCAATCAAATAGCCGTCTTTGGTGAGGCTCAGCAAACAACGCTTTTGATGTTGTCAAGTAAAACCAAGTGCTCCTATTCAAAATTTAAAACTGGTAGATGTGCGATACACATACTGACTGTGAGGTTAACAAATAAATATTAGTGTCATATGCTGCTTTTGGGTACACAAACCACAGAATTCAAATCTACCAAGATGAATAATTTCGCATCGGATAATGAGGCCGGAAGTCGTCATTTTAAAATAGGTAAAAACCTGTACTGGCTCCATAGATTTCTATTTCTGTGCTATATAAGTGTGCAGTACACACACGGAGTGTATCGTTATTATCAAATGTCGGTGTAATGTGCCGTTTTTCGGTGCACAAAAGAACTATTATCTAATACGCATCTTCTTGCCCATTTGACATATGTCGGAACAGCTAATTCACGGCCTCAGTCCACAAAGCTTCCGAGGCAGCCAGTTAGCGATCTAGGTAGATCAGCAATAGGCTATGTGCCGAACACAGAGAACTTTAGCGGTGTGGTGGAATATGCGAATAAAACTAGGGGATTAGCACAAACGATCTATGTGTGGAACTACTTCCTCCAATAGTATCAGTAACAATTATAATTTTGTAGCACAGTCCTGGCGCTAATCGTCAACTTATATTGCAAGCAGATTTTGAAATGCTTTCCGATACTTTTTGGATATAACTAGTGTCCGGCAGTTGGATTAACGGGTTTGGAAGCGCTCCAAAATGAATTTAAAGTGATGGGGAGGGGAGTGAACGTTGTCAATGCACGCTTATCAACAAAACGTGCAGTTTTTTTTAATAGTTAACGTACGCGTATATGTATTAGTTGCATATATCGAAGCCCATTTATTTAAGCACAACGTGGATTTGGTCGTGAGACAGACATGGTAGAATATTTTAGAGTTTAGCGGAACACAATATTGAGTTGATTGAGGAGTTTTAATGTTATTGGAAGTGATAGTTCTATTAGTACCTCAGAAAACATCGACAGAGTGAGATTAGCTATTCAACGAAACCCCACAAGAGCGCCATTGCAATATGCTGCTGCTTTATGCTTATCTGACATAACAATTCGTTAAGCATTTAATGAAGTTTTATTATTTCGTCCATGTAGATTCTGCTTGCTCGGGAGTTGAAACCACAAGATATGGCAAGTCGATTTCAGTTTGCAACAGACTTCAAAAAAATTCCAGTCTTCAAGAAAATTAGAATGCTTTGAATGATTTGTTTATGTCACAGTTTCACCTCCATGGACCAAGGGGGGGTCATTTTGTGACCACACATTTTTAATTTAGCTATTAAAATTGCAATAATATTATTTTGAAGTTCATATATAATGATTGTGTGAGAAAAACTTCAAATTTTATGGCTCTATAAAAAAAAACAAATATTTTCAATTGATATGCCTTATTTTTTTTTTATGAAAAGTCTATTTTGACATAAAATAACTCCACCCTTGGACCAGCATGTAACTATTTTTAATATACCAAATTTTTAATCAACGATGAATTGAATCGGTCATTGCAGAAAGGGGATAAGTCATGAAAAATGCGAAAATGAGTTGAGTGCCATTGCTTTCTCCAGACCTAGACACACATTTCCATACAGAAATGGGACAAATTTACACATTCTCGACGCAGAGCAGAGTACCATACGCAGCGCAGTCATTGCAGAAAGGGGACAAGTCAGCGACTTATCTTCTTTCTGCACTGACTGACTGGACGTGACGCAACTGAGTGCCGCGCGCCTAGTAAGTTACGCGCCCATCAGCTGATAAGGAAAATGGCAGATAAGCTAGAAGTAGTGAGTGACCCAGGGGAAGAAAACTGTGTTATTAGTGGTAAACGTAAACGCAATGAAATCAACTACCGCAGAAATGTAATTAAGAAAAATAAACTGAAGGGAGTGGAACATGTCAATTGGATTGGGAAGACTGTAGCAGCTCGTACGACAGGGGAACAATGTGGGTAAGAAGCAACTCATTGTTTATTAGACACTATGTATTAGCTAACTCTGAACACATTTGATTGATTAGATGGTATTATCGTTTCTATCGTATTGTTAGTCAGATGTTCAGATAAAATGTGGAAAGAAGGCTACGATTTCAATTATTTCACTTTCAGTCAAAGTTTTTTTTAGCTATTAGATATGATGTAGTACTTCTCCTGTGGTATGCGATTTTTATTGTCCAAGAAGGATAAATTAAAATATTTATTTAGCCTATACATGGATTGAAATTACTTTATGACTCTGATGTGAAACGGTATACTGAAATAATCACATTAATCACAGTAATACATTACGTAGTTACATACTATCATGTTTCTTTTTATGTAAATTACAGATGCAAGAAAAAATGTTTTGAGAATCTTAGCAATGAAGATTTTAATCATGCGATTACAACAATGAACTCCTTCGATACCAAAGATGAACAAGATCTTCATTTACAAAGATTGATAGAAATTCAAAAAATAAAATCAAGGCTCCTAGGTCTGAGAATGGAATTCTAAGGAAAGGTTCATACAAATACTATTTTATTAAGAGTGATAGTAGTAAGACGAAAGTGTGTAAGAAAGCCTTTGTTAGTTTGTATGGCATTGGAAAGAAGCAGGTGGATCGACTATGTAATTTGCTTTATGAAGGGAAGTCTCCAAAAGACAGAAGGGGTTCAAACGAAAAAGCAAACACCATACCAGGAGAAATATTACATCTAATTCAGGAACACATTGAGTCATTTCCAACTAAAGAAACACATTATTGTGGCAAAGGGGAGAAATATTTGGATGCTCGTCTCAGTGTCAAACTAATGTATGACCTGTTTATTACCAAACACCCTGACAGTGGGGTAAAGTATAAATTTTACCTTCAATATTTTCATGAAAACTTTTCATTGCGCTTTGGGCGACCACAAGTAGACGTATGCAGTAAGTGTGAGGAGCTTGGAGTTAAGATAAAATCCTCAAACTTATGTGATTCTGTCAAGAGAGTAGCTGTTGTGGAAATGATGGTCCATAAACGACGTAGTAAGAAATTCTACAATAAAATCAAAGAGGTGGAGGAAATATGTAAAGAAAGAAATGATGTTCTTGGAATCTGCTTTGACTATATGCAGAACCTTCCTTTGACCAACATTCCGGTACAAGAAATGTTCTATTACAGGCAACTTTGGGTGATCAATTTCAATATTCACAACTTGAAAGACCATACGGCGCACTTCTATTCCTATCATGAAGGTATAGGCCACAAATCTCCAAATGAAGTGTGTCTCTTCTTCTGAACTACATTGAAAATTATGTCCCTTCTTCAGTCAAGGAACTATATCTTTTCTCTGATAACTGTGGAGGGCAAAATAAAAACCATACCGTAATTCGATTGCTGCTTGCACTGACTCAAATGGGGAGATTCAACAAAATCATTCATTATTTTCCACAACGAGGCCATTCATTTCTTCCCTGTGACCGCGACTTTGGTGTAGTGAAGCGCAAACTAAGGAAGACAGACAGGGCATATGTGCCAGAACAGTACAATACCTTGATCCACCAGGCAAACACAAACAACAGATTTTCTGTAGAATCAGTTACTACTGGTCATATTTTGAATTTTAAATGCTGGTGGCCAGAGTATTACAAGAAAACCACCTGCTCAATAGACACACTAGGGAAGAAAGGGAAAGATAAGAAAATGTTTTCTCCAACACAATTCAGTGAATTTGTTTACTCTAAAGATGATCCTGGATGTGTAACTGTCAGTGTGTTCATTGGTAGTGAAATGAGCAAACACAGATTCTGTATGTATAAAACAGGTACTGGACGCATAGTAATGCCTACACAAAAGGCATACAATGGGAAAATTCCCATTAATACGAAAAAAACTTGGAGACGTATCGAAAGTGAGGCAATACATTCCATTGAAACACTCTTTCTTTTACGAAGAGATCCTGAACTGGCCATCTTGTGACAAAGAATCTACAGAAGACGTGGCTTCTAACATCCAACAATACACTCTGTAAAAATTGCAACAAATGATTTTGTGTAGTAATTTGTTGTATTTTTAATTTGTGTATATATTATTGTGCTCTCCTATATGCAGTTTTTGAGTATTAGTTTAAAAGTGCAGTTTTAATTTAAAAGTGTAATATAAAATCACGTATTGGTACATTTCTATAGTAGGAATAATGATTAAAATGCAAAAATAATTATTTAAATGGTGACAGTAATGTAGTAATTACACACTAAAGCAATGTTATCATTGTAATTATTACCATTTAGTTTGTTTTCAAATATTACATTAGCCCAAAATTGCAAATTATTATTTTTTCCTTTATATTTAACAATTCCTTGCAGAAAGGGGATAAGTCATGGTTCGATAAAACAATTTTAAACAAAAGTGTTTGAGATGTCAGATGTCTAACATGATGTATTATACTTCACTACTCATAAACAAGGTAACAAAAATATTTATGAGGATTGCTCCGGTATTGGAAGAGGAAAACAGTTTTTATTGATTATCTCAAAAGTAAGATTTTATGACTTATCCCTTTTCTGCAATGACCGATTCAATTATGGTGCTGAACATAACGCTTTAAATTTAAATATCGACAACAATGGTGCCTGTATAGTACATAAAAACATTTTTTACCATTATTGGTACCAGGAAACGTTTTTAGTAATTCAGTTGCTCTTGACCTGTGAGCAGTGTCAGTTGTATGATAATATAATTAATATCCAGAAACTATGAGTGATAAAGACTTAGGTTTTGTTACTGAAGAAGGAGAGGAGGAAAATTATGATCAAAGTGAAGATGACAATGTAAGTGAAAATGACACAGTGCTTTATTTTGAAGAGATAAATGTAAACGAAAGTGAAAATAATACAACTGATTCGACTATGTTCGCAACACAAATAACAATGTAGTTATTTATGTGGCAAAAAGTGGTAGGGTGTATATATCCAATCCACCTCGCCCTACTCGAAGAACGATTGCTAATATAATTCGTGGGCAAATCGCGACTACGACCAGCAGGTAAAGTAGAAAATTTATGTGTATCCTTTATGAAATTTATGGATGATGACATAGTCTCAAACATTGTACAACACAAAAATGAAGAGGGAAGAAGGAATAATATTGAGGAAACAAATAGGACTGAATTTCTTGCGTTTCTGGGTATTCTGATATCAATAGGTGCCAATAACGATGCTAGCTTGGACTATCATGATTTATGGTCTGGCGAACTTGGCAGATCAGCACATATTGCAGGCATGAGCCGGATCAGATTCCGTGATCTTCTGTGGATAATCAGATTTGATGATAAAAGTACACGGGAAATTCGTAGGCAAAGTGACAAATTTGCTCCTTTGCGTGAAATATTCCAACTCATAAATGCAAATTTTCCTAAATTCTATTGTGCTTACAAAAATACCACTATTGACGAAATGCTGTCCCTTTTTAGAGGGAATTGTCGCTTCCGGGTTTTCATGAAAGATAAGCTGGGAAAGTAGGGATCCTGATAAGAATGCTTGCAGACTGTAAAGAAACATACGTTCACAGCAAGGAAATGTACACCTGTAAGGAGAAAGGCACAACTTCTGAATACAGAGGACCTAAAGAGACTGTGAAACGACTTATTGCCCCTATCAAAATACATACAGAAATGTAACAACAAACCGTTGCTATACATCTTTTGATCTAGCGAAGGATCTCTACAGTGACTACAATCTGACTTTAGTTGGGACTATGCAAAATAACCGAAAGCACATCCTAGAAGAGATGAAGTCTGTAAAAGAAAGAGAACTATATTCCAGCATCTTCGCCTTTACTGATCCATCCTCTGGAAAACCACCTGTGAGTTTGGTGTCATATGTATACCACAACCGAAGAAGGTCCTAATTATGCTTTCATCTCAACTTTGTGATGCTTCTGTTTCTGATGAAGGAACTAAAAAGAAATCTGGCATTAACTTATTTTATAATTCAACAAAAGGAGCAGTTGACACCATCGATCAAATGGCGAGAAAATACAGTACAAAAAGAAGTACCTGGCGATGGCCTCTCTCTGTATTCTACACTTTGATAGATATTGCCTGCATAAATGCATAGGTATTGTACATCATGAACTTTCCTGAATGGAACAGTAATAAGACAAACCAGAGACGTCTTTATCTCTAGCAGTCAGGATTAGACCTCATCAAATCTCAAATTCAACAACGGGCTGAAGTCATAACTGGGCTCCAAAACAACATATTAGCGAAGCTCTCCTTGGAAGGAAACTTAGGAAAAGAAGTGAGACTCCAAACCATTCGACTGGAAAAGGAAGATCATATATGCTATGATGAGGCTCACACTAAGAGAGAACAGAAGAACAAATTGCCAAAAACCACCATTGTTTGTGGAGTACTGTTTGTGTGTGGTAGACATAGCAAGAAGAATAAAATGTGTTACAGTTGTGTACGTAATGATTGAACAAGTACAGAATAAAACATACCAAAGTTTAGTCTTTTCATTTTTTTTATTTTACTTTCTTCTTATATTTCAATGGAACTAATGTGATGGTGAGTGAAATGAGAAGGTAAACTTCATAGAAAATAAACACTTTGATTTTTTTTATTTTAGTAGTAGTAGTAATAAGATGCTGAGTGAAATTAACAGGTATACAATATTTAGTTTTAAAAATGTGTCACAGTTCTGTACGTGATGATTGAACAGGTACACACTATAACATACCAAAGTTTTAGTGTTTTTACCTTTTTCTTTTGTTTTACTTTCTTATATTTCAATGGAACTGATGTGATGATGAGTGAAATGAGAGGGTAAACTTTATAGAAAGAAATCACTGCGATTTCTTTTATTTCAGTGGTAGTAATAAAATGCTGAGTGAAATTAACAGGTGATGGCTACAATATTTTGTTTATTTTTTATTTCAATAAAAAAATTAATTTGATCAATAATTAAACACGCCATTAATTAATTTGTATTAATGAGATGTCAAATAGCACTGTAAAATTGACCTATGTGCATTATATTCACATTTGTGCCAATTGATCCTAGTGGATAATTTTAACCCTCCTTTGTCCGCCGCGTAATCAAAAAAGCTTGGTCCAGCTACTAAGTCCACAATTTGGGACATCTGGCCGACTTCCACGGCTGACCACTAGAATCCAGAATACAAGGCAGAGGTTAAATTAAAAATGAGACACAATATGATTTGCAAAGAGAATACAGAACAATGATAAATTTAAAAACAAAGTACAATTTGATTTCGGAGACACATCATGAACAACCATTAGTAAAATTGTGATATTGTGTGCTGTTTCTACTGTGCTGTTTACCTAACTTCGTTACAGTAGGCTATGTATTAATTTATAATGAAATGAAATAAAACATTATTTAATAAATAAATTTTCAGTCAATTTTGAATATTATATTTCAAAAGAAGGCGAATTTTTGGACCAGGAAACAAGATTAAATTGTTATCTCTATAAAAGTAGTCTATGTGTACCTATGGTAAAAATTAATTTTTCATTGAGTAGTTCAGGAGACATTGATGAAGACGTAATATCACGTCCAAACGGGCCGTCTGTCGAAGGTATACACTTTTCAAAAAATTTTAACACTTTTTAACGTGCGACTAAGTAATTTTATGTTTTTAACATTAATTTTTATTTTTACGATGACACTAATACCCGAGTATGCAAAACGATGTTCTTCAATTAGCATAGAAAACGTGGGAGTGCATGACTGTGAATACGTGGTACAGTCATTAAGTTCTAAGACTTGACGCCTGGAGGGTAGGCTCCCACAAGAATCTGGATGTATCACAAGATGCCGCATAACACGGCGTACATGTAAACAGAACCATATCCTCCCTCAAAACAGTCTCCGTTGACTGCTGGAAGCACCGTTGAAAGACGTTGGCAGGAAGGTCCCGTATGGCTTCTCTTGTGGCAGTCATGACCTCTTCGGAAGAATGAAATCTACGCCCAAATAGGGTTGCTTTCATGCGAGGAAAGAGAAAAAAAATCGCATGGAGCGAGATCAGGTGAGTACGGAGGGTGTGGAAGAACTGTCACCTGTTGTCTTGCAAGTTCCTCTTGGACAAGGACAGAGCGATGTGCAGGGGCGTTGTCATGTAGCAACAGCCAATTCTTTGTACGCCATAGCTCAGGTCGCTTAAGGCGAATTGAATCTCGTAAACGGCCAAGGATCTCTTTGTAGCAGGTTTTGTTCACAGTTGCACCTTCTGGGATGAATTCCATGTGAACAATTCCATTTGAATAAAAAAACAGTTCAAGCATCACCTTGCCTTTTGACCTGTCTTGTCGCGGTTTTTTCTGTTGTGGTGATAACGGCGTTTTCCAGGTGGCGGATTGTCGTTTCAGTTGCGGATCGTAAAGGAAACACCAAGTTTCGTCTCCAGTTATTATCGGGTTGAGAAACGTCGGATCATCGTCAGCACTACTGATAAGGTCACCACAAATCGTCATGCGATCATCACGTTGGTCTTGCGACAGGATTCGTGGCACACTGTGCTGGGTAACACGAGACATGTTCAGGTCATCAGACAGAATTTTGTAGCAAGTACCATGGCTGACCCCTACTGTTGCTGCGATATCGTCTACCGATTGGGAGTGGTTAGCACGCACCAACGTTGCAACTTGATGGATCTTGCGTTCAGTTCGAATTGTTTGTGGCCAACCAGTACGCACATCATCTTCCAAACTGTCTCTTCCTTGCGAAAAACGTCGGTGCCACCTAAACACAACACTGTGACTCACTGCGTCCTCACCGTCAACTTGCTGCATCATTTGAAACGTTTCGGCAGCACTTTTGCCTAATTTCTGGCAGAACATGATGTTTGCCCGTTGCTCAAACTGTGACATCTCGGGTTCCGACGTGCGCATTCAAGTCACCGTCACAACAAAGACCGTAGTTCTGCTTACATTGCATGCACTCAGCTGTCTCTTGTTGGGTCGAGAGACTAACTGACAAGGTATCATACCATGGCGCCACCTATGCGCTATAGTGCACCACAACGCCACTATGCGCTCAATATTAGAACTTAATAACTGTACCACGTATGATGTTAGGCTATTTGTAGAGAGAAAACACTGCTCAGAGGGGGGGCATGTGAAGAGGGATCATATCTATTGTCACAGCTTAAAACTCTAAATACTGGAGCAAACCACAAGTATAGTCAAATAACTTGTGGAACTTGTGGAGGACAAAATAGAAACCAGTACATAGCTTCATTTTGAGCTTCCATTGTCCATCATTCACAATTTAAGAAATAGACCACAGATTTCTAGAATTTGGGCATTCTTTCCTCCCTAATGACAGGGACTTCAGCACTATTGAGTCAGCTAAACGCAAAGCCAAAAATGTCTTTATCGTAGACGATTATGTGTACTAATGCAACTCTATATGAGAAAAAATAAGCCTGTGTTGCAAAGAAAATGGAACAGTAAAACTTTCTTAATACCAAAGATATTGCAAAATGCAATTTTTTGGTGTGCAAAGACACTACAGATGGTAACAAGGTTCAATGGATAAAAAATAAATGGCTCAGATGCGAATCAGCTCAACCAATGAAAATTAAAATTTGTTATTCTCTAAATGAGGTAGAAGTAGTTTTCTCAAAATTTAGAAATGGAAAAGTGGGCACTGAGATAGCTTTTGAAGATGACTCACTAGCACATTTTTGTTTAGGCAAGATAAATGTAGTGCCATAGTGGGCCAACTCCAAGACTTTGAAATACGTGTAATTTCATGGTGTTAAAATTAGGGCAAAATATATGTTTTTCCTTTTTATGTAATGTATATAATTTCATCAATACCTTTTTTATATATTAAATTAATAATAATTATTAATATGCATTCAATGAATTATTTTATATATTTAACTTTACTTCAATTTTTCTCAGTTTCTTGAAAATACCATTTGGCCCACTATGGCTCTCAGCCCTTCAGTTATGCGATGAAATTCGATGCTTTTAATCGTATACTACATTTCGGCTCCTTTTCCACGATACAGTTCTTAATATTCTCCGGAATTTCTTTGCTTGCTATTTACCAAAGCTTGGCTTTCTCTCTTTCCTTCATGTCCTTTTCTTTGCCCAGAGACCATTGAAATACTGGCGGAAACAAAGATAAAGAAAAAAAGATAAAGGCTTTATTGTAAACCATGTTGTCTGTAAAAGTAGGCCAAATTAAACAATGAGGGACATGTTTTACATAACGTAATTAAGTGGTTATTTACTTCATTATTTTTCATTAAAAGAACTGATACAAATTCTCATAACCTATACAATGAGCAATGAATTTGGTGTAGTGTTGAAATTATAAAGAGATATATGTTATTAATAATTTGAACAACATTCATTCTTATATACAACAAAATAGTATTTTTTGTAATCATTTAACATTTTGGCATGTAAATAATAATTAAAACCCACATGAGAAACCACGCGGTAGACGTCAATATACACTATCCAGGTAACTAACCTGTATACTTTCTTCTGATCAATTCTTTATACTAACTAAAGTTTTCCTGCAATTAGGATCTTTTAGGCTGTCATCACTATCAAAATCATCACTGTTTTCAATGATTTGCTCTTGATAAACACGATTATCTTTAGCTGAACGCTTATGTTTCACTATACTGTCCCCCATCTTGAAAATGAGGGTTCTGATTATTTACTGCAGAGGAATGTAAATTGTTATAAAAAATATAGCCTCTATTGTTCTGCCATTTTCCAGTAGATTCATGTGCTACTTGAAGAAAATGAAAGTTATCGTTGGAAATAACTGTGTGCACCAAAAACTTTGAAAATATAAAATGTGAGGGTTATCTTTATTTACCCCTGATGTCATCAATTGTGGGAACTGTTCACAATGCACAGTAATAAAATACAATAAAATCCATAAATGTTGAAGATTTAAAATACATGCATTATTTACACTTCCAGCTCCGTCACTTAGATATGAAAAGCAGAGCAGAAGCCGACTCAAATTTGCAAAATAAAATTTACCTATAAACGGGAGAATACAATTTATCTTGACAATAAGGAAATGATTAAACAGTACGGAATAACTACAAACTAAATCGGTAATTTTCAAACTATTAACTAACAAATAGAACTTTTATTAAAGTATGTGACAAAATTGAGAAGCAATATTTACAAATCAAATGCAAAGTTATCTACTGAAAGATAGTTATCAACTATCCTAAGAGATTCTCGAGAGATTTTAGAATAGCTATGTATAAACTCAAATTAGCTGAAATGAACATTGGATCGAGACCTCATGAGGGAAGAAATTTTCTGATCAAATTTCGGCCAGTAGGCTATAAGAGACTGATACTTGACCAGCATTGTGATGAATTTGGGGAGCTACAAAAGATGGCGAAATCCGTTTCTGCGAACCAACCATAACGACTGGGATATCATCGTGCTAACCATACGATGTCACTGTACTGGTCGGATGATCGTTCACTTCTGCTGAGACATGTGGACATAAGTTCAGCAGTCGACTAGTCGGTCTTAGCCCTCTATGTAGGCCTATGTATTTATTCACACTGGAAATGGGTATATACCCGCTGGCAGTGGTAACTAATTGCACACAATAATGACAACAATAAATACAAAAATAAATTAATAATAATAATAATAATAATAATAATAATAATAATAATAATAATAATAATAATAATAACAGAGAGCAACCGAAATTAAATGAAACACCATCACTTAAAATAATATTTAAAGTAAATCTATTTTGTATCTTAACCCTAACTTCGAACTAAAACCCACGAGTATGATATGTTCATACCTGCACAAGTACCTTTCAGCACTACTCTCATTTCGCTGACAACTCACTCACTGCACTGGAACTACGACACATTTCACTGATTCTATCCTGATTTCACTAACACTTCAAAAAAATTTCACTGCTCAAATACTTTGCACTGCCACTATAAACTATAAAGCTTCACTGACAGAAACACACTTCACTTACACAACACACTTCACTGTCACAACACACTTCACTTACACAACACACTTCACTGTCACAACACACTTCACTGACACAACACACTTCACACTTCACTGGTACAACACTTCAATAACAAATATCAATTACACTCTTTAAATAGTGTGTATAATACTGTATACTACCGTCTATTAGTAAAGTCCTTAATCCTATTTTAAATACAATTTTGGTTATTGGTAAAGCCTTTAGTATGGCTGCAGGTAAAGCATTCCAGTCCCTGATAGTACGATTGAGAAAAGAAAACTTTTCAGTGTCCGTCCTCTGTCTTCTTTCCCTCAGTTTATATGAGTGGTCGTTCCTTGAAGAGTAATTTGGCGGCTCCAACCTATTTGTTTTTCTTTCCAGGCAGGCTCACCTCTGTATGTTTTGAACATTCTGTATGTTTTAAACATTATGGACTCTGCGCCGAGGATTATTTTTAAGCGAATTTTTTTACTAGGTTCATGACTATATGATGGTATAATAATAATAATAATAATAATAATAATAATAATAATAATAATAATAATAATAATAATAATAATAATAATAATATCAACAGGAACAACAATAACAATAATAATATTAATAAAAATTGTTATAATGATGATGATAATGAAGACGATGATAGTGATAATAATGATAGTGATAAAATCGATGACGGTAACGCCTGCTTTATTTTCAATCAACTATAGAACAATATAATAAAGTTTTCTTCATAAACTCTTTAAAGCAATGTGAGCTACTTTAACATTTTGATCATTATGGAGTCTTGAAAAGGAATAACGAACTTCTTATGCAATTTTAAATAATTCTATTCAACTGATATTCATTATGTAGATATACATTGAGTTTTCTATTCCATTCTGAAAATTTATCATTCCGTAACGGCGAGAAATCATTCGACCGGAGTGAAAGTAAATGTCTCCTTTCAGGTGTAATGTTATCTGACATCCGAACAACTATCAGAAAGAGAGTGCAAGAAGAGAGGGAAGATAAATCAAGGTGGGAAAACTTCCAATCCTCTTTCACGTTTTATTTTTTTTCAGGCTCTTTGCTTTTTGCGTCATTAATTCTTGTTCCTGGCTCTTTGGAATTCATTTTTTCTCCTTTTCTTACTTTTAATTTAACCTTCTTCCTTGTTCTCTTTACTAAAAATTTTTAGAACAATTCTCTTGTTACTACTTTTCCTTCTCAGAAAACTTGTATGACCCACTACCTTCACAGTCTGTGTGGTTCGTCCTAGATAATCAATCAATCTGTGTGTTTTCACAGTGCTTATAAGTATTACCAATAAATTATTATTATTATTATTATTATTATTATTATTATTATTATTATTATTATTATCACAACAGATTTTCGTGTTTTTAACACGACTGTTTTTAATAAATCTAGGTGGATTGTTTAGTTTGATGCTTCTTACGAGCCTTACATAGTTTATTTAATCAATCTACGGACGATGTTGCATATATAATAATTGATAGCACTGATGTTTCTACTGTCATGATTGCATTGTTCTTGACTAAGAGGTTAACTAAAAAAGAAGTTCTTCGGTGGCATTCTAAAGATAATTTCTTCATTGTCCTAATACTATTGAAGCAATGGATAGAGATATTGTATGTATGTATGTATGTATGTATGTATGTATGTATGTATGTATGTATGTATGTATGTATGTATGTATGTATGTATGTATGTATGTATGTATGTATGTATGTATGTATGTATGTATGTATGTATGTATGTATGTATGTATGTATGTATGTATGTATGTTTGTATGTATGTATGTTTGTACATGGACATCATTTTATTTTTACTTCAATTTTTATTGTACCCGAGTTTTTTAATGTACTTCACTCCCACCCCCTTCTAGTAATGAAGTTCTAACTGTCGTCCACACAGAACCAAGGCCGCATATAATAAACAGCACTGAGTGACTATAGTACGTTCCAGAAATATGTTCGCGTTTTCCAGTGCTTAAAGAGTTTTCAATATTGTATCATATTTTCGCACAGGTACTATCGTCCGTTTGCCTACGTCGCATCCCGATTTCCCCCACCTGTTTCTGCTCACCCCTCTGTAAAAGCTAGGTGTCTTAGCTCTTTTCTGAAAACATTAATTTCTGTTAGGAATTGGACGTTTACGTAATATTATACAACTATTTAAAATAAATAAATGGGCTTCGTTCATTAATTGTCACGTGATTTTCCCCCTTTCTACGATCCTGCGGCATAACCACTTGGACGGACAGTAGATAGCATGTCTGAGTAATTTTATCTGTGCGGGTCGGGCAGAAGTGAAGATTGAATTTACAGTACGTTAGGTACTCTTTTATAGAGTAGGTACAGAATTATTTCAACATGAGTTACTAGTACGAAGGACGAAACTGGCAATTATAATTACATGCAATAGTCTATAGTGCGATAATATGCACAAAAGAACTGAAGCCTGTATCGAAATGAACGGCCACCATTTTCAAAAATGTGTTTAAATATCCACATTATGATTATTTTTAAATTTAACTTCATTCTCTATATTGTGCGCTAATGTGGTGTAGACAGTATACTGTACACTGCATAATGAATACGTTCGCATGGATAACTCAGTTACTGAGTAAAAACACTTATTCTTAATACAGTACCGTATTTTGATTAAACAAAAACCTAATGAAAATTATCGAACTCAAAATCGCGATATTTCCTACTTTACGTAAATGGATGAACTACTTTTCTTCCCTTCTATACCTAGTAGAGTGATTTGTTTGTGTTTTACGCCAGTTGCATCGAACTACAGTCATGGAAGGGGTAGCAAACTGTGTTTCCGGTTCTCTAAAGATATAGCCAGGTTAATATTATAAATGTTAGTAAAAATAAAATGATGTCCCTGTATGTATGTATGTATGTATGTATGTATGTATGTATGTATGTATGTATGTATGTATGTATGTATGTATGTATGTATGTATGTATGTATGTATGTATGTATGTATGTATGTATGTATGTATGTATGTTTGTATGTATGTATGTATGTATGTATATATGTATGTATGTATGTATGTATGTATGTATGTATTCACACTGCAAATGGGTAAATACCCGGTGGCAGTGGTAACTAATTACATTAATAATAAATTACAATTCATAATATTAATAATTAATTATAGGGGGTGGCGCTTTTACCAACATTGGGCAAAACTTACTGCAAAATTATATATGAGAGACTGAAGAAGTGGATACTTCAATATGAGAGGCTCCCTAAATTTCAGGCTGGTTTCAGAGAGGGTTACAGTACAACAGATAATATATTTGTTTTGGAAACATTAAAGTCTAAAAGAAATACAGAAGAAGAGGGGGAAACTTCATTGTAGACTTTAAAAAAGCATTTTATTCGGTAGAACGTGAAGCTTGTTGTACAAGTTGTGGGAAAAAGGAATGTCGTCGTGAATGATTAAAGTTATATCAGCAATATAGGAGAAGTTGGAGTTTTGTGTAAAGTATGAGTGTGACAAAGTTTCGGAAAATATGTCTACCCGTAGAGGGGTTACACAAGGGTGCATACTCTCACCCTTTCTTTTTAATATATTCGTAGATGACACACCAGAGATGGTCGACAAAATCGAATCTGAAGCTCCAAATTTAGACGGGATCTCCATACCTGCACTCTTATATCCAGATGATCTGATTTCGATATCTCGATCAATAAATGGACTTCATCAGGAACTTTACTGCTTGGAGAATTATTGTAGTCAATGGGGCATGACTGTTAATACAGACAAAACCAAGACAATTACTATTAAAAAACGGATCTGTATATAGCAGGGATGAAACATGGACATACGACGGGCACATATTGGAAAATGTGAAACATTTCATATATTTAGGGGTTATTATATCAATGAACGGGAGATGGACTAAGCATGTTGACATAACGAAACTCAACTGTGGGGTAAAGAGTGCGGAGGTATTAAAATTGATCACTAAAGTGCCAGATAGTCCTGCAGCAACATTGGAGCTAGTATATCGATCTGTGGTAAGATCATCTATGTTGTATGGGGTGGAAATTTGGGGTTGGAAAAATTCGGGAAAACTAAATAAGGTACAAACGGACTTCCTGAAACTAGGAATTGGCAGAAGCACAGCTAATTGCAGTGTGCTAAAGGAGTTTGGGCTTCAAAACGAAGTAATTCATATGAAAATTAGGGTGATAAAATACTAGTTAAAATTATATTTAGGGATCAGTCGCTTCTACGATCAATTTGCTACAAAGTACAACAGAGAAAGGGTTGGGAAAAGGGGTGGGTTTAAACTGCAGAGGGGGCTGCATCATATAGGAATGGGATGGGTGTGGGAGAAAGGAGAGAAAAGAGAAGGAATGTATGGCGTAATGTGAAGATGCATTAATTGAGATCGAGAGGCAAGAGATTGAGCTCCAATGTTCGGAAAAGTCCTCACTACATTTACAATCAGATCTCATACTTAACTGAGGGAGGTGTGACTACATAAATTCTTGTAACAAAGACAGCAGAGCATAGCGTGGCTAAGATTGGAGGCATGGAAGGGTAATACAATTATCAACGAAGGAGAGCGCCTTTGTCCGCTTTGCAGAGAAAGGGACTCCTATAAAAATATTTTATTACAGTGTGTCGAATTGGAACATGTATGGAGAAAATATCTACCACCCTCGATGCTAAGTCAGAATAGGAGTTCGCTTGCATGCCTTGATCTCATGGGGAATAGAGAATACGAACAAAAGATTGGCTTGTTCCTCTTGAAGGCGAGAAAGATTAGAACTTCAGCTGTTGAAGTTTGTGACACGAACTGAGGAACGGATAACAGTGTCTACCCAACTATACACTTTTATGTCTGTTTTAGGTTAGGATATATTATAAAATATGTTTTGTTGTGCCATTTTCATTTTAATATGTATGCTCTTTTAAAGAGTATTGGATATAATCATAGGTGGGGGGGGGTTAAACCTACAAAGTAGGACTTGTTTTAGGTACAAAGCACGTACGGTCAGAAGACCCGTGCATTGGATTTTAGAGAAAATTATGATAATATAAAAATCTGCATGTATAATATTAATCAATAAATCCATCTATCTATCTATTTAGTACCCTCATCACAACGCTCTCCATGCCTTTCCCGCTGCGTCTGTAACGTGTTCCTCCCAGCCGAGATCGCTGCTAAAATTTATTCCTAGGTATTTACATTTGTTGACTTCCGGAATGGTTTCACCACCTAGCATATACGATGCGATTATTTTATTTCCTGTTCTTGTAAAACTGACGGCTTTGCTTTTAAAAAAAAATATTTTCATTTTGTTGGCCATTGCCCAATCGTTTATTCTATTGAGGTCATTCTGAAGAAGACTTTCTATTTCCCTATATAGGATACAGTCATCCGCGAATAAACGAACACTGGACAGATGTTAACTGGCAGATCATTTACAAAAGCAATGAATATAAGGGGCTCCAAGACACTCTCCTGCGGGACCCCGGAAGTAATTTCTATTCGGCTCGATAATTCCTCCCTCACCCGTACTTTCTGAGTGCGACAAATTAAAAATTCCTTGATCCACTGGAGTACTCTGTAGTCAACCATCGTTGATTGTAGTTTAACCAACAGTATGTCATGTGGGACTACATCGAATGAGCGTAAAAGGTCAATAATAGCTACATCTATTTGAGTCTATTCCGTCTGATAAATCCTGACACCCATGCTGACAATTATGTAACCAATTTGAATTCCAATGCTGCCTTAGATATGCTGAAATCAAGTGTTCCATCTGTTTGCAAACCACAGAGTTGAGGGTGACTGATCTGTAATTTTTTGCCTCTGAGCGAGACCCTGACTTATAAATTGGCACCACTATTGCATCTTTTCAGTCTCGCGGGACAATATCATTATTTATTGATATTTCAAATATACGAACTAAATACGAAATCAGGGCGTCCCCTTGCAATTTTGATATGTCTTCGGGGATATCATCAGGTCCTACTGATTTGTGAGTTTTCAATTTAGAGATCCTTCTCCTTATGTCCCTAGGCTTGATAGAAAACTGACTCATATTTTTTACAGAAGTTAAGTTAGGTATTATTGTCCTCATCCCAAAAACAGTGGCATAATAGGAATTCAGTTTTTCTGCTTTTTCACTGTTTTCTGCTTTTCGCTGATTAGATTAGTCGGCAAGATTTTCTTTTGACTGCTATACTTATCCTGGAAGTTGTTAGTAATTCGAGGAAGAAACAAAATTATTTTATTTGTGTATTAATTGCCTTTTCCATAAAAGCCTTGTTACGTTGTGAAAGAAGTAAGAACGTTTACGTTAATTAAAAATATAATTTTATAGAATTTCAAAGATTCAAAATTATTACATCTTTTACATATACCCAATAATTTATTACGGAATTATTTTCTTCCACATGTTTTTGTTGCCTCATTTTAACAGTGCATTATAATTTATTATTTAACGACGCTGTATCAACTACGAGGTTATTTAGCGTCGATGAGATTAGTGATAACGAGGTGGTATTTGGCGAGATGAGGCCGAAAATTCGTCATACATTACCTGGCATTCACTTTACAGTTGGAGAAAATCTCGGAAAAAATCCAACCAGGTAATCAGCCTGAGAGGGGATCGAACCCGCGCCCGAGAACAACTTCACACCGGCGGACAAGCGCCTTAACCGATTGAGCCACACCAGTGGCTAATTACTATTTAAGTACACTATAGTATTAATACCGCATTGTTGTTGTTGTTTTATGAACTGTCCGAAGACAGGTTGGAACCTCATAAATGACATCATTTAGAAATCACTTATGAGGCAACTAAGTCAGGAGATAATGGAGTATGGTGGCCAATTCCTTTCTCCCTTAATTGAATAAATAGTAGACTAGCTACCTACATGTTTTTATTATTATTAATATTATTATTATTATTATTATCATCATCATCATAATCGCATACACCTCTGCTTCGGCATATGGACTTAAGGCCGGCATGTTGGTCATGGTCCTTCATGGACTGTCGTGCCTCAGATTATAATATTATTATCATCATCATATTCATTATTATTATTTTCACATGTCACTGAAATTTATTTCTATTTAATATAATAATTAGTAAAATCCTTAAATTTAATAACATTAAGACTTTTTTTTAAATACTGGGACTTCCTTTCCAAGTGGTTACTATTATGGTAAGTTATTGCTTAAGGAATCATTCCCACACCTGTGGCAGAGACAGACATCTTGCCTGGTGGGAGCCAAACTTTAGTTTACTGACTCATAGTAAAAAAAAAAAACATAATTACATTCGTACCACTAAGAAGGATAGAACTATTTTGTTCCTAACTAACAACATATAAATTGCTTAATGGAATGGAATATTAAAAATACTTTCTCGTGATTCTACGTAAGAAAGTTATTTGAAGTGATTTTCAGTATATCTGTCTGTTTGTCCGATTAGTGCGGTCTTTCCTAAACAATCACATGAAAGTTGCGAGCGTTCAGCATATACGAATCAATTAATTCTGAAATGGTAGACATGAAATTTAATAAACTACAATATACCGTAAAGTTAATGGGTCTTATGAAAGAATTTAAAATAATGGCGATTTAGTCGTAATCGATTTTTAAGTTCTGATTTAGACAGCAGTAATAAAACAGAGGCTTTGTGAGTGTTGTTTTAGTTTCAAAATGACATTGTTTTATGTACACATTCTAAAAAGTGACGTTTCTTAGCACATGTGTGTGAAAATGGAGATGTTTAAGAAACTGAATTTTCAACTATTCATTTTTATTAGTAGCCTATTTATAATAGGCCTACATCCATTGAAATTTAAAAAAATTGAATATCTGAAAATGTAACATAATTCTTTTTTCCTCTTGGTGGATTTAGACAAGGCCTGCATCACATTGCATTACATTGCTGTTTGCAATTTCCTTCTTGTGATTTCGATAGGATTCTCTAAATACCAGATGTTGGACGCCAGTATCCATGTGTCTTAAGTTTTGATTTTAGCTTCTGCATCAGCTAAGAAGATAGGAGTGCACATCGAGATACAGTGAATTGTAAAGCCACTAGCATTGGGAAGATCGAAGAAATACACGATTTTTTAGATTTAAGACAAAATACCGCCGTATTTTATGCTTATAGTACACAATGAAAAATCGATGATAAATTTTGAAACAGCAGTTAATGGTTCATAACCATCCGATTTTCTTTTCAACATCCAAAGATATTGTTATACTTAATATTCACATTTTCATTGAGATAAACTGCGGTACAAGGAATCGTAGACCTATAGGTACTCCATACTTCATGAAGTAAAAGGATTATTTATGAAATATAACTCCGAAAAATAAGCCAAAACCAATTTTTTTTGTAATATTAGAACATTTTTATGTAACTAAAAAAATTTCGTAAGTTATTTCATGTGACTTTTAGGACTTCTGTGAATTCAGATTAGGGCTCGTTCACATGATACGGGAATTTACCGAAACGGGCATTTATTGAGCTTGTTTTCGTTCACACAGAATTAATTGTAAAAACTGTTAGATTTTTTTCAGATTATTTTCTTAAATTTCATTATGCACGGGAAAAGTTCGAACAGTTTGTACACTGCTGTTCACAAGAAATCGATTCGCTGAATCAGCAAGATGGCGACTTGTGTGTGGTGAGGGTTATGACCAAGTGGTACTTTAACAGTGTATTTGAGAGTTCCTTGAACATTTGTGTAGGAAAAGTGATTGGTTTTCAAAAGTATATTTGATTTGGTAGGTCTGTGAGTGTTAGTATCGTAGGATTCATTATAGTTGTGATATAGAATGCTAAAGTGTTAAGTAAGGATCCGGTGAATTTCAATAAGTAAAATTGTTCGGCTGGCGGATCGCTTAATGTCTGCAAAAGTGATCCAGTGTGCAGTGAGTCGAAAAACCATTCACGTGCATCAAGGGAGAGAAGGCTTATAGGTGCGTCAGATCTGGAGAGTGAAGCCTTATAGGTGCGATTGAGAAGACCTCGTCAATGACACTGTTGTGTTAATAAAGTGTACTTTCTCAAGTGCCTAGGGAAATACCTTATTAGTGCATTTATATTCTATTAGTACTACAACCATGGAGAAAAATTTAGAGGTGCAAGTGGAGGTTAACTTGACTAATTTATCTGACATTGCTGAAATAAATGGTTACCTAAAAAAAGAACACAAAGAAAAAATAATGAAATCAGTAAATGCTTTAAGGGAAACGTTCAATAACATAATGCTGGAAAATATTGAAAAAGACAAATTAATAAAATAATTACATATGCAACAATCATTGCAGCTACTAGAAAGTCAGGCTCCAACTACACAAAATTTGTACTCAGGAGCGGTGAAAAGGAATGAGGGAAAAACAAAAGAGAAGAAAGGATTCCAACTTGTCGTAAGAAGTAAAACTCAACAAAGTTCTGAGTACATGAAAACATTAATTAAAACTAAATTAAACCCTACTGAATTGAAGGTAGGGGTAAGCTCGTTCAAGGCTCTGAAGAATGGAAATTTGGTAATTGAAACTCAAAACAGGGTAGAAACAGACACAATCTGCAAAAACATCAATGAGAAGTGTGGTATAGAACTAGAAGCTAATATTAAAAAGCTTAGAAAACCCAGATTGATTATATTCAATGTTCCAGAGGAACTAGCAATAGAAGATGCAAGAGAGGCGATATTGCATCAGAACGACGAGCTAAATCTAAAGCAGGAAGACTTGGTCCCCAAATTTATGTTCCAGGACAGAAGCAAAAGGAAAAACCTGATCATTGAAGTATCACCACAAGCAAGGAAAATCATACTGGCTAAAAAATTGAAAATTGGATGGCACTTGTGCGGTGGTGATGACTACATAAAAGTCAATAGATGTTTTAAATGTAGCAAATTCAATCTTAGGGCACAAGACTGTAAAGGAGAAATCACTTGCCCTCACTGCACAAAAAACCATGCAGGAAAGGACTGTAACACCACTAGAGACCAGTACCAATGTATAAATTGTACTAACTACAACAAGTATAACAAAGATAACACAGTAGATGTGAACCATTCATCATTAGACAACAAGAACTGCAGCTGCTACCAAATGATGATAGAGAGATACAGACAAAATACCGAATATTGAAATGGTAAACCCATTAACAGCTAGCCTTAAATGCCTACAAATTAATTTACAGCATAAAAAAGTGGCTACAACCAACTTAGCTAACATGATACGGGAGTCGAACATTGATCTTGCATTTATACAGGAACCGTATACAATTAACAACAAGGTGGCAGGAATTCCAAAAACTTATAGAACATATAGTAATGGAAGCGAAAGAAAGAGAGCAGCAATAATCGCAAACAACAAAGAAATGGATGTAATATTAATCAACCAACTCTGATGAGGACTGCGTCGTTGTAGAAATAAGATCCCAGCAGGATAAGATTTATGCAGCAAGCGTTTACTGTGATATCACTAAAGATATCGGAATAGACATCCGCAAGATTGAAAACATAATTAATCATGCACAAGGGGTAAGAACTATAATATGGGTTGATAGCAACTCAAGAAACACTTTGTGGCATGATACTGTAACAAACAGACGTGGGGAGATACTGGAAGATTTTCTGTTAACAAGTAATTTATATGTAATGAATGAAAACGTGGCTGCCCCCACATTTGAGACAATAAGAGGGAAAAGTCGTATTGATTTAACCATATGTAACAGTTTAATCCTAGGATACTTTGAGGACTGGAGGTGTGGGGAAGAAGAAAGCTGTTGCGACCACAACAATATCACATTCAAAATAAATATCAAGAAAGGTTATTACTGCGGAGAGACTGAGAACTACACAGGGTACAGATTCAACACCAAGACTGGAGACATGACGAAGTTCGATGACCGGCTAAAAGCAAATGTTGTAAACAAATTCCAATGCAAAGAAATAGAAAATGAAGACATACAAAAAGAATTGTTGGAAAAGTTGAAAAATGCTGAACTAGTAGAACTGGAAACAATAATACACAACTACCAGTCTTGTATAGTAGCAGCATGTAACGAAGCTTTTAAGAAATGCAGTCGAGGAAACTTTAGAAGAGGCAGAACAGTCCCTTGGTGGACTCAGGAGCTAACGATACTCAGAAAGAAGGTTAACGCACTCAGAAGGAGATTCCAAAGAACTATGAATAATGAAGATCTGAGGATGGAAAGAAAAGGCAAATACTTAGACGGGAAGAGAATATACGAGATCAAACTACGCTACGAAAAACTCTCCTCCTGGAAGAAGTACTGCACTCTAACTGAAGGGTCCAATCCATGGAACGCCATATACAAAATAGCAGCAGGGAAACTGAGAAGTCCAACTAGCCTAACTACACTCCTGAAGCCAGATGGAACATTCACTGCTGATACTGCAAGTACAATAAACCTCATGATTCATCACTTCACTCCAGATGACGACCCACTGACCGATAACACCAGAGGGAAATTCGAGAATTGATGAATGAAGAAATAAATACAGAAGATGACAGAGAATTCACACAGGAAGAAATAATTCGAGTATTGAAGAAGTTTGATCCTAAAAAAGCACCGGGAGAAGATGGCCTGACAAGTGAGATTCTTTTCCGCGCATTCAGACACTTTCCTAAATTTACAACAGAAATGTATAACGAGTGTCTAAGTAAGGGACTTTTTCCAAGAATATGGAAAACTTCCGTAATCATTCCTATTGCCAAACCTGGGAAAGAAGACAGTAAAGATGCTTCAAAATTTAGACCTATCAGCTTACTGAATATAGGAGGAAAGGTCCTAGAAAAGCTAATGATTGATAGGATACTCCACGACATCAATACCAAAAAGAAGTTCAACACAAACCAATATGGATTTACTCCTCAGAAAAGCACGATAGATGCAGCGATGGCTGTTAAAGAGACCATAGAAGAAAATACCCTAATGAACTTCACTATTGTAATAAGTTTAGATGTCAAAGGAGCGTTCGACGCAGCGTGGTGGCCCGGCATTATGGCTAACTTAAGGGAGCTACAATGCCCTAGGAATATTTATCGCTTGTCACGAAACTACTTCTCTCAAAGGAAAGCAAGTTTAAGGCTCAACACCTATAAAATAGAGAAAGAGTTGACCAAAGGATGCCCACAAGGTTCTTGCTGCGGTCCAGGTTTTTGGAATGTATTATATAATTCGTTATTAAACCTGAAATTCACGGATAAAACCAAAGTAATTGCATTTGCAGACGACTTAGTCATCCTTACAAAAGGACAAAGTATAGCAGAAGCTGAAAACTTTGCTAATCAAGACCTAAAGAAAATAGAAAATTGGGCAAAAAGCTACAAAATACACTTCAACAGCGAGAAATCCAAGGTCCTATTGGTAACAAGAAGAAGAATTGGAAATAATGGAAAAGTTAGAATCTACATGAATCATCAACCACTAGAACAGGTTAAAACCATGAAATATTTAGGAATATTTCTGGATAGTAGACTGACCTTTGATCGACATATAGAATATGTCTCGCAAAAGTGCACAGGCCTAATCCACCAACTTACAAAATCTGCAAGACTCCAGTGGGGACTAGGACACGAAGCCCTCAAAACTATCTATCAAGGTGCTATCATTCCTGTGTTAGTGTACGGAGCACCCGTCTGGGAGAAGGCACTAACAAAAGGAAATAACATCAAGAAATACCAAAGGGTCCAAAGACTGATCAACATCAAAATGGCGAAAGCATACAGGACTCTATCTTACGATGCATCTTGTATCATAGCTGGAGTCGAGCCAATAAAGATTATAATAGAAGAGAAGATAAACATATATTTAAGGCCACACACGGATTGTTACAGGAGTACGACGAACCAGTAGATACAACACAGTGGATGCATCCTGCAGAAATAATAGAGATCTGTGAAGCTACAAATGAACAATACGAAATAGAAGTGTTCACAGATGGCAGCAAAATTAATGGAAAAGTAGGAGCAGCAGCAGTCATATTTAGAAACAAAACAGTAGTCCAACAACAAAAATTCAGGCTAAACAATAAATGCTCAAATAATCAAGCGGAACAGATAGCAATCCTACAAGCTCTAAAGATAATAACGGAAATGGACATACCAAATATTGAACGAACAGTGGCAATTTACACAGACAGCAAAGTCACAATAGATTTATTGAGGAACAACGGTAAACATGGATACATAATGGAGAAAATTAGGCAAAATCTTAAAATCCTCTTTAGTCAGCATTGGAAGATTAACTTTAAATGGATAAAAGCACATGTTGGCATCCATGGAAATGAAATAGCTGATAAATTAGCTAAGCAAGCAACAGAAGAAGATCACATACCAGTAATCTACAATAAAATACCTAAGAGTACAATAATAGACGCAGAGAAAAAGAAAAGCACTGAAAAATGGCAAAGGATGTGGTCAAACACAACAAAAGGAGCACTAACGAAGAGATTTTTTCCTTCAGTGACGGATAGGATGAAAATCAACATACCAGCTACACCAAACCTTGCATCTATACTAACTGGTCACGGGAAACTCAGATCTTATTACTATAGATTCAGAATTTCGGAAAACCCAGGATGTCCTTGCGGAGCACCTGACCAAACAGTCGATCATCTTCTGTGGGATTGCCAAATCTTGAACCAACAGCGCAGTGTCTTCAAGGAAGCAACAAGGAGTGGAAGAAATTGGCCAATAAATTATAGGGACATCATAAAACAGCATTTGAGGTCATTTGTGCACTATATTAAAGCTATAAACTTTGAACAATTGTAAATATATGTCTCAGTTTCGTAACATGCGTAAACACACTCAATTAGCAAAATATTATAAACACTATAGTTATAATTACTAAAAGTGTATATATGTAAATAGTGTAAATAGAATTAGTTTCAATAAGTGAAAGAGAATGATAGTGAAGATATTAGTTTCATTAAGTGAAAGAGAGTGATAGTGAAGATCCAATTACCAAAAGTGTATATATATAAACAGCGTAAATAGAACAAGTATAATTAACTCAAAAATAGTGATATGGATAGAGAACATTCAACAGTGAATAACATAAAATAATACAACACAATAATGAATATCAACAAAACAACGAAACAGTGAAGCAAAAGACAATGGGAAACCTATGAACACAAAATTGATAAACAAGTTTCAATAAACCATGTAATATGACTACGCGTCATGGGGCATGGTGGTAATTAAACCGGAAAGAAAAAAAAAAAAAAAAGAAATCGATTCGAATAAATGTGCGTTTTCAGAAATTCCCGTATCATATAGGGGTTTACAAAAGAACGACGCTGCAGCTCTGGGCACAAATAATTTGAAGATGAAACAAAATGAAAATGGGTTGATCTATTTAGTGAAGAACTGTGCGATTTTCATAATACATAGTAAAGATCAAAATTTTATTCTCGGGTGAACGTTTATAAAATAATCCTTTATTCGTTTGCTTCAACGTTAATTTTGATTCCTTAAAAAGTAATTAATTTTATTACAAATTATTAGGCTTAATACAGTTCAATACCTCCATAAATATTAATTTATGAATTTCGAATATTTAATAGAATTTACAAAGAATTCTCCTTAGTCTTAAGAATAACTTATGCATTAATTACGGTTTAAAATTTCCATAAAGAAACAAAATGTATGAATTTCCAAGATGTAATCTAGATGTAGGGTAAGGTTGCTATCAATGGGCCACTTAAAATAAATCTTATATAACATCCTCGGATAAAGTAATATTTATTTCCTTTTTCAAGCAAACTTAAATATTTTCTTCTGTATTTCACTACGCTACAAGTAGAAGTTATAAATATCCGATGTTACTGAAATATTTGGAAAATAAAAGTAAGCATTATCTGCCCAATGAAGAAAACTCGTTTCCTTCGTTGGGCCAGGTAGTTTCCATGAATGAGCTGCAGAATAATATTGTTAAATAATAACCAACATCTAAATAAATGCCAATACACAATATCTTCGGCATTAATATGAGTAGTGTGTTGGCATGTGGAACCACAGAACGTGTATTCGAACACAAGCAAGACCACTAGGGCACTTAAAAAAAACTTCAGATATATCATTAACACAAGAAAACGAAATACATAATTGTCAGTTTGTAATCAGGCTAAGACCTGCAGCATTTATACCTCAATTATTTACGATCTTACAGAAATAAAAAGAAAAGACTTTAGGCCCTATTTGTTCTATAGCGTGATTAAACAGAACTAAAACATTTCAAAATAACGAAAGTTTAAGGGCTAATCAAACAAAACAGCAATTTATATACATTAAAAACAAAACATATCAAGACAAATGAAGTATTTGGCTATAAATAACATTACTTATTATTAAGCCAATTAAACTCTATCCTTCTTCTCTCTTTGGCTGACCAAATAAAAAACTGAAAAACTTAAAAAAGAACGTGCACTGGAAACCATGAATTCAGTTTTCTTTATAACAGCTAAGATGAGACAAAACGAAACTTTTATAAAACGTTGTCAAACTTTAGTCACAGTTTTCGCAATAGAACACTTTGGCTCCTTTGGAACAGTTGCACAATTCTCATGAACCCACTCGTTACATGACAGACAGTGAATCATATCTTCTTTTATGTCATTGCAACAGATGCCAGAATACCATGACTCCTTCTTAGAATTACACCTCGTTGAACTATTTGAAGAAAACGAGAGTTTGGTTTGAGCTGACTTCTCCAGTGCAGAATTTTCAAGACGTCTCCTTTTAGTTGTTTGCTATTTACCTCTTCCAGTCTTTGCTTGTACATACTACTCGTGATCATTATCATTTTCTGAGCTTTATTTGCACTTCTTCTGAAAGAAATTTTGTTTGGTATAGGAGAAGATTTCACCCAAGGAAACTTGCAATTTTGGTGCCAAAGTTGCTGCATCAGCTGGAAGAGATTCTAAACTATCTTGACTTCCAGATGCTATTGCTCCTTTTTCTGGATTCACGGTATTAGGCTTATTTGGTTCTGGAATTTCCTCATTGAAAAGTTCAATTGTAGAAGCTTCATTAACGGGAACATCATCTGTTTCAAACTGCATCGTTGCCACAAAATGGCAATATTGGAACATGGCCCTGTTGACTTGCCAAACTCCAGTTTTTGCAAATCCATTTACTGCAGTCCCTATTGTTGCCGCCAGTCCATATGTTTTACCAAACAGTCGTGGTATATGAAATTGGGTAACAATTTCATGTTTGCTTACTCAAATGCTTAAAAATCGACACGTCCAGTGGCTGCAACCTAAGAGTAGTGTGTCCTGAAAGTGCCAGAATGATGACTCCATTCTCTCGAGCAATATCTAGAGCATTGAGATTTCTGGTGTGAGTTGAATGTCCATGGAGAAGAAGCAAGACTTCTCCTTCCCTTGAAGAACGGACAGTGTCGATGAAATGCCTTAACCACCTCACAAATACATATTTGTTAATGTATCCACTTTCATGATAATAAGCAAAAATTGTTCCCGGTGAAGCTCCATCTTCTAATCCTTTCGCAGAACGCGCACGTTTGTAGATGATCAGTGGTGGAACATACTGACACGCAACACTTGTGCAGCAAACTGGAGTAGTAGAGAAACCTTTATCGCCACTGGCTGTCAAACCTACTGCTCTTTTACCTTTGAAGGCATGCATCTTTCTATGTTTGTTTTACACAGTTGATAAACCAGTCTCATCAACCTTGAATACTCCCGTTGAATCGAGCTGGTTTTCGTCAACAATATTCTGCAAGGTATCAAAAAAGTGACTTAAGTTTTCTTTATTAAACCCTTTAGTTCGAGCAAAAGAGGTCGAGTCTGCTTGACGCAAGTTAAGTTCGGGATGTCTCCTCATAAATGTATAATACAATTTCTTTCCGACGATTCTCTTTTCTGTACTAAATATACGAGGGATTTCGTTCCTTTCGGCTATATCAAAAGCTAGCAAGCGCAATTCCCTTAGTGTAAAACCATAATAGGCCCAAATTCCTCAAGTTTGAGAACATAAGCAATAAGTTCATTTTCCACTTCTGTGGGAAGATCAGCTGTGCTACCTATAATTTTTTTTTTTTGTGTTCAACAGCAAAAAATTCTTGCCCGCTAAATGTATTTGTAATGTTATCCTAGGCACACTATATGTTCTGGCAGCCTCATTGACACTCATGTCACCATTTCGTACTGCAGCTAAAGCACGACTCATATCATCTTCCTGCCACCGACTATATTTCTTTTTTGACGGTATCTAGGAAAGAAAACATACATATCTTTATTGTTACCGCATAAGAAACAAAAGAAGTTACTCAGCAACGAGCGAATAAACAAAATGTCGTTTATTTATTTATTTATTTATTTATTTATTTATTTATTTATTTATTTATTTATTTATTTATTTATTTATTTATTTATTTATTTAACCTGGTAGAGAGAAGACCATCAGGCCTTCTCTTCCTCTCTACCACAGCATTACAACTACAATATTAAGAATACAATTACAATTATAATTACATTTAATATTAAATTTACAAATACAATAAGAATCAAAGTACTAATGATCAACTGATTAAAAAGGCTAGACAGTTTATTGTAAAAGTTAAGAAGTGAGAATTTTTTTATTAATTGAAAATTAAACCTACTCTACGCAGTAACAAAATGCTTAATAAGTTTGCCTTTGAACGCTACTAAATTCCGACAGTCTTCGCACAACGAGCAAAATGTGTCTTGTGGTTTGCTAAATTTGAAAGTGTAATGTCTGTTAAACTCGAGCTTCAACGAGAGTATGGAGTTGGGAAACCTCCGAGTCTACAAGTCTCTATGATCTGTAACGGTCTTGTCCTAAGTTAATGTTTGGTGCCCGGTAAGTCGCTATAAACTGTATGAGCCGTTTAGAGGAAACAGTTCGATCAGGACCATACTTGGACATGTTGAACAACTTTTCGAACCACAACTGCAACAGGAAAACTACATGGGTATCTTGTTCCAATAGGATGGTGCATAACCTCATTCAGCAACAGAAGTCCGTGAATATCTGAATGACACATTTGGTAACAACTGGTGTGATCGAGGAGGGCCAATTATGTGGCCTCTAAATTCCCCAGATCTGACACCACCCGATTTCTTTTTCTGGTCTTTCGTGAAGAATGATGTGTATGATTTCAGAGCAAAGATTTTCTCAGCTTTTGAAAAAGTTACCCCTGAGATGTAAGACCATACATGGGAGGAATTAGCTTCAAGATATTAACTGTGTCGAGTTCGCAGTGGTCAGCACGTTGAGATCTAATTTGGACAAAAGTACCATTCTTCTAGAGTTAATGTACAAATTATTTAACAATAAATAGCAACAGTTCTCAATTTATCATGTTTTTATTTTATGTCTTCCCAAACCGATCACTCTGTATAATAAAATGCATTTTTATTAAAATGAAGAATATGAAAGTTAATTCGTATATGTGAGTTGTATCCATCTATACAGCGAGTAAAATCATTTGTACATGCCTCTTAATGGGTATTTATCTTTGTAAGTATATTTTATTGAAATATTTCTAATAATGTAATGGGAGAATTAAGTTACTGCGAAACGCTTGCAACGTATGCAAAGTACTGCGTATAATCTTATGACAGTTATTAATTCAACCCTGATGAAGTTCTGGCTGATATTTAAATACATACAGGGTGTTTAAAAAATACGGGGCATAATTTCAGGTATTTCCCACATATAGACAATCAAAATAGTTCATTACAACATGTGTCCGGAAATGCTTTATTTCCGAGTTATGGCCTTCACAACATTGAGATTCACCGGAAAGTTTTTCTTTCCGCAGGTCGTTGCCGTCAAAGGAGACATTAAGAGGGCACTCTGATAGTTCATTCCGAGGCGAAGGTTACATTCAATGTTGTGTAGGCGTTAGACTGTGCGACATGTATTCAAATCAAGAGCTGGCAGAGATGCACTTCATGTACGGAAAGGCGGACGGCAATGCTGCGCTGGCTCGTCGTTTGTACCAGGAGAGGTACCCACAGCGACAATGTCCAGATCGGAAGACATTTGTACGTCTCCATTACCGTCTGTGCGAGTATGGAAAATTTAACTATCCTGGTTTGGGAAGGGGACGACCAAGATTTACAACTCCGGAAGTACAGGAGGAGATTCTGGAGGCTGAAGGGTAGCGTTGGAAGTCAATGTTCCTCATAAGACTGTCTGGAGACTGTTGAAAGAGTATCAATTGTATCCTTATCATTTGCAACGTGTACAGGCCCTGTCACCAGCAGATTACCCTGCATGAGTTAGGTTAAGTCAGTGGTTCTTGCAGCAGTGTAGTGTAAATCCGAACTTTCCTGCCTTAGTATTATTTACAGATGAAGCACAGTTCACACCATTATTTCCACGACAGAAAAATCCGCAACAAGACAGTCAAAAGGCAAGGTGATACTTTAACAGTTTTTTTTATTCAAATAGAATTGTTCACATAGAATTCATCCCACAAGGTGCAACTGTAGACAAGAGCCTCTACAAAGAGATTCTTGGCCGTGTTTAAACTGCGTCTATTTGAATAGAAGAAACCTTCAGCAATGGATTTTTAGAAGTTTCATTACAATAGCATGAATCTGAGAAAAAAGTAATGCTTATTAAGAGACAAAATCCTTAACACTTACTATAAGAAAATGCCTTTAATTGTTGATACAGTATACAGAGTCTGATATCAAGCAGACATGACACAAAACAAAGCCAATCTGGTGGAAAATTTCGGTACTACTTCGAAGAGGAGATATTACTGAATGCAGCTGCTGCTCTCAGATGGCACTATTGGTCTTAAACACCTTATTACTGAGGAACTTAATTAAAAGATGCCGGTAACTGTCATAGTGCCAATGACTATATAGTTTACCCTAATTAGAAAAAAATAATGTTGATACAATATATAATTACAACTTAAAGAATAATAATATCCAACATGTTAAATAAATGTTTTCATTTTCATAGTATTATACATAACACTTCGAATTTATCAAATAAAGCCATCTTCCCTTCAATAAGGGTGACCACAAAGATCCCAAAAAACAAATTAAAACATATGTAAAAGTTTACAATGAATCAATGAAAATACATACAATAAATTTCAAAAGAAAATTAAAGTGAATCATATTAGGGTACTTGAAATAGAGATGAATAGCAAAATTTGATTTCAATCCTTCAGAATTTCTCTAAGGATTTTCTCAACATTGTAAAATGTGAATCACTTTCATTTTATAAAGTTATATGTGTACATATTTGGAGATGGTACCACGAACTTCAAAAAGAAATCCGTGCACTGACCAACGATTAGCTATGATATTATACTACTCGTTAAAAGAAGGAATGCAAGGTTCATACATGAGTGTCTTTTCATCATCATGAAGTTTTGGCTGTTGTGCATCTCTTTCAAACCTGACAGTCGGGTCTAGTATTGTTCCTGTGCTTTTTTTCTATCCATGACAACAATATCTTTTCGTCTTGTTGAATCATCTTCCGAGATACGATGCACTTCTTCATGAACTTCTAATTCTTGTTATCCTATGCCAGCAAGCATTGTCCTTACCGTGTGGTAGCGGTTGTTCCGCAGTAACTTTGTATTTCGGCAGGAACCCAACACATGTTCTAGTATTTAATTCTCGTCATAGCCTGGGTGGCGGCAAAGGGTTGTGTTGAATGTTTTACCTGGATCTGACCATGCTGCAGGAAAGTTTCATGACATTTTCACCGCATTAATATATTCATATGATGACAGGCCTTTTTATTGAATATCCAGGAATTTGTCTTACGACATACCATATAAAAAACTGACTCCTTTAACCTTATGCGGCAGTTGATACCATGAAGAAAAAAAAATTCCTTAGGATTTCTCTCAGTTGCTGTCCTTTCTTTAAGTTCGGAAATTCATTTTCAGAGATATTAAGATTTGTTAAAGCATGTTGCCTTTCTTTGTTAAGATCCTTGATAAAATTTAAATAGATGCCATTTATATGTAAAAGTTGAGTGCCTATATTAAAATGTTGAATGCTGGCTTCCCACTCCGCTCGAATGATACCAGGCCGTCGAAGCTGTCCAGAAGCGAAGATCATGGCATTAGCGGTGTCATCAGGAAGCATCATTATTTCCTTCACAGCACTTCTTATAAGTTTATAAGTATCTCTTAAATATGGTTTAGAGATGTTGTTTAGAGGAGCGCATTATAGGGTTTAGACGAGTTTTGGCGATATAAATCGCTGATAATCTAGGTCATTTGTTCTGCCTTAAGTAATTGTGATTGTGTCAAAGAATGTAGATCTGAAGCCAGAGATTAAAATACTTTTCTTCTAGCAAAACAGATTTTATCATTAAAGTCTAAACCTAAATATCGGATTTGCTCCTTTTTTATTTTGAAGTGATGATATGTCGGAACTCTGTGTAGAGATACTATTTTGTCAACTTGATAAGAGACCTTTTCATAGAATAATACATTTGCTTTTATCAGAATTAATCTGAAGACCAATAGTGGCAAGATTGCTTTCAGCTTGGTTGACTAATGAGATAGCAAGGTTTTTTCTTTTTCAAAAGAACTTAATTATTAATGCCAAGTCATCCGCAAATGCAAGGGTAGATAAAGTAGAAAATTCTTGACATAGGCAGTATCCATATGCTTTTGAGATATCAGGATCTGTCAGATTTTGAAATACACCAATTAAGACTAAGTTGAACAATGTGGGAGAGGACCTAAACAACGCACAATGATTGGTTTTGTTTTCTTAAAATCCGCCTTTATCTAGATGATGTTTTCAATTAATAAAGTTTTGATCACAACATAGACATTATGTGGAAGACGTAATGAAGAAAGGGTTTGTAATACAGTATGTGGTCATATCCTATGGAATCAAGAGATTTTGACACATCTAAGAAAACAATAGTGCAAGTTTTTGTATTTCGTTTGGTTGATTTAAGACATCCATTTATTATAGAAGAATTTATATGGGTCCCAGGAATAGGCATGAAATCGGATTGGAAAGGGTTTAAACTTATGATGGCTCGTAATTTAGAATCAAACACTCGTTCAAAAATTTTTCTAACCACCGAAAATATAATGATAGGTCGCCACTTCTTAATGTTATTTGCATCACCTCCTTTATAAATAAGTATTGTTCGTGCAATTTTCAGTTGCTTACGTAGGTAATTAAATTTAAGCAGGGCATTGGATAGCAAAGTAAGAAATTTTGTAGTTTTGAGATGTCTCAAGATGCCAACCGTAACTTTTTCAGGACCAGTAGCTGTATCGACTTTAATACCAAAGAGTGCCTTATGACTTTCATATGCGCTAATTATAATATCTTCAGAAAAGTCATGACGAGAAGGTTCCTCAAAAAAAGAAAAAGGTAGATTATTTCCTTTACTAAATGTTTTAGTGAAATGTTCCGTTATGGAAGAAAGTAGGATTTTGCATGACTGCTTATTTCATTTTCATATTATACACTATGTTCGATTCATTTTGTCGAGTTTGGCGAAGTTTGATACTTTCCTATGTTCGCTTTGCAGGAGACCTCTCATTTGTTTTCACCACTATTCGTCCCTTCATGCTTTAAACTTGCGTCGTGCATTACAGACATAATCTGTTCAAATTTGTCGAGTAAGGCAAAATTCGATATTCGCCGATATTCTCTCTGCATAAGAAGGCCTGTAGTGTTTATTCCACCTTGTTATAAAAAAAATTCGCTGTCCTCCACTCTCACTCCTTCATGTTAGCACACATCTTATGATTAGTTTGTCATATGAAATAAGACGACGTTTGTAAAATCTTGGTTACCGTTCTCGTGTTCTAACATTGCAGGACGCTATTTTAAACCCCTTAAGGATTTGAGAACATATCTTGCTATTAGTTTCTATATATGAAATGGGACGAAATTTGTAAAGTTTTAATTTCCTCCCTCATGTTTCATCATATCAAAATACTGGTCGGTGCAACGAACATATGCCTTTCTTTCTTTAATATCTGGTATTTTGTTTGATTTATTTATACGCATATTTTTGTGAATGTTTAGTCACATTAATAATAAAAATTACCTACAGTATACACATAACTATGCGTAACTTCGCAAGATATGTCCCTGGCATCCTTATGTAGCTAAAGAATAAAGGCGCAGGGAGAGGATGAACTAAGGAGAAAGGCACCGAACGTATGTAAGGAAGGGGAAAGTTTGAATAAACGAAAGGGAGCTTCTGGTCTACAGAGACTCGGCAAACGTGAACCGTACATAAGGCCTCTGATCGATTTTCAATAGACTCGGTTATTTTAGTTTAAAAGCTTCATTTCCACGTACCACGGGATGCCTAAAGAGTAGAGCGAAGTTCGTAGTATCTTGATATCCCCTCTCATGTTCGAACATTGCAAGACACTAGTGTCAATAGTCGTCAAGTATTCGAGTGTCAAGGGTCGTCAAGTATTACTGTGTCAATTTTAGTGAAATATTCGTGTGTCCACAGTGAAATAACCGATTTGGGGTAGTAAAGCAGTCGAATATCTGTAGTCAAATAATAGAGTGTCAGTGATTCTCATCGCCGTAAATTTGTTGACATGTATGCGAGTTAATGAAATATTTCGTGAAAGAGTTCGACAATAATTTTGTATTAGGTCTTCGTTCCTAGAATTAACTATTAGTTGACATTTAAAACTTATTTATTTCTAAATTAAATATATATTTGTCAACAATGTTTCCTCACAATCCAATTTAAATAAATTTAAAAATTTCAGTACTCCACAAGTGTAAACTATACCTCACATCACTCAATCCAGTAGTTCATATTGTGGGGTCATGTTGGAAGACCTGGCCGTGTCGGGAGTCGAGCGCGCGTCCGGCAGAAGGAGGGCGAGCTCGGCGGGCGCTGGGCGCGGCGAAGGAATTTGCAGACGCATCTAGTGAAAGGGAAGATGCGGTGTGGAGAGGAGCAGGAGGGGAATCTGGAAGTTTTGCAGAGCCGCGCGAGCCGATTGTTGTAGAAGCTACGCGAATTAGTACATTCGAGAAACTGTAATCTAACAAATAAAAGCGAGCAGCCTTCGAGTCTGTCAAGCCAGTTCAGAACAGCCAGTCGGTTCGTGAAGAAGCAGTGAGCGAGCAAGGAAGGCAGCCTTCGAGACCGGGGTTCGACGTGAGGAGGACCGCAACTGTGTCAGTGACCAGGCGAGTGCGGCTTATCCGGAAGTCTTGGGTTCGAAGTGCAGTGTACTGTATCTGCAAGTCCTAGGGTTCGAGATACCGTGAACTTGAGTGAGTGAGCTAGAAGAACTAGCCAATCCGAACGAACTGTGAACTGAAAACTGACAGTTTTGTTTTGTAAATAGTTATTTGTGAACATTAGTTGAAATTAGGAGTATATTGTTGTTCTTCTCAATAATAAACGTGAATAGTCATTGTCATCTGCGGAGTGCAATAACGACTACGGTGTTGCGGTGTTGATTGAAATACCCATTGTAGACGGATGTGTTTCAACTCAGAAATAAGAAGTCATTATTGTTGCAAATAACAGTAACATTGTTATTGTTCAATAAAAGTTACATTTGGTGTCGACATAATGGAGAACCTATAGCAGATCCTGGAAGCCATCAAGGAAATGAACAAATGCATTAGTTAGGTGAAGAAATATATAAGTGAAGTAAAACCAGAAATGAAGAACGATATTAGTGAGGTGAAGAACGACATAAGTGAGGTAAAAGCAGAGATGAAGAACGATATTAGTGAGGTGAAAAACGACATAAGTAAAGTAAAGGCAGACATGAAAGACGACAAGCACGTTAATGACGTCACTTCGTAAATTGGAAGTGGATGGAATTGCTGCCATCATAAAAGATGAACTTAAAGCCGATTTTGGCAAACTAAACGAGAATTTCGCAACTGTAAGGACAGCAGTGGCCGAACTGAGACAGGACGTAGACCACTTCGAAATCAAAATTCGCGCTCTCGAGCATCGTCAAGAACAGACGAGTGAGTTGGTGTACCAACATGCTGAAGAAAACAATCACATACTCGCGTTAGTGGATCGCCAGGCTAGAGAACAGAAACGGATAGTTGCCGAAGAGGTTCCAAGGGCCATGGAAGAAGCGACAACAGAATTAAGGACCCCATTTATTGGCCCTATGGAATCAACGCATCCAGCCAGACATTCGAACTTCAAGACGCCGAAGTTCGACGGAACGACGTCCTGGTAAATATTCCGACGCCAGTTCGAGGCTATCGCAGAGCATAATGGGTGGACGCCGGCAGAGAAAACTACTCAGCTGTTGGCCGCGCTTCAGGGACAGGCGTCGGAGGTTGTTCACAGCGTCCCAGAAAAGGGGACAGCCGCTGAGATAATGGAAGCCATTTGAGGGACGTTATGGTGACAATCAACTTTCGGCAGAATTTAAGGGCCCAACTGAAAACGAGGGTCCAACAGTCAGGCGAGTTCCTACAAGAATTTGCGATGGCGGTGGAAGAACTGGCCCATAAGGCCCTCACGGGTCTACCTCCTGACTTCGTCGCTGAAGAGGCGGCCTACATCTTCAGCGACCCCGAGATAAAGCAACTACTCTTGGCAGAGCATCACGCAATCAACAAAGCTCTGGCGGCTGCCCTCAGAATGGAGGAGGCCAAGTCGGTGGCGGGGGCCTCAACACCGCACTTTATTAGGAGCGTCACGGCGGCCGATGTTGAGGGACGCCAACCGAATTCACCCGAGCGGTGGAGACGAGAAACGTCCACCTGCTGGTCCTGTGGTAGACCGTGACACCTAAGGAGGGACTGCGACTGATCTGGCCACAGGCAGGAGAGAGAGGTGACCGACGTCGAGGGGAGCGAACAGTCACCGGAGAGGCGGAGACAACGGGCGCCCACCTGCTGGTCCTGCGGCAGACCGGGACACTTAAGGAGGGACTGCGACCCATCTGGCCACAGGCAGGAGAGAGAGGTGGCCGAGGTCGAGGGAAGCCAACAGTCACCGGGGTGGCGGAGATGACGGGCACCCACCTGCTTGTCCTTCGGCAGACCGGAACATCTAAGGAGGGACTGCGACCGATCTGGCCACAGAAAGGAGAGAGAGATGACGGACATCGAGGGGAGCCGACAGAAGTCACCTGAGCGATGGAGACGACAGGTGCCCACATGCTCGTCCTACGGTGAACCTGGGCACTTACGGAGGGATTGAAACCGATCTGGCTACAGTCAGGAGAGAGAGGGGGCCGATGCTAGGAGGGGCACGTCGGCGCCGCCGCCCTGGTGACTGTTGGGGCGATGCTCACTATCGCCAGGCCAAACGTCCGGCGTGGATTACCTGGGAGGACGCCGCTGCGCCGTTACGAGCTACGTACTGCTTCAGGTGATAGAGAGAGAGAGAGAGAGAGAGAGAGGTCTTCCTCGATCTGACCTTGGGGAAGAGGAGACTGGAGATGTGGGTGTTCGTCACCAGCATCAGTGAAGACGTCGTCCTGGGACTCGACGCCATGCGGTTACTCGATGCGACGGTGGACGTCGGGCGCCGTATACACCGTCTTGTTAGGGAGGAAGTGTTCCTGATTGACGCCGAAGACCAATCCATGGCCAGCGTTCTCTGCTTGGAGGACCAAGTGGGAGAGCAAAATGGCGCCCACGCAGGTACGAGTAATCGCCGCCCAGCCAAGCCAAGGACCGGATGACACCGCCAAAAGGAGGGAACAGCTGGAGGACCCATATGTTGGACCATCTAGCGGGAGGCTGGGCGCGGCGCGGAGAGGAGAGGAGAAGAGAGGGAAAACTACGAGACGCTGGCTCGCCGGAGATCGCATTCCTTTTCCTGCATAAGGACAGCTACTGCGTGATGTGGAGTCCGGTCAGAGACAGTGTGTGGACCGATATCGCCTACCGTAGCTCCACTTACAAGAGCTACTAGATCCAGTGGGAATCCTTCACTTTCAAGGATGGTATTCTGAAGTTGATTTGAGAGTCGGCTTATGGTAGGACCCGAATAGAACAACTTGTCCTGCCCAGGAGCAAGGCAAAAGAAGTGCTGCAGGAGACTCATGCTGGCGTAACTGGAGGCCACCTGGGAGCCAACAAGACGCTGCACAAGTTAAGGCAGAGAGGGGGGAAGGAAACCGACTGCGACGGACGTTCCCGAACAGATCTGCCGCGGCCCAGCATCTCGTAGTTTTCCCTCTCTTCTCCGCGCCGCGGCTAGCGCCCCGCAGAGCTCGGGCCTCGTCTCCCGCGCCTCCTTCCTTCCCGCGCGCCCTCCCTTCTGCCGGACGCGCGCTCGACTCTCGAGGCAAAGAGAAGTTTCCAGCACGGTTGCCACAATATTATAACACACTTTGTATTGAATTTTAATAAGGCTCTGTTTAAAACAAGACACTCAGAAGCATCAAAGCCTATCTTACGTGTAATTATATTTTTTGCACGATCGTATTTTTTGTTGCGTTTACAGCTGTTGTTAGGCCTTGAAAGTCAGATTTCCCGCGCATAAACACGTTGCTAGGGAAACCATTCTTCATAACATTAACTGTACTGGAATAGACCCATTGTTACTTACTTAACATTACAGCATAGCTTTGCGAAGGCTTTGGAATAATATTGCTCTAAATTTTCAATGCAAAGTATATTGTATGTGCTATTTAAAAAATAAGATCGTACAAAAATGTTGTAGGTGCAATACAAGTTTGTGAAATACATTACAAAATTTCGAAGTTTTCCTGGATTTTATAAAAAGCGGTTCCCAAACTTATATCGTAATACACTATTTCATTATTGTTGCAACATGTCCCTTCTGGCTCTCCTGGCCGTAAATAGTTTTAATAAGGCTAATCATCTGGGTGAGTGAGGACATGAAATAACTACTTGTAATTTAAATATTTACCTGACAAATTTATTGTTAAAACAGGTAATAACAAATAAACTATATGAAAAAACAACAAGAAAATATAAATATATGTTATATATAAATATTATACAATTGTAAGAACCTGATTTAAATGTAAGTGAATAAGGGAGCCGAAAAGGAGCACCCAAAAAGAAAAGATAATAGACTAATATGGTCGAAAACGGGAGGTATCAATAAACTAACGATCTCTTAACGTACAGGAAACTGACTTGCCACAGTTATACCCAAAAACACTGACATTCGCCATTACAAATGGCAAATAAGTCTAACAGCATTCAACAAAATTTCTTATGAAATACAAGTAAACCTCAATCTTGCTATCAGCTAACACACAGTAGAACTTAATATAAACTGGACCAAATAGAATCAAATAGGGTACTTCTGACCTGAAACTGGCGAATGTGAGCGGAGAGTTCTGAAGAAATAAATCTTAGAAAACAAAGGGAATTAAATTTAGAAAAGGTATATTAACAAAATCGAAAAATCTCACAAATTCACGCATCCAAGGTGTTCCCACAAGCAGGGCAGTTTCCGGATCCGTCTCAGCTGGTAGGCCTATTTGCTGGTAACGCCGCAATGGAATTTCCTTCCTCGTATAATCGCTCTGTCGCGGCCAGATCATAACCTCTTGTGTACCCCAGTCAACTTCCAATTCTCTGGACCAGGTCCCGCCTGCTCATATCGAAGTTACTGCTCCGGGTCATTGAAACAGACAGCCACGCTATCTCTAAACACCAACTGCCTACTTCGATCGCCTCCCGCAGAGTCACTCGCTGCATCAAATGCCCATAGCTGACTCACTGCGACTTTCTTCCCCGAGCGTCCATCGCAAACTAACTGCTGACTTGCTCCCTCAAGCATCCATGGCCGACTCCCTGTTCACTCTCACTCCGGTCAGCCAGAAACCGCGACGTAACAGAAAAATTTCAAATCAAATACATCAATAACAAATAATGAAACAAAACCCACCAATCAAAAAGCGAATCGCTAATCGAATGATCTCACTCTAGATATCGAAAAAGAAGTTAGACAGAAAATGGTGTATAAAAGAACGCCATCTATGAAAGAAGTTAGAAAATAAAAACAAGGTAGTCAAGGAAATAAGGAAAAGAAATAATCAATACTGGAAAGACAGGGTGCCTGAAAACAAACGGCATATTGTAAGACGCTACATTACAGTACATGTTTGGTTCGCCTGTTTAGAGAGCCGCATCCGTTGCTTTTGGGATTAATTTTGCCCATTGCTTGCCCTGTACACTCTATGAAATGATTGTCTAAGTCCGATAGGTGATCTGAGTGAGATTCGAGAATCCGATGTTGACAGGTAGACCATCTTGCCTCATCTCTGAAAGAGCCAACTCCAATCCTCAGATGAGTGCCTGATAAGACAGAGGTCCCGGAGTCCCAAAACTCTTTCTGTACCAGGATCGTACTATTTCCAAGACTTCACACAAGCTTAAATATTACAGCAAATAAGATGAAATGAGAACAAGGTAGAGTTGGTGAAATAATAAAGGGCAATAGTAATAGCCCGAAAAAAATCATCTGCAACGTCTGCTTTCTCCAACAGAAATTCCATTATGGTCTGGACAGGGAACGAATGCAGGCCACTGGATGAAAGAACAGCGCAATTGCGCTTGAGTCACAGACGTGATCATTCCATTATATGACCATCCATCTATGTAGTCTGCTATAATTCAAAATATTTAAGCTTTTATCAAAGTTATGTGTATCTTATAATTCCCAGGCCTTAATATTCCTCCTGAATGAATTTCCTTTCAGAGTTGTAAGAATCTCAACCCACCAGCGAGATTGTCAGTTGCAATATTATTGCGTGTGATTCCCAACACCTGCACTGGTGAACTGGTGTTCATTGAATATTACAAGGAACATTAATAAGCGAGTCGGCTCGGCTATACTGTTGTTAGTCCATATACAGAGCTTTGCTTCTCCTTTGGTCTTATTTTCTAAATAACTACTTTTCTCCCTTTTTATTTCCTAAACATAGAAATAGGCTAAGTTCCTTCAATAAGCTTCTTCCTTAAAGTGGGAAAGTGACCAACAGGCTTGGAGCTCTCGTGTTTTACTTATCCAATATTATGAGATGCGTTTCCATGTATCCCTTCAGTTTTTTCTTCCTGTTATTCCTGATTTCCGATTCATGGGCCACTGTTCACCACAGGAAATACGAAGAGTCTCAATAGCCTGAAGTTGAACAAGAATAAAATAAATTATGTTATTAAACTCATTTATATAATAATAACAGCTGCTAACATCAGCATATAAACTCAGAAATGACAAAGGTAACATTTGCTTTTGGATAAAGACATAGAAATGTGATTTCATTCTAAAAATCGAACAATATGGCAAGGGGAAAGCAGCGTTGTATTCACATAACGGACCAGAGTCGCATGAATGACTGAAGCATATGTGCCGGGATTGTGGAATCAGTGCTACCGTCGTATAACGTAGAGCAGGCTTCTCATTTTACGAGGGAGAAGCCTGCTTTTACACCTCTGACCTTTATACTCTCAAACAACCAATTCGAAGACATCTAGTTCTCTGCTTCCTTAGTAATTTCCGGTCTCCTTTAGTATTTTCCTGCCATATTTTTTCATGAGGTATGGTAAAAGATGTATTAATTCCCATTTTATGAACCTGAATAGAGATAAGTTTAAATTGTAAAAGAAGAGCCAACTATGAAAAAATAATAAAGAATGGATTTGTAAGTTCATAAACCTGAATGTGTTATCCTCATTTTATAATGTTCGTTCCTTGCTTCTCACATTCATTTTCTTATAAAGGTAATCGTCCACACCTGTGGAGTAACGGTCAGCGCGTCTGGCCGCGAAACCAGGTGGCCCGAGTTCGAATCCCGGTCGGGGGAAGTTACCTGGTTGAGGTTTTTTTCCGGGGTTTTCCCTCAACCCAATACGAGCAAATGCTGGGTAACTTTCGGTGTTGGACCCCGGACTCATTTCACCGGCATTATCACCTTCATTTCATTCAGACGCTAAATAACCTAGATGTTGATACAGCGTCGTAAAATAACCCAATAAAATAAAAAAATAAAGTAATCTATGCATAACGAGAATTTGAAATGTTCTCATATACTCAATATTCTACAGACGCCAGAAGCTACGCATATTACTATATACATGTACGGCCATTCGATTCACCGAAGTTGTTCCAATCAAAGCCTTTTCTCCCGCAACACTTCTTTCTCTCCCACATTCTCTTCTTTCTCTCGTTCTCTATATTTCCTCTCTCTGCATTTTCCCAATGCATTCGCATTTCAAATAACTCGCAGTCCGGATAGGAAAGAGAAGAGAGGAGACATTTTATCTCTAAGGGAACAAATAAATGAAAAAGACAAACTGTTACTGTTCTTGTTTTCACCTCGCATATTTTTGTATGTATTATGGACCAGAGCAGCTGACGCTCCATGTTGGGGAAGTTTTTCTGCAACACAAAACACATGTAGGAAAATACATTTTTCCTAGGGACGAACTGGGAAAATAGTGAGAAATTATATGTATTGTCACAAGTACATTTTGAAACAAATATGTGACGGATTGTTCGCACAAAGATACACCGTATTCATTATGGGTAGTATGTAGATGATGACATGGTGTCTAGGTTGTCAGAATTTATACAGGTGTAGTAATCCAAAACTATCCATATTAGAGGCCTATATGTTTATGAACTGTTTTTATCTATAAACCCTGTTTTTTTGTATTTTGTACTTTTAATATTCTATCACTTCCATTTTGTTCTTGTCATTTATTAATATCCCGAAACACACGTACATAAATTTGTATAAAATTTCATTCCTTCTTTAGTATATTATGCAGACATTTTCTTGAGGGAAATCTATGAACGTTTCTACTTCTTTTTCGGTGTATATTTCCTAAAAACGTTATTGTTAATTATATCTGTGGGATTGTTTTATGTTACTGAATTGAGGTTCTAGTACCCTGTTTGTCCACCTCTAGTTTGGATGCAAACTGTAATACGGGTGGGTATGGAGATTTCGTATGGTATCCTGCGGCATATCTGTCCATATTTACTGCAACTGGTTCTCTATATCTTGTAAACTCATACGTCGCTGAAGTTGGCGTCCCTGGTGATCCCAGACATGTTCGATTGGTGACAACTCAGGCGATCGTGCAGGCCATGGAAGTATGACAACGTTGCGGACGCATTCCCGTGACATCCTTGCTGTGTGCGGCCGAGAACTATCCTGCTGGAAAAGACCTCTTTGAAATCCTGCCATGAGTGGCAACACATGTGGCCGAAGGATAAATGCACATATCGCTGCGCTGTTATTTATCCTTGTATCATTACTAGGGGTGACCGACTGTCATACGTGATGACCCCCAGACCAGCACCTAGCAGTGGCTGCGGTGTGTCGCGCCACAGTAAATGTAGGATTGAGGCGTGCACCACGAGGTTTCCAGACACGAACATGACCGTCGTCAGAGCACAAAGGGAACCTGGATTCGTCACTAAAGACAACCCGGTTCCAGTCTTCAGCAGTCCAGGTTTGTTGCTCACGACACCACTGCAAACGGAGGCGACGGTGGACAAGTATCAATGTCACAGAACTTGCACATAACACAAATACACTGTCACTTATCAGTTCACAGAAGCTCAGTCAGCTACCTACAGTACAGTAGTTATACACGTATAGTTATCGTAATTGTTAAGTTGTGTTTTCAAGATGTCTTATAAATTTTCGACTGCAGAATACGCCGATATTGTGTATTTTTTATGGTTTGTGCGATGGAAGTTCCTTGCATGCCGTCGCTGAATATGAACGGCTCTTTCCGAACAGAATAGTACCATATCGAAGAGTATTTACTGTCTATGGGGTTGGATGAAAGACTTGGTATACCAAAGGAAGGTGGAAACGAGAGAGGCGTTAATGGATCGTATTTTGTATGCTGCACGCCGCATAAAGAACAGCCACGAGTAACTCTCCCGAGCAACGAGAGCGATTCACGCCCGAGAGCAACAGTGCATTGAAACAGAAGGAAGCAGCTTTAAAAATGTGCGAAAGCATCGATCCCGACGTCTAGAATATTAGGTATGTGTACATATGTGAATATAAACTTTAAATTTGTCCGTTATCTGTCTCTAAATGCGAGTTAATACAATGGAATTCCAGAAGCTTTTGTGAAATCAAAGAGTCATGACGATGATGATGATGATGATGATGACGATGATGATGATAATAATAATAATAATAATAATAATAACAATGGTATACCTGATGAATAAAGATTAAACTCAAGCGAATATTTTTCTTCGTGGATTTATTTACTTGAAGACGGATGAATTAGAATTATGTTAGGAAATATTGCTTAATTACTCACTTTTGGCTCTAGACATTTTAATTAAACTCATTCTCCATATCTTACAAATGAACAGAAAAAGGACGCTTAGAAAGTAAAAACCCTTCAACATAGTAAACACGTTTAAGACCTTAAAGAACTTCACATCAATAGAATCCATCTAACTTAAGGCAAAGGAATAGCAGATTGCTTCCTGAAACTGGATATTATTATTTCAATAAATACGTAAATAAATGATGTCAAATAAAAAAACACACTTAGGTATTTGTGAAATCAATAATAATTAATAATCAACTGGAAACATTAATCATGAAACATTGGATTATATAATAACCGCTACCGGTACAAGAAAAATGGGTAAATACACATTTGAAAAAAAACGCTAAAAAATTGTGAAGGGTTTTGGATTAATGGATGAAAAAAATAAAATATAATTATAAGACATAATTTTATTCAGACTACCCATAGTAGAATTTTTAGCTTCATATTGATGAACATATTAGTCGCAAATTTACATTTAATTTACAATTTATTAGGCAACTAATTTCACAGGAAAACAATTTATGAACATGTAGCAAATTATTCCAGCTAACAGTGTCTAAAATTCTCTAATGAATATACACTGTTGGTTTGTAGAGAGATTAAATTGTCAGTCATAGTGACAGCACGAGGAGAAATTAATTACTTTCCATTAGTTTCTCTCCTCGTGTAATGAAACCAAGGTATCATCCTGTACGCTGTTGTAGCGCTGCCTTGTGAATAAATACTCATGTCATGGATTGATGTCCTAGAGTGAGGTTTTAGGAAAATTATAGAGATTTTGTTGAAAATAACAAGTTCAAAAGAATAAAACAATTTCATTCAATAAAATAGGAAATTTTAATATATTTACTCGTATTTTCAAGTGTTTCTATTTGGTCAGTTTATAAACGATTATTTATATATACAACACAACTTATTCAATGTATTTTTTGTGGTTTATTATGTTTATTTATGGTATTTATTCACCAAGAGAATGGAACTCTCTCTTCAAATTCAGATTTATCCTATTTGGAGTTATTTTATAATCTCGTAATTGCAATAAGTAATTTTCCAAATAGTTGAGATATGGGAACTGCATTCAAACTTCATTCCGGAAGACCATTAGAAAATTTGAAGACATTAGTTCCTTCAAATTAATCTTAAACATGTTGTAATGATTTTCAAGTCTCAGTCACATCTTAACTAGCCAACAAGAAAGAGATCTACTGCGAAATAATTTTAGAAAATAGAATCATAAACCGACATCTGGACCCCACGACTTACCAGTTTCTTCACATTGGGTTAAATAATGTAAATTGTTTTCTGTATTTCAGTTTTAATACTGAAGAATGAAGCAATAAGTTATTCTGTAAATCGGGAATATTTCGTGGAATCGTATTTCCAATTCACTACTAGAACATATCCTATTGTCGAATATAAAAATTGTGCATATATTTCAATTCTACAGGAATTAAGGTTTATTTATTATTATTATTATTATTATTATTATTATTATTATTATTTCAGGCCTAATAAATTATGCATGAAATTAACAGAAGATTTAAACTTCCGTTATGATAATTTTTACATAAATAAGCTGTATTTTTGTGATTGAAATTGCGTTTCTATTTTTTATGTGAATCTTATCTTAACTCCATTTAACAATGATTTAAAATTAACTTAAAATTTCAATAATGCGAATAGAATATAGCCAAAATATCAGTTCTCTTCAATATAATTAAATGAATGCAAAATTTGCTCATAAGAAGAACTCATAAGAACTATAGTTTCAGATATTCTAAAATCTTACATACAGATTCGTATGCTTTGGTGGAAATTATAGACAGGCACATAAAAAAGCAATTATTGTCAAAGTAAGATTAGAGAATTTCAACCAAATCATTTTTCCATGAAAGCTTCGGTATTTTTAAGTGATTTGGTTTCAAAATCATGTAAGTCTTTCTTCTTCTTCTTCTTCTTCTTCTTCTTCTTCTTCTCCTCCTCTTCTTCTTCTTCTTTTTTCTTCAGAAAAATGATTACTTTGTTCACATAAAAATCGTCCCATATATTTCAAGACGTGGGTACTTTTCCTGTGCCAACTTCATAGATGTGCTTTGTCTCTTTCCATTATGCTACATTTTACATTATAAATAGAACACCAGATTTTATAATTTTCCATTTTAGATTCTGTGCAAATATTGTACTCATTTATACGATATTCTAAAATATTTTTATTTTTATTTTGTTGGGTTATTTTATGACGCTGTATCAACATCTAGATTATTTAGCGTCTGAATGATATGAAGGTGATAATGCCGGTGAAATGAGTCCGGTGACCAGCACCGAAAGTTACCCAGCATGTGCTCGTATTGGGTTGAGGCAAAACACCGGAAAAAACCTCAACCAGGTAACTTGCGCCGACCGGGATTCGAACCCGGGCCACCTGGTTTCGCGGCCAGACGCGCTGACCGTTACTCCACAGGTGTGGACTATTCTAAAATATTCTTACTTATTAATCTTAATTTAATTTATTGCCGTATATATTTACTTTTTTGCTCATAAATGTCAATTGTTTTATTTTTATTAAGAATCCCATAATGATTCTTTTGTATATCCTTACTGTCCATTTCAAATAATCAAATTTGTATACTATCGTCACTCTAATTCCCTTCTCCTAAGCACGATTCAAGAGTTCCGAATGTTATTTCACCGTGGTTTCTGAAATGTATAATTTTTGTTTGTAATATTATTAAATTACCAACCGAATGATAGCCTACATACAGATTTTGTTTGTTACAGCACCGAGTTTTCCCTCCTCCCTTCCTCACATTCATCATCATCCTCACCCATTCCCTAAGCTACACGTATACGAATACATATATATACACTCATTCTAGTACTTGATATAACTCTTACAGATAACCATCAATAATTACGTGGCCCGCCGAAGTGGTGTGCAACTTGAAAATGGGTCTCCGCAGTATGCGGAAATCGAATGACGGAAGTAAAGTGCTTAGGCATTAGATACACACATATTTTAAAAGTCCTTTGGATTTCAGTTCTACCTTGAACGTCTCATTATTTATAAAACCTAGATCATTAGAGACTTTAAGGATTAGTTATTTGACGTCTTCCAGCTCTTTAAATTTGTTCTCTTTATTGTTTCCAAGGGCGTCAAACGTCTTGTCTTCGTCGTCCTCTAGCATTCATATTACAATGCTGTTTTGGTTATTCTGATTTCTGGCGTACATTGTAAGTGTCCATGTCTACTATCTCTGTTTTATATCCTACGTCTACTATAATATAATATAATACAATATAATATTATATCATAACATTGACTATCTGAATATTACAATATGCTTTCTAAGTTTACGTCTACTACAGTCTACCAGCGGTTCCCAACCTGTAGTCTGCGGGCACCCGGGGGTCTACGAAACCAATGTGTTTTCTAATGTAGTTTAACTTAGCCTAACTTTATCACGTTTTGTGATTATTATCAGCTTGACGACATAATATTTTGTTTTTCTCAGACTCTTGAGACACGAAGTTTAGTAGGAATCAGTTCGTCTGAGGTATTTCTCTTGGCTTGCAAGTCTTGCATACTATCCAAAATGTTTAGTTCCTTAAAGTCGAATATTCAGGGTCCAACTTTAAATGGGTTCAACTGTGATACTTCTCTTGGCCTGAGTACCTATCCCATATTTTTAGTTTCTTAAAATCTAATCTTCAGGGTCCAACTTTAAATGAGCTCATCTGAGGTACTTCGCTTGGCTTGTACGTCTTGCGTACATATCCAATAATATTAGTTTCTTAAAGTCTAATCTTCAGGGTCCAACTTCAATTGGGCGCACCTGAGGTATTTCTCTTGGCTTGCAAGTTCTGCGTACCTATCCAATAATTTTAATTTCTTAAAGTCTAATCTTCATGGTCCAATATTAAATGGGCTCACCTGAGGCACTTCTCTTGGCTTGCTAGCTTTGCGTACCTATCCAATATTTTTAGTTTCTTAAAGTCTAATCTTCAGGATCAAACTTTAAATGGACTCCCCTGTGGTACTTCTCTTGGCTTGCAAATCTTGCGTACCTATTCCACATGTTTTTTCTTAAAATCTAATCTTCAGGATCCAACTTTAAATGAGCTCACCTGACGTACTTCTCTTGGATTGGAAGTCTTGCGTACATATCCAATAATTTTAGTTTTTTAAATTCTTATTTTCAGGGTCCAACTTTAAATGGGCTTGCCTGAGGTACTTATCACGGCTTGCAAGTCTTGTGTACCTATCCAATAATTTCAGTTTCTTAAATTTTTATCTTCAGGGTCCAACTTTAACTGTGTTCAGTATAGTACTTAAGCAACGACAAGAAAATGAACTTGTGGTCACAATTGAGAACTCGATTTACTTCTCACTCTGTGTCTTTCTAGCAAAACATTATGATTTCTTGCTCGATACTTTTGGAAGGTCTTGTAAAAGTATCTTAATTGAAAAAAAAAAATGTTATGTTTTATTTAACGACGCTCGCAACTGCAGAGGTTATATCAGCGTCGCCGGATGTGCCGGAATTTTGTCCCGCAGGAGTTCTTTTACATGCCAGTAAATCTACTGATATGAGCCTGTCGCATTTAAGCACACTTAAATGCCATCGACCTGGCCTGGGATCGAACCCGCAACTTTGGTCATAGAAGGCCAGCGCTATATCAACTCGCCAACCAGGTCGACATCTTGATTGAGTGACATTGAAATCTTAACGGAATATTATTCTTCATATAATGGAAAAACAATTTTATGAAAAATTCTTTCTTGGTGATAGTCTCGGCTGCATACCTACATCACCCACATATACAGGGACATCATTTTATTTTTACTAACATTTTTAATATTAACCTGGCTATACCTTTAGAGAACCGGAAACACAGTTTGCTATCCCCTTCCACGACTGGAGTTCGATGATACTGGAGTAAAACACAAACAGATCACTCTACTAGGTATAGGAGGGAAGAAAAGTAGTTCATCCATTTACGTAAGCTAGGAAATATCGCGATTTTGAGTTTGATAATTTTCATTATGTTTTTGTTTAATGAAAATACAGTACTGTATTAAGAATAAGTGTTTTTACTCACGAACTGAGTTATCCATGCGAACGTATTCATTATGTAGTGTATATTATACTGTCTACAGCACATTAGCGTACAATATAGAGAAAGAAGTTAAATTAAAAAATAATAATAATATGAATATTTAAACACATTTTTGAAAATGATAGCCGTTCATTTCGATACAGGCTTCAGTTCTTTTGTGCATATTATCGCAATATAGACTATTGCATATAATTCCAATTGCCAGTTTCGTCCCTCGTACTAGTAACTCATGTTGAAATAATTCTGTACCTACTCTATAAAAGATTACCTTACGTACTGTAAATTCAATCTATCCGAAAAGATAAAATTACTCAGAATTGCTATCTACTGTCCGTCCAAGTGGTTATGCCGCAGGATCTTAGAAAGTGGGGAAATCACGTGACAGTTAATTACTTAACGAGGCCCTTTTATTTAAGTTATTTTACACAGTTGTATAATATTACGTAAACGTCCAATTCCTTACAGAAATTAATGTTTTCAGAAAAGAACTAAGACAGCCCAGGTTTTACAGAGGAGGGAGCAGAAGCAGGTGGGGGAAATCGGGATGCGACGTAGGTAAACGGACAGTACCTGTTCGAAAATATGATTCAATATTCAAAGCTCTTTCGTCACTGGAAAACGCGAACATATTTCTGGAACGTACTATACTCACTCAGTGCTGTTTACTATATGCGGCCTTGATTCTGTGTGAAGGACGATAGAAGGGGTGGGAGTGGAGTACATTAAAAAACTCAGGTACAATAAAAATTGAAGTAAAAATAAAATGATGTCCCTGTATAACTTACCGTTGTTTACCGAATAGCAATGAAACACTTAGTGTCATTTGCGTCAGCATACTTGTTTGAGGTTACATTTTCTTCTCAGGTCTATTTGAAGAACAATTAATGTAGAAGTTAACTTAATGTTGAGATTGATTTGCGATTTAGAATAAGTCAGGTTTCGCAATGCAACATAAGTCTTTCCACTGATATTTTGCTTTAGATCTTAAAAACTGATTTCACTTTTTACAGGAAATAAAAAAAAACTATGGCATTTATTTTCTAGGATCACAACCATTACGGGTGAAAATAGAATTAAATAATATAATTGTACAACAAGTAAATACATTCAAATACTTAGGCTACAATGTGACTACAAGGCAAATTTGGAGATTGAAACTAAAATCAATGTGTTTAATCATTTTTGTGGAACTATATGACTACCATTGGACAGAACAGTGAGAAAGAAAACTTTATTAAAATTTTACAAAGTTATGGTTCTACCAGCATTCCTATATGGCAGTGAGAGTTGAACATTACGGAAAGATCAAGAACGTAGAATTGTAATCAGCGAAATGAAATTCTTAAGATATGTGGTAGGTTACACCTTAATGGATAAAAACAGAAATGAAGACATAAGGAAAGAGTTAAAAATGGAAAGTTTAATCGAAACGATTAACAATTATAGAACTAACTAGATACAACATGTATGCCTGAAACACGCATAACAAAATCTGCTCTACAGTACATGCCTAGAGGAAGAAGATCGCTGGGAAGACCTAGAAAGAGATTGCGAGATCAGTTGTGAGGAGACGTAACAGGTCATTCAAGAGAGCTAATACTAGGCCTAATTGTTTGAAGATGATGATGATGATGATGATGATGATGATGATGATGATGATGATGACAAAAAAGACATGATATCACGTAAAATGACTTTGTATTTGATGTATTATGAGATTATGTTCGGTAAATAAAACTGAAATTTAATATCTCTCTCAATTTATTAAGGATGTTTAATTCACTACTTACGCCAATGTTAAATGTGTAAATTTGATTACAGCCTTTGGGGGCCCGCCAAAATGAAATATGAACTTTAAGTGGTCCGTGTCACTCGAAAGGTTGGCAAACATTGGCTAGAAATTCAATAAATTCTGTCTTAATATCATTGCTTAATTTATGGACCTTTTACAGATACTAAGTAATTGGCATTTAACGATATTACGTACCAGCGTTTCTTACATTTTGTGTCTAGTGCATGCTCGTGATAAATGTTATTTATAAAAAAAGTCGTACAGGACTATTGCAGTCTACCGTCAGTACCATTAGCGAATAATTCATAACAATATCCTAGAAATCCGCGTTCAGTTGATGCGAGAGGTTGTTGAAGTTCACTTAAAAATAGCGTGTAATATATCTATTGGGTTCTTATGAATCGTGTTAAGCCGGTGAGAGGACTACAGACATAATATTTTCTACTTAATATCCCACTGCACATTACTTGCTCCGAAGAAGAGATATAGCCCGCGTCAGGAACTCAGGGGTTGATGATGTCTGAGAAAGGTTTGTAAAAAGGTCAAACTTTCCACTTACCCTGATGAAGAGCGAATTAAAGCGGAGACACAATCTGAAAAATGAAATTATTATTATTATCGATTTTGTGAATTTTGTGAAGATTATTGTGTACATGGTAGTGTGTTTTGCATTCACAATACAAATGACACGAATTAAAATCATTGATTCGCCATCATTTCTTCGACGCCACATTACAATTTCAAGACTGTGTAGACAAATCGGCGCTTTCCATGAACGTCAATACGCAGCCTGTTATTCCCTCTGTCTGAAATATCATTCCACTCTCATAAAATGCTCCTGGATGAATTAACCAGAAGTCAAAACAGGAAATATCCAAATGAGGTTTATGGGTTGATAAAACCTTGGTCATTGTCGATTAATACATTCCTGCACTTCGTTAATTTGACAGTTTGGAGAGCTGCAATATATACTGTGGTATAAGGCGGAATTTACTGCCCCCGATAACAGAAAGAGAGTAAGGATTGAGACTGAAGTCCGGGAAGTTCAAGCATTCGCTTAGTTAAAATGGTCAGGCAAGCAGCTATATAAAATGTTGGAAGTAAACCATTAAAACAACAAAATATACTTTTATAAAGAGCTAAAAATATTTAAAAGATATTGTAGACTACAATTTATATTTTTAGTTAGTTATTTAATGACACTGTATCGACTAGGTACTAGGTTATTTAGCACCGATTGATGATAGCGAGATGGTATTTGGCGAGATGAGCTGAGAATTCGCTATAGATTTCCTGAAATTGGCCTTGCGATTGGGGAAAATCTCGGAAAAAATCCAACCAGGTAACCAGCCCAAGCGGGAATCGAAGCTGTGCGCGAGAGCAACTCGGATCGGAAGGCAAGAGCCTTAGCTGATTGAGCTACGCCGATGGCTTACGAGTTATTAACATTCATTAGTCACAGTAATAAAAAAATTGTACTGTTTTCTAAAAAAATAGTTTTGGTTGCTTTGTTCGTTGCAAATAACCACAAGGTGTTTCCTCAAGTTCTCAAATCTTAATCTTACCATTCAATAATTTTCGTACTACAATAATTATTTTTCTACTTCGACTGAAATAATATAAATGGGAGAAGGGTATGCTCATATTAACTACAAAACTTGTACCCACCCTCTGAAGCATAATAACTTATGTATCTGAAAGACCCAGTCACGAAATGAAACAAATATAGCTTTATAATTCTGCACGCCTTCTTGTGACAAGTCGACAAATATAATTATGATTTAATAGCTGTAGTGACATTTTTTCCAGGCTAAAGTTTATCTGTAAATGTGTTAGTTATTTATCAGTATCCCGTTGTTACATAGCATGGGTCTTTGGGGTTCGTATTAATTACTCGTATTAACTTCTGAAAAACTTCTAAGCTCGCGCAAATAATTATTTACAAACATTTAAGTAATAGTTGTGCAGAAACATTGTCTCACACTGGTCCAAGAGGACTACAGGTAATATGAGAGGGGTTCATAAGCCGGATTAAGTGTAATCTGTCAAGAAGCTTCTCGTACCTACCAGAGGAGCGCCACAAGTAAGCAAAAACTGCGGGAAATTAAAGATTTCTCTTCACTTCCCCTCTCTAGTAGTGTTATTATTTACAATTTCAAGACTTCCGCCGATAATTACTTAAATCTCCACGTGAATTGTATAGAAATTCTCTCCGTTATATTACTATTTATATCAATGTTTGATATGTAACAATCCGTATTAAAATTATTTATTTATTTATTTATTTATTTATTTATTTATTTATTTATTTATTTATTTATTTATTTATTTATTTATTTATTTATTTATTTATTTATTTATTTATTTATTTATTTATTTATTTATTTATTTATTTATTTATTTATTTATTTATTTTTGGAATAAAGATCTTGAGCCAACATAATCAGGATTTTCAGAACGTGATATGCCAGGAAGTGAAGGTAGGAAAAGGGCTATGATTATTCAAGATTATTTAGAGATTTACGTTTGCATAATTTGAAATAAGGATGGTAGAACAAGCCAGATAACTCTTCCTGTAATGATATTCAGTACAGTAATTTGGCATTGCTGCTCAAAATAATGTTATGTTCTAGTAACAAAGGAAATTGTGAAAGAGGTTAATAGCTGATGAGGGAATCTTTTAATTTCTCTGATGTTGATAATAAGCTCGTGAATGCAAATGCATTATAATAATAATATATTGCTTGTTATATTGCTAAGAAGACATGTGATGCTAAACAGTGTGTTAATTGTCTTGCAGCTCTTGCAGACAATGAAAAATACAAGAGGACATAACATTTATGTTCAAGGAATATGAAAAAGTAACCGAAGATCCTCAGTTGCCATTTATTTATACATCCGCCTGTCATAACAGATGACCATATAGGTCCGGAAAACAATTAAAACATGGCTTTATTAGACATTTATATTAACATTTATGACCAAAATGTTTCATAATGGCTTAGAAAATCTGCTGTCACAGAATGATGTAAGAAAGCAATTTAATGAGCTTGATTCATATTAGTGTTAATTTTGATATCTTTCATACTGTAAGTATGACTGCAAAAATTATTTTTTTCTTACTGTAATGTTAAATCAATGCAAGACTCAGAAAATTAAATGAAGATATGTCTTCTGACGTAAAAAAAAGAAAACAAAAACCATATGCACCAATAAACTGCTAACATAAAATAGCATAAATATAATATGAAATTATATTATATAAGACTCCAGTTTATTAATGCAGAACTTCTTTCATTTTCTTTTCTTCCTTTTTGTTGTCACCACTTGACACTTTTTCATTCATTTTTCGTAATCTTGCATGAATCAGCACTCTTGTGAACGATGAAACCAAATATCTTTTAAAATCAGAATTACAAGTAGGTGCAAGGAAATCAAAACAAACTTCATCCTGAATGAGATATGAACATTCCGGAAAATTTGGACTTGGTTTTAGAATTAAGCCGATGGTACCTAAAAAATATACGATTAAATAAGTTACCTTGACTTGATGGATTCAGCCTGAGCTTTGCAAGGTGTGACTTCTCTATTCAGATGTGTCCGGAGGGTACTTGTGAAATACTTATCATCAAAATGGTTCACACACACCCGAAAGTTGTTGTACAATTTCTTGGGCACATTCACCATTGGGCCTTCTCTGCCAATTGCTTTTAGCCATGCCTTGCATCTGAAATCAAAAAAGAGAATAAAATATAAATATAAATGATGAGCACAGCGACACCATTTCGTGGTACTTTGTAAAATCACTCGGATAAGCTAGAAAATGAAAAGAAACTGCTCCAATGACCTTAGAGGTAAAATACTAATTATTACTCCATTTATAACGCATTTTTGGAGAAAAACACTTATAATTTAAGATAATATTTTAATAGCAGAGCGGAAAAACTTGCAAGCTCCAAATTATAATTTAGAAGAACAGAAATAATGTCGTTTGCAACATTTTCGCGCTTAGCTATTCATCTGTAAAAATACGATGAGAATCAAACAAATTTAAATGTTGGCTTAATAAAAAATTAATATTGTTAGCCCTTTCATATGCCGAAAATTTGTAGTAAAACCGTGTACCACCGTGGCTTACTGCATCTGTTCATCGGGTAAGTTATTGTTAATTTAGACGAATACATATTACCGGTACATAAATTAAATATATAATACCTTTAAATAATAAAGTGGGGAGTGTAAGGATATATACGAGTATACTGTATACTGTATAGATATTAATATCCGGCAATTCATGCAATTCATCATGATGCACGTCGCTAGGAAAATCTACAATACATCAAATTAGTTTAAATGATAATATTAATACATTGTAAATGAAAACTCACCTTTCGCTATCTCCCGGTATTTTGAAGAAACGTTGGCAATTTCTTCGGGGAGCTGTCCTTCCGATTCTTGCACTCGAAATATTTGCATTTAACATGTGATGGCATTTTGAGTAACAGCACAACACACCAAACAAATTCAAAATGTCTTCCCTCTTCCCTCTTGTGTCTTTCTTCGCCTTGCTTGTCAGGACTGACAACTTAAACCAAAAGCACGCATGCTCATTTTCTATTTCTTGGAGTCTGAATTCAGTGGCGGAATGTTGGTAAGAAACGATGGTAGCGCTCATAGTGTTGCGTAAAAGAGTTTAGCAGCGGTTAACAGGGAAAAGGATAGGGAAGAACCCCTCTGTTATATTATAAGTCCTCTTTCACTGGTCATCTGGATGTTCTCGGGAGAGAAGCAAATTACACTGTAAAATGAGTAGATAAGCTAAGAAACATAAATATAACAATATTATTATTGTTATTACTACACCGAATTGATTAGTAAATTAGCTTATTTCTAAACATTTGTTATAAGATGAGAAAAATTTTCTCCGGCGCAGGAGATCGAACTAGGGTCCTTTGTTCTACGTACCATGCACCACTCAGCTACGCCGAAGTTCAATCCACACCATCGGATCAAATCCCTATCCTCCAGTGTTTTTCCCTTTGTGACCGTACTCCATGTTCAACATATTCTGTTGTATACGATATTCGTACTTTAACCGAAGCGTTAGTAATCGCATTCTCTGTTAACAATAGCAGGTACTCCTCGTCAAATGAAGAGACTCTTTCATTTCTTACCTTAGAACATATGGATTTGTATATGTTTTGATGCCCTAGCGTATATTCCTAAGTGTCGTGTGCGTTTCCTTTCCAATTCTCTTTATTGGGTATACGAGGAGGAAGATCGGTTTACAGCGTCAACGAATTAAGGAAGTGTTCGTCGACACGTTACTGCACAAAACCGGTCCTTCTCTTGCTCTGTATAATTATAATGGATTCTCAAAAATAACTAGGCCTATCACAATATCATTCTTATCACAATATTACTTACTTACTTACTTGTCGTTTTTAAGAAACCTGCAGGTTCATTGCCGCCCTCACATAAGCTCGCTATCGGTCGCTATCCCGTGCAGGATTAATCCAGTCTCTGTCATCATATCCTACCTCCCACAAATCCATTTTAATATTATCCTCCCATCTATGTCTCGGTCTCCACAAAGGTCTTTTTCCCTCCGGCCTTCCAACTAACACTCTTTAAACATTTCAGGATTCGCCCATACGTGCTACATGCCCTGCCCATCTCAAACGTCTGGATTTAATGTTCCTAATTAAGTGAAGTGAAGAATAAAATGCATGCAGTTCTATCATATGCCATTCCCATCTAACCTAACCTCTTGTGCTCCCACGAAGTCCTATTCTATATCTGGCTAATTCTTTTGTTATTAATGTATCACAATATTACCAAACTTTACTCTCTTACTTGTTTCACTAATTACTGGTTGTACTCACACTTGTATTAATAATTATGCAGCTTCTATTCAGGATACATAGGAAATCAACTTTGTTTCTTAATTTTAAGTAATTAAAGCTTTAACACTATTTACATTAATTAGTCTACAAACAGAACTATACTTGATGTATTAAATTTGCAGACATGTTAAATTACTTAAATAAAACAAATATTATCACTCTTGCGTGCTCCGCCATCTGACGCCGTGACTTCTTGCGAACTTTCTTGAAATATCTTGAATCCATGTCTGATCTTATGGTAATAATGATCTGTCCATCCAAAAATTACAAAATATTCCAAAAACCGAAAACCTAACAATAATAATAATAATAATAATAATAATAATAATAATAATAATAATAATAATAATAATAATAATAATAATAATAGTAACAATAATAGAATAATAATAACTATAATAGTAATAATAATGGTAATAGTAATAATATTCATAATAATAAAATGGAAGTTGAACTTGAAGCAGTCGGCTTTTATCGCCCGCCTCTCACCATGAATTGGTAAAATTCCATGAAGACATTTATATCCTAAGGAAAACTGAACTGTCATCATACATAATACAGAATACAAATGAATACAACAGCATTATTGTCGGCTTATGAGAAATGTTTTGGAAAGTTCGGAAGGGCACAACAGTGACAGAGTGAAGGTTTACCTTTGATACCCCTTATTTTCAAGTGTAATTAATAAAATTATCCTGTTTATGTATAAGTGCGTTTTTTAAGTATGCATGGACATTAGAAACGACTCGATGGAGCAGTGTCTACTAGGTGTCAATTTTTTATAATTAACCCTACACCCATTTAAAATTTGAAAATGACTTGCTAGTTAGTAATTTTAACAATGTCTAGAAAAATGTCACACAATAAAAAAAATAATAAGTCCTAACATTGATTATTAATTGAGGTGTAGTAACACCACACGCGAATACTTATGCTAGGGAAGAACTGCGCGAATTCGTAAGGGTTAATGAAAATAATTAATATACCTAGTTATTTACAATTCATTTTAATGTTTGTCAGATAAGTCGGTTATAAAGTACAAAAAAGAATATTCAAATGATCAATCAAATTACTTATCATATTTATAATATCAATAACATCTGTTAATACGTATTAATTGTTAAAAATAATACAAATATCACAAATATAATATTTGCCAACAATTCTCATAGAGAACAGAATTTTAACGTTATCTAATATTTGAATATGTGAATTTTAATTTTTAAACTCACATTTTTAGAATATAAATAAGATAAACACAATGTACAACGCACGTTAACAACTGTAACATGAGTATTACATTTGTGTATGTTTTTAGATATCACTTTACCAAATTTTAATAGTAATGACAACATACGACAGAGGCAATTTATTCATATGTTCTAATTAAATTAGTGAATAACAGAATTGCTTTATAAAACACGCATATACATAAGGCGCATCAGATTGAACATATATATCAATACCTACATATTATTAAATATTTGATAAGATTATTGCACTTAATGATGAAACACAAATATTGTGTTCATATTATAACTTAGGATAATTAGATATTGCTATTGCATGTATCTGAAGATGCCCTAATAAGGCGAAAACGTTAATACGAATTATTTTTAACACTTAATATGTATTGACAAGTGTTAATGAAATTATATATGTGATGAGTAATTTGATCGAAAATGTGAATATTCTTTTATATACTGAGCGTGGTTATGTGTACTCTTTCTTATATTATCTTATATAAAAGATTTTAGAATTTTTATAGGAATAATAATATGAATGAATTTAATTATGACAAAAATTGCTATTAAATTTACCCTTATATATTTTAGCTTTTAAAGATGAAATATTTTCCATAGCAAGAAAATTGTTTACTTTGCAATATTACCCTAGTTAGATTTTAAATGACAAATTTCATATAGGTAGGTTCTCCAGTAACATTTTTTAACAATACTACGATATTCTGAAACATTGATAAAAATAAAATACAACAGACAAATACGAAATTATTGCTTGTAGACAGGGCGTATTACACCATAATTTTTCTCTCAAGATATGTTAAGGATGTAAGTAAATTTATTTTATTTTAATGTCAATTCACTTTCATTCCATATTGTACTTTTTTCTTAGGTACTTGTTGCCCTAATCATCATAAAATAAATCGTATAAAATGGATATTTCCTTACTATTTCAATTAATTTCTCACAAAACTACATCACAAATTTCGCGGCGGCAGCGAAAAAACCGCGCAAGTACGAATCTAAATTTCAACGGTGCAGTTTCGCAGACGTTCAGCGACAGATTCGCTCTGGTGTGGACATTCTCATATAGCGCAATGTACACTGAAGCGGTGACAACTTAGCGAAGCGAAATATTCGCAACTGCAGCGAATATTGCTGCGTGGCTCAAAACCAGTTCTTTACTTTTATTCATAGTAGGCTAGTTCATTCTGCTCTAATGAAATGTTTTTATTAATTGAGGATTGGCTATCATTCGTAGTTTATTTCATTCTGTTCGTTAGGTACTCTTAAATCTTACAGCAATTTTTTTACACTAATTTCATTACCCTAATCCATGTATCTTGCCAAGAGTAGCTTCCCTGACAAGTAAAAAAGGAAGCTAGCCCTGCGCACGCTGACTGTCCTTGTTCTCATGCGATTCTGCGGGTTTATCTTTATCTTTATTTCCTATATACGTGGTACAGTCATTAAGTTCTAATACTGAGCGCATAGTGGCGTTGTGGTGCACTATAGCGCATAGGTGGCGCCATGGTATGATACCTTGTCAGTTAGTCTCTCGACCCAACAAGAGATAGTTGAGTGCATGCACTGTAAGCAGAACTACGGTCTTTGTTGTGACGGCGATTTGAATGCGCACGTCGGAACCCGAGATGTCACAGTTTGAGCAACGGGCAAATATCAAGTTCTGCCAGAAATTAGGCAAAAGTGCTGCCGAAACGTTTCAAATGATGCAGCAAGTTGACGGTGAGGACGCAGTGAGTCGCAGTGTTGTGTTTAGGTGGCACCGACGTTTTTCGCAAGGAAGAGACAGTTTGGAAGATGATGTGCGTACTGGTCGGCCACAAACAATTCGAACTGAACGGAAGATCCAACAAGTTGCAACGTTGGTGCGTGCTAACCGCTCCCAATCGGTAGACGATATCGCAGCAACAGTAGGTGTCAGCCACGGTACTTGCTACAAAATTCTGTCTGATGACCTGAACATGTCTCGTGTTACCCAGCACAGTGTGCCACGAATCCTGTCGCAAGACCAACGTGATGATCGCATGACGATTTGTGGTGACCTCATCAGTAGTGCTGACGATGATCCCACGTTTCTCAACCGGATAATAACTGGAGACGAAACTTGGTGTTTCCTTTACAATCCGCAACTGAAACGACAATCCGCCACCTGGAAAACGCCGTTATCACCACGACAGAAAAAACCCCGACAAGACAGGTCAAAAGGCAGGGTGATGGAATTCATCCCAGAAGGTGCAACTGTGAACAAAACCCGCTACAAAGAGATCCTTGGCCGTTTACGAGATTCAATTCGCCTTAAGCGACCTGAGCTATGGCGTACAAAGAATTGGCTGTTGCTACATGACAACGCCCCTGCACATCGCTCTGTCCTTGTCCAAGAGGAACTTGCAAGACAACAGGTGACAGTTCTTCCACACCCTCCGTACTCACCTGATCTCGCTCCATGCGATTTTTTTCTCTTTCCTCGCATGAAAGCAACCCTATTTGGGCGTAGATTTCATTCTTCCGAAGAGGTCATGACTGCCACAAGAGAAGCCATACGGGACCTTCCTGCCAACATCTTTCAACGGTGCTTCCAGCAGCTATACCAACGTTGGCAAACGTGCATAACGGTCAGCGGAGACTGTTTTGAGGGAGAATGTGGTTCTGATTAAATGTACACCGTGTTATGCGGCATCTTGTGATACATCCAGATTCTTGTGGGAGCCTACCCTCCAGGCGTCAAGTCTTAGAACTTAATGACTGTACCACGTAGACATTGCATGCAATCATAGAAATTTCCTCAAACCCTTTTTAAACTTACATTTTATATAAATCTCATTACTTAAAAAAGTCTTAGCGACTTTGGAAGTAGGCCTATCCTGGCTTTAGACAAAATCACACATTGTTCATAAATGTGCATGTATGAGCAAATTTCGTTTACCGAATTTAAAATGTATGATTATTAAAATAGGCTAGTATGTTCTGTAGCCGATAATTAATTTCTGTTTGGGTTGTGGAGATAAATTGAAACATTAAATGTGAAGTAAATAATTTAAAACTCAAGTTTTTCATGTTTCTCACTAATTTAGTAGAATATCTAAAATCACGCACCAATTGAAAATTATAATGCCAGCATTATTTTGAAAGAGTGGATATAAATTAAAGTGTAAAAAATATACGATAGTTAATTGAAAACAAAATGATATCCCGAGCCGGAAGTGAATCGTTGTGGAACTAATGGTTCATTTATACCATGCTGTGGTTCTATGAACTCCGCATCTCTGCAAACAACTGAATGACGCCTAAGGGCGGAGGATTTCATCCAGTATAACGTTACGAGCCAATTGTCACGGAATGTAATTCGAGATAAAGCAAACAGCGATAATCGATTGTTTAAGGTCGCTCGATGTAGCTCCAACCCCACATTCATATGAATGATTGTGTGCATACATCGTTCGGGAAATCCATAGGAATCTCATTGCATTATTGTCAACTGCATATCCTGCGTCCCATGAGCGAACCATTAGAACAATGGATAGACTTCTCATTCATTTCCGAAGTTCTGTCTACGTTCAACAGAATAAAGTAGTTTTTAAATCTCTTATGGAGAATTTTAATGTTGACAGGTCAGAAACAGAATAAGGCTGAAAGTATTTTAGTTCCTTAGAATAAGGCATTGAAATGACAATGTTTCTGTACAAAATTCAAATCGGTAATTTTATTGACACTCTCTTCAAATACCGGTAATAAGTTATCCCGTCAGAGTATGATCTTATTTCATTATTAATAATATTATTATTATTGTTATTATTATTATTATTATTATTATTATTATTATTAATAATATAATCGTAACATTATTTCACAAATATCAAGCTAAATAATATTTCTGTGAATCTAGATCATAACTTTCTTCTAATGTTTACTAGTAGGGTTCGGAAGTTGAAGACCTAAAAGTTAGTATTGCAAGGTAAGTATAGGTCAAGCTAAGAAAACATTCTCTCTATCTCAAGTAGAATCCTCGTTACCGCTAGGTACTTAGTTACGCCTGGTGAACATTGACTCCGAAATCTATTCACAATTTTTCTACAATAAACGTAAACAAAGGGAAGATTACAGTACCCCCTCCAGAGGTAACAACATCTGTGGCGCGGTTTACACAAGCAAAGACTCTTTGAATTCCAAAGAAGTGTAAACCCGACACTTACCTTACATATTCTAACACACAACTAATTAATAATTAGACCAAAGACTCTTAATAATTAGTTTTATGTTAGAATATGTAAGATAAGCGTCTGGTTTACATTGGAATTCAAAGAATCTTTGCTCAACACATGGTATTTCAAATGAGAATAGTTGTTTCTTGTGTAAACCGCGCCACAGATTTTTTCCCCATTGGGAAGGGTACTGTAATCTTCCTTTTGTTTGCGTTTATTGTCGAAAAATTTAGATTAGATTTCTGAGTCAATGTTGACCAGGCGTAACAAATTACCTAGTATATTGTAGATATATTAATTTGTCCTGCAGAATTTATCTGCAATATTGATACTTAATATTTTAGGAGAAAAATTCTCTCCGGCGACGGGGATCGAACCCGGGTCCTTGGTTCTACGCACCAAGCGCTCTGACCACTGAGCTACGCCGAATTCGATCCACAGCACCGGATCGAACCTTCCTCCTTCGATGTTTTCCTTTGTGGCCTGACTCCAAGTTAGACATATATATGTTGACGTGTATCCAATGTCAACTGCCATTCCTACTAGGAGCGCACTCAGCTGAGTGACTTGGCCTGGAATCCGCAGTTATTATGCACTTCTAGCTGAGAGAATATTGTAGTGTCAATATTACAGATAAATTCTGTAGGACAAATTAATATATCTACAATATTCTGTCAGCTAGCAGTGCATAATAACTACGGATTCCCGGTCAACATGTCACTCAGCTGAGTGCGCTCCTAGTATAATGGCAGTTGACATTGGATACACGTCAACATATATAGGCCTAACTTGGAGTCAGGCCACAAAGGGAAACATCGAAGGAGGAAGGTTCGATCCGGTGCTGTGGATTGAATTCGGCGTAGCTCAGTAGTCAGAGCACTTGGTACGTAGAATCAAGGACCCGGGTTCGATCCCCGTCGCCGGAGCGAATTGTTCTCCTAAAATATTAAAAAAAATTAAAGTACCTAGTGATAACGAGGATTCTACCTGAGATAGAGAGAATGTTTTCTTAGATTGATCTATGCTACGTTGCAATACTAACTTTTAGGTCTTCAACTTCCGAGCTCTATTTATTAGAGTAGAGCAGCTTGAATTCAAATATATATTTTAAAATACACGCAGAGATTATCCGATATAACTAATACAAAATTACTCCTACATTTCACTCACATTAGAAACACTTAGGACACACAATAATATGTAATCCCCGTTAGAGAGTTTTGCAATTCTGTGCTGCTATCTTTCTTGCGGACATATATCAATATTGAAGTGAATGTGATATATTCACATGAAACTAATAATACTTAGTGGCATAATTAATGTGTTGGTGCTGCATAGGCCTATGCTTGGTTCTCAATTATCGATTATTACACTTTTGTTTTCTTGGAGGAGGGCCGGTAGGCAAGATCGATGGCATCTGTTTGCAATTCATGTGCTTGAATATGCTACATCTTTAACCAGAAGAACATGTCGCAGTCGATTCCATGACTGACTAAGCTCACCAAGGCACCATTTGTCCGAAGGAGCTACATTACCCCTGTCACCAACAGTCCGCTTAAATCCCCTGAGGCTTCGCTGGATATGTGCAGCTCCCGCAGACAGATGCCTTCTATAGGAAGATCCTAGAACCACGTCCTTCATTTCCTCCTGGTCAACCTGCAAACTATTGAGATGATTAATGGAATGATACAGATGAAGGCGAAATGTATCCGATATCCAATGCCGAAAGTTACCCAGCAATTCTGCTTCCAATGGTTGAAGAAAAACCTCAGAAAAAAATCAACAAGGTAACTTGTTTCAACCAGTATTTGAACCCGGATCCGCTCGTTTCACCGCTAAGATGGTTAACCTTTACTCGATAGCAGTGGACTCTTTATACTCTAAAATATCAATACATTATTAAATAATTGATTATCTGATTAATTTATTCCACTGTTTGATGAAATTAAGAATAAAAAACGCAGATTAGGAAAGATGAACACAATGGGGGGATGAGGACGAAGTAGGAAAGAAGCAAAACGGCAGCCTGAAACGAAACCGAGAAGATTGGTGATTAGGCCTATATGAAGCAAGGATTCACAAAGGATATGAAATGGGTATTAAGGCAGCAAAGAAAATAAAACGCAAGAGATAAAGAAATGAGACAGAAAATAAACAAAAAACGCAACAAAGGAGAAAAAAGATAACAAATAAAGAAGGAGGTAACAAAGAAAGGAAAGTGAGGTAAGGAAAGAAATGACGTAAAGAAGGAAAATTGTAAGAAAGAGCAAAAAGGCAACCAAAAAGAAGGAAAATAGCAACAATGAAGGAGAAAGGCAATAAAGAAAGAAAAAAGGTAACGCGGAAGAAAAATGCCACCAAAGGAGGAAAATGGCAACAAAGTTGAAAAAATCTACAAACAAGGAATACCAGCAACAAAGAAGGAAAAACATAATTAGGCCTAATTTAAAAGAAAATAAAGAAGGACATAGCAAAAAATAAAAGATAAAGGGAACAAAAAAGAAGAAAGGAAGAAAAGATAAAAAAACAGCCAGGAAGGGAAAGAGGCTGGAAAGAAGTAAAAGAGGCAGCAAAGAAGGAACGGGGCTGCAAAGAAGGAAAAGAGACAGCAAAGAAGGAAAAGAGACTGTAAAGGAGGAAAAGGAGCTTCAAAGGGGGAAAAGAAGTTGCAAAGAAGGAAAAGGGGCTTAAAGAAGGAAAAGAGGCTTCACAGAAGGAAAAGGGCCTTCAAAGAAGGAAAAGAAGATAGCAAAAAAGAAGAGATGAAGGGAAACAAGGAATTAAAATGATAACAAAAAATGAAGGAAAACAAGGAATTAAAACAGTAACAAAAAATGAAGGGAGCCAGAAAGGTTAAAGATGAAGAAAAAAAAGAAATGAAAGAGAAGTAACGAATAAAGGAAAGATGAAAGAAGATAGGATTGGAAATGTTCAAGAAATAGAAAGAATGAAAAAAGGAGAAAGGAAAATAAGTATAGGGTAGATGAAAAGAAATAAGGTAAAACTGGAAGGCTGGAAGGAAACAGCGAAGAAATACAGAAAGTGTGTAAAGGGAAAGGGCATGAGTGACAAAACAGGAGGAAAGAGGCAAGAATAACAAAGGGTAAAAATGAATGAATGAATGAATGAATGAATGAATGAATGAATGAATGAATGAATGAATGAATGAATGAATGAATGAAAAGAAAAGAAGGAAGACACTGAAAAGTGAAGAATTAATATTAACCAAGAGGTCAGCATATTTCATATCTAATTTATTAGTTCACATTAGGATCAGAATTATAAAAGTATTGGTCACCGAGTTCAAATTTCCGATACAGTTAGGAGGATGATACCATGCTTTTATGTGCAGATAAGAGGCAACTCTGGGGAATCTAAGTGAACATGAAATTTAATAATTTTGTATTCATATAGGTCTATCTACTGTATTTATTTACAAATTCATATATAATACGTCATTCTGAATAACTTTCATTTACTAGCGTGTATGATTTCATTGTATTCTGCAGATGAAATGTAACATATGAAGTTTCCTTGTTTCATGTGCTTCATTCGCTAGGATAAGCCAGTGGCTATTGAAGCCGTGGTCGAGTTCTGACGTGTTTCAATCAATATTATCTTTCCTTATCTGCATTCCTACTGCTTTGGTGTTGTTTTTTGTCATTGTTTATTGGGTTTTACAACTTTGATGTTTGCTCTGTTATCTTCTTTCCTATTGTGAATTGTTTTATCGCGTTTATATATCTATTTGACTAGCTTCCATTGTTTATAGGTTACCTCTTCAAGTATAGTCATCTTTCGGAAATTATTCCTGTTACGATAGAATTAATTTTAAAAAGGCAAGTGTTCTATTGTCATAAGACTAAATTATCCAAAAGCAGTCCAGCTGCACTATCTGTTCAGATTGCTACTTCAAAACTAAATTCTATATAGTGGCAGTGCAGTGTTCATATCTTACTGCATTTTCGAGCTATCGGTATTGTTCAAATATCTACAAGTTATACTGTATTTTTTTCTGTTATGAATATAAACATTTCGCCAATTTCCACATTAAGCAAACATTTACTACTTCGTTGTCTGTTTTAGGAATCTTGGTACTATTTTAGTTCCCAGCTCATGACAACCGAATAAATTTTGTTTTAGCATATTCGTTTGGTGCATAGTTCTTCTCTCGGCTGTTTGCATGTATTGATATATTAATGTATTATAAGATCTAGTTTCCTCTGATATGTATCTTTATTATCAGGCAGTAGGCCTATATCTCACTTGACGATATGTCAGAGGAAGAACAACTGTTTGTATACATCTGAAGTCTGACTAGTGTAATGTAGCTAGTTGGCGATGTATGCAATGGAGGGGGAAAGGAACTGGCCACCCTACTTCATTATCTCCCGGCCTAGTTACCTCATAAGTGATACCTTCTTGGTATCAATTATGAGTCTACGTAAAGATTAATTTTTTGGTCCTACAGAATACATCTCTTATGGTACCAATTGATATTAGAGGAGAAAAATTTGCTCCGGCGCCGGGGATCGAACCCGGGTCCTTGGTTCTACATACCAAGCGCTCTAACCATTCAGCTACGCCGAAGTTCAATCTAAAGCACCGGGTCGAATCCCTATCCTTCAGTGTTTTTCCCTTTGTGGATTGACTCCAGGTTCGACATGTATGTTGACATTTTATATTAACTCAACTGTCATTATACAAGGAGTGCACTCAATTGAGTGACTTGGTGGCCGGGATTCCACAGTAATATGCACTGTTGCTCGAAGAATCTACGTAAAGATTAATTTTGAGTCATACAGAATATCAATTCTTACAACAACAGATGTATTCTGTAAGACCAAAAATTTTGAGTCGTACAGAATATCAATTCTTACCATAACAGATGTATACTGTAAGACCAAAATTTAATCTTTACGTAGATTCTTCGAGCAACAGTGCATATTACTGTGGAATCCTGGCCACCAGGTCACTCAACTGAGTTCGCCCCTTGTATAATGACAGTTGACTTAATATAAAATGTCAACATATATGTCGAACTTGTAGTCAAGCCACAAAAGGGAAAACACTGTGAAGAGGGATTCGATCCTGTGCTGTGGATTGAATTTCGGCGTAGCTCAATGGTTAGAGCGCTTGGTACGTACAACCAAGGACCCGGGTTCGATCCCCTTCGCCGGAGCGAATTTTTCTCCTCTAATATCAATTGTTACCATAACAGCTGTAGTCTGTAGGGCAAAAAATTAATCTTTACGTAGATTTTTCGAGCATCGGTGCATATTACTGTGGAATCCTGGCCTCCAAGTCACTCAACTGAATGCACTCCTTGCATTATGACAGTTGACTTAATATAAAATGTCAACATACATGTCGAACTTGGAGTCAGGGATTCGATCAGGTTCTGTGGATTGAACTTCGGCGTAACTCAATGATTAGAGCACTTGATACGTAGAACCAAGGATCCGGGTTCGATCTCCGGCGCCGGAGCGAATTTTTCTCCTCTAATATCAATAACTTATGAAGTTGAGACCTGTCTTCCGACAGTTGACTGAACAACAACAACAAGATATTTAGCTGCATGTTGACGAATTCGCATTACGCTCTGCTTCAATTACGTGGTTATATAGTAATATATGTCTGAATAAATAAACATATTGATATTAGGAAAAAGAGAAAAGAATAAAGAAACACTAAAGAATATAGGCTACTGAATTTTATTCTCTGGATTTATTATTAAGACGGACCCATAACTCTGGCTGAGATTTAATCTAGTGGTTGTGTAAAATTTTATGTCCAGCTGAGGGACATGTAACTTTTTGTGATAGAAGAAACATGCTGTTCTTTTTTATATTTTTATAGTTTTCTTAATATTGTAATGATTTATGATAATATAGAGTGTCCACAGAAAAACTCCGTAATTATAAACGGGTATATCATCTTTGTAGGTAGATATGTGTACGTAGAAATGGTGATACCACAAAGACCAACTCAAAACTTGTATAGTGCATACCTCACAAACACTCAATGTGCACACCGGATGTCACACAACAGATATCACGGATACATTCCCACTCACACCACACGCGCTCCAAAATATCTACTGGAATGGACTCAATGGCACCGGAGATACGATGTCGCAACTCTTGAAGATGAGGTGGTTGATATAAGTAGATGATATCTAACATATACAACCCCATAAAAAGTCACAGATATTCAAGTCGGAGAACTTCTGTGGCTACTTGCAGAAGACGTCTTGGTCTCCAGCGTGTCCAATCCACTTTACTGTCAGCTTTTTTACTAAAATGTTCACGAAAATTTGCTAAAATACGACAATGCAAAAAAAAAAAAAAAAAACAAACAAAAGATTGACAAACACGAATAAAACTCATGTTACGACTAACAGCTTCTATTCGCTTCTGCTGCCATCTATTTGATATACCAATTAGATATACCACAACAATCAAAACAAGAAATCTTTGAGTCGTCCTTTCTTATGAAACTAATATAAAGTTCGTAATGTACACTGTTACGAAATTACACTCATATTTTTGGAAATTGCAACACCAAAAAGATACATGTGAATGAAATAAAATTATGTATTTATGTATTCATTTATTTTGCTAATAATTGTAACATAAATTAAACAGAAAAAACTTTAGCTCACCTCTGAAAGAGTAGAACTCGTGCTCAGGGGCGGTTCCTGAATTGAAATTAAGAAGTATATAGTACTAATACAATTTGTCTTATGTCTACTATACAATAAGAATATATAAATTTAAATTTACAATTGTTCATTATTTATAAAATTCATATATATATATATATATATATATATATATATATATTAGTCAGTTTACAATGCCTTTTGACATTTTCTGACAACCAAATGCTAATTTACAGTAACTGATATATGTATCCATACATAATTTTTTAAAATTTAATACTAAAACTATTAGAATTGACAAGTTTAAATATAAATTTGTTATATGTTCTTGGGCCTAAATTACTATTATGGTTAAATACTGTAACAGTGTTACATTTTTGTTCATGTAGGCCATGCATGGTTAGATACAGTATATTTGTTTTGTGGTGTGTATTTCGCTGTTTTAGTTATGTTAGTGATTCGTTTTCTGCCACACAGTTAGTGCAGTGTGTTTATTAGAAGATTTCTAACATCTACAATTACTAGGAGTGTTTTTAATCCATGCATACTGATTTATTTATTTTTTTTTCATCCTATACAAAGAAACTGGCTTTGTTTATGTGGATGTTAAGTACATTTTTTTTCTCTATTTCGTATATTAACTTCTTGTGTATCGCTGAATATTATTCTTAACTGTTTTCGTAACCCACTACAATTATATACTCTATGTTATGACATCTGTTTCCGCTACATTTACTACGGCTGACACTGTTTCTGAAATTCCTTCAACCTTAACAGATAACATTTTTATAGTGGATTTAGCGTGTGTAGAAACACAAAATTATTAATTAGTGTCGTGTGAAGTTATTTCAAGTACTGTTTTTTGCTTTGCACATATTACGGTATGCCAGGGAGTACATCTGATGTCTGTGCTATGGCACAGTTCTTCAGTCCTGACATTTCTCTTCCTATGGAAGTCGACAGTAAAGATTCCATCCTATTCGATGAAGAAGATTCTATTAGTGTAATTGAAAGTACGATTAATCATGGAAACACGCAAGATGTACCTTGCCCACACTGTGGAAAATTTTATAAAGGACGCCATGGAGTTAAAATACATATAAGTCGAGCTCATCCTTCCGAGCAAAGAAACACTATCGTCGCCAGACAAACCAATGGAATTAGGGCTAGAGAAAACAGGAATAAAGACGACTTACAATCTAACATCTCCAAGCCCGTGGAAGAAAACAGCTTTCTTGACTGTTCCAATGAAGATACGGGTTTGGCTAGTTACAAACATGAGTTGTTAAAGTGGAAATCTGAATTTACAAATTTACAGTAATATTTTCAGTAATAAGGTCGAAGAATTAGCAGAGTTTTTGGCTAGAGCAATACATCTTCTCCCAGGACCAAAACATCCCGCAGTTAAGCATTATAAAGCAAGGAGGAAAAAGAAGTTGCAACTCAGTCAAAGAGGTCATAAGACATCTAGTAATCCCGAAAGATCATCAAAACGTGATCGACAAAAACGCAAAGAACGTTATGAATATCAAAAGACGCAATTTCTTTTCTACGACCAACGACGGAAAGCTGTGAGAAATGTATTGAATGATAAACACGAGATATGTGATATCAACACAAATACAACTATGCCTAACAACCATATGCGCCACGAATATCCTTGCCCCACAGAAACCGCGCAAGTGTTATCTGAAGAACTAGAGAACACTGTAATAACCAAACAAGAAGTAATTGATTTTATCAGAGGAATAGCTGTTGATACTGCTCCCGGTCCCGATAGAGTACTTGTTCGTACACTTAAAGATGATACTTGTTACGATATTATTGCTCGCATTGCGACAATCATGCTGTCCCAAACTATAGTCCCAAAATGCCTCCAACGTGCAAGAATAGTACTAATTTTTAAAGGTGGTGATAAGTCAGATCCAAATAATTGGAGACCAATAACGATCTGCTCAGTTTTAAGAAGAGTCCTGGAACGAATATTGGATAGACGATTGCGATCATTTGTTAATTTCTCAGAACATCAGAGAGGATTCACAAATTCTCCTGGCTGTCTTATAAATACTTCTATACTGGAATCCATTCTCTCCTCAGCAAAACGTAAAAAAAGACGTTGTCTTAGTATTTCTTGATATAAGCAAGGCATTCGATAGCATTGGCCATAGTCATCTGGAGCAAACATTGTCTTCCCTAAACATACCTCCCAAATTATGTAACCTCATCATTGGCTTGCAAAATGGAAATTCCACACAAATCGAGACCAACCATCAGAAGACGAAGCCTGTCATTATCAAAAAAGGAGTTTTACAAGGTTCGCCCATCTCTTCTTCATTGTATAATTTATCTACAGATCATATATTGACAGATTTGTCATGTAATTAGAATTTAGAAGAGTTTGGATATTCTTTAATGCCTGATCTCCCAAATATAAATATAATGGAATTCGCTGATGACAGTGTCATTTTGGGTAAAGATGTAGAATGTGCTAAAAATCTCACCTGCCAGGCCATTTCCAAGTTTGAAGAAATTGGATTACAAATTAACCAAACCAAATCCAAAGTCTTGTCCATTAAAAATGGATCTCTTGAATATAGTGCTTTAACCTTAACTTCGGGTCACTCAATACCATCCATAACTCCAGATGAAACCATTAAATATCTTGGTGTCAATTACAGTTCTACAACGGTCTTCGATCCTAGAGCAACATTGGACAAACTGAAACAAAAGCTGGAAGCTATAGCAACATCATCTCTTTTACAGCCGTGCCAGAAGTTTCTCATCATATCCACCTTTATATGTCCTTCACTTATTTACACCTTTCACACGACTCCAATGAAGAGAATTCCTTCAAATTTTCTCTCTGATGCTGACATTCTGATTAGAACTGCAGTAAAATAAATTTTAAATCTTCCATCTGACACTCCAGACAATATGCTTTATTCACCTAAGAAATACAAAGGACTTGGTCTTTATAAAGCAAGCTGGGAAGCATTTGTACAGTTTATCAACGCCTGCAAATTGCTTGCAAAGACAAACAACATATATGTTTCAAATACACGTGATTTGACCAATGAAATACAAGCAAGTCTGGATAAACTTGGATTGGCAAATATTGACTCCTCTGATCAGATAAACGTATCATCTTTACGAAAACTCCTACGAGACAAAGAATTTGATTCCTGGCGTACGTTGCCTCAGAAAGGAAAGGGAGACATTCTATATCAAGAATACACGCCTGGTAATAAATGGCTATCTAAACCGAATGGATTGACCAGCGGCGAATAGAAGGACGCTATTAAGATGACTGCCAATGTCTGCCCAGTACGTGCTCTACCAGGTAGGTCTCAGAATGTAACCACAGCCGACATTGTCGGAGTGAGAAAGAAACACTTGCTCACATTCTGGGAGTCTGTCCTCATGGAGAACTACTGAGGAATAGTCGTCACCACAAGATTCGATCCCTCCTAGCATCGGCCCTACGAGGAAAAAACTACCAAGTAGAAGAGGAGGTCCATGGTTTGTCCACAAATGGGTCTTCGAGGCGCATTGACATCATCGCTATCCCTAGAAGATCAACAAGCGGATTCATAATTGATCCAACTGTAAGAATGGAAATGTACGAAAATAAATCTGCTGAGGTACATCAGGAAAAATGCGACATATACGACCCCACTATACCATATTATAAGGAAAAATATCATCTAACGTCGATCGAAGTTATTGGATTACTGATTGGGGCTAGAGGAACCATCACAAAAAGATTCGCGCATTTTTGCAAGCAGTTTGGTCTAGGACAAACTCTTGTCACTGAAGTATCTATGTCTGCAGTGAAGGGATCTATAAAAATCCTAAGAAACCATCTCTACAGTTATATAGATTGATCTCTTTGCTATGGCGATCTGCTCACTTAAGTTGAGTCTTGCAACCAGTGCAAAATAGACGACTGTGATCATCCAATAGCTAATAGACACTAGGAAATTTTATGTTTCTTCTGGAATTAATGACGTTTTGTTTAGTCTTTTCCAATTATTTCTAATTGAGGGGCCCGAGATCAAAATGGGCTATGTGACCTTTTTTCGGAAATTGAGTTATTGACGTCATTGGCAAGTATGGGTTGAAGGCTTTCAGCAGTGAAAAGTTTAATTTCAAAGTGGTTTATTTTAGACGAGTAAATGCATGGAGAAAATCAGTACATAGATCAAAATGGGCTATGTTATTATTAATGAATTAATCAAAATGGGATATGTGATTCGTTATTTTCATCAGAACAAAATGGGCCATATTTCATAGTGTTGCATTATATTTCCAGAGCACATGAAACATAATGGCCTATGTGCGCCAAAGCTTGTTTTTTTAGTTTTGCCGCCAGATTTTTCAGAAAACTAACATGGTTGAGATCTTAGTTACACAGTAAATATACGTCTTCATTTATGTTCTAATTTATAAGGTAAGGACTGTACTGCTATATAAAATTTTGTTGTAATTTAACGTAATAAGCATCATTTTATGAATTATTGCTACTAAAATACTACGTCTTTTATCTTTATGGAATCTTTAGTAAAATATTATTTTATATTTTTTGGTTAGGTGTTGGACACAACAGCTTTACATTTATTGCGACAATGGAAGGCTTCTCGACTATTGGACATCTACAGCCTGTTGAAGGGGGGAGGAAGAGGAAAGCAAATCCACAACAATGGAAAAGACTGAAGGAAAAGAATGTTAGGTACGAATAAATTACGTGAAATTGCGCATTATTTAAAAACTTAGTCTTATTATATCGTGTTTATGAAATGTATAGTCTACACATGCATTGAAATTTATGTAATAATAATAATAATAATAATAATAATAATAATAATAATAATAATGTAATATACTATAAAGTTAAAGAACGTGAAATATAAAAGTAATAATTTCTGTAAAGGGAAAAATGTGTATTTTCTAGATATTCTCGTATGAGGAGGCCAGTCACACTTCCTGCTTGCAAGCATGCACAGAGAAAACTAGAATGTTTCAGGATCACTCCTTCTGATGCTTCATACTTCAGCAATCTGTTCTTGAGTAGACCTGATAACAAATCTCAAGATGAGTTCATTTTGAAACATGTTAGTACACAGTCCATCATGAAAGGAAACAAAGGAAAAAAGAATTATTCTGCTTCGTTTTTCATAAGGACAGAAAGCAAGAAGAATATTCAAGTTTGTAAAAAACTATTCCTGGCAATTATTCCAAATATCAGCAATGGACGACTTGGTCGGCTTCTGAAGATTTACCATGAAACAGGTAAATGCAGAAAAGAGAATCGTGGTGGAGACAGAAAAGAAGGTAAATTCAGACTATGCCGTGAGTCTGTGACAAAGTTTATACAGATGCTGCCTGGCAGGGAAGCCCATTATAGTCGCCAAGGTTCCAAAAAAGTGTATGTAGGAAAGGAGCTAAAATCGATCCGAAACTGCTGGAGATTGTATAATGAAAAATATGCCCCAACAGAAGGCTTACCAAGAGTAAAATACGGATTCTTCGAATCTATATTTACTAGAAAATTCAACCTCGCTTTCGGTGTGCCACAAAAAGATGTTTGTTCAACATGTCTGCAAAACAAAGAGATAATCAGATCTGGAAATCAAGACAGAAGATTGCAGGCTATGACTACTCAACGTATTCACCTGTTAAGAGCGAAAAGCTTTTATGAAATCATGAATGAGATGTCTCCAGGCCTTCTCACTTTGATCTTTGACTGTCAGCAGAATTTGATGCTTCCACGTCTTCCTGATCAAGCAACATATTATGCTAGGCAGTATTACATGTACAATGAAACAGTAGTTGAGCAGAGACAAGACAAAACGTTGACACCAGATAATGTATTTTCTTACATATGGATGGAACATGAGTCTCCTAAAGGAAGTTCTGAAGTTGCATCTATTATTCATCATAGACTGACATCTACTGATCTGATTGGAATTGAGAAGATTCGTCTAGTCTCAGATGGATGCGGGTCTCAAAACAAAAATTCTATTATGATATCGATGATCTGTTGGTGGTTCTACAATGAAGCTCCATCATCCCTCAAATTTGTGGAGGTTCTATTCCCTGTCGTTGGACACAGTTTTCTACCTTGTGATAGGGTATTCGGAAACGTGGAGAAGCAAATAAAAAAGGAAGAGGTGATTGTGTTGCCAGAAGAATATCATACTATCATTGGGAAGCATGCAACTATAATCAAGGTTGGAAATGAAGAATGTCCAATCCGTGAGTGGAAGGAATTTGCAAAAGACATGATGAAACCGACCAGTGCCCTTCCATTTAAGATCTCAGAAGTTAAACGTCTTTTTCTCCGTAGAATGGGAACAGTCGTCCAATTCAAAGGAGAAGCATGTTTTCGCTTTCAGAGCAATCAGTATTTATCAAATGGACTATGCAAACGAGGGAAATGCTTCCGCGGGGCATCAATGCCCTCTGTATCTAAGAAAGTTGGAAGTATCAATCCATTAAAAATCAGAGACGTAGAAGGATTGCTGCAGAAACATTTTGGATTGTCCTGGGAAGGAGATGCCCGTTTGCAGATATACCTGCAAATCCGCATGGCCGGGAAAGTACCAGAAAGCGAGGAAGATGGAGAAGAGGACGCAGATGGCCTTGGTACATGCTTTTGTCTTGATAAAGATACTTGTGTACATGTTTGAAGAGTGTTTTTGTTGTGATTTCTGTAATACGTTGCAATTACGATAATAATATTCTAAAAGACTTCCAATTTTGTACTTGTTTTGTAACTAATTTGTGAATAGTGGTATTATAAATAAAACTAAATTAATTTGAAAACTTGATTTTAAAAAAATCATGTTCAAAAGCATCATTATATCAATTAATATAAAATTAGAGTAACGAATTTCAAAATAAATGCATCAAAATGGGATATCTTAAATTTAATTTTCTTACAAAACAAATATTTGGACACTATGATTTGAATGAACATGGTAGGCATGTTTACTATAGTCGTCTTCATCAATTAGATGCATTCCCGCATTTGTACCAGCATTGTATGAGATGTAGGAAATTTTTGCTGTTTTCATGAAATTTACTTTTTATGACATAGCCCATTTTGATCTCGGGCGCCTCAATTGTGCTATTTCTTATTCTTTTTCTTCTCCATTGTTTTATTTATTTATTTATTTTTTTTTTCCATTGTAACAACAATTTTATGGTAAGCTTTGTCTCCTAGGCAGCCTTCAGTTGGAGGAAGCTGAATAAAAGTTTTTCGAAATAAAAAAAAATAAAGAATTCATACCTTTTGTTTAATAACTACGAGAATACAATACAAATTTATTTCGATGTTATGTATGAATTTTATCAATGCAATATAATAAATCTGTCTTATTTTAAGAACACTGAAGTCTAAAATAAATTTCTGAAATGGAAAATCAATAGGTTTATGAAGACATATTTCAAATATTTTCTTTTGTAATAAATAAAGTGGATTGAAATTGGTTTTAAATAAGCTACCTCATCCTACAATTCCATACATAAATACCGATTGAAATAAAGTTATGTATATTGTGCGTAATAAATATATTGACAAGTAATTCCTCAATAGAACAACATAATATATTATTTTACGTAATTTATTACAAAGGTAATTAATCTGTTGGTTCCATTTTAAATGATTGTCGAAAATTATGCTTAAATATTTAACTTCAGAGGACTCCTTAATACTCAACATTTACATTGTATAAGGTAACAATTAGAGTTATGTAATTTAATGCAGGCTTGTTCTAAACGATGGACACAATCTACATCTACAATCTACAATGAACAATCTACATACTAATAAAAATAGGAAGTTTCAAAGTTTTTTTTTTTAACACAGTTTATAAATGTTCAATGTGTTCCCCTTCTGCTGCACGGCAAACATCCTAAGCGGTAGTTAAACTCTATCCACACGCGAAGAAGCATGTGTTGTGTTACTGAGTTCACCGCAGCAGTGACACGATTCCACAATTCGGCTGGAGTTGTTGGTAGAGGTGGGACGTAAACAGCCTCCTTAACATAGCCCCACAAGAAAAAGTCACATGTCATGAGATCAGGAGATCTCGGTGACTAGAAATGTAGAGCCAGGTCTTGAATTCCCATGCGACCTATCCATCGTTGAGGAAGGTATTGGTTTAAAAATCCTCGGACATCACTGTGCCAATGAGGCGGAGCTCCATCCTGTTGGAAAATGAAGTCTTGTGAATCTTCGGTAAGTTGAGGGAAAAGCCATTGTTCTAACACGCGGTCGGCCCGGGCTTTTTCCTTTGTAGAGACATTCACTTTGTTGAAACTCAGATTTGTTTAAATTGGAGGATCTCTATATTGTCATTAACTAAATAATAGTATTGTTGAAATTAAATTTATGATGTAAGCAATTTGAATTTAAAATTTCAGTATCTAACACTGACACATCAATAGCATTTCTAAAATACACTGCCATCACATTTATTATACTTACAAGGTTTAATAACCGTATTATAATTTTGTATGTCAAAACCTACATCATAACGAAGCCAAGTTCCAGTAAGTAGGCCTACTAATTATGTCAAAATTGAGGCTGATCCACATTTCTGTACGGCCTAATTCCTGACTGATTACCTTTGCAACAATTTTTGTGCTACTCAGATTAAAATTGCGAAGAATAAAATTATACATTTTCATCATCAATCTCATGCAATGGTCTTAATGATGAGTTTCCCCACCAGTAGACGCTATCTTATGAAATATCTCAATAAACATAAAAGAAAGAAAAGAAAGCCTAAAATAAAAAAAAATATAGAATTAAGGCATAATCTCTTTGACCAAATGTAATTAAAAAATTGTTTCATTAATGTGGTCTGAGGCATTCCTTCTATGTGGTTTCCTTCAATTGAAAGATATTGACTGGAATTAGTTGAATTTCCTTTAAAATATCTTCTTCCCTTATTTTTTACAGAAGTATAATCGACTGATATCTGCATGAATCTTATTTCCTAAGCTATTAAGTTATTATGCTCTCCTTATCTTCCTTCCTGATTATGTAAGCTCCTATATACTATAATTTATTTTGTTAAAATGATTAATTTAAATTTTTATTTACTTATCCTTCAAGATTAACTTATTTTATCATATAAATATCTTACAAATGCAGCATATTACATTCATCATATCATAATCTGGCTTGCTACACTTCGGTTTACATTATTAACTTCAATTTGAATGAAATAATAAAAAACACACATCTATACTGTAAGCGAATCCTTCCCTTCTAAAGTCTGTATATCGACCAGAGGAAACATACCACAATTTTACAATATAGGCATTACTTACGTGATCAAGAGGTCAAGAAATAAAAGTACAATCGCAAGTAATCAACTTATAGTAATCTTGCAGTAAAATTCTAACCAATTACAGGAACTGAGATTTGCGAGATTTCCAAAGGATTACAGAGTAAATGGAATACGTCCAAAATCCCATCAAACTCTCAAACTCCTTTGAACATAGTTAAACATCGGTTTCGATTTAGATGGGCTGTGTGCTTTGGAGTAGGGGGACAATAAGGTAGATATTGGTTCTGTGTAACCAGACCATCAGACTGCAGAACACACGCACCTGCCTCCGTTCCTACCTCTTTCCCGGAGAAGCTTCTAATCCCCGCTTGCAAGGACGACAGTCCATCCAAGTCTTCGCCAAGGTAAGTCTTGGAGAGTTGGCAACGTGAAACCTGATACTGTCAGTTACGCAAATTATGCCGTCGACAAAACAACAACAACAACAATAATAATAATAATAATAATAATAATAATAATAATAATAATAATAACAGAACTACTGCTACTAAAGATAAAAATGATGATAATAATAATAATAATAATAATAATAATAATAATAATAATAATAATAATAATGATAATATAGTAATAATGACAGTAATAACAATGAGTAAACGTGCATACCTAGCGAGATATTTCCTGTGTTACATTGGTATTTCGATTCTGTTTTATGTCTCACTTGACTGTCCAAAAATTCAGAATATTCATTATTTCCTGTTGTAACTGTATTCAATTGTTTCGCGGGGTTGTTGATCACCTCTGTTACCTTTCATGACAGCAAACATTTCCTCCTCTTCTTTGAATTGTGCCGTCGTATAGCCTATAGTCTGTGTCATCCTATATCCTTCTGAAAGTCAGTTTGTTACCTATATATTGCGTAAAGAGCATTAGGCTATTGTTTTTTTATTGTACTAGCATTGGTTATTAATGGAAAAAAAATAGCTCAGACTCCGGGGATCGACCCCGGATCCCCAGTTCTACGCACTGGACGCTCTAACCACTGAGCTACGTCGAGGATCATTGCATAGTATCGCGCACCGGATCGAATTTTTCTACTTTGGTATTTTCCCTTGGTGGTATTACTTCATGTTCGACATCACAGTCTAAGCTTAGTATATACAGTCACGAAGCTCAATACTTAGTAAATATGCATCCATAGACAGATGCTACTATCGCCTCATTACAGACAATGCGAAATAGTAGGCTGCACATGCTATTGTTCCTAGTACCTCATAAACTCAAGCTTCGTGACTGTATATACTAGATTATGTTCGACATGTATATTGACACATAGCCTTATTATGTCAACTGTCATCATACAAGGAGTGCACTCATTTGAGCGACTTGGTGGCCTGGAATTCACAATATATATGCACTGTTGGGCGAATGATCTAAGTAAAGATTAATTTTTGTACCGGTAACGTAACTGTGTCAGGTTTCGACCGTATGTAGTGAATTTTGGGTTTGTTTGTCTATCTCTCAGAAATGTCATCTGGTATGAATGTGAAAGTTCCAAACTTTGCAGAATTACGATGATAATGATGATGATTATGATGATGTGTACACTGAAAATGAGATGCACCGAATAGAAAAAATGAAGTATTATCCGCTCAGTATGCTATCGATGACAAAAAAGACCTCGTGTCATCAACGCCTGAAAGAGATAAATGTATAACACTTTTCTCAACATTACACAATTTTCCAGATGTTATCGAGGAAACAAAGAAACCAGAAAAAATTGAATTTTACAATGATGAAAGGAGAGGTTGACAAGTTAGACAAAATGGTAGGCCCTACATGATTATACATTTTCAAGATACACGCGCCGTTGGTAAGTCCGCATATTTTTCGAAATTCTCAATCTAGATGCTCTAAATAGATTTCTTCTATATACGTCAACGAAATCATCACGAAACCTGAAAAGAAGGCAATTTTTTAAGAAGTTGGCTTACCAACTTGTATCTCCTCATATGAAACTAAGTTTGGACAAGAATTTTTCCGTGAACTCTTTGCGAACTTTACTTCATTCCTGGGGATAAAACGAAGCAGGATCACGAAGTGTTCGAGGGATAAAATGAGACAACGATCCCAAAGAGATCTAACTTAAACCGACCAAGCTAAACAAATATTCTAGGTGTTAATTGTACTCTCTAGAAAAGAACAGAAAAGTGAACACAGAATGTTATATTTGTTGCAGACCAATTTCCAGTTATCATAGAAGGATATATGTAATTACTGTTTTTTCAGCATCTTAAACTGTGCGATATCTCACACTGCTATAATAACTGTGTAATGTTGTGTCTAATAGAGCCTATTAATTAATTAAAAGACAAAAAAGTCCAGTCAGGAAGTGATGACATTGACGGATCAGCTTGTAGTGATCATATGAAGGATTTTTCTGTAGACAATAATTATTCGGCACCTTAAAACTATAGGCCTATCATTGTGTACAATTTTATGATAAATATGCTACGGTACTTTTTGTGTGTAAGAAAGTCTTAATTCAACAGTGAAAATAAATATACTTATCTACGGAATTAGATTATCTTAATGTTAAATGTCTGGGATGATAAGCAACCCCTTTAGCAATGAATGCTGTAAGTTACTATTCATGTTACCAACGGAGGGATATTAATAGTAATAATAATAATAATAATAATAATAATAATAATAATAATGATAATAGTAATAATAATGCTCGCATTAGAACAAGATATCAGATACTATAAAGAGGATTGCAGCTTAAGAAAAAAGACTTGGTCTCATGGGCCTTGCCTAGAACACTGTTGTCGTAAGATGCCTTCGTTGGAAGAAAGAGTGAGGTATAGTATCACTGTCTCACTCTCTTCCTAACGCGTACAGCGTTCTCGAAAGTTTATGGCACAAGATAGGTAAGTCGAGTCTGGTCAAATGATAAAAAATGTTAATGCCATAATAATTCCTGCAAAATATGCACTATATTTTATGTACATTATAACTGGACGTCGGATATTTAGACCATTAACCAAATTTTAGGCACCTCAACTTAGGTATAAAATGATAAAAAATAGGCATTAAAATACAGTTTTAGGCACCTAAAAATACAGTTTCAGGCCGCTAAAAATACGATTTTACACACCTATTTTTTTCTTATTTAATGAAACTACAATAACTATAATGATGCAAATAGTTAGTGAATATTGAGTATTACATATCCAGTGATAAAAGAGAGTAAAACATTATTGTGGTTAGAAACTTAATTTTATTATGTTTTAAATTATGAATTATGAATTATATATATATATATATATATATATATATATATATATATATATATATATATATATATATATATAATTTGAACTGGTAATAGAAATTACGGGAAAACGGCTGAACGGATTTTAATGAATTAACCCTCATTTTGAAGCTTGCCATCTAAGGATTTGCGGAAAGATAGTAGTTTTCAGTGAAATGTCAAATTTCCTACATAATTTTCCTATTTTCCAAAATCCATCTGTCGTCAGTTTTGAGAAGTAATAGCTTTTCAGAATGGAACAAAACAATAAAATAAACATTATCAAGGAGTTTCATTTTGTTTTGATTTGTTCCGATAAGCAAGTTATAATACAATATTAAGTTTCAAATTGGCCGTCTGCGCTTATCTAATTTAGATAAGCACAGACGGTCCATTTGAAACTTAATATTGTATTATCAAGGAGACCATGCCTCCAGGATTGCCAACCGATTCTTTGATATCATAATGTCAATAGGTCGATCTTTATTTGTTTAATTTAATGAAAAATTCAAAACTTATTACGAAGCTTATACAGTATTATCATGAATTCACAGATGTCATTGAGTGTTGTGTAATTTTCTTAGTACAGTTGTGTATAGGCTATAAACTAAGGAAGATTTGTGGACATATCACCATTAAAAATTAAATATTACAGGTAATTCCATGGTATGAATATTTGTCATTAATGGTACACATTAATACTTATTATTCATGATATGAAAGTGAAACTTTTTGGGGTCATGTAATTAAACATAGAGGACATTTTACATTAAATCTTCATTTCTATAATTCTATAAGTAAGGGCTTTACAAATATGTTACTAAAAGCTACAAAACTTATGTACGTAAGATATACATATTGCTATTAAAAACAACATACTTTTATAATAATTATAAATCAAGTAGTGTGAGTCTTTTTCAGATATTAATAGTGGTGGGTGTAGTTACGTGTTATTATCTAATTATCATAGGTTGAGGCATTAGTAACTGAGCCATTCTTCCTATTTTAGCTGCTCCTTTAAAACCACATCAAAAATGATTTCATATTCGTTTGGTTTAATCGATCAGATTCGTGTTCGCTGCCAAGTATATCATTTTACTGTACGAAGAATAGCAGGCCATTTTATTTCTTGCTGACATGATGAGTTAGTTCATTTCCCGCAACCAGCAACGAATAGAACGCTGGAACAGCTAAAATGATTTTCTATGAATAATTTTACTTAGGATGTATATTATACGATTCTACAACTCTGCTATAGCATTCGCTTTATTTTCAGTATCTCAACAATGGATTCCCCACAACAGCCTCTGCTGTTGAAAATACGTACATAAATAATTTACATCTCTTATTCAGCGAGTAACATTAAAACTCATTACGAGCTTATGGCCTAGATCATATATACTAACAGATAGCTCTTTTATATAGGCTTTAGGGTTTGCAGTCGAGGCCGGCTTGATGTAGTTCAATAATCGTCAACAGATGGCACAATGACCAACACCACCACGAGACACGAACTCTGAACCGGTCTGGTCGGTCTAAATCGATTATTTCTTGCTTACGAGATATTCTCGTAAGCAACGGTATGTACAGTCGACAATTGATGACCATGGATAAATATTATTGGCCTATATGACCTAGGCAAGTTCGGAACGAGGGAGTTCTAATTATAGTTGTCACGTGGGCGAAGCGGAGAGATAAGATAAAGTACGCCTTTGTATTGAATAGAATGCAGAGTCTCGCGCAAAGCCAATCTACCTAGAATTTTTAGACCATGTTATAAAGTTATCGGTGGGCTAAATTATGATTCGTTATCTCTCCTGTTTTTATATATTTGTCGTGAATATTATTTATATTATCAACTGAGTGTATAACATAATTTATCCGTTAATTGATATTTCACCAATGATAAATCCAAAGAACAATGGGAAATAAGGGACTAAACACTGAAAAATAAATAAAATAAGAGAATTTGACGTTCATAATTATAATGTTGTCGGAGTTTTGTTATACTTTACTTTGAATTATTTTAATTTGCACCACAAAAACTTATGAAAATTAATGTTAACATTACCTATTTAGTTATGATAGTAGTATATTGGAAAATTTGTGCATATAGCCTGATTACAATATATAAGTAATCCTATCCTAACCTAACCAATGGTAGTCTTGTTTATTTCAGACATGTTCGTATAATTATACAAAAACAAGAATAATCTATATTATTTCAATGTACCGAAGTACATATGATATTTCCATGCAGATATTCTGCGTCATCATACGATGGAAGAGTAATGGAACGGAGAAAAATTCTCTCCGGCGCCGGGATTTGAACCCGGGTTTTCAGCTTTATCCTATGATAAAGCATCAGCACGTAAAGCTGAAAACCCGGGTTCAAATCCCGGCGCCGGAGAGAATTTTTCTCCGTTCCATTACTCTTCCATCGTAAGAATAATCTAGTTTGCAGCCTGTGATATTGTCTCGTTTACAGTATTATATAATATACATATTACGATATTTACTAGGTACTTTAACAATATATAGTTAATAATATTATAAAATATACAGGCCTAATCCATTACCAAGAAATAGCCCTTCCCTCACATGTTCAATACTGTTTACCTCAAAAGGCCTTCAAACCTTAAAAACTATTAGAAACTGGATTAAAATAGTCATGTTGATGTAGGCCTACAACATTACATTTTTTGTCACTACTCCTGATCCCATTCTAACAGTTTCAGGTTTTGTAATTTGTAACAATACTAACAATACTGATGGGTCATTCCATAGTCACACACGTAACATTTTCGAAGTAACTATGATCTTCACAGGATACTTAATCAAATAATTAGGAGTTCATGAAAGACACATCACTGTTTTTTAACGTAAGCATTCCAAAATATAAACAGAAAATCATAATGAAAAGGAATAATTAATAATGTAAAAAATATTAAATATTATATGGTGTGACACATGGACATTTTCTTGCCACTTAATTTATTACCAAAATGGAAAATGTTCATATTATTGTGCCAAATGTCATAAATGCATTTAGTTGTTTTTGAAACAATTAAGACATTTGTGAAGTACATGTAACTGCTAAATCGCATACTTTAATAAAAATAACAGTGCCATTAACAAATAAAATATTACAAATTATATTGTGACACACGAACATTTCTGTCAAGTTGATTACTAATCTTTTCAAATGCATATAGAGATTTACCGTATACACTGTGCCTACAGTTCTTATTATACAAAGCAACACTTGATTACACTAAAGTGTCCACACCTGTGGAGTAACGGTCAGCACGTCTGACTGCGAAACCAGGTGGCCTGGGTTCGAATCCCGGTCGGGGCAAGTTACCTGGTTGAGGTTTTTTCCGGGGTTTTCCCTCAACCCAATACGAGCAAATGCTGGGTAACTTTCGGTGCTGGACCTCGGACTCATTTCACCGGCATTATCACCTTCATATCATTCAGACGCTAAATAATTTAGATGTTGATACAGCGTCATAAAATAACCCAATAAAAAAAATTACACTAAAGTACACTTTCAGATTTAAAATATCCACGGTTGTTTACAACTATATGTGGTGATATCTCCTGTGTAATGTCACGTAACAAATACATCAATATAGGCTATCCACTTTTTCTGCCATTTGTAGTACTTCCCTTTTTTTAACAACACAGACGCTTTAAATTCTTCGCCACTACAAGCTTTTGTAACTTCCTCTGCTTATCTGACGCCTTTTTTTAAATTGATTATTTAACGATGTTGTATCAACTACTAGGTTATTTAGCCTCGATGGAATTGATGATAGTGAAATGATATTTGGCGAGATGAGGTTGAGGATTCGCCATAGATTACATGACATTCGCCTTACAATTGGGGAAAACCTCGGAAAAAACCTCAACCAGGTAACTTGCCCCAATCAGGATTTGAACCCGGGCCCACTCATTTCACGGTCAGATGTGCCTACCATTACTCCACAGCAGTGGACCGAACATGGGTTATGTACATTAATTCTTTTGACTTTCGGTTAGCTTTCTTAAGAATACGCATAAAGAAATGTAGTGTTTTCCAGGCTATCCTTGTAATATTAGTGACTTATTTCAACCAGTTTGTTAGTAAAATATATACAGTACCTAAGTGTTTACTTGTGACACTGGTGATCCATTTAATTGGTATATGAGACGAATTTAATTTTGTGTTTTACAGAAGGATACATATTGATTTACATTTGCTCACATTGATTTTAATTTTATTTGTTGTAGTCCAGTTTTCAATAACGTCAAGCTAGTTTTGCAAGGCTGTGATATAAGATTTATCACTAATTTTTTCTGTATATTATACAGTCATCCACGAATAACCTTGCCTGAGAAGTGACATTTCTATTCAAATCCTACAATAATTTTCAGTAAATATTTTGCACCGAGAAGCTATTATACATTTAATTTTACTTCTGAGACCAGTGAAATATATGCCAATTTTATTAGAAAGGTGCATGTATAATTATCCAATAGCATGATATTATCTGCAACAAAAACTAAAGGGCATGAAAGAAAAGAAGAAAACATTAATGCTGTGGTTCTTAGAGTTCCATTAGAGTTACACGTTCATTGCCCACTGAAAGTTGTATTTCTCTATTGAAGTGTAAAAGAGAAACTCTCATAAATTATGTCAGAAACAAAGAAAGGCACCACCCAAATATGTGGGATAATTAATTTAATAATGTTATTACCGGGACTTGAAAAAAGCAATCATATGTAATGGGTGGGGAAAAAAATACTTTTTAATCACACTTCTATAGTTCGACAATGCTGACTATTCAGAGTTTTGCCTGACAGGTGAGCTACCATAAATTCCTTGAAGTCCTAGTTATTACTGAAGCCAAATGTGTGTCTCTTGTCAAGAGTCCATTTTATTTATACTTGTTAAGACATCATTCATAGACTAGTTACCGCTTTCAGTTTTGATACTACATACACTGAAATTAATTTATTATTATTCGTCCTATTTATACATTTATATTGAATGATTCGGTCTACCTTCATAACACATCTCATCAACAATACTCGATAAGAGTTGAATTAGCTTCCATGCTGCGTTGTATTTATTTTGTCATGTTCCTATAGCAGGAATATTAAATAGGAATTCCTTAAAACAGATTTATATTCACTCCTATGCCTTTATATAGAATACCAGTACATATACTGTATTTCTTAAGATTTGGTTACTTTATAAACAGTATGTTAGTGCAAGAACTCTTTTTTTCATATTTAATAATTCTGGCATGTGTCAATAAACATGCTTGAGACCTCTGTCTCTCTGAATTACTCTTTACTAACTGGAAACATATTACAAATTTATATTTTAAAAAAGTATTAAAATATCCTCACAATTTAGAGCATAACAATTCCCGAAATAATCATCCTACATTAAATTATTAAGATAAAAATGATTCAATCTATCGCTTGTAACAATACCTTTATGGTCCTAATAAATTAAGAAATAATTTACATCCAACAGATTTATTTTAAAATGGCGTGCAGTTATTATTTTGAATTTTATTGTACCTTAATAAATTGAGTTAAGGTACAATAAAATTTCATCAAGTTTCAAACAAAGTAATTCCATCTTTCCAACAGGGGGACAATAAATACTTAAAGTAATGCTAAACTCGAAAAACTTATTGATGCAACTTAATTTCATATTCTATACCACTAACACCAAAAAAAAAGTGTCCTATTATTCATACAGATTCAAGATGAATAGTTTCTTAGTATTTGTCCATTCCACTTTTTTATTGTCCTTCCCATTTCTATTTCTCTCATTTTTAGTAGGTACTTCACATGTAGTATATGTTTTATTTTAATACATATAATGACCATGAAGATATTTGGATATGTCTTACAAAATTCTTGCTGAAGACCATTGTGGTAATATTCTGCCGCATCTGTAGTTTGTACATTTCGAAATTTTCGTGCTTCAGCCCAGAATTCAGGCGGGGGGAGGGGAGGTTGATGTGCCAATGTAGTTTTCCAGAATATAATTATATTCAAAACATTCTCTAATAGGAGGGGCCTCTGATATTAGCTCTGCAAAAAATATGATACCGGTACTTCTGTTGCCGGTAAATAAGAAAGAACGAAATATAAAAATGTTTAACCACTTTCGAATTTCAGGTGCTTTGTATCTCAGCTGCTGGTTTGATATACTGTTTGTTTCCTTTAATTTTCCAGAGCAGAAACTGTCCTAAGCGAAATTTACACTCTGTAATTTTAACACTGGGAACATTTATTTTGGCAGCATTGTGTGATGCTATTTCATAATATAACAAGAGCTTTGAAATGATTAACTGCTAACTACTTACCTGGGTGAAGCGGTTCCTGTGATTTCTGAAGTGAAAACCATTCAATTTATAAGAAATTTTTTTGTGGAGATGCATTTGATTGTATATGCAAGGTGTAAAAGTGCCTAAACTAACTGACCCCAGTGCTGTCATGGAGGCCACACGAAGCCATATATCGTATGGAAGCTACAATTTTTTTTTAATTAATCGTATGGGGAAATTAAAATTTTGTCTGTAAGGAGCCATACGGCATATGGGTGCCTAAGTTTTGTACGTGGAGATCTATACAGATCTTAGATGATCTCTTCCTGTTCCTACTGTACCTACCGCCTATTTTGTTTGATGTTCATAAACAAAAATTATCCACCTCTTCAGCACTGGAATCCAGAATTATATAAAATAATGGTTGAAAAACAAGAAGTGCTGCAAATATAGACTCCAAGATTCATCGAGACAAGTGTGCATCTATGGTGGTGCTACATGCTGTATTCTTTAAATCAAACTTGTACAATTAAATTGTAAAGCAAAACAATTTCTTTACTTCTTCTTTAATATTAAAAAAAATAATTAAATGACAATTGGAGAAATAGAGAGAGGAGAGTAAAATATATTTCAAGGGAGAAAACAAGGGGTGGGGTGTATGGCCAAGAAAAAAATTACCATGACAGCACTGACCAAACCTAACCTGTTACAGACTCATGTATGTAAGGTGAATAAGCTGAGTATGAAGGAAACTACCTCAGCACTAATTTAACTCTTATAGATGAACTATATAAAGAACTTCAAGTGTCAATATTGTCTCAAAGGTTTCTGTGTAACAAACTTCATTTAGAAATGCCCATCTGCGATTATGTTAACTGTAGAAGAAGGAAGAAATATTGTCGTCATATGAAGTTACTCAAATTTCCAATTAAGGACAGGAAAGGCTACAAAAGTTATTTTTGATTTCACCCTTATAAATTGAACGATTTTCACTTCAGAAATCACCGTAACTACCTCAGCACTAGTTTCAGTAATTTAAGGACCAGTATAAAGTAAATTTGATTAAAGTGAGAAAGAAATTCGTAAGGGAGGCGGTCAGGAGGGATTGAGGTTGTCTACTAATTCGTTGCAAACAACTATTATAGGCTATTTCATTTGACTAACGATGATTTGTAGAGATCAAAATACCTACAGTAGGGTAAAGAATCTAAATCAGTACGTTTGAGAACGGATATAAAAGTGTCAGGAAAATAACAGAATTACCGTATATTGCAATTAACTCTGCATTGGCAGAGAAACCGCACAGGGTATCGTAAATCTGCTGAAAATTAGAAAACTGTGTAAAAAATGCATTCAGAGCGAATTTTCCAGCGTGATAATATCTCGCCCACGTTATGGACATAATTCAATACCGTAAGACTGATATAAAACGAATACTAGAACAATTTGTTAACCAAAGACGATGTTCAGTAGTTATTTAACAACATACAGAGCAAATAAAAACACAAACGCATATTCTAGCAATAGTTCAGATGAAAAGAAAATGATTAGTACGACCGCTTATTCGTAAAAAGAACACTGCCAGCTGTGTAGCCTACATGAAGCAATATATCAGGTCTACGTTATGAACACGTTGAATTTAATGTGGACGAGAAACGTACAGTTCTTATTTATCTGCTTCCATATCGCATCATATAATACACCTGTAAAATGAAAACATATAGGCCTAGAAAAAGAGGAAACAATTTTGGGGGGAGGGAGTTGTAATTCTTTCCCTTTCGGATAAATTTCAGAAGAGGGATACCTGCTTTTCCTTCATATTCAAAAATTGTAATCTTGTTCACACAAAATAAATTAGTGCCTTTTCGTGAGCATCATGATGTGCATTCAACAAACGCAGACAAATCTGCTCTTTTTAATATTTTGTGATAATTGTTGCTAGGGAGGTAGGCCTACTGTATACTGAAAATTAAAAACAATTAGATTTCGTACATCAAATGATGACAGATTATATATTGAACGCAAACAACATTATATCAGCCATGTACCAAAATGTCATCTATGTGTGTTGATGAATTTGGGTAAAACAAGCTTCTGTATACTACAATTTAGCGGCACATCAAAGTCTTATTGTAACATAACCTCACATTACAATGAGAAATAAATTTGGAGGTGGCATGACGTAAAAAAGTCATCCCACAGTCGTATTACTCTATGTACTGTTCAGGTACTCTGCCATCTAGTGGTTGTTATTGCAAGCTCATTTCTCGACACTAGCGACGCATAGTGTCCGTTATTTTCCAGTTGCGTCTAAATTTAATATAAGCTTGGTCAATCTGTTTTATATATGATCTAGGCTTATGGTCAATAAATATGTCTTTGATTGAACATATGCTAACGTTTTAACGTGGTCAAAATGATGTTCAGCATTTACTAGTATCTAATACACTCCAAAATGTCATATTCTTACCAACAATCCGCAATGACCTGAAATAGCTGATACTTTACTCCCACATGAAAAAACCGCTGATCGTCTTGTCATTGTTACTTGCTTTTTCGCATTGAACCTCAAAGAAATTAAGATTGATATGTCCAAGAAAATGCATTTGACGTAAAATCCATTCAGAGGGAAGTTTTTTGAAAAGAGATTTTTTTGTATTATTAATATTTTACTATTTTCGTTACTAATCTTAATTATTGTCTCACTAACATTACTTATCTAACTTTCATTATTTACTTTTACTTTCATTATTCACTTTCATGTTCTTTTACGGTCTATATCAGGGATTCTTATTCTATGGTTCGCGCCCCAAATAAGAGTCGCCGTGGATTTCGGGATGAGTCGCAGTAGCTTCCCGAAAAAATAAACTTAAAGAAATCTTAATTAAAGTACTTAGGATTAGGATTATACTTTATAATATTATTGCGAATTACGAAATATTAAAATTCTATATTAATAAATAATTACTACACTTATCTACTTGTTTTTATTAAAATAGCACTGTTTAACATCAAAAATAGGTCCATGGGTCGCGCAATAGAATTAGAGTCTGGCTAGGTGGGAAAGAAGGCCTACTGGCTTTAGCTCTGCCAGATTAAATAAATAAATAAATAAATAAGTAAATAAATAAATAAATAAATTATAATACTACTACTACCACTACTACTACTACTACTACTACTACTACTACTACTACTACTACTACTACTACTAATAATAATAATAATAATAATTATTATTATTATTAATGTTATTATTAATACTATTATTATTATTCAAATTGTTAATAGTCTATAGGTGCTCCAGCTCCCACGATCGAGGAAAATCGCTCTAAAATGGACCGTATTCGTACAGTACTTAACGGCTATTTCTTTAGTCGGTTACTTAACGATGACGTATAAATTACTAGGTTATTTAGCGTTGATGGAATTTTTGATATCGAGATTGTGTTTGGTGAGATGAAGCCATGGATTTGCCATGTAATTATCTGAAATTCGTCTTTCAGTTGGGGAAAAGCTCGGAAAGAACTAACTGTGTAATCAGTCCAACTGGGAGCCAAATCCATTCCCCAGTCCTAACGATTATTGTAGTAGGTTAAATATCATTTTCTTTCATTTTTACAAGCGTACTCAGGAATGAGGCAATTGGAGAACAGGCCTGGATTATACAGCGATGTATACTGATTCCAATAATCTTGGTATCTCTTGCTGAGACACGTGATAACGCGTTTCTCTCTCAACCTGCCTTCTTGTAAGTCTCATTTTCGTATCTCTACAAGGGGATTAAACAGTTCTAGAAAGAACGTTGATAAATTGCTGTATTTTATTACTTTGACAAAATTAAGCTCACATCTTTAAGTATACTTGCAGCTCTCTTTCGACACGTAATTCATACTAAGTTTTCAAGACTCTCGAGTATGGAATGTTGATTTCAATTGCATTTTTCGCCTGCAGTAATATGTTACGTCCTTGATTTCTCGTGGTAACTTGCTCTCTAATTCCGAAGAGTGTCGCACCAACACACTTCGATAGAGAACACAACAGTGAGAAACGAACACGTTAAGCACTTAGTCTACGAGAAAGCTGCTGCAGAAAGGGTTGGAGGGGGAAATTAATGCAATGCCATGGCTCTTAGTGGTACCTCCTTGTATTGGTGGTGTAGCACAATGAAGGAAGCACGAGCTACAACAACCATCCCATTTGTCATTGGCACCGCACTACAGCAGTACGCAACTAATCTGTACCTATCGGCGGAAAGCGTTCAGTTCGGCTCTGAAGAACTCTCTCTATCGGGGCTGATTGCCTGTCTGTGTCAAGAGGGTGACATATAGTGCCTCTTCGCAGTTAGAAATTTCCTTTGTACATTAGTTCATTTAACGTTTTAAACTACGAACGCTATTCAGCGTCAGTGGACCAGTGTAATGAGCAGTAAACTTCCCCAATGGCTGTTTTGTGCAACACGATTCACAATATTGTCAGCAAAAGATTCCGTTTCCTGTTGAACTCTGGGTTCTTCAGACTTACGATATTATGTATTTCAACAATAAAGCCATATGACTTTATTTTTGGATATATAAATGACAGAAATTATGACGAAAAAGCTGCCTTGATAGCTCCATTGTAAGAACGCTACCTCATGACAACCGCGGAAGCGAGTTCGAATCTCGACGATGAGGTAAAGTAGTTGTATTTGTGATTATGAAACATTTTTCTAGGTTCTTTCGTTTTCCTTCATCTCTACATTAGCAACACCCTTAACAATTCCACTTTTATAGCCTATTACCTCTCGTTTCGAAAAGTTGTGCACTACTAATGTTGGTACTGCGCATATTCGATCGTCAACCATCATGGGTACAGATCTCGGATTTTATCTCTGCCGGTGAATGACAGTTGGGATTCGAGCGCTTGTCATGGTTGAGGGCGTTGAGTACTAATACAGCAAAACATACGATATCTAGTCGCCTTGCTCCCAAACAGAACTGTTCTCCCTGTTAGTAGTGTGTGTCGGAAGTCTTTTCGGGTTTGCAATAGTGCCAGAGTTACAGTTATTATTATTATTATTATTATTATTATTATTATTATTATTATTATTATTATTATTATTATTATTATTATAGTGTGTCTACTTTATAGTAGTTAGTGCTCAAGGTTCGTAATTAAGGTGGGTGCTCCTGTTATGGCCATGTTCCTGATATGGCCAACTCCCTATTGTGAGTTAGTTAACCAAAAGATCTGTTAAATTGCAGCAGCATCCAGTGAAAGGACATCCTGGTATGTCACTTGATCGTTTTCCATCCAGTCAGATTGAGCATTATGGTGTCAGTTGCCTGTTTTGCGGTTCATGTGACCTTTTCTTATTTTTCTCTGGTAAGTCTCCTTTGTTTTATGCATGTTTTTCAAATACTTGTTTCATGAAAACCATCGTACTCCATTCAGTTTTTAATGTTCTATTGATTGGTGTTGTCGTTGATGGCGTATCGTTTACGAGTTGTTCATAATCAAACGATTTTCGTGAAAGCTTACCTGCTACTGATATGGCCATATCACATGCATCATGGCCATCAAGTTCATTTCACTTTTATTTTTTCACCTGACAAATTTACATGCCTTATAGCTGGGTTTACGCAAAAGTTTTGTATTTTAAGGAAAACAACTTAATTTTTGATGGAAAAATCTGTTTTGACTACACTTTTGAATTATGAAAAAGATTATTAAGTGTCATATTTATTCATTTCACACCAAAATTATTTAATTTTAGCACAACTGCGCTATCAAACTGAAAACAATCACAATTTGTAGAACATGGAACAAGGGTGGCCATATCATGTGCACATGTTCCTGATATGGCCATTAGGTAGACTTTTGGAATTTTGGACTTTTTGGCTAATGAAAGCTATTTTTATGGGGAAAGGAAATTTTTTTAAGAAAGTCCATTAGACTGAGAACGAGTAAGAAAAAAGTGGTTTAAATTTTTTATCAAAATGGCGGCTAGAAAAATTCTCAAACCTTAGCATGGCCATATCAGGGACACCTACCTTACTAATAGTTCAAAGTTTGTAAATTCTTTATTGGTAGTCATTTTAATTTCCATTTTTTTTCGATCATGTCCAAAGTTAAAAACAAAACACTGAGTGGTCAAAGTCTGGAGCTGGTAGCTAATGTATTGAAGTTTGTGAAGAATGAAGCAGATCGTGGTGACTTCAGTATTCATGTCGCTAAATAACAAGAGAGGACAGCGGCTGCCAGAGGCACATAAGAAAGAACGGTGTGCGTGATAAAATAAGAACTATCCGCCATTGAGAAAGGAGAAGTCAGTTCGTTCACAACACCAGATGAAAATCGCGAACGTCGTAAGATTGTTACGAACTTGGACGATTTTGACCAGTGCGTAATAAGGACAGTCCACGAATTTAACGCATTGGAAAATTGTGCACCGACCGCAGGGAGTATTGGGTTTATAGGGAGTGATAGAAGCCTTCGAATGTATTGGACCAATTAGGTTTCAAATCGATTAAAATAAAAATAATAGAAAAGTGTTGGCGGAAGAAGCTGATAGGGGAAGGTTGCCATCAATGGACCACCTAACGATTTCTTATTATATCTCACAAAACCAATGCTTTAAAATTCCGTTTTTATTCTTGAACAACTTCTTTACTAATAAGGAATGATAAAATAAAGTTTTAGGGCTACATCTTATTTCTATCTGTTTAAAAATTAGCTCATTAAAAATTCGGCTATTGGTCCGTTGAAGTCGACAGGTTTATATGAATGGACCACCATGTTCCCATGAATGGACAAAAAGAAAAATTTAAAAAATATCTCAAAATAATGTCTCCAAATGACAAAACATAACAATGAAGAAACATAGATTCGACCAATGGATGTTGAACTTACTTTTAAACTAATTATTGTAATCGTATTTTGAAACTTGAAACCATAAAAAATACAGTCCTTGTCATTTCACTATTTTAAAGTTTTAGGCTGTTGCAATAATGAGCTAATATTGTAGCTAAAAATTTTAGCAGACAACTTTAAATTACGAGACAGCAACATAATTTTATATATATATATAAAATTATTCTCTCGAGTTTGATATTATTCTTATACTGTAGATCAAACAGTACTTCCTTTTCAAGACACACATGGCACGCAAAGCATTTTTTTGACTCCGTCTAACATTTGTACAAGTTTCATTAACCGTACCCATTTTCTGAAAGACATACACTGAATCATATTTTTCCTCAATGGTTTCTTCACACATTAAAACAACAGGAGTTAATTTTGATTGCTTCCTGATGGGTTCTTCATTGCCCTCTTTTTCGGATCGCTTATTTAATTTTCTTCTCCAATGGTGAATAACAGTCCCTTTTTGAGGTTGACCTTATCTTAGTCTTAGACCCAAGTTCAGCTTCTCCAAGAGCTCTCTTGTAAGGTGAGGCCGTTAACTTAATAGCTCTCTGCTGTGGTCTCTGGCTTCTCAACACATGGGCTGCTGCCTGGGCTAAAGGACAGGACGAGATTAGGCTCTGTGTTCTCTCTGCTAGATGTGGCATCATGACAATTGACGTGAATAATGATGGACGTATTAGGCCTGCTACTGGCATCAGAAATGGCGTCGTCTTCAGTTGTGAAATCCACTGGAGGAGCAAAGTGATGATCTTCAAAAATATCTCTATTCACAGGCCAAGCTCTTGCAGTACGAATGTACGAAATGAACTCATGGCTATGAATAATGAAGCTGCTTTAGCATATGCCTTGGCTAAAACCATACAGATATTTTTGATTACTTTCAGTCCTATGTCTCTAGGATATTCTCGTAAGCATTTCTCAGTTTCTTCAATCATCTTGCTGGGATAGGCTGGAAGAAAGCGGAATTGAGAGGCTGAGGTGGGATGAAACTGTCAAGTTCATTTCTACTGAAATTGATTTCCATGAATGATCCATTTTAAAATGCAGTCCATTCATGGAAACTCCAGCTGGTCGATCTATAACGACTTCGCAATTTTCTAATCACACTTCAAAAGCGCTGAAGAGGTTATACAAAATTTATGAATTTACAACTAAAAAGGAAGCAGACAGAACACTACTTCCAGCTATATATGGCATATCGTAATTTAATGTCATTTATCCAATGTACTCTGTACGTAAACTTACTTTGAAATTATAGTACAATTAACGAAAACGTATCTGAGCTTCTTGTTCAGCCTACGTATTTGCTGCCGCCACCAAAGACAACTTAGGAGTGACATAAACGAGGAGGAAGCCTTGAGGTGACGTTTCAAGCATGTGCAGTCAATATGACCAAGATTATGACAACGGTCCATTGAAAGCAACGGTCCATCGATGGCTACTCTCCCCTAATAGATATAAAAGTATTACTTATATCAGACAAATATAGCAATTCACAGAAAATGGACATCCTATTGTGTACACGGCCGAAAGCTACAAACTCGTACTCAAAAATCATGTAAGCAGTAGAGGCTGGAGTGACGATAGACACTTATAATTGTACACCCGCGGGATGCCCAGGGGTTTGTACCTAATGTTCCGTTAATGTGGAAGGCTAACTCTAATGGTGGGCATTATCATGACAATATGAATAGTGAACATTTCTTGAAGTGGGTAGAGGAAAAAAATAATTCCTAATTTGAAACTTAACAGTGTTGTCGTGTTGGATAATGCGTCTTTTTACAACGTTGAGAAACACAAGACTCCTACCCACTCCAGTCCGGCTTCAGACCAAATCATAGCACCTCTACTGCCCTACTTAAGATCACTGAAGATGCTCGTGAAGCTATGGACAGACGCGAAGTGACCGTACTATCACTACTGGACTTTTCTCGAGCATTTGAAACTATCGACATTGATATTCTTATTGCAAAGCTGAAAATGTTGCATTTCTCAGACACGGCAATCATGTGGATGGAGTCTTACCTTCGCGATCGCCATCAATGTGTGTCTCACAATAATCGGTTTTTTTCATGGCCAGACGTGAAGGCAGGAATCCCTCAAGGATCTGTACTATGGCCTCTATTTTTCGCTATTTACATTAACGACATCTCTACTGCCCTTAAACATTGTCAGCATCATCTCTATGCAGATGATCTTCATATATATATATATATATATATATATACATTCACGACCAAACTCACTTAATGATAGCCTATCAAAATTAAATCATTATCTTACGTTAATCAGCAGCTGGGCTAGAAAATGCGGGCTGAACCTTAATCCCGGGAAAACGCAAGTAATTCTACTAGGACATCAAAGATTACTATCTTCCATCAGCATTAATACACTTTTGCCAGTGACTTTAAATAATGCTATAATACCATTCAGTACTACGGTTAAAACTTAGGTTTCCATTTCGACTCGAATCTCAGCTGGAATGCACAAGTAAAATATGTCTGTAAGAAAACTTTCTCGATCTTGCATTCTCTGAAAAGACAGAAAAATTTCTTTCCTTCTAAACTGAAACAGATCTTGATACAGACCCTGGGGATGCCTTACTTTGACTATTGCGACGTTTCGTATAGTGATCTTAGTGCTGAATTGTCATTGAGGCTTCAGCGTGTTCATAATGCTTGTGTTCTTTTCATTTTTAACAGCCGTCGCTATGATCATGTCTCCGAGTATTTCTTTCACTTATCTTGGCTTCGTTTACGGGAGAGACGTTCAGTTCATTCACTCTGTTTGCTATATCATATTTTAAATAATTCCACATCTATTTACCTAGTTCCTCGCTTCACACTTTTAGCATCCCACCACAACCATGATACACGTTCACAGCATAACCATGTTCTATCAATTCCATTCCATCAAACATCTCTCTACTCTGCTTCCTTCACAATACACACAGCCCGTTCCTGGAATTCCTTGTCACAGGAAATCAGGAGCAGTCGGAGTCTAAAATCTTTTAAGTACACTGTACTTAGAAATGTTTTTAATGAACAGAACTAGACTCTTGCGGAAGTTTCTAAATAGTTTTAAATGACCAAGTTGTTATTTTTTCTCCTCTCTCTTTTCTTCTTCAGTTTCTTCTCTTTTCTTTTTTTTATTATCTTGATATATTACTTAATCATTTGTGTTTGTATGCCATTTAGTACGACTTTGCTAATCAACATTTTATGTCTTGTAACCCATATGTATTCTCCTATTAGTATATTAACTGTATAATATATCTCAAGTGAATTAATCGTCGAATTTATCTCGGGCATTTTAGGTCTTATATATTGTGTGTGTGTGTGTATTCCCCTTATGTTATGTAACTGATTTTGATTATGTGTAATTTTCTACTTTATTTTATATATTATGTAACCGATCTTGACTACTAAATATATTTTATATATTATGTAACTGATCTTGACTATTGTAATTTTCTACTATATCTTATGTAATTTCTAAGGTATTTTCTTTTGTGTTATTTTATAATCTAATTTTGTATTTCATGTATATTATTAAAACCTGGTTGAGTGGAAGAGAAGGCCTCATGGCCTTAACTCTGGCAGGCAAAATAAACCTACTACTACTACTACTACTACTACTACTACTACTACTACTACTACTATTATTACTACTACTACTACTACTACTACTACTACTACCTCCAACTCCAGAAAAGACGACATGATAAAGTGGCTAACAGATATAACATTCCTTTTTCAGCTAATATGCTCAAACCAGAACTCTACCATTTAATTAAATTACATAAACACCAGAATAAATTGTACGTTATTGATGAGTTGCTACAGAATCGCGTTCATATTAGTTTAAGGTTTCCGCCGTACCTGCCTGACCTTAACCCATTGATATTTATATGGACGCAATTAAAAAACTGGATTGTTCAACACAATACAACGTTTAAAATTTACTATATAATAGAATTTTGTGAAGATAAAATGCGGAATATTGATAAGGAAGAATGGACAAATGTGTGTGTACATATCGAAAAAATGGAGAAAGAGTACTTGGACCGAGAGGAACATTGATAGACAATGAAGCAGAGAGAATAATAATCAATCTCGGAAGCGAAACCAGCGATACTGGTGATTCTGAAGAGCAAGAGACTGATGGTGTGAATGGAGTTGAATATTTGTAATAATCCTGAAAGAAAACGTAGAGGAATACTTTACTGCAATTTATTTATTTAGTAGGCCTACAATG